>NW_028261391.1:12237017-12956392 GCF_051295495.1 Thamnophis sirtalis
TGTGACTAGGTAGCTGATCAACAAGGCTATTCGTTCTGTTATTCAGAACGAATAGCCATCAGTTAATCAGTTGGGTTAGAAACAGACAGTCATTCAGACAGTGCAGGGATGGGCACTCAAATGTGGCTTCCAGAGGAACCCAACTTCAGGAATGCAACTGGGGGAAGGGAGGCAGAGATGGTTTTCTTCCGGTTTCTGCCCACCCACCCAGACATCATCACAGATGCTCTGTGCATGCGCAGAAGCACCATGCAGGCACAAAGCAAGCACGCATACTCCCGGTTCCTAACTGGTAGCGAAGATTACATCATTTCATGCCTGGAGGGAGGGGAACTATCTATCTATCTATCTATCTATCTATCTATCTATCTATCTATCTATCTATCTATCTATCATCTATCTATCTATAGTGATATCTATGATAAAGGAGGAGAGCCTGTGGCTTAGTGGCTAGCACAACTGCCTATTATGTAATACAGCACAGGTTCAAATCCCAGTAAGGGTACGGCTAACTGATGAGAGCTAAATAGCTTGAAATAGATCTATACTAGTCTCCCTTTATTTATTTATTTATCAGCACAAATGCAACACATATATCTATATATCTATACATCTCTCTCTCTCTATTGCAGCGAAGGACCTAATATACCTTTTTCTTCCTATTTTCCCCACAAGAAGAAACCCTGTGAGATGAGTTGGGCTAAGAGAGAGAGAGAGAGAGAATGAGTGGCTTTCCTGGTTTTTAGCCTGGTGTCTTAACCACTAGACCTATGATGGCGACCCTATGGCACGTGTGGCAGAGGTGGCACGAAGCACATGAGCTGTTGCCCCAGTTCAGCTGGTCTTCGGGTCTTTGCCGTGCATGCGCAGGGGCGGGACGTGTACATCACAGGTGGTATTGAGCCATTTCTCAGTTGTTGGGTGAACAACTGGTAGCAATGACTGTGAGAGGCTCCACCCACCTGCCCCAACATAATATGCCAGCATTGTGCATGCCCAAAAGGCGGTGTGCATGCACACATGAGGCACATGCGAGCAAAGTGCATGTATGCATGCTCATATTTGCTGGTAAGGAAAGTAAATGAATCCCACCCCTGGTGTACATGTACAAATTGCAATCAATATTATTATTATTTTTGTCAATTAGTTGGCGGGGCTCAGGGGTGGGTTGCTGCCAGCATTACTGCTGGCTTGGTGCACGTGCAATTTTGCGTGCATGCGCTCACTTGTGTGCATGCCTGATGCACGCTCGATGCTCATGCACAATTGCCCATAAATAAGCCTGTGCATGCACAGAACATTAAAAAATGGGGAAAGAAATAGGCCGCACCGACCAGGGAAATGATTTGGAGGCCTGGCAAGTCTGGGCCGCTGCCGATTACGGCGACCCAGGCCACAAACCATTACTGGTTTGGTTGAACCGGTCGGAAGCCACCTCTGGTGCGGCTATTAAAAAGAGCATCTCCTCTTCCGACTTAGCGTCCCTGCCCCCCACAATTTTGCCCTAATTCGATACTGCCGTAAAGGAGGCCCACATCCCCCAATCATGGTCTCTTTCTGTGTGTAGCTGGTTTTCTGAGAGCATTTTAGCAATAGGGTGTGTCCCTCGTCTTAGCGCTCCCTCCTTCCTCATGCTTATTTCTCTCTCTCTCTTTTCTGCTCTGTTACATGCTGCTTTCTTTCCTTTCTGTGTGTTTAATTTCAAACGGAAAGCGCAGCAAATGATTTGCTCTGCTTATGCAACTTCCTGTCTGGCCGCCTCTTTTCCCCCGCCTCCCCCACATTTTCCTCGCCTCCCCCCTTGCAGCATTGGTAACTAGTTGTTTTTGTTTCCAACCAACGCCTGGGATCTGGATTGCATATTTATTGCATAAATAAAGGATCTGGCCCTCGGGATGTTCATCGTCGTGTTTTTACCCTGTCATTTTCTCTTTATTTCTCTGCAAATAGTGCAGGAAACCCCACAGCTCAGATCTAGGGCTGGGTTTGTGCTACACTGTTGCCTGCTTATGGCAGGGCTGAGCACCAGGATGCATCTCTTCCTTCCTCTCTCTCTTTTCACTGGGATGGGGGACACGGAGACCCCTCTTATGCCTGCACAACATGTTTTCTCTTCGCCCCCCGCCCTGAAAATGCCTGCGTATCCCTTTCTATTGATGCATTTTTTTGGGGGGGGGGGAAGCCCCTAATGTGCTTGTAAGCCCTTTGCAAAGCTTGCAAATTAGAAGCCACGCATCCTGGGCTGACATCATGTAACCCAAGCCATCTAATGGTTTATAGCGTGGCGATCCGGTTCCCACGTTTCTCATGGCATCCCTCAATGAACCCGAATCACCCACCAGCTTTGCGTGGCCAGCCCACCCTTTTTGGAGCGTGGCAACCTCTTTCTCTCTCTCTCTCTCTCTCTCTGTGTCATAATGCTTATTTGATTTATCCTTCTTTCCTATTCGGTCCACCGCTTCCAAAAGGCCGCCCACCCGCCTCCCCCAAACAAACCCATCTATTAATCCACCAAACCTCATCAACATTAAAAATAACAACAAACCCCACCACACAAAACCTAAAATGACTCCTTCTGTACACACACACCCATGTATGTATGTATATGTATATATGTGTGTGTGTGTGTATGTAGATGTATGTGTATGTAGGTGTGTGTGCACACACACACACACCATTCCAGGGAAATTCCCGAAGAGCAGAGAAAGAAGCTGCCCCCACCCACCCATTTTCTACCCTTCCCCCATTTGCAGCACTTTGCAATTTTAGCGCCCTGCCTAAATTAAATCAATTCCATTTATTTATTTATTGCACGGCTCCGGTTACCCTCCCCCCCCTTAAATGTTATTTGCGAATCCAGATGTGTTTTTCTGCGCCCTGCCTCCAACCTTCCTCCTCCTCCTTTGGAATCCAATCTGGTTTGTTTTCGCAGGAAGTAGGCGAAAAGAAGGCGAGCGAAGGGAGGAAGGAGGCCGGGCCTCGGCAGCCTGCCCGCCTTCCCCCCTTCCCTGTGTCTATGTGTGCGTGCTTTTATGTGTGTGTGTATGTGTGCAAGAGCGCCTCTCTTTTTTCTCCCTGCTCATTTCTGCACGGCCGGCCACCTTTCCTCTCCCCAGTTGCTGAGCGCCGTTGGCTGTTCAGAGCGGTTTTGGCTCCTTCCCTTAGTAACAGCTTTTACATTCTGCCTCAATTCCTCTTCAATCGAAATCACACACACGCACACACACATAAAGCATTACTCCCCCCCCTTTTCTCCTTTGATTGCCTCCTCCTCCTTCCTTGGGACTTAATCTATAATTTCCCCCCACCGCTTCTCGCTTCCCATCCCCCTCCTCCAGCAGCACCATCTCTCTCTCTCTCTCTCTCAACACACACAAACACACACACACACATACACTCACACCCCTCACCCAGACTCGGGTCATAATTGAATACATTGCATTTCCAACCTTCCCCTCCCCCCCCATTTTCCCGGTGGCTACTTGAAGTCTTCCCCCCCCCCTTTCTTTCTCCCCCTTCTTCCCTTCCCCCCCCCCCTTTGGGCTGCACCCGCAATTGCAAACCCATATATTATACCTCTTAAGAAGAAGGAGGAAGCTGCATGAAATATAGCTCTATGTGTGTCAGCGTGGGGGGCTTTTTCCTCCTCTTTTGCCTCCATTGCAAAAGGAGGGGGGGCGGAGAGCCATACTGAGCCCATCAATTGCAAGGTAAGATTTTTTTTTTTTAAAAAAAGTGTTTCTCTTAAACCTCCCCCTCCCCCACTCTCCGCTTTCCCCCTTTCCCATGTTTGTGCATGTTTGCCTTGTACCCTCTGCGCAGTGCAATATCCAGTGGCAAGCTAGGAAATAATCCCAGGCGCCCCTAAAGTGTATTTTAAGGGGTTATTTCGCGTGGGGGGGGGAGAGTTCAGGGAGGGCGTTGCTGGAAAGGGAATTGAGGGAAAAGAGGGGGGGGAGGGCTGGGGGGGAGGGGCGCCTGTGTTTGTAGCTAGTTGGAGGAAGCGACGCGTGGGGGAGGGGCAGAAGTGTAACAAGCATTGCCCCCCCCTCCCTTTGGGAAAGACAGTGTCTTTTAACTTTAATCTTTTTCGACCTCTTTTATTATTATTGTTATTATTATTTGGGGGCTCATCTTTCCGGAGGTGTTTTCAACCCACCCACCCCCCACTCACTCTCTTTTGATCTTTTTAATTAATTAAAAAAATTAACGTTGGTGGTGGGGAGGGGAAAGTGTTGATTCATCGCGTTTTTGGAAAGTGTGGCGGGGTGGGGGGTGGGGAGGTGGGGGAGGAGAAGAGAAGCCTTTGCACTAATAAATGCAAAGCCAGCAGCCATTATGAAGCAAGCTGGTTTGATTGCCTATTTTTAGACGATTTGGGCCAGAGGAGTTTTTTTTTTTTTAAAAAAAAATATATATATATTTTGCATCGGCGGTTATATATGCATATATGTATATATAATATTCTCGCTGGAAGGAAACGCACGCACACACGGAGAGGTGTCTTATAAAAAAAAAAGAGAGATCCAAGTTCGGAAGTGTGTTTTGCTTGTTCGTGCAGGGTTGTTTTTTTTTCCTTTTTTTGCCCCCCCAAAAGAGAAAAGGTCAGTAGAATTTATTTTTTCACCCCCCCCAATGATTGGTATTTAAAGTGTGGGTTGAAAGAAAAGTTTTGTTGGATGAGGTTTTGCGCCTTAAATGTCTTGTTTGCAAGCGGTGTGGGGGTGGGGGAGGAATGTGGCAGAGTGAACTCACACCGGTGGGGGAGGGGGAAGAGCTTAGCAGTGGCTTTTGCTGTGTCTTTGGAAAATAATAAAGGGGGGGGAGGGCTTTTGATGGCTTCTTTGCACCCCCCCTTTAAAATCTAGGCTGTTACATCTTCTGGGAGGATAATAATTTGTTTTTGTGGACGCTGTTTTGGAAATTGGAGCAAAATAAAACCTTTTTTAAAAACTGTTCCAGGGGCAGAATCGTAAACTATATTCTAATAGCCAAGTTGTGGAATGAACTTTGGTCCCTGGGAAAACAATGGTGCAAAATTCAAGAGTTGCATGTCCATAAAGGCCTAGTTTTGAAATCAGGGTGGCTTTACCCTGTTCTCCCTTCCACGTGTAAAAAGTCTCAAGATCGTATCAGTGAACGGTGCAATTTCTTTTCTTTTTCTTCTTTTAATGGTGTGCTTTGAAAGAAGGATATATATTTGCAGTGCAGAGCTAGATCTGGTTAATCATCTACCTGCCATGGTAAATGTTAATTCACTTTATTATCCTTTTGGATCTTTAGTGGAAAAAGAGGCGGATTATTCAATGGCTGAAGGGAAACCAGGGGAAGAGAGAGAGACCAAACTAGAAAAACAACCGTGGCTGTGGATTTTCTGGAGTGTGGAAGTTGTTTTAAAAACAAACCCTGAACTTTGCTTGGTATATAGTGGTTGGACAAAATGTCTATTAAAGGGTGTCCCTGAATTGCCTGGAATTTCTGACTCCTACATGTGCTTCACTTCCTTCCTCCTCTTTTTTTTTTTTTTTTTTTGCTGGTGTAAAGGGAGTTGCATTTTCATTTATATGAGGCATTGTAGAAATCTCATTTTTTTTTAATCAGTCTGGGATTTGGGGGAGTGAGTAGGAGGAAGGTATTCTATTTAACCTCAATAGTGTAGTTTGGGGTTTCTTTTTCAGTCAGACTTAAGTAGAAGTTCAGTTTTGATTCATGAACAGGAATAATACAGAAACTTGTGGTATGTAATCTGTTTTGGCCTTGTATCTCAATTGTGTTTTACTTATTTACTGCCTGAACATGATATTCTCTCTCCTCTTAAAAGCACATTTTATTCAAAAATTTGGGGAAAGAGTTGTGGACTTGGACTAGGCCTCAAACGTGGGAGTTTTGTTGATAACAGAGTAAGGTTGATAAAAGTAGATGTGTTTGCAGAATCTGAGTACCCATTCTTCACCAAAACATGGCTTTGTGGATTAACCCAGTTTCCTCAGATGGCATGCCACACTGAACCAGTGAGAAATTGTAAGATTAGGCAAATATATATAGAGAGCATACATGGTTTCATGGAGTGTCTAAACTTGCTTTTAAATTTTCACCTATATAGAAGTATTCCATATTTTTCCCCTTTGTGGTGGGACTCAAAAATACTAGGAAAACAGCAAAACTTCTTTCCCCTCTAAATATGGATATGATTGAGAAGGAAAGGTTTGAAAAACCAATATGGACAAATAACATGTTGGCGTTTAGACTGTTATAACATTCTTACAGGTAGATGTTGCAATTTTTTTTAAAAAAAACATTGGATTTTACTGATAGTCCTTGATTTACAACAATTTGTTTGGTGACCGAAGTTACCGCTGCACCGAAAAATGTGACTTTTATGATTGGTTTTCATGCTTGGGATTGTTGCAGTATCTCCATGGTCACATGATCAAAATTCAGGCAACTGTCATGAATTTATTATGGTTGCACTTACCTGGGGTTTATAGATCACCATTTTGTAACTTTCCCAACTGGCTTGTGACAAGCAAAGTCACTGTGGGTGTGGGACCCAGATTCACTTAAGAACTGCAATAATTTTTGAACTGTGGCAAAAAGGTTGTATAATGGGGCAAAACTCACCTTCCTTGCTTAGCAACAGAAATTTTGGGCTAAATTGTGGTCGTAAGTAGAGTACATGGTCATAGAGTCTTGAATCATCCCTTAATTCTATAAACCATGTTTGTTAAACTATGTTTTGGCCTGAAACTGAGTTGGCTGTCTTCCCACAACATGTACTATAACACATTTTATAAATCATGAACAACCGAATGGAACAGTAGACATAGAAGTGTGAAGGGCAAACCCCAAGTGTTGATATTTCTATTGATTTTCTTTGTAATTCAATAATATTTTGCAATGGAGACTTTAATGGCAGTACATTTATGAAGGGGGGAAAAGGGGATTTTTTTCTACAATTTATAATGAATTTACATATTTCACAACTAGAAAATATGTTGTTGACCGCTACATTGTGTATGGACTCACTGCTATAGTAGTTCTTTACTCATGGGAGAATTCTAGTCAATGGTAGAGTGGTTTTTGGTATATAAATTATATGAACAGAGATGATAGATTATGGACCTTCCTTAATGGAAGATTTTTCACACCTATCCTTCAGTAGATGCAGTTGTGATTCCTGTAAAATTCTTGTGGGTGAGAGATGAAAGGATTTGAATATTTTAAATAATTGACCCACTTATGGGAGATGTCTGCCAATAACTATAAGCTGTGAGAACTAAATATAACTTTTCTGATAATACCCAAGTCTTCTGAGTTACAATTCTCATAATTGATGGCTAATGTTCCATTGGCTGACTTGAGTGGCAGCTGAAGGAATTATAGCCCAACATTTAACCAAGAAAATAGGAATAGATTGGTTAAATAATATTTCTTGTAGAGATGTAGGATGTATTTGAGATCAGAAAACGAACAAGATGGTGGTCATACTCATAATGGCATGACTGCCATCTTGTAGGTTTTTAACAGAGTCCTTGAATAAAAGGGGAATTATTATTATACAATTGTATCACAGCGGCCAGTTGTTTCGCTGGATTTGACATTGATTACTAGTCAGGCCCCACCCAGGGGCCTAGGACTTTATAACGTAATATGCGTGCAGATCCAAGCAGTGCGGCTTTTTGCATTTGACTGATGGAGATTTTGTCAATTTTTAACTGTTTTAAATGTAATTCCACTGCTTTTGGAATAGCACCCAGTGTGCCAATTACCACTGGAATTACCACTGCTGGTTTGTGCCATAATCGTTGAATTTCGATTTTTAAGTCCTGGTATTTCATGATTTTTTCATATTCCTTCATATTCCTTCTCATCGACCCTGCTATCACCTGGTATTGCAATGTCTATGATTGTAAGCTTGTTTTTCTCAACCAGTGTGATTTCTGGTGTATTATGCTCCAGGATTTTGTCCGTTTGTATGCGAAAATGACCATCTTGACCATCTGATTTTCGGTGACTTTTTCAGGCTTATGTTCCCACCAGTTTGTTGCTGTTTTAATATTATAATTTTTGCACAAATTACAATGGATCATTTGTGCTACTGAATTAATTATTATTATTATCAGCAACAACAGAATTGTATCACAGCGGCCAGTTGTTTCGCTGGATTTGGCATTGATTACTAGTCGGGCCCCACCCAGGGACCTAGGATGTCGTAACGTATTTTTGTAATATGTGTGCGGATCCAAGCTGTGCGGCTTTTTGCATTTGACTGATGGTGATTTTGTCAATTTTTAACTGTTTTAAATGTAATTCAAATGCTTTTGAAATAGCACCAGTGTGCCGATTACCACTGGAATTACCACTGCTGGTTTGTGCCATAATTGTTGAATTTCAATTTTTAAATCCTGGTATTTCGTGATTTTTTTCATGTTTCTTCTGTCAACCCTGCTATCACCTGGTATTATTATTATTATTATACAATTGTATCACAGCGGCCAGTTGTTTGGCCGGATTTGGCATTGGTTACTAGTCGGGCCTCACCCAGGGGCCTAGGACGTTGTAACGTATTTTCGTAATATGCGTGCAGATCCAAGCAGTGCGGCTTTTTGCATTTGACTGATGGTGATTTTGTCAATTTTTAACTGTTTTAAATGTAATTCCAGTGTTTTTGGAATAGCACCCAGTGTGCCAATTACCACTGGAATTACCACTGCTGGTTTGTGCCATAATCGTTGAATTTCGATTTTTAAGTCCTGGTATTTCGCAGTTTTTTGATATTCCATCTCATCGACCCTGCTATCACCTGGTATTGCAATATATATGATTGCAACCTTGTTTTTCTCAACCCTTGTGATGTCTGGTGTATTATGCGCCAGTATTTTGTCCGTTTGTATGTGAAAATCCCACAAGATCTTGACCATCTGATTTTCGGTGACTTTTTCAGGCTTATGTTCCCACCAGTTAGTTGCTGTTTTAATATTATAATTTCAAAGAAATTGCATGCATAGCCTTTAGGAGGCTTATAGAGTACTCTTGGGGGCTGGAGGGGGGCAAAATTAAGCAAAAAAAGGCCCGTTTTTCACTCATTTCTGTGTTTCCCAACCTCCAGGAGCTCTCTGAAAGACTTGCACGGCCATTTTGGTGAAGGGGGTGGGGGTTTCAGGAGGCAAAAAATGCTGTATTCAGTATATAAGATGCACCCAGATTTTCAGCCTCTTTTTTGAGGGAAAAAGGTGCGTCTTATACTCCAAATACGATATTTGCAGTGGTGAAATTGCAGTCTTGCCTGTTTTGAACACACATCCCAGCATGCTGCTCTTAGGAGATACACTACAAATGATATTTTTATCTATACCGAGGCATCTGCAGATGCATGTACAGCCACTTTTGATTGTTCACCTACAAGGTCACATAAAGAACTGGCAAATGCCTTTGTGTACACCAACTGTGGCTTGTTGTTTTGGCAACTCAGTGTATATTGTGCAGATTTAGCTCATTTGGCTAACATGATTGAGTATTTATCATAGCATGAACCCAGAAAATGAGTTGATTCAGTTAACTGGGTTAAGGACTGTGAAAACAGCTTCTATTGTGATGTAACAGCACAGTAAAAAAAAATCTTACAGTGTTCATAGGTTTCCTTTTAAAAATCTGGTTATTATAAGTTAAATATATAAAATAGAACAAAAATAGCAAAAGGCTTCCTCGTGCAAGACATTAAACTTAGAATAGAACTGGAGTTAATAATTATTTATTGAATTTAAATCTTAACTACCCACCAAAGAAAACTAATGCTTAACTTATACTTTGGGTTCACACACTATGCTAGCACATGGCTTGTTAGTTGGTTTTCTACCTTACACAAAGCTGTAAATCATACTTTCTAAATGACAGTCATTGAGTTCCCATAGTGTAGGCTGTATTTGCATGGCATGTTAATAAAGACTTTGGTTAACAAGTGTGCACATGCCATTTTACTTGTTTCTATATGTATGCAGCTTAACAAATAGATTGGCCACCATTTTGGATTTGTTTTTTGAAGTTGTGAATATGCATTAACTATATTGTAGGTTGCAAATTTTGGCAGTTTGGAACTTGGAGTGATTCCTAAACCTCTGATAAAATTGATATGCATTAAAATGATCATAGGCTACTCATTTGTTCGGGGATTTTTGAAGCATATATTGTCACTTTTAACATGATGAGTAGGTACAAAACACCGCCTTAATCTTAGGTCTTACCGTGTTGTGTTGCATGAATTAAGCGTGATTTAATTTGCAGACCATAGTTTAACTTGATATGTGGTATTCAACCTCTGTCAAAACAAAGCAAAACCTTCAGTTATATTTTCCCCCTCAGATTTATCCCCATTATTTAAAAGTTTCAAGGATTATTCGAAGTGGTTTTGTTTTCTGCACCTACATTTGTGTGCTTCCTATTCATTCAACACAAGTTGGAGATATGTTAAGGCTGGATCTATAAAAGTCAAATTCGTAGAGATGCCTTACCAATCAGGAAATGCCAGGACTTTTATCCCATGTAATAATTGTGAGCACCTGTGATACATTTGCTACTTCCTTCTAAAGGGTAGGTGGAGGTAAGGAAACTATTAATAGGCATGTTTTGATGGCTGTTTGATTCAGATGAATGTATTCATTCCCAGCTGAATTGCTTGTAACGAAAAAGGTGAGTATTTGTCAGTTATAGGGAAGTTAGCTTGAACACCAGGTGACTCTGCTTACATGACGTGCTTCAACCCCTTGGTTATTTGATAAGTTGTTTCAGAAGTTAATAGTTTCTTTCAGGTTCCAGTAACAATGAATACTTGTTTGGTTCTTTGAAATGCTAAAATCCAAATGCAAAATGCTTTAAAATTTAGCTTGTGGGACTGTAGGAATTCCTGTAATTTTTACCTCAAGTGATAATTAGGAGAATTCATAAAAAATAGTGCTAGGGTCATGTTAAGCTGAAATGTGGGTGGCTCACTTTGACTCCATATGTTGTGTGAACTTAGTCAGGATGGCCTGCAAGCATTTATACCAGGGAAAAAGAGAATTTTAAATGCATTTCCCTAGATACTTTGCAAATACATATTTTAGATGTTATGTCTGAACCCAGCCAATTGTTTATTCAAGATAAGCAAATCATATCTAGGCAGGCTGTGCAAAGTCAGGCATTCTGACTCATTTGGACTAATGCTAAGCCATTGTTCAAACATTGTTTTGGCTGAGTCACAAATGGCAAGTTTGCACAACATGGAAAGCATAAATGGTGGTCTATTACCATGTTTTGGTTCAGTCAACAATTTAAGTCAAATGAAAATGGTATTCTATCTAGGTTGGGGATTTTTAATGTATTGATACATTATAATTACTGAAAGTCCTCATTGAATGACTGCCTTGTTTAGTGACTGCAGTATGATAAAATAACTTTTATAACCATTCCTTGCTCAAATGAAATCAGAGTCAAGGTTGCAGTTTGACTTAATGACTACTGCAATTGATGACTGAGTTGCCTGCTGCAATTGTGATTGCTAAATGAGGACTACCTGTATGATGGATATTTTATGTTATCTAGGCTTATTGACTGAGCTGCATGGTGACGTAAAGGTGAAGACACTTGTATCCCATTTGGAAGGTTAAGAGTTCTATCCTAGGCAGCGACAGTTGTCAGGGCACAAAGAGAAAATATCTGCTGCGATCTCCATGTAGGCATCAGGAAGGGCTTCTGGCCAGTAAATGCTCAGCTCCACTCAGTCACCCCAACTCCATCCGGAAGGAAAGGGAAAAAAGGGTCATAAAAAGAAAAAAAATCTAGGCTTATTGATTGTTTGATTTATTTTATTTTTTTGATTGATTTATTATATTTCTATGCCGCCCTTTTCCCCGAAGGGGACTCAGTTGTTGAGAATCCTAGCAAAATATGGTGGATTGAAAATTAAAAACCAGTCTGTGCATGTTTTAACATTCTTTTTAATGAACTCTATTATTTCATTTGCAAGGAAAACCTAAAGAACATCCAATTCTTTCTTAAAGAAGAGTACATTTGTGCAGAATTCTTACCTTGATATATTATTTTACATCAGAAATACTGGAATTAAGCCTATGTTAGCGCTGCATTCTGCTGTTATCAGACAGTAGTTGCAGGGGATGTATAAATAAACACAGTCAGTTAGCTGTTTTGCTGTTGTGTTATGAAATAAGGGCAGGGCCTTTTCACTAAAGGCAGTACAATTAAGGAAAAACATTACACATTTTTCTCCATTTAGGAAGCCAAATAATAATGATTTATTAGTTTAAATTTTATTTCAGTCTTCTGAATACATGCAGGGTTCTTCGGAAAATTTATCTTTGCCTAGCACTTGGCTACTTAGAAAAAGGTGATTCATAAATAAAACAAGGATCAGAATAAACATAATGATGTAGATGATGCAAAAGATATTTTGGCATCTGCATTGAGTAGCCTTGTAAGTAAGTGTAAGTGTTTTTAAATTTTAGCTTTCACAAATTATAATAAGCAATTCTAATTCATCCCTCTGTTTCCATGAATTACATGAAAAGTGGCGCAATAATAGCATTTTTTTAAAATATAAAAACTAATTCTATTATAACATTTCCTGGGAAGAACAGACATGAAAGAAAACTCAATAACTTCACAGATAATTTATATCTTTATCAGGTATCAAATGTACCATATTTTTCAGAGTATAAGATGCACCTTTTCCCCTCAAAAAAGAGGCTGAAAATTTGGGTGTGTCTTATACACTGAATACAGCATTTTTGCCTCCTGAAACCCCGCCTCCTTCATCAAAATGGCCATGCATAGCTTTTAGGAGGCTTTCAGAGAACTCCTGGGGGCTGGGGAGGGCAGAATGAATAGAAAACAAGCCATTTTTTGCTCGTCCCCCCCCCCACCTCCCAGGAGCACTCTACAAGCCTCCTAAAGGCTATTTATATCTTCTTTTTTTTTTTGAAAAAAAAAAGCAGGCCCGTTTTTGCGAGGTTTGCAGAGTGCAAACACTTTTTTTTTTTTTAAAAATTGCCTCTTCAAAACCTTGGTGCGCCTTATACTCTGGTGTGTCTTATACTCTGAAAAATACGGTAGATTTTAAGCACAAATGTGCAGTTTCTAGGCATCTTTTTCAAAGGGGCAGTTTAGCCTGCACTGCAGATAGTTTTCAACTCACAACAGTTCACTTAGTGACTGTAAAGTTACAAAGGCACAGAAAAAAGTGACTTATGACCATTTTTCACACGACTGTTGCAGCATCCCCATGGTCACATGATCAAAATTCAGCAACTATTTGGCAACTATTTCATATTTATGACGGTTGCAGTGTCCCAGGGTCACTTGATCACCTTTTGGGACCTTCTGACAAGCAAAGTCAATAGGGAAGCCAGATTCGCTTAATAAACATGTTACTAATTTAACAATTGCAGTGATTTTCTTAACTGTGGCAAGAAAGGTCATAAAATGGGACAACAGTCATATAACCATCTCACTTAACAACAGAAATTTGGGCTCAATTGTAGGCATGTTGAGTACCTATATTTTACTGCAAGTGATTTTTTTGGGGGAAAATAGGATAGTCTTTTTCTTTTAGAATATATTCAGAAAAAGTGGTTTTAAAACTAAGTGGACAAAATGTTGAGGAATTATGGAGCTTTTATTTGTAAGCCGTAGCAGTTTCTGAGGTTAAAAGTTGGGATGCAGCTTAATTTTTTTCTTGCTTATTATAACTATGTTGCTTCGTGAACAGGATCAATATTATATTTTATACAAGCAAATTATTTAGAACTGGCCCAGTGCTTAGAATCTGTGTAATAAATAGTTAAATTGTGTCACGATTCTCCCATTGCATTAGACCATGGTTTAATAAATTATCTATTAATAAAAAAAATAAGCTATACTTTAATTTCCGCACCATTGTATCTGGATTTGCAAAAATGCTAAAACCAACAGTCCATGTCATGTTTTAGTACAATATAATTCATGGTCAGAATTAAATTGTGATTACAATTTTGGACTTTTTCTACAATGCAACACATTATTTCTGAAATGTAGGACTTCTCTTGACGGAAAAAGTCTGTTTCAGCAGGATTTAGAGCTGACCATGCTGTTTTCTCAATCCATCTCAGCAATGAATAATTTTATTTTCCTTAAAGTAATTTACACCTTATCTAGCTCACCTCCTAATCTCAAAACTTCTAAAACATTAAGCACATAAGGTTGAGATGAGGATTTTTATTTGGCCCATTTCATTTTTCCCTTTATTTGGCAAGCTTCAGCATTTTAATTTCTTAGCTTTCTTTTTTGAAAGAAATTTGTGTCTTACCAAACCAAGACAGAGGTGACTAAATGGTATGAATGGGTTTGTGGAGGGTGGAAAAGAAGGTAATGCAAGGTTGGTGTTTGTGAAGTTAAGTAATAGTTGCCTGCATGAGCATTGTGTAACTATGTTGTTTTATGTATCCTTGCTGAACAGTTCATTGCCTCCTTTTTATTGGCATACTAGAAGTTTATAGAAAGTATTAGGTAGAGTATTTAATTCTGCAAAAGGTTTTTTTCATCAGGAAGAGGTTTTTTGAGCAGAGTTTTTTTGTTAAAGATATTCCCCGTTACTTAAAAAAAAATCCCCCAAACCTTTTTGGAGTACCTAAAAGAACCCTTGAATGCTTCCATTGCTCCCTTGATTGATAATTATTATTTAGCTACTTTGAATGCTTTTGGAAACCAGTGAACAGTAATTTGAGAAACACATTGACCTGATATTTGAAAAATGAGGCTTGGCAGTACAGTTAGTCCCTAAAGTGAATCCATATATATTAGTCAATTTTTCATGGTTAGGTAAGGATTGATATAACTGTTCTATTTGTTCTTCAAAACCATTGTGAGCTGAACAGAGGAAAGGGAGGTTAAGCCATTTTTTTCCTGTTCTCTAGAAATCTGAAAATGTAACACTTGTGTGCTGAAATATAATTTGAAGGATGTAAATTCATTTAGCTTAGTCCTGGTTTATGCTTTTATGGCATCTGGTATATGATAATGGACATAAGTAATAAAAAGCGAAAAGAGTCGTTATATGCACCACACTACCTTGAATACTTTAGAGAAGGGGAGGGTATTTATACATTTATGTAGATTTTACCTCAGCAATATTTAGAATTAGAATTCTTTATTGGCCAAGTGTGATTAGACACACAAGAAATTTGTCTCCGGTTCATAAGCTCTCAGTGTACATACAGCAATAGTGATAGATCATTATCATACTCATGGTAAAATACGTTAATCATATAACATTATTTAGGGTCCAGTAAATAGGATAAAAAAAAAATTGTACACCAAGGTTTTAACCAGTGTTCAGGAGAAGAAATTTTATAGAAAAAGGGTTGAATCACAGATGAGTACAGATTGTCCTCGACTTAAAAATAGCTCATTTAGTGACCATTCAGTTGTAATGGTGCTGATTTATGACCATGTTTCACACTTATAACTACTGCAGCATCCCACTTGTCACACAATCCAAATTTGGATGCTTGGATGAAGGACAGGATAGACAGCAAACTACACAACCACCAGACAAGATGGAGCATCTCTCCTCTCTAGAAGTGCAAGGTGCTATGGAACCAAGACCTAGCCGCATGACTACTAGACGTATGGAGAAACAAGCTAAGAAGCAACAGTATCAACAATCATCGGCCATCGATCAAGGAACTACAACAACAAATCTGGAAGCAGTGGGAGGAGCTAAACCTAAGGTTAAACAGGCCGTGCAGGAAGCTCTAAAAATGCTTCAACCAACCAAAGATGACAACTAAGATTTTAACATGGAATGTCAACGGACTGAACTCTCCACAGAAGAGGAAGAAAATATTTCATTATCTTAAACAGTTTAAGAACGATGTAATTTGTTTGCAAGAAACTCATATCAAGTCAACTGATCAAAAATATTTGATCAACTCAAAACTTGGTCAACATTTTGCAGCTTCTGCTATGGAAAAGAAGAATGGTATAGTTGTATACTTAAGAAAAGATATGAAAGCTGAATTAATAGAAGCAGATCCCTTCGGAAGATATATTGCTTTAGACTTAATCTTAGAAGGGAAAAAGACATTACTTTTGGGAATTTATGCACCCAATCAACAGCAAGATAGATTCTATAGAAATCTTCATGCTAAATTAGTACAGTGGGACTATAGTTCCTGTATACTATTGGGTGACTGGAATGGAGTGATAGACACTAAGAGAGATAAGAAGATTTCCCGCCTAAATACCAAGATGCGAGCAAAGTTACCCAAATCCTTCTTTGACATTATGGATGATTTTGAATTGAGAGATATCTGGCGAGAAAGAAATGCAGAGGAATACGACTTCACTTTCTTCTCGGACAGGCATCAATCCCTTTCAAGGATTGATTTTATTCTAACCACTAATGATTTGCTTTCTAGGGTCAAGAAAACAAAGATTGCAGCTAGAGTCCTTTCGGACCATAACCCAGTTTGGATGGAGTTGGGAAGGGTAGTGCAGGCAAGAAGGTTTTGGAGACTGAATGAAAATTTATTTAGATATGAAAACTATATTAATGATTGTAAAAAATTACTATCTGAATATTTTGTTTTGAATATGAATAAGGGTACATCTATGGAATTTGTATGGGATGCAAGCAAAGCGTATATGAGAGGAGTTTTGATGAATATAAATAAAACACATAGAAATAAGCAAGGGTTAAAACGAACAGAACTGGAAGAGGAAATTAAGAGAAAAGAGCTCGAGTTAACAAGGAAACCAGACGATACAAAGGTTAAGGAAACTATTAACATATTAAAATCTCAATTTGACATGTTGATCTCTGACCAGGTAGCTACTAATTTATTATATGCAAAACACAATACTTTTTGTAATGCAAACAAACCTGGCAGATGGTTAGCTTATCAGATTAGGAAAAAAAGGAAAACTCGAAATATATCTAAACTGATTTACAGAGGGAAGGAGGTGTTCCAACAGGAAGAGATTCAAAAGGCTTTCTGGGAATTTTTTACAGAACTGTATAAAGGGGATAAAATTAATGGTTTAGACATAGACAAATATTTAGACAAGGAGAAAATACCTTCAGTTAGAGAAGAACACAGGCAAAAATTGAATCAACCAATAACCTCGGGGGAAATCCTGCAGGTAATTAAGCAATTAAAGCCAGGGAAAGCACCAGGTACAGATGGCTTGACAGCGGTTTACTATAAAAACTTACAGTTAGAAATGGTAGAACCTCTTAGAGAATTATTTAATATGATTCAAACGGAAGGTAAAGTCCCTCCATCTTGGAAGACAGCGTTTATATCTTTGATACCCAAAGAAGATCAAGATACTACTCAACCCAAAAATTATAGACCCATTTCATTACTGAATGTAGATTATAAAATTTTTACTAAAATATTAGCAAATAGGTTAATGTTGGTCATTCAACAATTGATACATACGGACCAAACAGGTTTTATACAAGGGAGACAGATGAAAAGTAATGTCAGATTAATTATTAATGCATTAGAATATTTGGGAAAGAACAACCAGATCCCTGCTGCGTTTATATTTTTGGATGCTGAGAAGGCCTTTGATCGAGTTAACTGGCAATTTCTGCTGAAGATATTGCAAAAAATGCAGATAGGAGATAATTTTTTACAGTCAATTAAAGCAATATACCAACAGCAAACAGCACAAATCATAGTCAATGGAAGTTTAACAGACTCTATTCAAATTGGAAAAGGTACAAGACAGGGTTGTCCTTTGTCCCCATTATTGTTTATTATAACTTTGGAAGTATTGTTGAATAAAATACGGGGCTTGGATGGTTTAAAAGGGATCAAGATTAGGCAGCAAGAATATAGAGTCCGCGCTTTTGCGGATGATTTGGTCATAATATTGGAACAACCGCAGGAATCCAGTATGGTTTTAATGAATACGATTAATCAATATGGTCAAGTGTCTGGCTTTAAAATAAACTTAGGAAAAACCAAAACATTAGCTATAAATATGAATATTAAACAAAAGGAAGAATTAGGAGTGATGCTAGGATGTGAGGTAGTTAAAAAAGTCAAATATCTTGGAGTCAACATTTTAACTTCAAATGGGAAGTTATATAAGCATAATTATGAACCACTTTGGCATAGCATACAGACAGAGATGAAAAAATGGGAGAAATTGCACTTATCTTTGCTGGGCAGGATAGCGGCAGTGAAAATGAACATTTTACCAAAATTTTTATTTCTTTTCCAAATGTTACCTATACTTAAAAAAGATGCGAACCTTTTAGAATGGCAGAAGGGTATCAACAAATTTGTGTGGGCAGGAAAGAAGCCGAGGGTAAAGATGAAAATAATGCAAGATGCACGTGAGAGAGGAGGACTGAAACTACCTAATTTAAAACTATATTATGATGCAGTGGTATTATCTGTAATTAGTGATTGGATTCATTTAACCAATGATAGAATATTGAACATTGAGGGACACGATCTGGTATTTGGTTGGCACGCTTACCTGTTATTCAACAAAAAATTGGATAAGAACTTTAAAAGTCATATTTTAAGAAATGCTTTATTGCGGGTTTGGAAGAAATACCAATATAAATTAAATGACAAGATACCCATGTGGGCAATTCCTAGACATGCAATTGAAAATATGAATACAGCACAAAAACAGGACAGATTCACTTACAGACAGCT
Source organism: Thamnophis sirtalis (assembly GCF_051295495.1). Taxonomy (NCBI): domain Eukaryota; kingdom Metazoa; phylum Chordata; class Lepidosauria; order Squamata; family Natricidae; genus Thamnophis; species Thamnophis sirtalis. The sequence continues at coordinate 12,255,731 of NW_028261391.1, forward strand.
TCTTACCTCGGAAAGGGGGGTATTACAATTAAAATCTTTAGAGGTATTAAAAGAGGAGAAGGTAATTCAAACATGGTTCCAGTATGGGCAATTACAGGCTAGGTGGAAAATAGATCAAAAAATTGGTTTTATTCAAGTTGAGGATAATCTGTTTAGACAAATAAGAGATCAAAGCTTAATGCATATAAAGAGGATATATAATGTATTAATACAGATGGATTCGGAAACAGAATTAGTTAAAGATTGTATGATAAAATGGGCTCAAAATATTGAGGAACCAATAATGTTGGATACATGGGAAAGAATTTGGGTAAGAAATGTGAAATTTACACAAGCTCAAAATCTGAGAGAAAATTTTTACAAGATGTTCTACAGATGGCATTTAGATCCTAAAAAGTTGGCTTCTATGTATCCGAATGTACAGCCTAAATGTTGGAGGTGTGGTTCTCTCGATGCTACGTATTATCATATATGGTGGACCTGCCAAAAGGTTAAGGCATTTTGGATAAAAATATGGTGGGTCATGCAAAATGTTTTTAAAAGAAGGATAAAGTTTATTCCTCAGTTATTTTTACTAGGTATATGTACTGATTTTACAGTGGTAGAGACCAATTTGATTCTGCACCTGATAACTGCAGCAAGACTGTTGGTGGCGCAATATTGGAAGAAGGAAGACTTGCCTACAATCCAAGAATGGACATTGAAAGTAACAAACTTAGCTGAAATGGCTAAAATATCGGCATATCTCAAAGATCATTCAAATGAGAGATATAAACGAGACTGGAAAAAATGGATTGACTATATACAAAATAAATACGGGACTAAGAAATTCCAGTTAGCCTATGCTTAAGATCAGAAATGATTTAAACTGTTAAAAGTCAGTTCAGTAAGAAGAAGCTAAGTTCAATCTAGAATGTCATTAATTTCTTTATTTCTTTTTTCTCAATAGATTTTAGACTGTGCTAGTTAAAAATCCATACCGTGTACGGGTTCTGGGAAGTCGGGGGGGGGAAGGAGGAGGGGGGATGGGGGGGTGGAGGGAGGGAGGGGTATACACAACAACAAAAAAAAAATTGTACTTCAATGTTTTAATGATTGACAAATGATGACATGTTTGTGTTTTTTTTTTTTAAAGAAAAATAAAAAAGCTCTCTTAAAAAAAAAAAAACAAATTTGGATGCTTGGCAACTCACTTATATTTATGACATGTCCCGGGTTATGTGACTAGCTTTTGCGACCTTCTGACAAGCAAAATCAATAGGGAATCCAGATTCCCTTAACACCTGTGTTATTAACTTTAACAATTACAGTGATTGACTTAACAACAGTGGCAAGAAAAGTCATAAAATGGGGCTAAACTCACTTAAAAGATAAATTTTGGGCTCAATTGTAGTCGTAAGTCGAGGATTACCTGTAGTCTATATATAGGTAGTTGTCGACTTAAATCCATTGAACTATGGTTCAGAATTATGGTAACCTCATAAAAAGCGATGACCCATTCTCTGCTGTCACATGATCTCAATTCAAGTGCTTAGCAACTGGCTCGTATTTAGGAAGGTTGCAGAATTACAGTGAAATGATCACAATTTGTGACTTCCCTGTTGGCTTCCAACAAGCAGTCAATTTAAGAGCCTATTTCTTACACCAGGGGTGTCAAACTCGTGTCGTCACAGCGTCGTCACGTGATGAACTTCTCCCCCCTTTGCTAAATCGGGCAGGGGTGTGGCCAGTGCGTGACGCATCCGGCCCATGGGCCACGAGTTTGATACCCCAGTCTTACATGATTGCCTTAACTGTGTGATTCCCTTAATAACTGTGGTGAAAATGGTGGGAAAATTGGGCCCAGTCATGTGATGACTGGCTTGATGACTTGCACTGACTCCCGACAGAAATACTAATCTGAGTTGTGGTTATGAGTTGAGAACTATGTGTGCTTGTTTTGAATTCAAAATGTATCTTGTTCTTCCTGTAGATTTATACTTTGGTTTAACTTGTATGCCAGTGAACATATAAATATACATATAAAATGCAGTTTTTCCTGATTGGACACAGAAATTCAATTCAGAAACTTGCAAAACACCCTCTGCAAATTGGAGCGTAATCAAGAACAAAATATCCAAGCTTCAAATATACATTTGAAAAGGGGTCTAAATGTGGAAAGATTGACTGGAGGAGTCATAGAAATCAGAATGAATGGTTAAAATAGTCATCCATTGTGAAAAATATTATCCCATTGTGCAATGCAAAACAGGAAAACAACTGAAAGTAACAGAAAGCTGTGTCCGTTTCTCATTACTGCACTTACAGATCCTGTAGAAATTAGTTAAATTGGGCCATTATAGAGCTATATAGGGGTATAAAACTCAAGGCCCAGGAGCCAGATCCGGCTTGCAGGGTGCTTAGATATGGCCTGTGGTGTCACTCTGGAAACAGCAAGAACTGGCCCACGGTGCCTCTGCCAGCAAAAACAGAGCTTGGGAGGGCGGTCTGTGGCCCTCCTAAGCTCCATTTTCGCTGGCAGAGGGTTTGCAAGAGGCCATCGCAGCCGAAAACTGAGCTCGGGAGTCCACTTGGGCCACCAGAGGTGGCTCTGACGAGTGACATCAAGCTGGCCAGCCATTCCCTGGTCAGGGCCCCCTGTCTCTCCCCCTCCAAGCTCCCCCCCAACATAGCCCTGATGTGGCCCTCAATGAAATCAAGCTTGACACCCCTTTTATAGAGGTATGTAAATATAGCATAATTAATCTCATGAAAAATGTAAATTATATGTTGAAGCTAATTATTATAGATGCAATTGATCATAGTCGTAGCTAGCTATAAATTTGGCCATGTCATGTGGGGGAATTCACTAGAGAAAGCAATTAATGTTTAAAGAGTTAGTGGTTAAAGAAAACCAGGCTGTCAAAAAATACAGTGGCTGGATACCATAAAAGCTAACACCAGCTATGCTAGGCATAGAAAAACTCAAGCCGTGCAAGATTGGAAGATGTGGAGAGATCTGGTTCAGAGAATCACCAAGAGTTGGAATGACTGAATGGACTCCTCCTCCCTTTCATCATCATCATCATCATCATCATCATCATCATCATCATCATCATCATCTGGAAATTTACTGCCAGCAGATTTGAAGATGGCTACCAATTTTCAGTGGAGATTAGCAAATTTATGGAGAATGGGGTATCAATGACTTTTAATTACAGTAGCTGGTTCAAATCTTTGCAATTATAGGCACATACCCTAAATATACAGGGACACGGTGGCTCAGTGCTGAGCTTGTCAATCAGAAAGGTTGGCAGGTCGGTGGCTCGAATGCCTAGTGCCACATAGCGGAGAGCTCCCATTTCTTGTCCCAGCTTCTGCCAACCTAGCTGTCTGAAAGCACGTTAAATATGCGAGTAGAAAAATAGGAACCACTCTTGATGGGAAGGTAACCGTTCCGTTTGCCTTCGACGTTTAGGCATACCCACCACATGACCATGGAGACGTCTTTGGACAGCGCTGGATCTTCGGCTTTGAAAAGGAGATGAGCACCACCCCCTATACCACTGTTTCTCAACCTTGGCAACTTGAAGATGTCCGGACTTCAACTCCCAGAATTCCCCAGCCAGCAAATGCTGGCTGGGGAATTCTGGGAGTTGAAGTCAGGACATCTTCAAGTTGCCAAGGTTGAGAAGCACTGCCCTATACATTTTTAGGAGCAAAATAAAATAAAATAAAAGGATCATCACCATCTTTCTATCTTTCTGCTTGGTTCTGGATTTATTTGGCCAGCTACTCTTGTGTTACAAAATGCTGGATTCAACGCACTGTTGGCATGAGCTATAGCAGACTCATTTTATTTCTTGATAACATTGGCTTGTAATATTGTTAAGTTGTGTATTTAGTACTCCATATGCCTGACATCCAATTGGATGCAATTTTTTTGTGGTTGACCTTTTGTAATGCTAAATAAATATTTAAGATTTATAACATTAAAAATAGAGATCCTCACATAACCATGAAGCCTGGTTTATTTTTGATTAATCAAATAAGTGTGTACAATTGAATGAAAAGGTATCTGTTTAGGTTCTAATAAAATGTTAGTCTAATAAACAGATATAATTAGTATACCATTTTAAGATAATTCAGAGTATCGGTAATTGGTGTGTTAGCTTTAACCTTTGGGAGGAAGAATAGTAGAAGAATATAAATTAATAATACAGAAACAACACATTTTTTTTCAATATTTTTGGCCTCCAACTTCTACTCTGAACTTCAGTTATCAGTTATAGCAGCCTCTGCTTTTTTGTATGATAGAGGCTTAGTTTATTCTTTATATTTCTTCCAGAAGGTTCTTTTTATCACTTGTTGGTGACCTCACCTCTTTTGTCAGTGTTGGCCATTATTCCTTTGTGAGAATAAGACGGGACCAAATACAAAGGATGAGTCTTTCCTGCTGTTTCTCTTATTTGTTACCACAGTCCGCTTTCAATGCTTTCTTTAAAGATCTATCTAAAAGCAGAAATTACTGTATGCTCTATGGGGAAATGTGTGCAGTATCCTCCATTATTTTTTATAGATTCAGCAGATGTATTTATTTAGAATTTCTGTGGGCTTCATTCTCTCTGGCTAATGGCAGATTGCAACTGAAAAATCATCAGTGACTAGAGCAAATAAACTGAGCTAAAATTTTATACGTTCTCTGTGGAATTGAGGATCCAACACATCAGATTCAATCCTCTAATTGCACACCAGCTCACAATAAACTTAGGTTAAAAGCAGTTATGTTTAGCATGCTACATGAATGCAGCTACTAAGCCCAAAATTTACTTAATTAAATATATTGTGTAGACCCAGATAAAATGCTGTTACCTGGCCAATAATATATTAAGCTACCAGTATACTGACCTACACAAACTACAGCATATTTTAGAATAGTGTACTAATTGAGTTTATTATTCACTGGGATTATATTCCAATGGGTAATAGCAAATTATGAATAATGAATGGAGGATTAGCTTCTGGAGTATTGGCGAATGACTAAAAATATAATCTTAACTACAAGGAAAAATATTAGCCACCTCGGATCTCCTTTGACAGTTTTTAAAATTCAAAATAAATATAAAATACGCTGGGAAATTTGAGGGGAGGGGGAAGTAGAGCTGAGGTGGCGCAGTGGTTAAATGCAGCACTGCAGGCTACTTCAGCTGACTGCAGTTCTGCAGTTCGGCTGTTCAAATCTCACCGTCTCAGGGTTGACTCAGCCTTCCATCCTTCCGAGGTGGGTAAAATGAGGACCCGGATTGTTGTTGGGTTAATATGCTGACTCTGTAAACTGCTTAGAGAGGGCTGAAAGCCCTATGAAGCGGTATTTAAGTCTAACTGCTCTTGCTATTGCTATTGCTATTGTCAGGGTGGATTTGAGTTGAATCAAGTCGATTTAAATCATGGCTTAAATCATTTGAATCCCTAGTAAAAAGGCTCGATTTAAATCAACTCGATTTAAATCATAATGTTTAAGGAGCAACTGTCATCTCTGTCCTGTAGCAGCTCCTCCTCTGACTGGCTGTTGACTCATCGACAGTCCCAATATTGCAGAATATACAGCCACATGCTACATAACTGAGCTCTATTTCATGCTGAATAAACTAAATTATTAATGTATCTTAAATAGAAAACTATCTTTAGATAGATTTTTCCTCCAGAAGCATTTTATGAAAATAAATTTGATAAAAAATTGATTTAAATTAAAATCAATTTAAATAAAAAATGATTTTTTAATTTTTTTTTAAAAAACATCAATTTTTATCCACCCTGGTAGATGTGTACATTTTGCATTATGTCCGGAAGCAAAATGACTGATGGGTGGGAACTACAAGCCAACCACTATGGACTAGCCCAGTAATTTAACATAAGATAACATTTTCTGGGATATATTAATCACATATATGCCAAACCATAGACAATTTATATTGTGCAAATACTGTACAAGTTGTGTGGCTAATTCACGTTTTATGTATTCTGGAGAATCCAGGTAACTAATAATTACAGCAAATATGAATTATTCAGTCCTGGGGAGCATATCATGAGTACAGCTCTCTTGTATGATTGGATTTTTGTTTTATTTATATATTTGAGTTACAAGTGTGAATAATAAAGGTCACCAATGAATAGCCCTGGAGGAATTTGGATTGAGTGCAAAAGTGGCCAGTAGGAAAAAAATGTTCATTGACATGTTTGCCCAAATGTACAGAAAATGAAGGAGGCTTGAATTGTAAAACAAATATTAGTAAAAGAAAGAAGACCAAAAAAGTGGTCTCAAAAACAAGTGAGTAGTTTAAAGAAAAAGAGGCAATTTGTGAAGGGGTGCATAGATCTGGGAAATTTGCAAGAACAGAAACAGAGCTGGTTTAAAATAGATGCAACTATAATATATTTTCTCACCTTATGTCAGGGGTGTCAAACTGGATTTCTTCGAGGGCCGGATCAGCATTGTAGTTCTCTGTGGGCCAGCCGGTGGGAGGGGGAGATGGGATGGATGCCTCCTGCAGCACGCAGCTGGCCAAAATGGTACAGGGGGCATACATGACTCCCCCACCCCCCCATTTTGGCTGCCAGAGGCACCGCGGGCCAGTCCTTTGCTATTTCCAGGCCATCCTCTTGGGGCAGATTTAAGCACCCCGTGGGCCAGATTCGGCCCGCGGGCCTTGAGTTTGACACATCTGCCTTACACCATGCATTTTCGCAATGCAGCCCCCCATGAGCTCTGTTTTCACAGGCAGAGGATGTCAGGTGGCCTTTGCAGCTGAAAATTGAGCCTGGGAGGGCCACACACGGCCCTCTTGAGCTCCGTCTTTGCTGGCAGAGGCACCAAGGGCCAGTTCTTTGCTGCTGTGGCCTTGGGTCAGATCCGGCCCCTGGGCTTTGAGTTCTTGGTATAGGGCTACTGTTTATATCCTGAAATAATCCAGATGGATGCAGCAAAGAGGTAGACATTTCTGTTTTTTCTGCCTTCTAGTAACCGGGAATGTTGCAGTCAAGATATAGTAATTTAATGTCTGATTTAATATTTAAGAACTAAATATTTAGTACTTAAAGCACTACTATGTTTTGAGCATTGATTGTTGAATTGTTTTATAAAAGATGCTTCTAGAAATCCAAGTACAAAGATAATACATGTTCATTGAACCGTTTGGGAAATTTATGATTTGGGTTTGTCAAAGGTGTTCATATGTTTAGACAGTTCTGGTAGAAAGCAGTTTGTATTGATTAGGGTTAGGGTTAGGTTAGAGGGTTAGCCAAAGTGTTTTTATTCTTGAGCAAAATTCTTACATTGTCCAAATTGGGACAGATCATTTTCCGTAATGTTAGCTAGATTTTTTGGATGGATCTAAACTACTGTCAAGCAATCTTCTTGTAGTACTGTTGGGTTGGCCTGGATAATATCAATTTAATATCTCCCTCCCACTCCCCCCCCCCCTTCAAAGTTTGGATTCTTCCCTTTGGAAGAGCTAAAGCTTCCTTTCTTTGTGCAAGGAATTATCCAGCCCTAATTATAGTGGCATTATAAATTTCAGCAACATCCTGTTGCTAATTATAATTTAGTGTTGGAAGATCTAAGGGTTGGAACCATGTAATGAAGCTGGAGATAAACTTTTAGAGATAGTTTATGAGGATTAAATGGAAACATCTTTCCAGGAAATAGTTTTATTAAACATAGCTTATATTAAAAAGCATCATTCTTCTGACTCATGTAACTTTAATAAGACAGCATGGGAAGGAACAAATCCTAGCATGATGGGATGTGAGTAGTTGGAACAAAATGGGGAATGATTAAGTGCTGAAATTGGTAGGCTGAACCAGGGTAATTTCTATGGCCATGGGAGATATGTGTACATTGCTTAATAGAGGAAACAAATGTGAACATATACCCATTCCCCCCCCAAAGGGGAAAAACCTGCTTTGTTCCAAGAACAAGTATTAGTGGATTTTGTAGATGCTCGTAGCATTGTTTATGTATAAACAACTTTCTAAATGTAAATTTGTTTGTTAGTAGAATACATGAACTGCGTGCAGTGTCCCAGACTGAATTCTTGCCCTCTTTATAAAGAATTGAGAAGGATTTTGTGTGAAAAGGTAGAAATCAGTGTTGAAAGTACTAGAGTAAATAGTAAGATTATGCAAGATATTCAGGTTTGTGTGGAGCTCGGATTTGGATTTATCTTTAACTTCTTAAATTAGTCTTTCAATCCTAGGAAAAGGTGAGCTTAAGTTTCAGTGGTTTGCATACTTGCAGATTCCAAAATGCCTTTGTATCTAAAGTACTTATGAACAGATGAATGAATTAGATCAATAATCTGATTATATATAGTGTATCTTCCTTGGTTTATGCCAGGGGCAGCAACCCGTGGCTCTGGAGCCACATGTGGCTCCCTGACGCCAGTCGGCTCCACAATTGACAAGGCTTTTGGTTAAGACAGGTAGAGGAAAAAGGATGCTGCGCTAGGAGGAAACTACGGTGGGGGAAGTGGACTTCTGCTTTGCTCCAGAATTGGAAGGGGGGGGGGCTTCCAGTTAGGACCTTTGCGGCTCCAACTGTTTAAGGTTGCTGACCTCCCTGGTTTAGGCAGTTAACTTCAAATAATTAATCATGGTTCCTTGAAATCCTAAACCAAAATTTACCTTTTTTTAACTGGATAAGCCAGGCTTTGTACCTTGAACTTTACACATCCAAAATATGTGTTTCCTCCTCCAAAGCAAGTTTGACATTTCTCTGTGATGAGTGTGTGCGTGCACGCGTGTGTGAACATAGGTGTTATGTGGCTGCTTCTTGTGACTTTATTTTTTGCTCTGTGAGTTACGAAAGCAGGGCTTGTTGGAAAATAGCACCTTTTTATTTTGAAAATGTGATAGACATTTACAGTACCCAGGGCTTGCTAATTGTAGTTTGTGATCTTTGATGAATTACATATTCTAGGGCATATCTTTCCAGGAAGTTGTGCATATAAAAGAATACCCCACTGCTCTGTGGCTTGACATTTTACCTTTAATCTGTTGTTATTGTTTTCCCCTCTTCCATTTTGCAGCCGAGTGAACATGGCTGTAAAAAGATGTTTAACGGAAGTAGCAGTTTTGTGGGGTTTTTTTTAAAGCAAAAATGGTTTTACTTTCCTATCTATATGGAAAGAAGATGTGGTGACAAGTGTGCAGAAGATCTGCTGGTCACTATGTGATGATACAGAGGAGAGGAGAACATTAATGGTTAGTTGTAGAGGTGTGTTAATTGTACAAGTATAACGTGCCATGAAAATGCATGATTGAAAAGGAGGTGGCAGTAGAACTCTGGCTGGCAAGGAAATGTATAATGGTTCCCCTGTCCCTCACTTTTAATTATTTGCTCAAGAGTTTTGATTCAATTACCTAGAATTTTATTACTCAAATTATCCTGGGGTTTCTGAAGTTCTGTGGCAGGCCCTTTTAAACCACATTATGCAGACAAATGTAAAGGTTCCCCTTGCACATATGTGCTAGTCGTTCCCGACTCTAGGAAGCGGTGCTCATCTCTGTTTCAAAACCGAAGAGCCAGCATTGTCCGAATACGTCTCTGAGGTCATGTGGCCCGCATGACTAAATGCTGAAGGCACACGGAGTGTTGTTACCTTCCCACTGAAGGTGGTTCCTATTTTTCTACTTGCATTTTTACATGCTTACAAATGGTTAGCTTGGCAGAAGCTGGGACAAGTAATGGGAGCTCACTCTGTTACGCGGTGCTAGGGATTCGAACCGCTGACCTGACCTTTCTGATCGACAAGCTCAGCCTCTTAGCCAATGAGCCACCGCGTCCCTCTATTATGCAGATAGAGACTTGCATTTGACAATTTCAGTAATACATGCTGAAGCTGATTTTAAATGACTTCCTACTTCTTAAGTATCTTTTATATTTCTTCAAGGAATGTAAAAGTATGGTTGGTAGTTCCTCCTCGGACTTGCACAAGGTGTTGGACGCTCTGACAGGAGCCCTGTTTGAACCATTATGAATAGTGTCACTAAAGTTTTTAACCCTTAAGGTGGTGTTTCTGGTGGCCATCACATCTGCCAGATGGATATCCGAACTGCAGGCCCTGTCCACCAGGGAGGACCTCTGCATCTTTCACCAGGACAGAGTGGTGCTACGGTTGGACCCTTCCTTCATACCCAAGGTGTGTTCCTGCTTCCACCGGTCACAGGAGCTGATATTGCCCAACTTTTGTCCAGACCCTTCTCGCCCACTGGAGAGAGAAAGTGGCACACCTTAGATGTAAGGAGGGCTCTGAGGATTTACCTCAGAAGAACCTGACCGAACAGGAAATCCGAAGCCCTGTTTGTCTCATTCCAACCTGGGTCTCTGGGCAATGAGGCGACTTCCACTACCATAGGCAGGTGGTTGCGGACCTGCATTGCTACGGCCTACCAATCTCAGGGTATACATTCACCGAGCCCCATCACAGCACACTTCACACGAAACGTGGCCACCACTGTGGCCTGGGCCACGCAGGGGTCATTGACCAAGATCTGTAGGGCAGTCTTCCCCATCACCCTTCGTGAGGAACTAAAAGTTGGATTCCTTTGCCTCGGCGGAGACTTCGTTTGGTCGCAGGGTGTTACAGGCGGGTCATAGGGCAGGGGACACACCCCATCAGGATTAGTTTGGCCATGCTCCTTTCATATGTTACCCTCCCTAGGGTCGTGTAGGCTTTAGTACGTCCCATCCTGGATACTCCCCTCACTATGGAGAAAGGACGTTGGTACTTACCTGATATGCCTCTTCTCATAGTGGGGGACAGTATCCAGCCCCTTCCTGACATGGTAATGTAGCAGGCGTTATGTTGGTTATTGCACGATTATGTTAAAGGTATAACTCAATAAAAGTTTGAAACTATAATAGAGGTCTAGAGTGGATGGCACAATGAGTCGGATAGAGTTCTTCGCCGATAACTGGGCGGTACCTGGTGGACCGGGGCGTGTCCCAAAAACCTATCTGACTCAGTCCAATCAACGAGAGGATAAGATCAACCCATCCTGGATACTCCTCCCCCACTATGAGAAGTGGCGTATCCTGGTAAGTACCAGCGCCCTTTTTCCCCTACAGCTTCAGGCTTGTTTCCTTTTTGATCAGGTTGAGCAGCCTTTCGCTCCAGCGACTGAGGCTTCTGTCCCAGGGCGCTGAAGGCTGCGAGGCGTCAATTTAGCCAAGGACTGGCACGGGGCAGCGACCACAAGAGCGATCCGGAATGATAGCCCCGGAGTATGGAAGAAGCCTTGGAGTGGTCCCATAAGGCAACTGGAGCCGAGTGCATGTTGTGTTCTTTTAACTGCTTTGTCTTTGTGTTTTAAATCCTTTTAATATTTTTAATTTGTTTTTATGTAAGCCGCCCGGAATCCTTCGTGATTGGGCGACATACAAATCCATTAAATCTTAATCTGTTTACCCCGAAGCAAGAGCCCAGATCTCCTACAAGTGCGGCTGCCATTTTGTAGACATCGTGGGTGCCGGCACTATTTTGAGAGGGCACAAAAGCAGCGGGCGCCATTTTGAGACACCAACGGCCATGAAACTGCACAGTGGGACCCAGCTGAGTGCCCTAGCCCGTTGGGACAGGTTGAGCAGTGCCTTTCCTCCCAACAGTGCCCACGGCTATTCCTCCTTCCTGAGACCAGTGGAGGTATTCAGGGGCAGATTCCTTGCCCTGAGGCATAAAAGCAATGGCAGACACCATTTTGGGACATTCAGGCACACCAGGAGAAGATGCCCAGTCCTCTCCCTCTCAGCAAGTGGCCATTGCTGAGACTTTGGGCTTAAGGCCCACTAGGAAGTAGGTGGCCCCCCCTCATGAGCCAAGGGGCATTCAAAAACATCTTCCAAGACCTTGGAGAAGGCAGATGGTAGGCTCCAAAGAGCCCTGGATTGAGAATTTGCAAAGGATCAGAAGGAAGCAACCAGGAGAATCTCAGACTAACGCTGCTCGGAGCAGATCAGTCCTCATCCCTTTGCTGAGATGCCTCCCAATCTGGTCGTCCACAGATTCCCAAAGTGGGATCTGACAAAAGTACTGTACTCCCTCACTGGGCCCCTCTTTGAGTCCCTGTGATCCACCAGTCTCCGCTATCTTTCTTTGAAGGTGGCATTTTTAGTAGCCATCACATTGGCTAGGAGTGTGTTGGAACTCGCAGCACTGTCGGTAAGACTGGACCTCTGTATTTTCCATTCAGACAGAGTTGTGTTGAGACTCAATTTGTCCTTTGTTCTGAAAGTCAACACATGGTTCCACAGGTCTCAGGAGCTGGTCCTTCAGAACTTTTGTCTCGATCCGGTTCACCATCTTGAACAGAAATGGCATTTCTTGGATGTCCGACAAGCACTTCGCATTTACACAGATGGACTGCATCAATTTGTCACACGGAGGCTTTGTTTATATCATTCCAGCCGGCCACGATAGGTAGCAAAGCATCTTCTTCACTAGGTCATTGGATTCAGGCATGTATAGCAAAAGCTTATGAAACACAGTGCATTCCGCCACCTAGGAATATCATGGCTCATTCCACCAGGAGTGCAACCACATCAGCGGCATGGACAACACAGGCATCCCTTGAGGTCTGTCGGGCGGCCACCTGGGCCTCTCCATCCCCATTTATCCACCATTACAGATTGGACAGTTGCGCATTGGCGGACGCTGCTTTCGACAGGCAGGTTTTGCAACAGGTCAGCAAACTTCAGCCTGGACATCAGCCCACCCGTGAGGACAGGCCAGGCTTTGGTATGTCCTGTTCCTGGATGTTATCTCCACCAGCTATGGAGAATGGGCATTGGTCTTACCTGAGACACACATTCTCTGGGCGGCAGAGATAGCATCCAGCCCCACCCTGTTGGGAGTTCAGTCCAGCATCAGTGAGAGACTTGCTACACATCACACGTCAAGTCTGTAGCACCAACTTCGTCAAAAGCTGGCAGGAGCTACCAGAGGAGGCATGACATTAAAGATTGCAGACTCAGTCCTATTGGATAATAGATGGAGTTAACCTATTCCTGGATGCTATCTCCACCGCCCAGAGAACAGGCGTCTCAGGTAAGACCAATGCCCATTTTCACACGAACCTTTGGTGGATATTGATTAAACAATTTGATTTGATTATCTGTTAAAATTAGCATTGATGCTTGTTGTTCAATCGCTAAGTTGTGTTTAACTTTGTGATCCCATGGACCATGAGTGTCAAACTCACCACGTCACATTAGCACCCTGCGATATTTCACAATGTTTTTCCCATTTGCAGAGCTGGGGTGGCCGTGGCCTACGCGTGAGGCATCTGCCCCGCGGGCTGCCAGTTTGATACCCCTGTCATGGACCATAGCATAGCACAGCAATATCAGTCTCATTTGAGATAAGTGGTGATCTTTCTCCCTTACAAAGTATACAGAAAATTAATTTCAGCATTTCAGCAGACCTTCATAATGTTTAGCCTCAAGAGCTAGATGGTCTGAGTTTAATTTTCTGTGAAAGTAAATTTGCATGTAGAGGGATTACCCTAGATCAAGAGAAATTGATTGATTTTTTTTTCAAAACAATAAAAAAACCCCGCTGGTTTAAATAATTCATGATTTTTATCCATCCAGATGGGTCATGTAAAATTTTAGACAATAGTTACAGGGCGAATTGATTTTAAATCAAGGCACATTTTCTCTTAATTTGTATATTTTCTGAACAAGAGTGCAACATTAATTGAGGCTCTAGCAATTACGACGTGTGCATTAGCAATTAAATAGCGCTTATTCTCCCTTAGGTGCATATTTTAAAATGTCTGACTGACAGGTATAAAATATCCAAAAATTGTGAAGCCATTGAAAAATGACATTTTTTTCCAAGAGGTAGGATAGGTTTCAGATAAAGTTGAATATATGCAGTATTAGCTCTGCTACTGTAATGTAACTGATACGTTCATGCTGCTTCGATGCTTCTCATTAAGTTTCTGAATCCAGTTTAAAGTGCTGCTTTTGACTAATAAAATCATACATAACTTGGCTTTATTAGGGATTGTTTTTTCCCCAGGTAGAATTTGCTTGACAATGGGGTACATATTTGGGCTGAAGGCTTAGGATTCTGTCCCTGTGTTTTTGGATCATCTTTTTCTATGGTGGTTCATACCTTAAACCAGTAGTCCCCAACCTTTCTGTCTTGGTGGACTGGTGGCTGGGGGGGAGGGGGGGAAGGATAGTTTCATGCATTTGGGAGGTGTGTGTGTGCAAAACACACAGGTGCTTGTTGGTCGCAGAAAGGAAGCTTGCCCAGTAGTTGTGCAGCCCGGTTGTGAGCAGGCTGTGGCCTGGGGATTGGGGACCATTGCCTTAAACCATAGGTGTCAAACTTGATTGTGTCACGTGATGTCAGGTGATGTATTGTAATGTTTTTTTATCTTCGTGGAACCGGGGTGGGCATGGCCTGTGCATGATGCATCCATCCCATGGGCCTCCAGTTTTATGCCTCTCCCTTAAATCAAGTGATGCTGTATTTTGTGCTTTTTCTGCAGGTATTTTTACAAGATTTCAAAGACTGTATTTTTTAGTTGGCCATTTGCAGATGATTTCTACGTGCTTAGTGAATTGTTGTAAACGGGCTGCCACAGTATTGTTGTTTACTATAGAGAGTTGAAATGAATTGGCTTATTTCTTTTATTTTTTAAAAAAATTCATTATAAACTGCCTGGAGCTCGGAGTATATATAAGGATTAATAAATAAAATATGTGCGTTGTCCTGTTGCCAATTTTGTGAAACACATAGAGCAATTCTGCTTATATTTATGGACAAATCCGATCTATTATAGGGTAGTTTACACCCAGATAAGCACATACATAGCACACAAAAATAAACATTTTACAAATAACTCCTGTTGAGTATTTTTATATAAGATTCTAGCATTGGAGCAGAGTTTTATCCCATGAGGTGGCAGGATACTGTGGATATGTTGGTGAATGTCAAGCTCTTCATCAGGTAATTGAATCTAATGCCATCAGTTTATGATCAGAACTGGTTTTTGTGACCAGAACTAGTGAAGAAAAATAGTACAGTTAGCTCTCATCCTATGATTGTTATGGAACTTGCCCATTACAGTTGTAAGGGTTGTAAAACGGGATACCTACGTAACTGATCCAATTTTATGACCATTTTTGCGGCAGTTGTAAAGTGAACCCATTGCTGCTGAAAACTGGAAATTAATACCGGCTTTCAGCAAAAATGTTGCAAAATGCTAAGTGGCTGGATGTAGTCTAAGAAATACCCCGTTTCCCCAAAAATAAGACAGAATCCTATTTTCTTTTGATCCCCGAAATAAGCACAGGAGGCGGCGAGCATGGTCATCTCATGGATGTTGCTGGTGTGTGGCAATATTTTGGAGGAGGTCTTATTTTTGGGAAGGTCTTATTTTTGGGGAGGGCTTATTTCAACGCATGTGCTCAAAAGCCCAATTGCGCTTATTATCTGGAGAGGTCTTATTTTCGATATATATCACAATCATCATTGAATTGGGTGGCCTGATTAATTTATAAATAAAAAGACTTATTTATAGTAGATAGAAATCTTTTTTCCTTATAGCTGACATTATTTTGTATGGTTCATCCCACCGCTGAGATTATTTAACAAGCTTTTTGGAGATGCATTAGATTTAATCCTGTTTTAAGTAATTAAATCCAAATAAAAGTTGCTTCATTTTTAAAGTAGTTTCTTATTCTAAATTAAATAGAAAACCTGGCAGTGGACATGATGGATTAATAAATTCCAATACGAAAAACAATCTATCTTCCGAGAAATACCTGACTTAAAAATATTTAATTATATTAAAGAGCCTCTTTAAGAACAAGTTACAACTGTTGCTGAAAATAGTTGTAGTTTTATTTGGGTATTTTGCAGTACATTTCTATGCCTAAGCAACCTACAAATATGTCAGTATGATGAACAAGGGTACATAAAATTCAGGTGAATTCCAATATTGGAATTTTTGTTTCAAAGAGATATATAGTGAAACCTTGATTTATATCATCAATGTTTCTAACTGTCCATTAAATTGGAGAAAATGTCATCCAAGGTGAATCTTGAGAGACCGCCCTGCTGCCAATTACCTCCAATAGACCGATTAGATCCCACAGATTAGGCCTCCTCCGAATTCCATCCGCCGGCCAATGCCGACTGGCGACTACCTGGAGGAGAGCCTTCTCTGTGGCTGCTCCGACCCTCTGGAACGAGCTCCCCGTGGAGATTCGAACCCTCACCACCCTCCAGACCTTCCGCAAGCCCTTAAAACCTGGCTGTTCTGACAGGCCTGGGGCTAAAGAGCTTTTGCCCCCCCCCCCCTCGAATGGTATGGTTATTATGTGCTTTTAAATTGTGTATTGTTCTGTTCGTCTTTTTATCCCTTATCTGTACCCCCTTCCCTGACTTGGATTGTGAGCCGCCCTGAGTCCCCTTTGGGGAAAAGGGCGGCATATAAATGCAATAAATTTAATTCAATTCAATTCTATTATGCAAATAATGCAAATTTTATAAAAACAATGGGTATTTAATTGACTCCATCAAAATCCAGTATTTTAGGGTTTCCCTATCCAGCAAATAAACATGATTTCATTCTTTTCATTCTGTGCCCTGGAATGGGAATCTAATTTAATTTAAAGCTCAGTGTGTATAGCAGTTTGTATTTGCATATGTTTCTTTATTTTGCGCTACCTACTCCATTTAGTTAGGTTAGTTTTTCACATTATTTGAATAAGTTTAATAATGCTGGAAGAGCAGGTAGGAATGTTTAAAGAGGACTAATGCACACAAGTCTGCATATCTTTTCCTTTTTAAAGGAAAAAAAAATGAAATTAATGGCTCTGTTGCACGGCTGTCTTAAATGTGGGTGCAGTGAAGACCTAAACTCAATAAGCCATGAAGTTAGGAAGAGCAGTTTTAACCACAAAAATCCTGGAGTTCAGATGCCATAACCCAGTGAAAAAAATGGGTGGTTATCCTGTTGCACCTATTCAGTTTCCTATGAAATGGGTGAGGCTCACAAGGCAGCTTTAAAAAGCAGGAATTTCAGAATTCACTGCCACAGTTCTACCATCCTCACGTTTCCTTGCCTGTTTGGTCACTTATTGTTTGCAAATTGTCATTGGTCACTCCAACATAGTTGGAGAAACCCTTAGATATTTTGAAAAAGGGAGGGGGAGGGAGGGGGAGAGAGAGAGAGAGAGAGAGAGAGAGAGAGAGAGAGAGAGAGAGAGATTAGGAGCTGTTGGGGAGGGCTAGTCTCCTGCAGGTTGCAAAGGTTTTTTTTTAAATGAATTGGAAATTTGAAACGCCCCTTCCCCCCTTTTAAAAATTCTCCCATTACTTTTCCATGCTGCTGCTTTTTGACTGACGAATGGGGACAGGGACAATGATGTCTACCATTGTGCTCTGGAACCCACAGTGGCATTGTGTGTACCATGATGTCATTGCACATATGTGAACTGCGTGCTTGTATCCTCATCTTACCCTGCTCATGGTAAAGTCCTGAGCTTTGTCAATGCTCTTCTGTCCCTGCAGTATCTTGTGGGATAAGAAGCTTCTTCGGAAGGAGGTTGGCAGGATTCTTTTTTCCATAAATGGGAGCTTTTGATGTATTGAGTCTGATTGCACATTTGTAGGTCTACTTGTAATAAGATTTGATTAGGTTACTAGTTGACAGGATTTAATACATTGATTTGAATGGAAGCAGCCCATGTTTGCCCCTCGCACATATGTGCTAGTCGTTCCCGACTCTAGGGGCTGGTGCTCATCTCGGTTTCAAAGCTGAAGAGCCAGTGCTGTCCGAAGACGTCTCCGTGGTCATGTGGCTGGCATGATTAAATGCTGAAGGCACACAGAACACTGTTACCTTTCTACCAAGGTGGTCCCTATTTTTCTACTTGTATTTTTATATGCTTTCGAACTGCTAGGTTGACAGAGGCTGGGACAAGTAACGGGAGCTCACTCTGTTATGAGGTGCTAGGGATTTGAACTGCCGCACTGCTGACCTTTCTGATTGACAAGGTTAGCCTCTTAGCCACTGAGCCACCATGTCCCTCCATGTGCAAATCACCAAATGAAGTGGTTTGGAATACAGAGCAATATTTAGGAGATACCTTTTTTTGCACTATAAAAGCAGCCATAACTTTTTCCAGGCTGGGCATTGGTAACATTGGGAATGACATGGCTTTTAGGCACATGCCTTCAGAAGCACCTTTCTTTCACTTTGACTTATATACTGCTTTACAGCCCTCTAAGCCAATTACAGAGTCCGCATATTGCCCTTTGACAATTTGGGTCCTCATTTTACCCACCTTGGAAGGATGGAAGGCTGAGTCAACCTTCAGCTAGTGAGGATCAAACTCCTGGCAGTGGGCAGAATTAGCCACTGCACCACCATGGCAGCCTTCCCCAACCTGGTGCTTTCCAAGTGTGAGGAGGGGGAAGATTTGTTATGTTTCATCAGGGTTTGGCTGGTGTAAATTCAAAGGACAAGGAAACTTGACATCACCTAAGATTTTTGTCCATATTTATAATTGTTACCATCTATCCTTTCCCGGAGGGAGGGAAATTAACTTAAATTTAGGGATGTTTTCATGGCCATTCATCATTGCTACTGAAGCTGCCCAGCATACTCAACTTGAGCCTGCTGAGATTTGAACTGCCAAATTGCAGTCAGCAGAAGTAGCCTGTAGTACTGCGCTCTAACCAACCTGGAAAAGGATGTGATTGATTGAACAGTTTGTAAAAACCTGCTTTATATATATATTCCTGTACGTTCCTAAACATCTCTTTGGAATGATTTGTATTATTTATATAGATTAAATAATAATTATAACTGTCATGATTTAAAATTCTGAAAAAAATCTCTCTATAATTCCATTATAGTTTAAATATGTAATGATGCATAAATTCATTTTTTTCATTGTTCAATTGGCATCCAATTTCATCAGTTGCAGTATTCTGGTTTTTTAAGTGTATGTGATTAGATAAACGTTTTCTACTTAGTTGAAAATTGGGAAATTCCAAACACTGCTATCTTTACTCTTTTGCAATATGTTTTATTTTCCTGGCGCTGCTTGGAGAGTCCAAGTATGGGTTAAATACAGCCAATCTGCCCAGGACTGAATTGAAACTTTTAGCCACGCCTCTGGTGCTGACCAGTCTCCAGTTTTTTTTCAATTCAGTCAGCTCAGTTGATGCGCTTCAAGTTTCTCACATTTGTTGCAAATGTGGTGTGATGTAGTATTTCAGAAATCAGAAATACCTTTTCTTTCCTTTACAACTTGCAACACTTATATTTCTTTTGCTTCTTATGGTAAATAATTCCAAATAGCATTCTCAAAGGGGTTTTCTTTTTATAAGTGTATATATGTATTCAATTTTTCACTTGCCATATAGTTTCCCCAGGTGGTTTTGAATTGAGGAAAAATCTTACACAAATGAAGGGTGATTTCCACAGCATAATTTGCATAGAGAGTTCCCAGTTTGCATCGATCAGTTTTCCGATCAATGAGGAACTTCTTTCACACTCTTTATAGAGATAATTACTTGAAAAGCTTAAATTAAACTTTGAAGTGCTACCCTTGCATACTATTCTATTTGTAGTGGGCATTCTTTCATTATTATTAATGAATTTATGGAATGGAAAATTTTCACCAGAGAAATTAAATACTACAAAATTCACTGTTCTGTACAGAGTACTCCATTTTTTCATGGTATCTGCATGGTATCCTCCAGCAGAATCACTGTGTAATAAAGAACCTCCTTGGTTTAAATAATGGGTGTCAAACTCACTGTGTCACATTGCCGTCACATGATGCTTAGTGACATTTTCCGCCTTTGTGGAGCTGGTGTGGGCGTGGCCTGAATGTGACGCATCCAGCTCACCAGCCACCATTTTGACATCGCTGATCTAAATCTTTGTTTCTTCACCTGACTTATTTTAAGATGCATGGAGTTAAACCCTCAGAATTCCCCAAACACCTCACTGGCTGGGGAGTACTGGGATTTGAAGTCGAGACATCTTAAAATGGCCAAGAAATGCTGGGCTAGATCATAGATCAAAACTTTGGAATCTGGGTCTCCTATGGCTATTTAAATCACTTTCTGCATCCTGCGATAATACTGGGTGGGTTTTGAAGTTGTACAAAATGACTTAGAGGACTACTATGCTTTCTTGCTTAGCATAGTTTGTGTTTGTGAGTGTGTAACTATGCTCTGCAGCCATGAGAAGTTCTCCAGAGAGAGGAATTGTCTAGTGGTAACGAACTCCCAACTTGTTTGGGTTTGACTGTCTGGAAATAATATTGTGAAGTCCAGTTAGTTGGACTATACAACTGGTGTTTTGAAGCCTCTAACACTAAGCAATACCACATTATGGAAATTCCTGATAGGTGTTGTCCTCCATGGCAGCCACTGTTTCAAAAGAGGTGATGAGCTTTCCAGGCAGAAGAAACAAGTGGGTGAATGTTAGCTTGAGAACATGAAGTTCTCCATAGTGAGGGGGGAGGAGTATCCAGGATGGGTGTTGACTTTGTCCTCTCATGATTGGATGAGTCAGATAAGCTCTTTGGGTAACGCCCCCTGGCCAGCCGGACTACCCATTCTTCTGACTCATCTCCTCAAGGAAAAAGTTGCACTACTCAGTAACTCCAGTAATTTACAAAGGAGTAAGGAAAATAAACTTGGATCCGGCGAATCCTGCCTCCCTTCATCGAACACAGCCTCCTCCTGCAAGGACTGGACTGCCACAAGCCCCCTGGGGCGGCACGCTGCCCTGGCCACTGAGTGAGACGGAGTCACTCAGGGAGGACAATTGCCGGGCAGGCAGGAGGAGAGGGCAATATGCTTCCTAGAAGCAGCCCTTGATGCAGAGGCTAATCAGGAGCAGAAGCGCTCCTCTGCTCCCCTCGGGTTGAGCCACGAAGCTGGCTAAAATACCCTGGAACACCTGTGCTGGCAGCCGACAAGGTGAGAGCCGGAAAGGCTTAGAAAGAGCTGCCTGGGAGACAGGGGAGAGAGCTGCAGCCATGGCAAGCCTGCAAAGGCAAAAGCCATTTCCATGTGCTCCAGCAAGGAGGAGCCGTTTGAATTTGGAGCCGGGACCATCTTGAAACCACATGGTCTAAGATGGCTGCCCCCAGCAGCTCAGAGGAGGCAGGCAGAGCCTCAACTCTCAGCCCTCCAGCCACAACCGGAGGCTTGTGGAGCCCTTGAAAGGTGAGAAACCATCGCAGAGGCATTAGCCAAGGGCGGGGGATGCAGCAAAGGGCCAACAGGAGGCTTGTTAAGGGAGTTAGAGGCAGGCGGTGGATCTCCCCCCCCTACTTCCTAGATGAATCAAGACTGCACGACCCCCCCCCCCAACCTGAGAACTCCTCACCTCCCAGAGGAGGATTCCCTTCGGCTTGGTGCTTCAGAAATCCTGCCTAAAAGCCCGTTCTCTCCCTTTCTAACTGCATAGTAACAGGAAAAGCCCCCCCCCTTAAGGACACTCTCCTTTAAGGAGGAGAAAGAGACTTGGCGAGAATGCCATCAGAAAAAGGCTTCCAGCAAGAGCTGCGTTTTTTGGGGGGGGGCTAAGTCTCCTTCACCCTTAAGAAAATTCTCCTTGAGTAGGAGAAGGAGGGGGGAGGGGCGGGAAGTCCCTGAGTAGGAGGCAAAACAAAAGCTGTTTTTTGTGGCTAAGTTCTGAGGGCAATTGCCTTGCAAAACCATTTGGAAAGAAGGGGGGAGGGGCCCCACGTGGCCAAGCCAAGGAAGAGTATTCAGCCCCCAGGGAGAGACAGAAGAACCTCCAATCAGGTTAGAGATTACCCCCCTCCCCCAAGGCTTTCCAAGGGTGGGGGTGAATAGGCAAAGAGTAAATGCTATACAATACAATACTATGCAATACAATAGCAGAGGGGGCAGGAACCTTGTAGGTCTTCTAGCCCAACCCCTCGCCTAAGCAGAAATTCCTACACCATTTCAGACAAATGGCTATCATTACTAGTCAGCCCTGTAGCTCAATGATTAACAGCTGACTCTGTAAACCACTTAGAGAGGGCTGAAAGCCCTATGAAGCAGTATATAATTCTAACTGCTATTGCTATTACCATCCAACAGCTGCTTAAAAATCTTCCACTGTTGGGGCATTCACAACGTCCGGAGGCAGGTTGTTCCACTGATTAATTGTCTAACTGTCAGGAAATTTCTCCCCAGTTCTAAGTTGCTTCTCTCCTTATTAGATTCCACCCTTTACTTCTAATTCTGCACTCAGATGCCTTGGAGGATAATCAGGTTGCCTCTTCCCTGTGGCAACCCCTGAGATATTGGAACACTGCTATCACGTCTCCACTAGTCTTTCCTTTCAGTAAACTAGACCTGCCCAATTCCTGCAACCGTTCTTCATAGGCTTTAGCCTCCAGCCTGATCCCTCTGTTGCTCTTCTCTGCACTCTCCCTAGAACCCCCACATCCTTTCTACATCATGGTGACCAAATTGAATGCAGAATTCCAATCTGGCCTTTCCAAGGCCTTATAAGGTGGAATGAACACTTCACGGGAGCTTGATTCTATTCCTCTGTTTATGCAGCCAAAAACTGTGTAGGTTTTCTGGCAGCTATTGCACACCGCTGGCTCATATTAAAGGGTGGTCCACCAGGACTCCAAGATCCCCTTCACAGTTACTACTGTGGAGCAAGGTATTCTGTACCTGTGCACTTCACCTTCGTTGCCTAAAGGTAGAACCTTACCTCTTTGAATCCCATTTCCCTAGGTAGTGCCCAATGTTCAAGGGTACCAAGATCCTTCTGTATCTTTAGCCTGTATTCTGAAGTGTTGGCCATTCCTGCCAGCTTGGGGTCACCTGCTAACCTGATGACCCCCCCCCCCCCATCAGCATTTAACAAACAGAGAGCTAACAGTCATTCTGGCTCCTTCTCATGACCGCTTGAGATAACAGCAGTTCTTAAAGAAACAGTACTACTATCATGGCATTTATTCTGCTATCCCAAATGTTAGCTTACACACCTAACACCCTCATTCAAATCACTGATGAAGATGTTGAAGAGTACTGGGCTCAACACTGAGCCTTGGGGGACTCACTGCACTCTTCCCTCCATGAAGAGGCAGTCCCATTGAGGAGTACAGGGTGTGCACCAGTTACCAAGGCACCTGGTGTGACTAGGTCTAATCCTCAGTCCTCTACTTTATCTAGTAGTAGGTTATGGTCTACCTTATCAGGACTTGCTGAAGTCCAAGTTAACTATATCAATGGCATTCCTATGGTCCACTAGGGTTGTCATCGTAATCTAAGAAGATTTGTAGATTTAGATTTATTGAACATTTATAGGCCGCCCTTTTCCCTGAGGGGACTCAGGGCGGCTTACAACAATGGGGGAAGGGAGTGCAAAACAAGACATAAAAGAAACGTGAATAAAAAATTAACTATAAAACACAACATTCATTATGGCTAGTCTAGTATGATCTGTTTTTGACAAACCCATGTTGGCTTTGGGCTCTCGAGCCGGTTTTCTCACTTTCTGAAGGGGGGGAATCACATCAGCAATTCTATAGTGGTTCTCCGGTACTCCAGGAGCTCTGACAGATATAGTTTCAGTTGTTTGGAGATCTCATCCGCCAGCTCCTTCAGATCCCTGGGGTGTAACCCGGTCCTGGGAATTGGACCTTGCCTAAGATAGACAGGCTACCATTTCTTCCCTATCTCATCTTGGGTCCCTAATCTGAATTTGGGGTGCTGTTTTTGATAGGTTGGATAGTTTATCCCTGCTGGTAAAGACAGATGCCAAGCACGAGTTAAATAGTTCGGCTCTACCCCTGCTGCCTGTCACCTTCGGGCCACTTTCTCCCAGCAAGGGACCAATTGTTTCCTTAATCTTCTTGGTTTTATCAGGCGGGAAGATGCCCCCCTTTTTGTATTTTATTTTATTATTATTATTGTTGTTGTGATTCTTGTTATTATTATTATTTTACCTTTGTGGCAGGCCTTTATTGTGAGCCTTAGCTTCCCTCTCCTCATCGTTACACACACTCTAGTGGCCGCCCATTAAACTCCGTCGGTGTTTACATTCAGAATATCTCTGCGCTAATCCTAGCCATAGAATCATAGCACCCTTATGGCCGGGGGGAAAAAGGGTCTGATAGGCTGGTCCCCATGCCAGAACCCACCACAAACTCAGAATGGGATGCCCGACTACGAGAGATCGCAGAAGCACCTCAGATAGCCTATGAATTTAGACAACTTTCGCTGAGGGCAGAACATATAGCAGGGGTGGGATACATCAGAGCCGACTGGCTCAGCCGGACCAAGGGGACAGTTTGGAGCGGAAGCTGCAGCCAGCAATCTTCAAGGAAATGGCAGAGTGCTTCGGACACCCGGAGATCGACTTATCCGCCACGCTCTCAACGCTCAGCTCCTGAGGGTCATCTCCAGGTACCAGACATGGGGGGGGGGGGGCAGAAGGGGCGGACGATCTGCGAAGCCCCTGGACCAGGGGTTGTCGGTATGCCTTCCGCCCTTACCCCTGATCCCCAGGGTCATATGGGAAACCCTTCGGGAGGGGGCAGAAGGGGTTCTCTTGGCGCCTCTCTGGCCCCGGAGGCTGTGGTTGCAGAGCTCCAGTCGCCTTCAACGGAGAGGCCATGGAGATTCCCCCTGGAGGGAATATCCCTTAACCAGGGGTCGCTGGAGCACCCAGACCGTCAATGGCTCCAGCTGACCGCTTAGCTCTTGGAACGGAGCATCCTGGGGAAAGACCCTCCCCCCCCCCCCCCCCAGGGTGATGCAGACTATCCAGACTGCCCGCACACCTTCCACAGAGCGTATATATGGCTCCATGTGGCAGGCCTCTGCCTCATGGTGTAATTCCCTGGGGCACAATCCTAGCCAGGCCTCAGTGCCTCAGATTCTGGACCTCTTCCAGGCAGGCCGGGACAGAGGGTTAGCTTCTAACACAATTAGGAGACAGGTCCCAGACTTCTCGCCAGTTGTCCTGCGTGGCAGGAACCAGAGCTTGACTCACCTTCCTGTGGTCAGACAATTCCTCAAGGGGGCTTCCAACCCCAAACCGCACGCAGCGTTCAAGTACCATTCCCGGGACTTACACAGGGTAGGGGACGCTCCAATAGGTGCTCCATCTGAGCCTTTACGAACAGCTTCCCTTAAGTTACTGATTCTCACGGTGGCCTTTCTGGTGGCCATCCCCCCCGCCAGGCAGATATATGAACTGCAAGCTCTCCACCGGGGAGGGTCTCTGCTTCCCCCACTAAGACAGAGTGGGGTTACGCCCTTCATCCCAAGGTGGGCTTCTGCTTCCATCAAACCCAGGAACTGATTTGCCCAACTTCTGTCCAGACGGGGGGGAAAGAAGGGGCTCACTCTGGGCATAAGGAGGGCCCTGAGGATTATCTCAGGAGAACCAGGCCAGTCAGGAAATCCGAAGCTCTGTTTTGTTTCCTTCCAAATAGGGGCCTGGGTAACAGGGTGACTTCCACCACAATAGGTAGGTGGTTGCAAACCTGCGTTGCCACTGCATACCAATCACAGGGCTTACAGACACCAATCATATCACAGCTCACTCCACGCGGAGCGCAGCCACATCCAGGGCCTGGGCCACGCAGACAGCCCTGGCCGGAATCTGCAGGGCAGCCACGTGGGCTTCCCCCTCTCCCTTTGCTAGGAACCATAAACTGGACTCTTTTACCCCGCGGGGCAAAAGCCTCTTGGACGCAGGGCCTCTTGGACGCAGGGCGTTGCAGGTGGTTCACAGGGCGGAGCCCACGCCTCAACTGGCACAAGCGGGGGACATGGGGCCTCTGGGGTCTCCCTCCCTAGGGACGTGCAGGCTTTGGTACGTCCCATCCTGGATACTCCTCCCCCCTCACTATGGAGAAAGGGCGTTGGTACTTACCTGATACGCCTCTTCTCATAGTGGGGGGAGGAGTATCCAGTCCCTCCCTGACTATGTTTGTACGACTAAGTTTTATGTTCACAGTTTTATGAAGTTATATAAATATTGATGTTGAAGACGATAAAAGCTAAGAACTGAATTAAGAGTCTGGAGTGAACGGTGCAACGAGTCGGATGGAGCTCTTCGTCAAAAGAATGGGTAGTCCGGCTGGCCAGGGGGCGTTACCCAAAGAGCTTATCTGACTCATCCAATCATGAGAGGACAAAGTCAACACCCATCCTGGATACTCCTCCCCCCACTATGAGAAGAGGCGTATCAGGTAAGTACCAACGCCCTTTTGAGCCTCCTGTTGGAGGGAATGAGGAGACATACAAGGAAGGGTATTGTAGGAGATGATGAGGCTGAGCCAGAGGGAGGAGTCAAACGTGTCATCGGTCTTAAGTCCCTTTCCACCCACAGGAGATCTTAAGGCTACCCCACCTTGACTCTTATCTATTGCTGATTTGCTTGGACCATTAGTAGTTCAGATTCTTGTAGAGAACTTAAGCTTGCAATAAATCTTTACACCCATTTGAACTGCCTGGATTCCCTGATGCTTGGCAAATCTGGCTCCTCTTATGTTCTTACAAGCAAGAAAAACTTTGTTATCACGTTCTTTGTTAGGCAGAGGAAGAAGAAGAGAAGCGAGGCAAGGAAATATAAGAAGCAAAAAGACACTAAGGAAAGGAACTTTTCTTCCTCCCCTGCAAGAAGAGGGAGGGACATTGAGAGATTTTGTTTACTGTTGGTGGAGTGGGTTTCCTACATTTAAAGCATCCCAGCAATGATCTTGAAGAATATATAATATACCAACTCAGTAATAAAACTAACAATTGGTGATGTGGTGGTGAAAAATGCTGCCAACTAAATCAGGGCTGCGGACCACTCTTGCGGGCTTGTTTGGAACTGGGCCAAGGAAGTGGCAGGTAAGCCGCATGTGTACGAAAGACGGACACTTGTGCACACTGCTACATTTACGCAAGTGAAGCTCCATTTATGTGAGTGGTGGGCACTGCTATTCACATGGAACCCTCCCCTCTTCCCCGTCCACTGCTCAACCAAGCCGGAACTAAATGATCCAAGTAAAATGCTCTTCTAATTTTGTGGCCCTTTTTTTAAAAAAAATCATTTATCTGTTAAATATTAACTCTTTAATTTTAATTTTGTTATAACATTGTTATTAATTTTAATAATGACGTATAAAAAGTCTTCAAATACAGCATGTGTTGGGCCAATAAACCAATCTTTGTATAGCATTTGATTGGTTTATTAGACAATGGAATGCAATTAGTGGAATACAACTATTAGGATTTGGGGCCTGTCTGTTGTCATGAATTTGGTAGACACTGTGAGTAGCATTAGAATGATATCAGATGGGATGCCATTATTCTAATAATTGACTTGGAAAAGGTTTATGAGAGTATTTGGAACATCTTGGAACTGAAGTCCATAAATTTGGTGGGCCTTCATAATAAGGAGGGCTAACTTATATTGAGAAACGTTGTTAAAAATGCATTAATTATTATGCTATTCACTGCAGACTTGGGTACTAATAAGAGTTGAAAACTATTGCACTACCCAATGAACATAGCTAATTTTAGATTTTTTATTCATTTAAATGTTTTATATACCATCTTTATAGGGCAATTCTTTTCAAAGAAGCTTCAGAAAATACATTTAAATGACCTGAATGTCAGCATAATAAAGCATTAAAAAGAGACCTTTTATCCAAACATACTAAAAAAAAAAGAGAGAAATGGACAAAGCTAAGAAATCATGCAACACTATACAAGTCAGCTTAATATTTTTTAAAATTCTAGTAGAAAAAATACATAGAAGTTCTCAGTTGCAAGTATGAGCCAATGTTGAAAAAATCTGGTCATTTTTGCTGTATAAATAATATTCCTTCCTCTTGAGTAGTTGCAGAAAGTTGAAATACCTTATCTGGGTGGAGATATACCCTCTTGCTTAAAGAGCAGGTGTATGATCTGAGAGGCCTTTGGGATCCAACATTGATGTTAAATATGAGCAGTTCTTGCAAAAATGGCTCAAAAAAAAAATCCACTATGTGAAAATCCTGAATTAGCTATCACCAACAGAAAGGACGACTCACCCAAATTTTATAGATTTGAATAAAATGCTAAGATACAGAGACTTAATTGATAGACAGGGAAATTTAAAAACAATTGAAGAATTGGCAGATCAGAACATGAAACTTGACTGGCTAACTTACCTCCAAATCAAAACTAAATACAATAAAGATACTAAATGATATGACATCGAAACAGAACCACACGAATTGGATAAAATTATTCAAAGCTCAGATAGAAAGATGATAGGTAGAATATATAAATTCTTCCTGAAGTATAAAATGGAAGAGGAAATTGTGAAAGAACAAATGATAAAATGGGCGCAGAACTTTGGCTATAATATTGAATTAGACAAATGGGAAAAATTTGGGGGAACAAACTTAAAAATGACACTATCGGTTGCATACAAGGAAAACCAGTACAAAATGTTTTACAGATGGCACCTGGCACCAAAAAGGTTAGCTAAAATCTTAACAAATACCTCCCCAAAATGTTGGAAATGCGAATCAATACACGGAACATATTACCATTTATGGTGGACCTGTGAGGAGGCTAAAATTTTTTGGAAAAGGATCAAAAATTGGCTGGAGGCAATAACGGGTTAAAATAGAATGGAAACGAAGTTTTTTTAAATTAGGAATAATGTCTGCAAAATAAAAAAAAGAAATCCAGTATATAATAGTACATATAATTACGGCGGCAAAGATTGCCTTTGCCCAGAAATGGAAAAAAAAATTAATTCCAAGCGAAGATGAAATAATAAGAAAGGTTATGGATTGTGCTGAAATGGACAAACTAACTAAAGAAATCCAGGGAAACGAAGAATCAGAATTCTACCAGATATGGGATAAATGGTATAGGTGGATGGAGGAAAGAAACAAGAATCAATGAAGGAATATAATAAAACTCAAAAAATAGTAGTTATGAGTAAAATAAGAGGGTTAAGAATGGTGAAATCCGAATGAAATACAATAGAAGGGGAAATAATATAAGGTGAGCGGTATCGATTGATAATTGCTATTAGAAAGAACAGGAAGCTGCTGTTCGTATTGTATTGTGTAAATGTGGTGTACGTCTAGGTTTTGTGTGTGTGTATTTTACATGTTGTTAAAAACAAGCAGGTGTATGATCTGCGAGGCCTTTGGGATCTAACATTGATGTTAAATATTAGCAGTTCTTGATGCTCTCTTGATGCTTGTTTTCTTGCAGATGTTTCATTACCCAAACTAGGTAACGTGATCCGTGCTAGTAAGGAGGGCAGTTTGCTGTCAGTTGAACCTCGAATAGTTTTGCAACATCTGTGAGAAGTACTCCTTTTTTTAAAGCAGGATGCTTGATTTCAGGGTCATCTGTGCTGATTTATCCATTTATTTTTATTTATCAGCTCCGCCATGCAGCTGATAACGTCAAATTAGATTACAATGAACTGTCTGTAGAATAATTTGAAGCTAGTCCAGAAATTATATCTTGATTAAGAATGCAATTTCAAAGGTGTTGAACGATAACTCAGGAATGTCATATGTAATTCCCTCACAGAAAATATTTCATCAGTTGCCCTGTAAGCCCAGTTCATATTGTTTTCAATAGGGTAGAATGGTTGACTTGGCTTCACATCCAAGCTACTTATAAAATCACCTACTCCCAAGTGGTCCTCCCTGCGTTGTTAAATTATCAAGGGGACACCCACCTATTGTGGATTTTGATGTAGATAGCTTTCACATCCATACTGCTGTCTTAATAGCAGGGACCATGTTGTGGAAGAGATTGCTAATGGGGTTGAAATCCAAAGCATTCTTCTTGCAGCTTATAAGAGGTAACTCAGCTTTTCAGTTCTTTCATTTGACGTTTAAAGTTTTAACACTTTAATTATTTAAAACTGTATTTTAATAATGTTTTAAGGTTTGCTTTAATTATGTTCTTCTCTTTTAATTGCATTTCAGTAATCCACTGTGAGCAGTTAGGAGTGGGCGATATACAAAACTCTAAATGGTGTAGCTTTTTGTAAAGTATTTGACTGGAAGTCAACTTAATCAAGCCTAAATGCCACCTCTGTGGCACCTTTTCATTTCACTGCACAGTTTAGGCATTTGTTTAGCAAATGAAGACAGGATCCTACAGTCGTTTTAAATTAGGATCGGATTATTTCGATAAAAGTCAGCCCATCTCAGTGGGAGGTTTTGCTTGTTGTTTGTGAAAATTGTCTGATGTTTCTAATTAATGTGCTTTAGCAAAAGAATGGAGGAGTCTCGTAAGAAGAGCTTTGCTTTGAGATACACTACGTTCCTGCACAAATTTATTTTCAAATAAATGTTGAATTTGAAATTTCAAATAAATGCACTTCTGACCTTTAGGAATGGGATGTATGTATGTATGTATGTATGTATGTATGTATGTATGTATGTATGTATGTATTTATTTATTAGACTTATATACCGCTTCATAGGGCTTTCAGCCCCCTCTAAGCGGTTTACAATTTTTTTAGCAAATTGAGTCAGCAACTTGCCCCCACAGTCTGGGTCCTCACCCACCTCGGAAGGATGGAAGGCTGAGTCGACCTTGAGCCGGTGAGATTTGAACCGCTGAACTGCAGATCACAGTCAGCTGAAGTGGCCTGCAGTACTGCACCCTAACCACTGCGCCAACTCGGCTCTTGTAGTTAAGGAATCCATGGTTCCAGTGTTATTTTCAGACCAACATCTCTGTAATGCAAACTGGCGGCCCATGGGCCGGATGCATCATGGAGCTGGTGCAGGCTATGCCCACACCAGCTCCGTGAAGGGAAAAACGTGATGCCACAGTTTGCATGAGTTTGCTATAATATCATGCACTAAGCCAAACTCACTAAGTGTCAAACTCAAGGCCCATGGGCTGGATCCGTCCCGCAGATGCTTAAATCTGGCCCACAGGGCTGGCCTGGAAATACCAAAGGACCGGCCCGTGGTGCGGCCCTACCGCTCCCCGTTTTCGGCCTGGATGGTCTCCTGCACCATTCTGCTGGCCAAAAGATTAGATTAGATTTAGTTTATTTAGTTTATTTGTAAAGGGGGCGTGTTATTTCCACCTGCATCTCCCACACACTATTTTGGCCAGCAAAGTACGGCAAGTGGCTGTACAGGCTGAAAACGTGGCACGGGGTGTGTGTGTGCACCCTCGGGCCGGGCCTTTGCTATTTCTAAACCCACCCACCCCCGCAGGCTGGCTGGCAAAGAAATCCAGTTTGACACTTCTGCATAGGCTGAATTGCGTTTGCAGGATCACCTTGGGATTGTTTTGTACAACTGCACCATTTCATAGCTAGTCTTCAGCTGCTTCCTCCTCTTCTGATGAAAGATTGATCCCAGATAAATCCTTCTCGGATCTGATATCTTAAGCATTGGAAATGTATTATTTATTTGTATTGTATTATTATGTATTTGTAAGTTATCTTACTTTGCAGACTTATTAAATACCAAGATTAGAGATAGCGGTATAAATGTGTCCTGTACTACACTTGCTGTTTCAAATCCAGGAGCAGCTGGCATCAAGAATTGTACAATCCTAAATTGTACTTCCTGGACAAATGCAACCTTATCCCCCAAAAGCCATATCATAAAATGGTTTCCTAATAAATGCATGGTTATGTTCTGTGGCATAAGTGGAATTTGAGGAGATAAGGGGACAGAACACCAGTTGTGATTTGATTCACAGCTTGGGGGAAAAAACCACTTTCCCACGACTGGGAAAGGATAAGTGTGTTTCTCTTATGGCATTTAAAGTGGCCCAAAGTGTTGGATTAGCAACAAATATGACTAATTGGAATATAGTGCAACTCTTCAAAGATAAAGGAACAAAAACCTTATTTAAGCTGTTACGGTTCATAGTGCTTTTAAAAAGATACTCGTATTCTATGAAGGGCATTTTATAATAGAGATGAAAGTCCATTTCAGAGCCTCCAGAAATGTGACAATTAATTTTGAATTAATGTAGTTATAGTTTTTATGTGCCTTCATTATTCTCTGCTAAGCTAAAAAGCTATATTTTTTGGAGGGAGAGAAAAACCTAAAACATCCCAATGTTTATCAGGATTCTTAGCTGGCATTAATGTTAATTATTTCCTCTCCCCAGGTCAGGTATTTGTTTAGAAGCATTTAACAGCTGGCTTAATTACGAAGTGTACTTATTGTGGTGGAACGGAGAGAAAACCAAATTCTGGAAATTGGTAAGCTGGATAACACTATAGGTAGTCATTAACTTGCAAACATTTCAGTCACTATTCAAAGTTTCAATGGCATTGAAAAAAGTGACCTATGAGCATTTTTCAGACTTAAAACTGTTGCAACATCCCCATAGTTATGTGATCAGAATTTGGGTTCATGGCAATTGGTTCATATTTATGATGGTTGCAGTGTCCTGGGGTCAAGTGGTCATCTTTTGCGACCTTTTGACAAGCAAAGTCAGAATGGGGAAGCCAGATTCACTTAGCAGCCATGTTACTGACTTAACAGCTGCAGTGATTCACTTATCAACTGTGGCGAGAAAGGTCGTAAAATGGAGCATAACTCAACTGCTCGAAAGCTGCACACAACAGTGTCTAAAAACCCTTTTAAATGGTTCTGGGTGTTCGGAAAACAGTTGTCACTCCCAAAGCAAGTAGCATTCAGACTCACAATTATGTCGATAGTCATGTCCTGAGGCCTTACTCCAAAGATGGATTGCGCTTGACTATGATGACCTATTAAAAGTCTTTGTGCTTTGTGCTTGATTGTAATGATCCATTAAAAGTGTTTGATAAGGTCCTTAAGGCAGTGTTTCTCAACCTTGGCAACTTGTCCGGACTTCAACTCCCAGAATTCCCCAGCCAGCATTCGCTGAAGTCCGAACATCTTCAAGTTGCCAAGGTTGAGAAACACCGCCTTAAGGGCTTGGAGAAGATTTTAACTAAATATGATTGTGAAAGAATAGGAAAAATTGCAACAATGAGCGCTTTTTATTGTCAAATTAATACACATTTAAATTTCCTCTCCCCTCTCCTCTCCTCCTCCTCTCCTCTTTTCCCTTCCCTTCCCTTCCCTCCCTCCTGCTGGGGCTTTCAGATTACTGTTCCAATTTTGAATATTGTCACTCCACTGTATCATTTATATTGCCTTTAATTTTCTTAAATATTTAAGGGCGAAGCAGGATTTTACACTGGGATAGCATTTCCCATGACATCCTCATGTGGTTGGTACCATCTGTTTTCTCACTCTCTACACTTTTCTCTCAGGGATAAAGCACACACTGAGATTCCACAGCCGTGATGATGCATTTTATAGCTGTGAGGCCACTGCCAACAAACCACATTAAGTTTGAAGGCTTAGCTGAACGCGTAGGTTTGCTTTGAAAGATTGCCTCGTGCAGCAGTAAGGGTGTAGTGCCAACCATATAGCAGGTCCTGTGATGCACCCTACTAGTGTTCTTAAATTAATAATCGTGGATGCCAGTCAGCATCTGCTACTTAACGTTATTCCCATTTCTGGAATTAGCCCAGGTTCAGTCCCTGTAATTACTAAGCTTGGTAGGAAAAACCTGCTGTAATTCTGCGAAGGAATAGTGGAAGAAAGCACTTCCACTATTGCAGTAGGTGATAAAGACTTACACAACAACATTTTACTTGTCTCTTCATTTTTGAGTAAAGAAAAATTAGCAACTGCTTGATTTCGGGACTTATATTGTTTGTGCTGGAAGTCCACTTTCAGTATTTCCCCTTTTCAGCATAGTACTTGGAAAGCCTGAGGTTATGAAATGGCCCTAATCTTGCTAAATATCAGGTGAAAATACATGATTTCATGAGGGAGGTTATCAAAATCCTTTGTGGTTTGACCACGATCACTCTTATTTTATTTACCATATTTTTCGGAGTATAAGACGCACTCTCCTCCCCAAAAGAGGCTGAAAATTTGGGTATGTCTTATACTCCAAATATAGCTTTTTCAAAGCTTTTTTTCAGCTGTAATGAGGCGCTAACAAGTGAAGCGATATTCCCTGCTTTGCCTACTTTTCTCATTGCTTCTCTCTCCAACGATCAGCTGTGCTTTAGAAGCTGTTTTTTATTCCCAACCAGGGGATAAAAAGCACACGTGTGCATGCTCAAAACCAGCAAACCTATGTGATTAAGGACACTAGCCAAATGAATATCTGGTAGGCAGAACTTTCCTATTTTTTTTCCGCAAAAACTAAGATGTGTCTTATACTTTGGTGCATCTTATACTCTGAAAAATACAGTACTTTTTGAAATGTTGCTAAGGTCACCTGAAAAAACCTCGAATATTTTCTGGGTTTGCCAAAGCTAATAACCATAAGTGGATATTGGTGTTGCCAGGAAACCGTTGTAGGATATTTTTAAGTCAAGTTCTCAATTCCAGCCATTATATCATAGAGGTTGATAAGTACACATTTTCGGTTGGCAGCAGAATTGACTAAGGTATGGGGTCCTCGGTGTTATCTGAGTTTGATGTTTTTCTTACAGACATTTCATTACCAAACTAGATAACATCCTCAATGTACCTAGAATTGGCTGAAGGGCTCACCACTCAGGGAGCATTGCAGGTTCTTGTTCTGCAAAGATTAATGAAACAAATCGCCTTCTGTCTTTCCTGGCATCCTTGAAATTCAACTTCTCGTATCCAGAGTTCAGGCATCGTTTTGGTATTTTGGGGTTACATTTATTGAAGTAGTAACATAAAATGAATGGGAATTGTATCATGCCAAGGTTTTCCCTTTTACATTTCTTTAAAGGGGATAGTGTTTTCCTGTTAAATGGGGAAATCATGGGGTGGGTGGCCAGTGTCATAAATGTATCTTGGCCTAAGTTGTGTGGGAGTGTGATACGGTTATGTTCTCTCTGATTGAATTCACTGCTTCTAGATAAATAGAGACTGCTGTATCATTAATGCCTATAAATAGATACAATACGGAGGCATCAGTGGCATAGAATGAAATACTTTAGAAATAGAGATTAGAATAGGAAAGGTTGACAAAGACTAAAGCTGTGCAGTGTTTTGGGTTCGCTTTCAAAATGCTTTGGAGAGTGTAGGAACTTAAGCATAATAACCACTGATGAAGTTTTAAAGCAATACTGGTTTTTGGGTAGCAGGATTCTGCAACATGTCCTAGCCAAAAATGTTATTTGTGTTCTACAGAATTTTTATCAAGCATCCCAAATCTAGGAGGTCACTTTTATTTATTTATTTATTTTTTAAAAAAAACATGGGGTGGGATTTTTGTTGCCTTATTTTGAAAAAAAGCTAACCAAGGTTGTACCTAGTTAAAACCCAGATGGTCAAAACATCAGGACATCCCTAGGCTATGGACCTGATTTGGGAATGAAAAAAGCTTCTTGAAGAAGACATTTTGATGTTGACATGTTGATTTATCCAGCCCCATTCTAAGCTATATGAATGTTGTGAAATTTTAATGTCTGTTTTTTAATTTTTATATGTTCCCCCTTTCTGCCTTTATCTGTAAGCCGCCCTGAGTCTCTCGAGAGTGGGCGGCATACAAATCCTAATAAACAGTAAACAGTAAACATTGGTAAAACATTTCAATGCTTTAGTGAAAAAACAGCACAATCGCCGAGCTGAACTCCAGAATAGAATCGCTTGAATTTTAGTACCAGTTTGTTTTTTCAAACAAGGAAATCCAGTTGCCCCTTTTTTGGGGGGTGGGGGTGGGGGTGGAACCACTTTCACAACAACTATCACCTGAATGATTGAGAATCTCCATAGAGACAGTCCCAAATTCTGCCCCACACAAGAATTGAAACCAAAGCTTCCTTGACAGATGACTGTCCAACATCTGTTTAAAGACATCTAGCCAATCCCTCTCTAGTTTCAAGACAGCCTTGGGTCTTTTTTGCCCTTTAAAGTTAAAGCTCTCTGATAAAAATACATCTGAAAGTAAGAAAAGACAGATAAAATGAAACTCAAAAAGAGAAGGGGAGGCTAGGCATGGGGGAGGAGAGATACTAAAATTGTAGGAAGTGTGAGACCATATTAATCAAAATAACACTGTTATAGTGGTTTGAAATTTAGCACGTAAACTTCCTTTTCTAACAATATTATTTCCAGTTCTGTTTCTTGACAGCTGTGGCTCAGTGAAGTGTTAAAAAAATGATAATGGGACATTTTTCTTGTGAACAGTAATTTGCAATAGTTTCCCTCAACCTGAGCACACACTTCTGAGAGTCTATGCATCAATTCCAAATTCAGCATTGACTGTGTTGGCTTGGAAATAGAGGAAAAGGTTCCCCTCACACACATGTGCTAGTTGTTCCTGACTCTAGAGGGCGTGCTCATCTCTGTTTCAAAGCCGAAGAGCCAGCACTGTCGGAAAAGGTCTCCGTGGTCATGTGGCCTGAATGACTAAACACCAAAAGTGCATGAAATACTCTTACCTTCCCAACAAAAGTGGTCTCTAGTTTTCTACTTGGCTCCAAGAGCCAAGGTGGCGCAGTGGTTAAATGCAGCACTGCAGGCTACTGCTAGATCAGCAGGTCAGCGGTTCAAATCTCACCGGCTCAGGGTTGACTCAGCCTTCCATCCTTCCGAGGTGGGTAAAATGAGGACCCAGATTGTTGGGGGCAATATGCTGACTCTCTGTAAACCGCTTAGAGAGGCCTGAAAGGCCTATGAAGCGGTATATAAGTCTACTGCTATTGCTATTGCTATTGCTATTGACCTTTCTGATTGACAAGCTCAGTGTCTTAGTCACTGAACCCTTGGAAATACTGGCTTGGAAATACTGAGCATTTAAGTTCACGTACCTAAAGTACATGTAGAAAGCTAACTTGAGTAGTGAGTTGTATTTTACTAATTCATTTCCCCAGATACGTTTGCCTGCTTCTCTCCAATTTAGCTATTGGAAATACTCTCAAACCTTTATATAAAACACCGTCAGTTCCTAAGTAACTGTATACAGGATGCGTATTTGGATACGTTTATTCTGTGGGAAGATAGAATAGCCATAGCAATAGCAGTTAGACTTATATACCGCTTCATAGGGCTTTCAGCCCTCTCTAAGCGGTTTACATAGTCAGCATATTGCCCCCAACAACAATCCGGGTCCTCATTTTACCCACCTCGGAAGGATGGAAGGCTGAGTCAACCCTGAGCCGGTGAGATTTGAACAGCCGAACTGCAGAACTGCAATCAGCTGAAGTAGCCTGCAGTGCTGCATTTAACCACTGCGCCACCTCGGCTCTACGGAAAGTTAGATAGAATTCAGCCATCTTTTTTTTTTTTTTTTGCAAAAATGCATGGAAGTGCATACAAGTGCATGCATGTGTAGAGTTTAAAGAGAAGCAAGAACTAATTGGAACGGGTGAGTTGCTGAAGTATAATCAAGTTAAGTAAGGCATTTATATGCATTTGCCTGTTTCGACTACACAGATCATTAATGAATGTGCTGCCGATTGCTGCTTCCATTACAGATATGTAGGATCCCTGATGTTTTTACCACTCTCTAGTGATTTGAGGCACAGTAGAGCTTAAATCTGAACCCATTATGTAGTTTAGGTAGGAAGTAGCCTGGACAAGCTGTCCAGATTTCTCGTTTCCTACTTTCCATTCCCATCCCCAAGATTTTAGAGGGTTTAAAAAAAAGAAAAAAGAAATGGCTTATGACAGTGATGGGTAACCTTTTTGTGGTCGAATGCCAAAAGCGTGTGTGTGCGCATTAGCACACACATGCCTGCACCTATATTGCAATGTGCATGCAACACTCCTTGTGCTCCCCCCATTCATGTGCGCTCAGTACTCCCCCCCCCCCCCCCCCCCGTGCCCAGTTTTGGGCCTAGAAGGCTTCCCTGCAGCCTCCTGGGACCAAAAGCAGGCTGTGCAGGGGTGTGTGTGGGGTTCCCCGTACATGTGTTTCCCCCCGCACACGTGTGTGTATCTCCTGCACATGCGCATGTGTCTCCCGCAGGCACCCAGCCCCTTAGGCATGCACAACAGAGACCCCCAAATCAGGTGGCTGGCAGGAGGCGCACAGGCATGTGCAGTGGAGCTGAGCTGGGGTAACAGCTGAGAACGGGGTCACGTGGCACTCGTGCCATAGGTTCGCCATCACTGGCTTATGCAATTTCCAGTATTGGGTGATCTGTAAAGTATCCCGTTAGAAGTAATAATTGGGAGTTCAGACCATTTTCAGAATTATTTTCCTAGCTCTGTAGGCTGCCAAAGATCTGAAATTTGCTTAATAGAATACTATATATGCAGGCACAGAGAAGCGAGGGCTCTTGTGTTCAGTGAATCTTCCAATTTCAAATGTATAAGGTAATCCTCACCTTATGACTGTAAGGTGCCCCAAATTTCTGTTGCTAAGTGGGACAATTTTTAAGTGAGCTTTGCCCTATTTTACTACCTTGCTTGCTGCAGTTGTTAAGTGAATTGCTACAGTTTTTATATTAGTAATTAAGTGAATCTGGCCTTAGCTTGTCAGAAGGTAACAAAAGGTGATCACATGGCCTTGAGACACTGCTAGTATTATAAATACATGCCAATTGCTAAGCATCTGAATTTTGATGATGTGACCATGGGGATATTACAACAGTCATAAATGTGAAATACGGTCATAAATCACTTTTTTCCGTGCCTTTGTAACTTTGAGTGATCACTAAATGAAAGATTGCAAGTCACGGATTATCTGTAATTGCATGTTTAGAATCCTTTTTACTTTTTCGTTTCTTTGTTGGATATTGTCTATGACAGTGATGGCTAACCTTGTGCTGAACCCATATTGCAATGCATGCGTGACAACCCCCCTTCCCTGCCCCCAACCCCCCGCGCATGCACATGTAACACCCCGCGCCCCGTTTTCGGCCTAGCAGGCCTCCCTGCAGCCTCTTGCGACCAAAAATGCACCGCAGGGATGTGTGTGCTGCCAACCTGCACTCCATCCGCTCCCATGCATGCATGTGCAACCCCCCCATGTGTGTGCGTCTCTCGCATGCACTCCCCCGCATGCGCGGGAGAGACCCGAAAATCAGCTGACCCGTGGGAGGCGTGCACGCATGCGCAGTGGAGCTGAGCTGGAATGACAGCTTGCGTGCCACAGGTTCGCCATCATGCGTCTATGACTTTAAAGTTGGTTTTCTGACTATTAATTGGGGAAGTCCTGGAAGAGGACCAGAGGTGTTAAGGTATCTTTGTGGAAGTTGTTGGGAAATGTAGTGCCGATAAGGGAATATCTTAATCACCTGGTTGAATTCACTGCTAGAGATAGAGGCTGCTGTATCATAATATCCATAAATGAATATAATATGAAGTTATCAATGGCATAGAATGAAATGCTTTAAAAATGAAAAGAATGGAATAAGAAATATTGGCAAAGGCTAAAACTTCAGTTTTGAGTTTACTTTCAAAATGTTTAGTGTATGTACGAAGTATGTACTTAATCTGCAACTTTTTCAAACAACTATGTCTTTTTGGTAGGGGAAGTTTGCCACATGTCCAAACCAAAAAGTTCACAGAATTTATTTGTTAAAAATTCATTTTGCAGTGGAAAATTTATCTTGCGCTCACCAGCAAGCATAATGTCTGGTATTTTCAAAGATAACTGCCAAAATTTCTGGGGGATATTAAATCAGAGAACAGTGTTTTTGGCCCCATGTGTAAGTTTTCAGAACTTGGTTTTACTTGTTTGAGTTCTCTCTGTCAATCCAGAAAAGATTCCTAAATGACATTAAATAAATTATCTTTACAGCTGATCTAAAATTCTGAGGGCCATTCATTTGTATGATTTGATCTTATTACCATCTTTTTTTGAAGTAGTAATCTTATGCGTATTTGTTTACCAAATTAGCTTGCTACTGTAATCACAAGACTCTTGGCAACTAATGAGGTATGAAAATACAATTAATATATAAAAAAGGAAAGCCCAAAGAAAGTAAGTGAAATCTGGCCTCAGAAGTTTTGTCTCTAGCCCTTTTTGGAAAGACAGAGTGTTGGAGGCAAATAGATCTTCAGTGGGAGATCATTCCAGAAATATCGCCAACAGCAGCTTCCTCCCAGCACACCTCTCTCCTCATAGAGAAATTAGTGATAAGTTAACAAGATGGCCTTACCCAAATGGTAATTTGACTTCTGAAAAAAGTCCACTAGATCAGGGGTCAACAACCTCTTGGACCTCAGGGACCACTACATTCATAATTTTAAATCCTGCGGACCACCAATATGATCTGCCTAATGACCGGCTGGGTCGGCGTGGCTAGGTGGTCATGTGACTGGGTGGGTGTGGTCAACTTGATGCCTCTCACATCAAGGGACGCCTCACCGGCCGCTACTCACCTCTCCCCTCCCAGCCACTCCTCCCCTGCCTGCCGGGGCTCCTTAGGGGTCCAACAGGAAGCAGCTGTTGGAGCTAAGCAACCACCACGAAAAAGAGTTGGCAAAACAGCTGGCTTAGTTCAAATTGGATCTGACTGAGAAGGAGTCTCAGCAGAAACACCTCATTGAGGATTATGAGCATAGGCTTTCCAAGCAGAGGGGAAGACCTGTGGGAGTGCAAGGCCAGGTACCGGCACCTGGAGGCTCAGCGGGCTGAGATGGTCAGCCAGTACCAGGCCATGATGCAGTCCCACGGGAACAAGGCCCTCTGGCTCTTTGCCACCAGCGGTGTTCCCTCCAGCCTTCACCCAAAGCCCTGCACCACGAGGCGGAAGCAGAGCCCAAGTTGGAATTTCTCCCCCCCCAAGACCCGCACAAAAAGATCCCAGAGGAGGAGACTCTGCAGCAACACAAGTGTTCATTGCTTGTATCCGACCCAGGGGCCGTAGTTTGAGGACTCCTGATTTAGTGCAATATAAAAAATGCAAATTTTTTTTTGCAGACCACCAAAATTTTCTCACGGACCACCAGTGGTCCACGGGCGACCAGTTGGTGGCGCTGCAGTAGATGATTTGCTGAAGCAGTAAGAAAGGAGAAGTAAGATAGTCCTCAGTGAATGGTCATTTGCTCAACGATCGTTTGAAATTATGATGGCCCTGAACAAGGAGACTTAACAGCCGATCTTCCAAGTTATGGCTGTTGCAATGTCCCTGCAATCATGTGATTGTGATTTGAGTGCTTGACAATTGGCTCGTAGTTATGATGGTCGCAGTATTCCATGGTTAAGTGATCATCATTTACTCCAGCCAGCAAATTCCATGGAGAAACTAACAAGTTGCAAATTGTTGACCATATGACATCTTGCTTAAGGACCATAACTAGAATTGCCATTTGTAAGTTGGTGTGATTTGTGATGTGACACTTGAGCTGTTGCTTAAAGAGGGAGTTCTTGGCTCCAATTAGCAGTGTTAACTATACTTTGTTGTCAATAGAGAGTAGAGCTGAGTTTGACCACGTGTTTGTGCTCCATCAAATTCATTTGTTGTTCAGTGTGGTGGAATTTAGTGAAATATAATAATGCAACATAATATAACATTGACAAGTAAATGTATGGGACAATCTACTGATAAAGATACAAATGTTATGTTGAATTATGCCCGAAAAAAGTAGAGTTTCTACTAAAGGAACTTAGGTTATGGGAAATTGGTAACAGAATTATTTTGAGAAATTGGACAACCCCTATTATTCCAGACATTAAGGATTAAATTCAATACGTGTATAATTTATCCATTTTTGGAAAGATGATTTTTTGAAACT
This sequence comes from Thamnophis sirtalis, assembly GCF_051295495.1. Lineage (NCBI taxonomy): Eukaryota > Metazoa > Chordata > Lepidosauria > Squamata > Natricidae > Thamnophis > Thamnophis sirtalis. The sequence goes on from NW_028261391.1 coordinate 12,297,465, forward strand.
AAAAACAAAAAGGATACAATATGTTTCTGTTTGGCACAGATGTCATGAAATTCTACAAGACTAGAGGATTTTTTTTTTAATTGGAAATTTTTGCATTCTGTTTAGTACGTGATAGACAGATGCCTCAGTGGTCCATAATCCTTTCTTTTGTTTACTATTGTTTGTTATTAATTATGTTTTTCTGTTTTTTATTTTTGTGCACAGGTTTTGTGTTTTTCGTTCTTAGTCTACTTTTTGTAGTTCGGCATTTTTTTAAGTAACTTTTCATCAAAGAAATAAAACTTGAAAATTGAAATAGCAAGTTAGCAAGTTAGACTTATATACCGCTTCATAGGGCTTTCAGCCCTCTCTAAGCGGTTTACAGAGTCAGCATATTGCCCCCAACAATCCGGGTCCTCATTTTACCCACCTCGGAAGGATGGAAGGCTGAGTCAACCTTGAGCCGGTGAGATTTGAACCGCCGAACTTCAGCTAGCAGTCAGCTGAAGTGGCCTGCAGTACTGCACTCTAACCACTGCGCCACCTTGAAATATACTTTCAAGTCTCTCCTTCAAAAATGTTACAAAATTTGAAAGATGATAGAAGATATACTGATAGCATTTAGACTAATATACTCACCCATAGAATTTATGTCATTCTCTGGATGGCTTATAACAGGGATCACTGAATTTTCAGACCTCAGGGACCACTAAATTAATAATTTTAAATCCTGCCAACCACTAAAATGATCTGCCTAATGCCAAGAGCCAAGGTGGCGCAGTGGTTAAATGCAGCACTGCAAGCTACTGCTAGATCAGCAGTTCAGCGGTTCAAATCCCACCGGCTCAGGGTTGACTCAGCCTTCCATCCTTCCGAGGTGGGTAAAATGAGGACCCAGATTGTTGGGGGCAATATGCTGACTCTCTGTAAACCGCTTAGAAAGGGCTGAAAGCCCTATGAAGCGGTATATAAGTCTACTGCTATTGCTATTGCTACTGGCTGGATGGGCGTGGCTAGGTGGTCATGTGACTGGATGGGCGTGGCCAACTTGATGTCACTCACGTCAAGGTGCACCTCACCAGCCTCCACTTGTCCCTCCCCTCCCAGCCACTCCTCACCTGCCCACCAGGGCCCCAACAGGAAGCAGTTGCTGGAGCTAAGCAGTCACCACGAGAAAGAGTTGGAAAAACAACTGGTTCAGTTCAGATTGGATCTGACAAAGAAGGATGTTCAGCAGAAGTATCTCACTGAGGACTACGAGCATAGGCTTTCCCTGTGGGAGTGCAAAGCTAGGTACCACCACTGGACACTCAGCGGGCTGAGTTGGTCAGCCAGTTCCAGGCCATGATGCAGTCCCACTGGAACAAGGCTCTCCGGCACTTCCCTCCAGTCTTCACCCAGAGCCCCACACCAGGAGGCTGAAGCAGACCCCAAGTCAGAATTCCTGCCCTCATCCGACCTGCACAAAAAGACCCCGAAGGGAGAGACTCTCTGCAGCAACACAAATGTTCATTGCATGTATCCAACCGAAGGGCATAGTTTGAGGACCCCTGATTTAGTGCAATATAAAAAATGCAAATGTTTCTGCGGACCACCAAAATTTTCTCATGGACCACCAGTTGGTGACCGCTAGTTTATAATGTTGAAACATTATTTAAATATTGCCCCCAACTATCTGGGTCTTCATTTTACTGATCTTGGAATGATGGAAGGATGAGTCAACTGTCAGGATCAAACTCCAGGCTATGTGCCTGCAATACTGTATTCTAACTACTGCGTCACCAAGGCTGTTTGCACCTGTGAGATTCTTCCGAGTGGAAGAGCCTTTTCCATTTTTAAAATAGAATGTCAAACAATTGAGAATTTAGGATCTTCTGCTTCTATGAGCACTTCCTGGAGATATGGCTGTCCTTTTCCTTGCATTGAATTGTATAGTGTTTGAGGACATAGTTTTGCAGGAATCATACCTGGCACCAGTTATTCTGGGGTTCAGATGAAACAAAATCCCAAGGGGGCAAGACAAGGAAGGTTGGTGCATGTCGCTCCCACTCTCCCTTCCTCCAGCAGTTGGAGTGCCACACCAACCCTCCCCCATTCCTTTCCATGACCTTCCCAGCCCTAAGCTACTTGTTACGTAACAGGCATGTTTTTACTGAAATGTTATACATGCAATCATGTGTCATCATTATGGAGCAATACCCCTCCCTATAGTATTTGTCAAGTCCAAATATTTAAACTTTAGTGAGAATTAAAGGTTGTGCTGCATTTTTGCAGCCTTGCAAATTGATCAGAAAAGCACAGAAAATGTTGTCATTGTATATGAGGAACTCCGTTTTGAGCCTCAGACTGAACTGCTCCACCTATTTCCTTTTGAGGTTTTGCTGCAGTAAATAATGTCAGTGAAATAACAGATATGGGGGAGTTCACAATATGATGAAGTCCATTATCTGATAATACCTGCTGTGTATGTATCCCTTTAACCTTCTAGGAAATGCAGAATTTAATTTAGTTAACAATATTCATGTCTTAAACTGCCTGCCTTTTTCTTTTTAAGTAAGTAGGGTAACACGAGATGAGTCTTCAGTAGATAAGTATTATTTTGAAAAACTATAATTTCGAACTCTATGTAATGCAAGCTGGAAAGAGTTGGCATGTCTTATGGGAGCCTTTTCTGCATAGTTTACTAACAATTGAGAACAGTTAATTTTGTAATTTGCAAAACTGCTGTCTAGTTGACCCTTTGGTGAAGACCCAAACAACCAGGAAAATCTACCAGTATACATTAGTTCTAGGCAAATGGGAATCAGATTGTGAGTAATGTTCTGAGACCATCTGCACATATCTTAATTATTACTGTATTTTCATAGTTTGTAAACTCTACATCTATTAGGAAAAATGATAAGGTCATTTGTAGCTTTTTGAAAATCTTTGGGCAAAGCTTCAGCAGTGTAAGTGTAGTTCTGTTCTTGTGAATTGGGATGCAATGTTGAGAAGACGTAGCTGATATTGGATTGATGTAACTAAACTTGAGTATTATGGTCAATTGTTTCGGCTTTACTAGTAATCAGGATGATCTGGACACAGCTGCTCTACGTGTTCAGGAGCAATATTCAGTCAGATTTCCTGACCATGTGGAAAGTAGCTGCATATGCATTGGGTTTTCATTTGGGTCAAGTAAGATAGAAAGATCAGCAAATATTATTTGACGTCCTTATTTCTGGGGAATTAAACTCCTTAGTAATATTTGCTGGAAAGTCTGCCTTTATGCACCAGCTATTTCATGCATAATAACTGGAAATGGCTGAGTAAACAGCGTGCTCAGTTCTGAAGCCAGTTTAACAAAGCAGTCTCTGGTTGGTACAAAAAATGCATCCGATGGTAAGCGGCCATTTGCTCAGCAGTGACTGGTTTCCTGTTATATGTTACAACACAAAAGTACTAACCACATTTTAGCCTAATCTAGCAAAATGCACAAACTCGGTCTCTTTTTGTCACATTGGGAATCACTCCTGCAAATATACATTGTAGATAGATGAAAATTCCTGTTTTCTTAGTACTTCTGCTATATCTATGTATCTATATATCTATATCTATATATCTATATATCTATATATCTATATCTATATATCTATATATCTATATATCTATATATCTATATCTATATCTATATCTATATCTATATCTATATCTATATCTATATCTATATCTATATCTATATCTATATCTATATATCTATATCTATATCTATATCTATATCTATATCTATATCTATATGTCTCTATCTCTATCTCTATCTCTATCTCTATATCTATATCATCTATATATCTGTATCTATCTATGTATCTATGTATCTGTATCTGTATCTGTATATCTCTATCTATCTATCTATCTATCTATCTATCTATCTCTATCTATCTATCTATCTATCTATCTATCTATCTATCTATCTATCTATCTATCTATCTATCTATCTATCTATCTATCTATCTATCTATCTATCTATCTATCTATCTAATCTTGCCTATTTCTACCCTGTTTTCCCCAAAATAAGACCTCCCCAGATAATAAGCCCAATCAGGCTTTTGAGTTGATGCACAAAAATAAACCCCCTAAAATAAGCTCTCCCCGAAAATATTGCAACACAGCAACAGCCATGAGATGACCACGCTTGCTGCCTCCTGCACCTCAAAAATAACAAGACCTCTCCGAAAATAAGAGCCAAGTGCTTATTTTGGGTGTCAAAAGAAATTAAGACCCTGTCTTATTTTCGGAGAAACACGGTAAACATGACTCTATTAAATTTGATTTTCTCCAAATACTTTCCTATTATGTGGGGCATCTAATTTGCTGAGTTAGGAGCGGTGATCCTTGATATTTAAAGAAAGCACATACAATAATCCTACTTTTGATTACGTTGTCTTGAAGCACATGACTTTTTTTTTTCTCTGTAAAGGCATATAGGAATATGTAGCTCTGCATGTGTCTGTATTCCAGTTGTAGGAATTCTTTTAATATAGTGTAATTTAGATAGCATACTTAGAGTTTTAAACTTAATTATGCAATTTAACAATGCTGATTTTGTTTGCTCCTGCAGAATAACATCTGTATAATTTGTCTGTACGCTGTTGTGCCTCTGTAGTTTAGCTGACGTAATTATGTGATGGTTGGTGGAATGGCTAAAGTAATGTTGTTTTGTAAACTATCCTTACAGCTCTGACAAATATTAATTTTGTTGAAGTTGAAAACAGCTTTTGAATTTCTTGAAGAGAAAGAGAATCAAACACCAGTAACTATTATTTCAGGATAACTCCAAGCAGTTATTTCTCTGATTTTTCATTTAAAAAAAAAAGACATTTCTATTCTTCATTTGTAAATGAACAAGCATAATACGATAGTGTGAAACTCGTTCATCATTCATGTCTTTTCTGACTTAAGAATTAGGAATTAATTTCTAAAATAACTCACCTTTTGATTAAGAGGAAAACGGACATTCATTGACTATAAAACAGTACTAATTATAATTAATTTTAAACCACTTCAAGATTATCTAGTCCATATGCTTGTCCTGAAGTAGACAACTTATTTCTCTCATTTAGGTTTTGGTTTAATTTATTTTGATTTATATCTTGCTTGACAACAGTGTACGAGACATTAAAATAGACATACAAGCTTAGAAGAAACACATACAAGAAGTTAGAAGAAAGCAAAACACAAAAGCCCTGGACTAAACCAAAAACGGGATTGGGGGTGATGAGGACGAGGATGAGAATAGTCAAAAGAATTTTAAAAATAAATAGTGTCATTAAAGCAAGATACAAGAGATTAAAAGCCTAAGAACTGTTTTTAAGTGACTTGTTTAGTTGTAAAAATACCATGAAGATAGCAATCACATAGATACCCCTGGGAACAAATCCCTGTAGGAGTGAAATCATCATTGAGGAGGCCTTTTCTCTGAAGCTGTTATCTTCACCAAGAAGAAAGCATGTTGTTGTTGTTAGTTGCAAAGTCGTGTCCGACCCATTGCGACCCCATGGACAACATTCCTCCAGCCCTTCCTGTCCTCTACCATCCCCTGGAATCCATATACGCTCACGCCCACTGCTTTGGTGTCTCCATACATCCACCTCATTCTCTGTCATCCCATTCTGCTTTTGCCCTCACTGTTTCCCAGCATTAGGCTCTTCTCCAGTGAGTCCTTCCTTCTCATTAGGTGGCCAAAGTATTTGAGTTTCATCTTCAGGATCTGGCCTTCTAAAGAGCAGTCAGAGTTGATCTCCTCTAGGACTGACTGGTTTGATCGTCTTGCAGTCCAAGGGACTTGCAAGAATCTTCTCCAGCACCATCGTTCAAAGGCCTCAATTCTTTAGTGCTCAGCCTTTCTTATGGTCCAGCCTTCACAGCCATACATTGCATCTGGGAAAACCATAGCTTTGACTATACACACTTTTGTTTAGCAGAAAGCCTGCTAAGCAGTGGTGGGTTCCTGATCCCGTTGCAACCAGTACGGTGCAACGGGACCGGGCGTCCATCACATTAATGTATGAAGCATGCACGCGAAGCATGCACATCCGTACTTACCACCTGCGACACTCCAGCTGCTTGGCGGAGCATCGCGCAGGCACCGTACACTCTGTGCCTGTAAGCCCGGAACAGGTGAAATAGGGAGTGCGGGCGGGTGGGTGGGCCCTCTGGAGCACCGTACTGGAACGGTAACTGGTGCTTCCAGCAGGCACCGGTACGCCAGTACCTGGGTGCACCAGTCGTATCCCACCACTGCTGCTAAGGTGCATTTGTAAATCAAAATGAGATTTGGGGCCGGGGGGGGGGGTTCTGCAAACAGTTTTTTTTAAAGATGCTGCTTTAATGCATAGGGAGGGGCTGTGCTTACTTATGATCCAAAGCACACCTTGATCAAAGTGTGCAGAGTATACGTAGTAGCTAAGTGTAGTACTATCCCTGCTTATTCCTTCCAACCAAATGTATAATGTTGTGCTTCACTTTGCTTGGCGTTAGCAGCAAGAGTGAATTGTAGCCAATGGGTTGTTTCTGTCCAGACAGGCAAGTGCCGTAAGCCAGGAATTGAGAAGAGCAACCAGAGTTTCCTAGAAAATAACTGATGTTAAACACATGGGAGGTGTTTCACTTTGATTAGCAGTATTCCCTGCCAGGAATAACCAATTGGAAACATTTAAGCAGTGTGCATTGTATTTGCATACACATTTCTTTCTAATAGTGACTATTTGTGACTGCAGCTATAGTGTCGGGCCTTCCCGCCTCAGAATGGGACAGCTCCCCGCAGCCAACTCACAATGGCCAACTCTCCATGGGCCAACTCTCTAAATTACAAAACTGTAATTTAGTTTTCTTTAATAATTAAAAAGATATTTCAACTTTTTCCAGCCATCTTTTATTTTGACCCTCCCTCCTTTGGCATCCTTTCTTTAATGATTCTATTTGACTATTTCCCTCAATATTAGTGTAACTTGCTCGGTGGCGAATTGTCCTGCAGCGAGTTGATGTGGTGTGTTGGCTGCAGCAAGTTGGCCATGGCGAGTTGGCCACGGTGAGTGACGGCTAACCTTTTCGTTGCTGCATGCCGAAAGCGTGCGTATGTGCACCCGTAATGCAGTGCCCGTGCAACCTCCCCCACGCCCCACCCCCTACGCATATGTGTGTGTCCTCTTGCGTCCATGCGCAACCCCGCTGTGCGCCCCTACATGCGGATCCATGCACGCCCCCATGTTCCCCCATGCCCCCATGCATGCACACGTATCACATGTGTGGCAGAGACTCAAAAAATAGCTGGCTGGGAGGAGGCTTGTGCGCATGCACGGTGGAGCTGAGCTGGGGCAACGGCTTGCATGCCCACAGAGAGGGCTCTGCGTGCCACAGCTTCACCATCGCGGTCATAGGCCCTTCCTGCCTCTATTGAAATGTGCTTCTACCTGTTTTCTGATTTAGTACAAAGAAGGGTAGGTAGATTTGTTCTGTGCTCAGTCGTGTGGTTTTGCTTGGTCTTCAGCTTTCACTTATTAAAAACATGTAGGCAAAAGCTTATCCACTGACTTGTAATAAATGTAACTGGCATTGAGAACTGTAAACAGAATAATTTCAGCTGCTTTGGTCACTTGTAAATCATCTTCTTGTCCACAGCCTGAATGCTGCAGCTGTTAACTTAGGTTTCTCTGTAACAGATTTAATGAGGCACTTCCTTTTGTTCTAACAGATAAGCGTCTATTTCGCAACTAACAAGTTAGCTTCACAGTGTTTGTGGCTCTGCAGTGTTGACCACAACTTCCTTGCCTCTCTTCACATGCTATATAATTTGGACATGCATTTCCCAGCCTATATATGTATCTCCAATGAAAGTTTTTGCTATGTTTGTTTTGTTGGTGCGATTATTTACAGCAGATATAAGAAAGGCCTTAAATTTGAATATCATATATGGCATGTTGCATTTCTTTCTTTTCTGTTCAGTCACTTTGCTACTGGAAAAACAACCAGAAGTGTTTTAACAATAAAACAAGTGGAGAACCTGTGAACCTCCTGAGCAGGGGTGGGTAACTCTGGCCCCTTTATGACCTGTGGACTACAACTCCCAGAATTCCTGAGCTAGCCATGCTCAGGAATTCTGGGAGTTGAAGTCCACAGGAACCACAGATACCCACTCCTGCTCCAGAGGTTGCTGAAATAGCTGCTCAGTATCATTTCCTATTTGCCTTGCAAGCTGGGATTACTGGGAGTTATAGTTCAGCAATCTCAGGAGACATGGATTCCACTTGTAACATTTTAAAGAGATGCCACGATCAAGTTCTATTTCAGTGTGTAGCAGTGGTGGGTTCCGCATCCCGTTGCTACCGGTACACTGCAATGGGGCCAGGCATCCACCACGTGTACGTGTGCTGCACGTGCATGCGCACCCACCGCCTGCGACTCTCCAGCTGCTCGACAGAGTGTCGCGCAGGTGCCATATGCTCCGTGCACGTGCGCAAATGGCACGTTTGGGTCAAATACAGGTAAGTAAGACGGATGGATGGCACGGCCGTCTGAAGCACCGTACTGGAATGGTACTTGGTGCTCCCAGCAGGTACCGGTATGCCCGTACTGGGCCGTACCGGCCGTAACCGGTACAGTGGTGTGCAGTGAAATAATCATAGTTGTGTCCTATTTTCCATCTATTGCTGTCCTTATTTATATTGGAAGTGTATTGAAAGATTACATATAAATATAGTAAATAAATGAAACAATAGCTAGAAGAGAGAATGTATTTGCTCTCACATAGATTTATTCTCTCTTGACTCTAATAAAGCTGGTTATCAATAAAGCAGTGTAGTTTTTGCATTTGTGGTATGACAGGATAGAATGGAACCTTATTGAGTGACTTTGAACAGGTCATAATCATTCCAACTTGCGTAACAAGTTGTTACTCTGGAGAAAAAAACATATAGGAATAACTAATATGTATACCACCTTGAACATCTGTAGAAAATGATATGAAACTAATGAAATTAACATCTAGCATGAAAAGTAGAAATAAGCATGAAATATCTGAACAGATATTTTGATTTATTCACTGCTGGTGTCACAATCATATCCATAAATAGTGATCACTTCTGCCCATCCTAACTTCGAGGCTATCATCTTATTTTTTTTGGGGGGGGGGAATATAGAAGGCATGGATTAGGTCACCAATTGTAGTTGTACAATATCTGCAACTTTTCCTGCTAAAGGTATGGACAGTTTTGACAGCTTATTCTAAAAGGGAATAGAATGGTGAATAGGTGTGTTTTATGTTGACTGAGAAAATTTTGGCAAGACTGATGCGAACGAGGTAGAAGTCTAAACAATCCTTTGAAGGAAACTGTAAAATCCCCATTAGTTGTATAGCAGAGGTGTCAAATTCGATTTCATTGAGGGACGCATTAGTTGTGTTTACTGGAGCTGAGCTGGGGCAATGCTTTGCATGCCTGCAGAGAAGGCTTAGTCTGTGGCACCCATGCTATAGGTTCACCATCACGGAACTAGGGAATTAATAATTTTCATTCCACTTCTTACACTGAATTTCCTCACAGAGACAATGCGTCTTTCAAACAGTTGGGTTGAGTCCCTCTTCTCCAAAGTAATGCAAAGCAAAGCGTAGACATGAAAGCTCACGGAGGGATACTTTCAAGAACACAAAGAACCAACTTATTTTAAACAATGATTTTATCCCCATGGGATAAAACCTCTACAACTTGGGTGACAGCATTATTTGAACCACTTTGCAAAATCACAGGAGCTTTGGATGTGAATAGGTGCACTCATTCAGCTGCCCCAGTTACATTTAATACAAATAATAAACCTACCACATATTCAGTCTGCCAAAACTTGGGTGATCTGCAAAGAGACATTTTAGCTCCTTGCTGCTATATAGTAGTCATCCAGATTTCTGCATTGCCGATCGCAAAACTCTACAGATACATCCAAATGGCTTTCAGTCAGGAATCATAAAGTACAGTTCTCTGCTCCAAGACCTTATTCACAGAAACAAAATGGAGCTAGACACTGTTCCTGATTGTGCTTCCCTATACAACAGGAGTATCAAACTCAAGGGCCAGTGTCTGCGTAGAGGGGGGCGGGAGGCAGCGTGGCCCCCATGTGGCCCATTTTTGCTCCCAGGAGGCTGCAGGGAGGCCTATTAGCCCAAAATGGGGCACACACGGGGGTCGCACGTGCACATACGGAGAGCCAGGGCGTGTGTGGGGGTCATGCACATGCGCGCGCACACACTTTTGGTATGTGACGACAAAAAGATTAGCTATCACTGCCCTAGTTAGTGCCCTTGGATATTGCATACAAGACTTCTTAATCCTCAGCACGACCAATATGGTTTTTTTTTTTTAAATGGCAAGGATGAAGGAATCTGAATGCTCTATTTTATTTATTATGTGGACTGTTCTTTGTTTTATTTGCAGAACCACCCAGAGTCACATTCAAATGAGTTGGGCAGCTATGTACATCCCATTAATTTTTTAAAGTTTTTTTTTACTCCCAAGATTAAATTCCCATACTCTACCGCAGACCTGGGCATGTTATAACTCCCAGGCCACATTCGTCCATTTGACTTGTCCCTGTCTGACCTGTGTGAGGTCAGTAGGAAATTAGGAATCAAATGTAAATAAGGGTACAGCATGCATACAATAGAACTGCATTGTTTTTATTTTGAAGGCAACTCCATTTTTCAATTTACGCATGTACATGCATGTGTTCCGTGCCTGTGCACCTTTACAGCCTTATTAAGTCGGTCTTCCATGGTACCGGTTTCTCATAGGAAAATTAATTGCCCATCCCTGGTCTACCGGATTCCCTTAAAGTCTTATTGAAGCCTTTTATTTCTTTAGTGTCCATATTTGGTTATCTCTGCAGGGAACTGAGTGTTTATTGGATCTTCCCCTTCCCCCAAAGAGAGAACTTTGGTTTGGCTCAATTCGCACATCAAGCCAAACCAGTTTCTTCTCAACAGGCACAAGAAGTAAACATTAACAACATCAATATTTCTAAGTGTTCTAATAGCTGATTTTCACAGCTTTGGAAGGCACCAATATTTGGAAGTTTGTGCCAAATTATAATATACATTTCTTGTCTAGTGTCATGTGAATTCATCCACTGGTTTGTAAGCCATAGCTTATGACTTGATGTGAAGACTGATCGCAGCCCAATTCTTTTTTTCTCTTTTTCTAATCCTTCTTCCTCTGTCTCTTGCCTGATTGATGAAGCTGACACTTCAGTGGCTCAGCCTCCTACTGAACCTGGTGAATTGGGAATTTGATTCTTATTATCATTCCAGAAAACAACCTTTTTCGAAACCAGAACTTCTTGCTAGGGCTTCTTAATTCTCTGCAATTAATCTGCTTCCTTAATCTTCACAATCTTAGTTGGAATAGGGCGCTAGGACATGTTGCCGGAACAAAACATTGGCATTTGCTGTGTGGAGCTTATTTTTGTTGTACAGTGATGGAGGAACTTACTTATTTCAGACATATAACCAGAGAAAATTGCATAGGAAAATTGGGAAGGAAACTGTTGAAAGTATTTTTAGAAAGCGATATCCAACCTTATTCTTGCATCAGAATATGGCCTAGAAAAGGAAGATGTGATAACTGTTCTTCATATGTTTTAATCGTTAGTCCCCTAATCATCTTTGTTGTTCTTCTCTGTACTCTTTCTAGAGTCTCAGCACCTTTTTATGTCATGGTGAGCAAAACTGGATGGAATATTCCAAGTGTGGTCTTACCAAGACATTGTAAAGTGGAATTAACTCTTCGTTGACTCAGAAAGAATTAGTGACTAGTGTCTCAAAATGTTGATAACCAACAAGGTATAGTAGCAAAACACTTTGAAGGACAGATTAGACTGAGGAAAGCAATAGCAATAGCAGTAGACTTATATACCGCTTCATAGGCCTTCCAGGCCTCTCTAAGCGGTTTACAGAGAGTCAGCATATTGCCCCCAACAATCTGGGTCCTCATTTTACCCACCTTGGAAGGATGGAAGGCTGAGTCAACCTTGAGCCGGTGAGATTTGAACCGCTGAACTGCTGATCTAGCAGTAGCCTGCAGTGCTGCATTTAACCACTGCGCCACCTCGGCTCTTGAAAGCAATTGGATATTGACCAATTTACTTGAATTTGACAAAAAATGATTTTGATGCAGATTAAATGAGCCAAAACTAAAATGGAAATATGCCAGTTACCTATTAGGTGGTAGGACTGCCTCTCCTGGTCATGTGTACATAAGTATCTAGCAAATATTTTTTGTTGAATATGGTATGTTTAGTTAACAGTGGTGGTGAAAAGCTAATGTTTTTGAAAGCGTATAAGGCTGACTTGGTTGGAGCTTTACAGTTTTAGCTACAAGAATGACATTTTTTTAAGGTCGCCCATAAAAATTCTGGTTCTGAAGTGGTTAGAGCAGGGGTGACAAACTTGCATCATCACAGTGGCATCACGTGACGTATTGCAACTTCCCCCCCTTTTGCTAAACCGGGTGTGGGTGTGGCCAGCGAGTGATGCATCGGGCCCTCGGGCTGTGAGTTTGACAGCCCTGGGTTAGAGGAATGGCCTTGAGGAGGGATAGGAGGAAGAACTGCTACTAAAACAATAATAATCGGATAAAAGTAATCTAGGTCTAAGGCTAAAACTGAGAAAACCTAAGAAAACTCTCATATGAGATCCTAACTAGTTAACCAAAGATAAAGGAAGGGGGAAGAATATTTAGACTTGCAAGATTCTGTTATTACATTTTCGTAAGAAAAGTTGTATAGGCCTGCATGCCTTTCCTAGTCTCATCTGCTTCATAGGGCTGAGAGGTTTATTCAGAAATTAAATATATATTTTTTATTATCCAGATACTGAAATAATCAGATGTCTAGAATTTTCCGGCGTAATTTTTTTTTCATGTTTGCTTATTTGCCCTCCAAAATTTAAGTGCTGCTTTTAATCTCTCTCAGATTTGGAATGCTCTGTTTAATTACCCTGGAAATATCTTGACCTTGAAATTGTTCTATTCTCAACTCAAGGTCTGCTACTTCCGAGCTGCAGTCATTTCCAAATGGAACGGATCAAGTTTTAATTTTCACTTAAAAATATTTTGGATACTACAGATATTCTGGTGAACAATGGCCAACACATTTAAACACTAAATTTCACAAGGTTGGGTTTTATAACAATTGTTTCCAATTTCTACTTGTTCGTACATTTCAGTAAAGATACGACAATTGCTAAGTGAGTTTTGCCCCATTTTACAATCTTTCTTGCCACAGTTGTTATGGGAATCACTGCAATTGTTAAGTTAGTGACACGGTTAAGTGAATCTGGCTTCCCTATTGACTTTGCTTGTCAGAAGATCGCCAAAAGTGATCACATGACCCCTGGATATTGGTAACCGCCATAAATATGAATCAATGGAAAAACATATGAATTTTGATCACATGACCCTTAGTCATGTTTTTTTCATAAGTGTGAAAAATGGTCATAAGTCAGTTTTTTGTTGTGCTGTTATAACTTTGAATGGGTCCCAATCTTCAGTTCAGTTTTTTTTTTTGTCTTTCCTTGAATTCCCCCAATTTTTTTTCTTTTTTTCTTCCTTTCCTGCCACCTTATTACAATCTTGATTAGAACGTTGTTGATAAGGTCCCATTTATGCTTTGCAATTTTAACTTGAAAATCAATAGGCTAGATGACCTTTGTATGTTGTTCTTTCTGACATCGTAGTACAAATTTTGTTTACATTGGCTGAATAAAACCCTCGCATGCAAAACAAATCCCACAAATACTAAGATGCCATTGCTGATTTGCTCTGGTATTGACTAAAATGAAAGCCTCTTGTTTCTTTGATGATACAAGAAACATAGAGTGATTGGAGCAAATTACTGTTATTGGATCAACATTTTCCATTTGGTAAATCTAACATAATAGCCTCACTACAGAGACACTGCTTCTAAATAGTTTTCTTCTCTATTAGGTTTAACAGCAGGAGTTTGTTAATTTGAGGATGGGGGAAGGTTTGAATATGTTTATATTCATTTGAAGTTATCATGATGTGTTTCTGAATTGGTAATTGTGCAAAGATAAGAAAAGAAAAAGCAGATGGGTAAAATGCCTCTAGATTGAGACCTGTGGTAGCTTTCATTATTATAGCAAAATAATTCTCTATAGGCCAATTGTGTAGGTTAGAACCACGCTCTAGCAATTGCTACTCCACAGAAATAAGCAGACCTCCATCTCCATCCACCATGGTTCATTTTTCTTGTGACGCTATTGCATTCAAACACACAGCCTCACACACATTGACACTGTTGCATTCCTTCGCCCGCCTACATAGATTATGTTTTCCTTCCCCATAGTTAGTTGAAGTAGGTTCACATAAACCACAATGTGTTAAAGAAGGATATTGCGATTTGGCTTGCTTCATGTATGAATCCAGCACAATTGGAAGTGGGGGGTGGGTGGGGGGAAATCACACAAAAAATTGTGCCAAATCCTCTCATGTTTCCTTTCACAATATTTGAATATTTCTGTTATAAAAAAATTGATGGCAATCTTGCAGAAATATTTTCCGCACATAGATCAGTTGCAATGCATAGCCTAAACTTTGAGCATTCTTGCAGTTTCTTAGTTATAGTGGAATAATTGAAAGCTTTTCCTGATTCTAGTCCACAGCCAAACAGTAGTTAAGCTTATTGTTGCAAATGAATGAGTTCGGCCTACATATCCTCCAGACTAATACTTAAAGACTAAGGTTTTTGAAAAAAAAATACAGATGAACAGAATAGTTGATACAGCAATTACTGTTAGCGTCCAGTAATATTTGCCCCATATATTAAAATGTTCAACACAGATATGCATGTCAAATCCTTGTAATTGGATTTTAGCTAAACCTCATATATATGTAAGTGCTTGAACAGATTTTACAAGTTTCTGTTTTTAAGACACCCAATTAACAGAACTTTTGGGAATGTGTTGCATACAATTAAGGCAAGCAATTAAAAGAGGTTGTATACTGATATTCTAAAGGGTTGAAGTAAATATAAGGTTTTTGACATCTTTTTTTATTTATACATGCATATTTTCTAGGAGGTTTTTTTTGCAGTTTTTTTAAAATAAAAGGATTGGAATTGTGTTATGTACGATCAGAAACTTTTATTTTTAAAATTTCAGTCACGATTGTTGTTTGCTTGGATCATGTAAAATTGCAAACTTACATTGTGTTTCTCAGCTGAACAATTCCATTTCTGGACAGAGAATGGGAAGTAAATAAGAAGAATGAAAGACCTTAACTGACAAAAACAAATATAATTTGATAGGCACCATTGAAGCCTGGCTAGATGATACACATGATTAGCACATAATATTGGAAGATTTCAATTCCTCCCCCCCCCCCCTTTAAAAAAAAGAACAACCCAAGGAGAGCATGGAAACCTTATTGAAATTATCTGGCTAAGAATAACAGCAAGAAAGAAACAGCAATTGCTGTGGTAGTTTATTGTAGACTTTTGTACAAATAGTAGACACAACTAAGGTCTTATTTAGATCAGATGATCAGTATTTCAAAGAGGTGTTCAGTAGTGTTTATGGGATATTCCAGTTATTCTGACATCTTAGGATATCTAACTCTTTATCAAGAGTCACAGATCCAACAATTTACTATCCTCTTTTGTGATTAAGGTAAAGTAAAGGTAAAGGTTCGCTTTACACATACATGCTAGTTGTTGCCAACTCTTGGGGATGCGGTGCTCATCTCCGTTTCTAAGCTGAAGAGCCAGCGCTGTCCAAAGTCGTCTCCATGGTCATGTGGCCAGCATGACTAAACACCGAAGGCACATGGAAAGCTGTTACCTCCCCAGCAAGGTGGTCCCTATTTTTCTACTTGCATTTTTTACATGCTTTCGAACTGCTGTTGACAGAAGCTGGGACGAGTAACGGGAGCTCGCTCATTTAGAGCCCGTTTAGAGGAGACCTGGCAGGATAGTGAAGAGTCTGGAGCCTTTGGAAAAATGGTCCAAGGATCCCAGCAAGCCCCCAACCTTTTGGGCACCAGGACCTCTTCCCTAGAGAGAGGTTTTCCCGTGGACCGAAGGGGGCATGGTTTTGCATGCTGCCTGCATCCCACGGATGAGGCTTAGCTTGAGAAATGCTAGAAACCGGGTTATGAACCCCTACTGTAGCGTTGGAAGAAATGTCCATCTGGGTTCACTTCCAACTTCCAAGTAGGTAGAAAAACACTGGAAACACAGAAACTGCTTGGAAAGATGGTTTAAGGGTGGACAGGATCACATGGGTTTTTTGGTTCTGGGCAAAGAAAAAGCACATGGGTGTGTGAGAGAGATAGATTTATACCCTCTCTTGGCCCCGCCTTGGAGCTTCCTGTTCCTGTGTAAGAAATGTATTCTGATTGTTTGTCAGACTCCCATGGGGCCATTCAGAGGTAACTTTGTAGTGTCTTGAGTCCCAAGCTTGGTTTAATCTTGCTGGGTGATGTAATCTCCCCAGGTGCCATGTGTTGAGTTCTGTTGCTAGATGGGTAGAGGGCTTTGTTGGATCTTGGGTGAGGGTATTTGCCTATGAATAGACCTAACTATCTCTTTATCTCGTAAGTGCTGACATCTGCTGTGGGCTATTGAGGAGGGTGGGGGCTATTAAGAGTGAGTCTGCTTCCTGCCTAAAAAACATGTTCCTCCATTTCTCATCCAGGGAAATATAGTATTCTGCCTTTTTAATATTTCCTAGAATATTTCATTCTTCTAGGAGAGGGGTGAGTGTTAACTTCCTACTTTAGAAAATAGACAACTAAAGGGAGAGCTCTTCCAGTCTAAATCTTTTTGAACAGTTATCAAAAAGGAGAGGGAGTTGCACTTCTCTGAACTCAGCTGTTACGTCTGAATTATCGTTGGTTTCTCCCTAAGCTTATGACCACGGTTGGGAACAGAACTTTGGCTGTTAAGCAATGCTGTCATTAAATGATTCATCACATCACTCAATTTTAGAATCTTTTTGGCTGTGGTTGTTAAGCAAGTCACATGGTCGTTAAGGAAATCCAGGTCTCCTCCCCTGATTTTGCATGTTGGAAAATGGCACTTAATGATTCCGGACCCTGCAACTGTTGTAAATTCATACCCGTTGCCAAGGGTCTGAATCGTAATCACATCACTGCAGAGGAACTCCAACAGTCATAAATACGAGAACCAGACGCAAGTCTCTTTTTTTTTCAGCCGCTTTGTACATTGAACAGTTGTAAATTGAAGATTACCTGTAAGTTATTACTTAAAGTATTACTTTAAAGTACTTAAAGAAATGTGGGAACTCTGTCATTGTCGTAAGCCAAAGAAACAAATTTTGCAACACCTTATTTGGAAATGACTGGAAAATGTAGAGCATTGGAGATGTGGTTTGCATGCCTAAAATCCAGTTGAATTGACTTGGTGTAAAATGTTAAGAAATAATTGCTAGAGTGATCAGTCCCGATCAGGCTTCATTCACACATACTGTATTTTTTGGAGTATAAGATGCACCTTTTTCGCTCAAGAAAGAGGCTGAAAATCTGGGTGCATCTTATACACCGCATTTTTTGCCTCCCGAAACCCCGCCCCCTTCACCAAAATGGCAGTGCATAGCTTGTAGGAGACTTTCAGAGAGCTACTGGGAGCTGAGGGTAGAAATGGGCAAAAAATGGGCAGTTTTTTTGCTCAATTTCCTCCCCCCCCAGCTCCCAGGAGCACTCTATAAGCTTCCTAATGCTCTTTTTTTTGAAAAAAATGGGCCCCTTTTTGTGAAAAATGGGCCGTTTTTTGTGAAAAATGGGCCGTTTTTTGCTCATTTTTGCCCTCCCAGGAACACTCTGCAAGCCCCCCCTAAGGGCTATTCATGCCCTTTTTAAAAAACAACAACACACAGGCCCATTTTTGTGAAAAATTGACCATTTTTGGAAGGTTTGTAGAGTGCAAGAACTTTTTTTTTTAATTTGCCTCTTCAAAACCTTGGTGCGTCTTATACTCTGGTACATCTTATACTCCGAAAAATACGATAGTTTTGCGAGCCAGTAGTTTCTCTTTTTTTGCTAAAATTAACAATTTCCAGAATTAACCCAGCACATTAAACACAAATCATGGTTTCTAGACCACAGTGGCTGAATATGCTCAAACAATCATACGATGTTTTTGCATTTAGTATGTAAATCCATATTAAAAATGGATTCCTGTAAAAAAAAGTTTTTAAATTAAAAAAAAGACCTTGACCCTTTTGCAGTTTATTCTTCCTTTAATCCCTATACCTCATTTTCCCCACCTGGCACTTTCTAGCACGATTGAAGAAATGTAATTTTCAGAGTTGGAAATCCAACATATTTCAAAGGGAAAAGACGGGAAAACAAGCAGATCTTTCCGTGTTCAGTTCGTTTAGTTTGCTCAGAAAATAAAGTCATTTTTCATTTCTCCCCAGCTTGGTATGAATGCATAATCATCTATATACCATATTCAAGCTTCTTTTTTTAAGGAATTCAGCCTTTTAAAAGCAAGCATTGTTTGTATTTTTAGTGTAGCTAAACCCTTCTAGTCTGTGTAGCAGCTGTGATGCTGGGGAAAACAAAGCAGCACAGAATTGTGGTTACATAATACCTTTTGCTCTAATGCCTTTGCTTTTTCTCTTCCCGCCTTGAAAATTTCTTACCAAGAAGCCATTGTTACCCTCCCTTGACACAAGCAAATGGCATAGCAATGCAGTTCTTCTTTTTTTTTGTAGTCTTGCTACTGTGCGTATTCTGTTTCCCAGAGGGTTACTATAGATTTTATATCAGGTTGTGTTCTGAATACTGATCAAGGGATACATCAAGAAGTGATGTTTTGTTAGAGCTTCTTCTCAAGCCATCACCTTGCCTTGTTTCCTAAATACGTGAGAATCTGCAACCTAATCTGTGCCAGTCTGCTTAACGTTTCCATGACACCTTGCTAGGGCCTTTAATCACCATTTTTTTTTATTTCAGTAAAGATACAATATAGGAAAATGAGTTAATGTAATAAACCATGGTGGCGCACTGGTTAGAATGCAGCACTGCAAGCTACTTCTGCTGACTGCTGGCTGCCCGCTATTTCGCAGTTCGAATCTCACCAGGCTCAAGGTTGAGTCATCCTTCCATCCTTCCAAGGTCGGTAAAATGAGGACCCAGATTGTTGGGGGCAATATGCTGACTCTGTAAATGGCTTAGAGAGGGCCTTTAAAGCATTGTGAAGCGGGATATTGTATTGTATTGTATTGTATTTGGTTTATTTGTATGCCGCCCTTCTCCAGGAGGGACTCAGGGCGGCAAACAACTCAAAGGGGAAAGGGAACATAAACAACAGTACACATAATTAAAATGCACGAAAACCACACAGCCGTACCAGTCGAGAGGGGAGGGGAGCTCATCAACCCCAGGCCTGCCGGCACAGCCAGGTTTTGACGGCTTTCCGGAAGGCCTGGAGAGAGGTGAGGGTCCGGATCTCCGCGGGGAGTTCATTCCAAAGGGCCGGAGCTGCTACAGAGAAGGCCCTCCCCCGGGTAGTAGCCAGATGGCATTGGCTGGTGGACGGAACCCGGAGGAGGCCGACCCTGTGAGATCTGACGGGTCTTTGGGAGGTAATTGGCAGCAGGCGGTCTCTCAAGTACCCAGGTCCAATACCATGAAGGGCTTTATAAGTTACGACTAGCACTTTGAAGTGTATCCGGAGACCGATCGTCTAAGTGCTTTTGATATTTGGCTCCAAGCCTTTTGGGTTAATAGAATTGTTGATTGAAGAACATGTTCATAAAATGCTCATAAAATGAACAGAATCAGTTTAAAATAATAAATTTGCTACAGGTAGTCCTTGTTTAACGACTGTAATTGGGACTGGCTTACTTGGCTATACAGCGAAGCAGTTGATAAATGAAAAACCGCATGGCTGCAACTATGATTGCAAATTTTGACATGGTATACTAATCTTGACTTACCGCAGTTCATTTAGTGACCGTTGAAAGTTACAATGGCAGTTAAGTTTTCACACTTAACGACCATTGCAGCATCCCCATGGGCATATGATAAAAATTCAGATGCTTGGCAATTGACCCATGTTTATGGTGGGTTGCAGTGTTCTTGAGTCATGTGATCACCATTTGTAACCTCCTGGCAAGCAAAGTCAGTGATTCACTTAACAAACATGTCACTTAACAACTACCGTGATTCCCTTAACAACTGTGGCAAGAAGGGTCGTAAAATGGGGCAAAATTCATTCCCAGTTGTATGTTGAGGATCTTCTATATTGCCTTCAGTCAGGCATTTCCTACCTTGTCTACAAATTTGAGAAATTCAATTTTTTTTAAAAAAATGATCATTATCTGTTTAGGTAGTAAAACATGACTGGCTAAATAATCTCTTGTTTCATATTGAAATACCACTCGTGGTATGGAAAATGATATAAAAATGGATAAGACTTTGTTTTTTAACTGGAAATTTTAAATGATGTCAGAAGATCACTCACATGAAAACGAAGATTACATTTTTAATCTCAAAATCTAGCTATCCTGAAGGTAGGGTCTACCGATTTGCAGAAAGGAATCCAGAAATCATAATGGGTTCAGTTGTGTTTTATGACCTTTTGTGTACAGATCCCGATTTGAGTTCATGGAAATAAGATTTTTCAATCCCTGTCCAAACTGCTTATCTATGGCAAACAGCCTATCGATTCAGCGCTTCCATTTTGTGACGCCACAAAATGAATGTCCTTGAGTCTTGCCTCCAACTCTCTGTGACGGTGCTCATTTATCTCCCCGTTGTAATCGCATGTTTCGGGGCATTATCTGTGTTTGTTTGGAGCTGATTATTTCTACCCCGGTAGCTCATTCTGAAACCATGGCCCAAGGCTTTTCTGCAAGCAAAGGACTTTGGATGCCCCGATGAGATGTTTCCAGAGGCCTCCCTTTTTTCTTTCCACGGTGATGCCCGGTCCAATAACAGTTGCAGGCGGTCCGGTAACCATGCCATGTTGGTGATGTTGGCATTATAAACGCTTGGCGGATGACTTCAGCATTGTTTGGAAATTCTCAGGCATTGAGTCGGATAAAAGTGGTTCCCCAACTGTGCCTTGATTGAGCCAGAATGGCAATTTCAATCTGGCTCCTCTCTCGGGGGAACATTTCAGCCACATTTTTTCTTAGGGATTTTTTTTTTCCTGTCTACATCGGCTTGGCTGATACAGCAATAGAGACTGTCCTGGCAGTGGACTAATAATATTCAGCATTCTTACTTGGTTTAAAAATTATACTAGAATAGAATTATGTATTGAGTCAGCTATCTGAAAACACAGAAAGGGGTTCATTGCAAACTTCAGTCTTAGATAAGAATGTATATGAGCCAGCTATTTAAAAGTCTGCAAAACACAAGTAAGCTTTTTTTAAAACAACAACAACAACAGACTTTTTAAAACAAAAAAACGTAATGGAAGGTTATCTAAGTTTCAATGTCAGGAAAAAAAAGAACTGATGCATAGATAGCAGCGTGGATTTCTTTGTGGTCCTGTTTTCATCATTAGTGCACCACATAAATTATTACTCTTATTATTTATTCTACTCGTTCAGTTTCGTACCATACTTCTCTTTCAGGTTGCTTTGGATAACATAGATATAATTCTTTTCTCCATTTTTCCCCCCACCATAACTGGAACATTGTTTCAAAACTGAAAAATTCAGCTGAACCCCTGTAAAAATGGAGCGGCTATGGATTTTGGGGCCCATTGTTTCCAGGATTATGACATCTTTGATGCTAGATAGCATTGTGTTTAGAGTTTTCGATGGGGAAGCCAGCAGGAAGTCAAAAAATGCTCCTGCTCCTACTGCTTTTTTGCCTACCTTTGGTCATTCTGTTTCTCTGTTTACGTAAGGAAATATTTCTTAAATGATAATCTAATGGAGCATGAATTCATTAGTCTTAAAGAAAAAAAAATGTTTTATTTGGAATCTGAATTCTGTGGCAGTATTTGTTTTGTGCTCCTGCAGAATAGAAATCGCCATTATTCTTAGAACGTGTTCTGTCTGGCCATTTCATATTATTTATTTGGTTTATATTCCACCTGTCAGGCTTCACACCAGACATGTCAATAAATTTTGACTTTCCAGAAGTTGCTTTATCGCAGATTACAAAGAAATCATATAAACATAAAAGATCTGCTGACTGCAGAACAAAAATGAAACCTAATATGCTTATCTGTTCCGGGATTTACATTCTAAACCTTTCTTTCTCACCTGTTAAAAGTCATTAGATTTTGGGCCGTCAGCTTTGAGAATTATAAACATGTGATTCATTGTTAATATAATAGTACTGTCTGGCCTGACATATGCTGGTTTCTCCTCCACACATATCAATAATCAAAAAAACTGTGTAGTTCTTTACTTGGATTCAGTGATATCCTTCCAGTGTTAACAACAGCATAGTGTTGTAAATTTCTCCCCCCCCCTTTTTTTGAACTGTGTTTCAGACTTCGGTTGCACAAATGAAATGAATAATAACAACAACAACAAAAACCTTTCCATTTTCTCACCTGTTTCTCCTAAGATATAACTCATCCCTAATTCTTTTTCTGCCATTAGTTTTTTCTAAGTGTTTGGTTTTGAAGGCGTTTTCTCAATTATTGATTGCATTTTTAAATCTGATTATTGATAAATATACTAGAGATTTTTGAGAACTGATTTTTTTCCCAAATATACAAATAACATACATGTGTTTTTTTATTTAGCTACTACGTCTATTTTGAAGGTGTGAAATTAGCATAAATTAGTATAAAAATCTGGAAGAAATGTTCAGGTTTAGACCAGTTTGGAAGCACATTGCTTTTTACTGTATAATAATTATGATTATTCGATATGGTCCTATATTTCAAGTAGTACTCTTTACCAACAGTAGTACCCTAGTGCATGCTGTTCTACCATCTGCTTCTTGTTAGCTTACTTCTAATTTGATATTATGCACATTTTAAGAGGTTTGACCATAGCAAGAAAATAGTTGCTAGGATGTCACAAATTATTTTGCTAATAGTTGTTTTGTATTACCATAGACTACAAGCTGGTTAAAATAATAAGACTGCTCTGTTATGAAAAGGAAAGAAACCAAGATATAACCTTTTATATTAAATGGATAACTTTGGTTTAACATTATTGAAGATTGTGAAAATAGCAGATCATATGTAGAAATTCTAGAGAAACATGACCTAACTTAAAGCAAACTAAGTCCATTTTTAATTGCTACAACCATATGCTCAATTTAAGTATTATTAAATGCAGTGAAATTTTGGTTGAATAATAGAAAATTAGAGCTAAAGGGAGTGATTTCGACCAATGAATCTAGCTTGCTCTTCAATAGAGTCATCCAAATGAAGCAACTGAGAACTAAGGAGAAATTTCCTAACAGTGTGAGAACAATTGATCAGTGGAACAACTTGCCTCCAGAAGATGTGGGTGTTCCATCACTGGAGGCTTTTAAGAAGAAGCAGCCATTTGTCTGAAATGGTACAGGATGTCCTGCTTGATCAGGGGGTTGGACTAGAAGACCTCCAAGGTCCCTTCCTATTCTATTATTCTTTTAATTCTGTTAAATTAAAGAAGTCTGTCTTAGAGCTACTTGATTCGGGGTAGAAAAATCTTGATGCCCACAATTTGGCAGCAAAAACATTATGCTATTGCCACCTACTATGCCTCCTATGCCACTTACTATGCTTGCCTTTCTATTAACTTTGTCCTTTTTAAAAAATAGCATTGCGAAATTATTTTTGCGGTAAGTTTTTTAATTCAGTTGAAATAGACAAAACACCTATTCCTATTACAGCAGCTGTCATTTCTTGATTATGTACCTTTCCTACCCGAAAATAAGACAGGGTCTTATTTTAGATTTGATGCCCGAAATAAACACTTGGCCTTATTTTCACGGAGGTCTTATTATTTTTGAGGTGTAGGAGGCGGTGAGCGTGGTCACCTCATGGCTGCTACTGTGTTGCAATATTTTCGGGGGAGGGCTTATTTTAGCGCATGCAGTCAAAAGCCTGATTGGGCTCATCCGGGGAAGTCTTATTTTCAGGGAAACAGAGTAGTACACTTTTTTGGATATTGGTGATCTAGTGACTGACTACAAATAGTTGTGTTTGGCTTCTCCTAGAAATAGCAATAGCACTTAGATTTATATACTGCTTCATAGTGCTTCATAGCTCTCTATAAGTGATTTACAGAGTCAGCACATTGCCCCCAACAATCTGGTCTTCATTTTACCAATCTTGGAAGGATGGAAGACTGAGTCAACCTTGAGCCGGTCAGAATCAAACTCCTTGAGTAAGTAGTGAGTTAGCCTGCAGTACTCTTTCTAAGCACTGCACCACCATGAGTAGAAATGTTTGTGCTTTTCTAGCATCCCTGTTAGAAGGCCATGTATTAATAATTTCATAGTCTTTTGGAGTGTGTGTAGAAATGTGCATTTCAGTGAATGAATTGATGCTAAGCTGATAGGTGGAATACTCATTGTTATCAAGAAGAAGCAATTCATTATGTATTTTCTGGCACTTACAAAAGTGTGTGTCCCTAAATTTTGGATAAGTGTGAAAAATGAGTAAAAAAACAAAACCCAAGCGAGAAGGTTCTGTGTGCAGTAATTCGATTTGTAACATTCCAAAACTGTGAATCAGTATTTTTTTTTTATAGTTGCTGCTCTGAAGAGGATCAAAATAAATGGGAAATAAGAAACAAGAGTAGCTGTCCTGAAAATAAAACCCATGTTTTTATGCATGATTCAAAATAAGCAATCTTGTTCATTCCACTTAAATGTTTTGTGAAATAATGAAATTTTAACATTTATTTATTAAAAGTAACAGTTATATTTCTTCCTAATTGTAATTCTAGTCTCATTAGCTTTATACATGGCGGGTTTGGGAGATTTGCACATATTCATTTACATTTCTAGATTGTTGTAGCATATTGCAAAAGCTTGGTGTGGGGAAGGATAGACTGGCCAATTAATGAACAGGAAAGATTGCCAGTGTATAAGTATCAAAATGGACTTTCTCTAGATCAGCGGTTCTCAACCTGTGGATCGGGACCCCTTTGGGGGGGTTGAACGACCCTTTTACAGGGGTCGCCTAACTTCATCGGAAAACACATATTTTTTTTAAAAAATACGGAAAACATAAAATAATTTTATGGTTGGGGGTCACCACAACATGAGGAACTGTTTTAAAGGGTCGCGGCATTAGGAAGGCTGAGACCCACTGCTCTAGAGCCTAGAGTCAATAACCGGAGAGGGGAATTAGTTCACCTGATGTTAGCCAAGGGGCGCATTCTCCAACCTCTATGTGGAAAGGGAGGTGTTTTGCAGTGACAGCCTCTGCACCGTAAACAGCTGGTTTCCAGTGCTTTCTGAGAAGTGTGGTCTTAAGGTGCTCCTTTTGCCTGTCAAGATGCCACTAATCCGGGATTAGTCGGTCACGGATTGCCTACCTGGCTCTGCAGTGGCGGCCCTTGGGTGTAATGGTGGCGGGGGGCGCGAAGAAGCAGGTCTGCTTTGCCCAGTTGGAAGAAGAGGAGGGAGCATGAGAAGAAGCGGGAGCCCTTGAGGACGTCACTGGGGAGGATGCAGCCACTGGAGAGTCGCTGTCTGAAAGCTTGGCGCCACTCACCCTTTAGCCGGTCGTAAAGGTAGCGAGCAAAGTAGCCGGGTAGGCGGCGGCCTTGGCATGGGAAAGTTGGTGGCTTCCCAGCGGGCACTGAACTGAATTACAGTTATGAAGTAGCAACAAAAATAATTTTATGTTTGGGGGTCACCACAACATGAGGAACTGTATTAAAGGGTCGCGGCATAGGGAAGGTTGAGAACCACTGCTCTAAATTGAATATGGGGTGGCTGTCAGATCAATTACTTTTCCATTTTTGACATTGGAGGAGAACTATGGTAGCTCATGATAACGATGTGTGGATTCGTTGATCAAAAATAGACTTTGAAGAAAGAAGCTTAACGCTGACTTATTATTGATTATTTTCTTTGTGTATTTTCTGGATGGATTCTTTTGGTATTGGGTCAAGGTTCACTGAGAGTGACTCAGCTTAAGAACATGGT
Organism: Thamnophis sirtalis; assembly: GCF_051295495.1. NCBI lineage: Eukaryota > Metazoa > Chordata > Lepidosauria > Squamata > Natricidae > Thamnophis > Thamnophis sirtalis. Next base: position 12,323,576 of record NW_028261391.1, read on the forward strand.
GCTCCATAGTTCCTTTCTTGATGATCACCTGGTATTATTTGTCCTTACGATATTATTATTGAAAATATTTAATAAGTGTTTGCCTCTCCCTCCCATACCAGCCATTTTATGATATTCATTATCTTGCAGAGGGTTCTTAACATTTCAGATGCATCCAGCAGTTTTATTTTATGATGTTCTATTTTATTATTTGGCATAAGGAACTAGAAAACTATAAAAACAAATAAAAACATCAAATGAAATGGACAGCCCAGACCGAAATAATCTTAAAGGCACAGAAATATAATAAAACACAGGCCAGAGAGAAATGATAATGCATCAACACCAAGTTTGGGCCCAAAGACAGGTTTTCAGGCTTTTTAGAACCTAGGAGTGAGGACGTTGTGCTTTGGCGGATGCTATTCCAAAGGGTAAGGTCCACAATAGGCAAAGCATGGTTTCTTGGCTGTCCACAAGATGACAATATTTAATATAGGCAACCTGGAATGACCCAATCTGCCAGAACGCATTGGGTATGCAGTAACACAAATTTATTATAAGGCTTTACAATAATGATAAAGGGACGTGGTGGCTCAGTGGCTAATTGCTGAGTTTGTTAATCAGAAGGTCGGCTGTTGAGCGGTTTGAATCCCTAGCGCTGCGTAACGGAGTGAGCTCCCGTTACTTGTCCCAGCTTTTGCCAATCTAGCAGTTCAAAAGCATGTAAAAATGCAAGTAGAAAAATAAGAACCACCTTTAGTGGGGAAGATAACAGTGTTCCGTGTACTTTTGGCATTTAGTCATGCCGGCCACATGACCATGGAGACATCTTCGGACAGCACTATCTCTTCGGCTTTGAAACGGAAATGAACACTGCCCCCTAGAGTCAGGAACGATTAGCACACATGCACGAGGGGAACTTTTACCTTTACCTTACTATAGTGATGTTAGTGTTATCTTTGTCTGTTTTCTTTTTGGAGTGGGGTTGACTTCAATTTGGGTGTGATATGGGCAACTTTCAGAACACACGTAAGTGTGGTGGGAACAATTACAAGAAATCTAGAAGATATCAGGTTGTGAGTTTGTTAGAATTGTTAACTCAGCACCTAATAATACCTTTGGAATGTGAACAAAGGTTTTATGTTGTCAAGTAAATATTTTTGTTTTTTTGCATATTTTTCTCTTTTCTGATCTTTAACTTCCTATTTCAAAACACTTATATACCATTGTTTATTTTTTTAAAAAAGCTCCCCTCCACAAAGATGACGTTAGAGCAGATATAACGACAGAAACCTAAAGAAATATTTGAAAAGTAAGCAAATGATAGAAAAGAATGAAAAGAAAGTACCATGTTTACCCAAAAATAAGACAGGGTCTGGTTTAATTTTGACCCCTGAAATAAGCACTTGGCCTTATTTTTGGAGATGTCTTATTATTTTTGAGGTGCAGGAGGCAATGAGCCTGCTCACCTCATGGCTGCTGCTGCGTCGCAGTATTTTCGGGGGAGGGCTTATTTTAGCGCATGCACTCAAAAGCCCGATTGGGCTTATTATCAGGGGAGGTCTTATTTTTGGGGAAATGGTATCATTACAGAATCATAATAGCAAATTCATTAAAAAGATATTAGGTGGTTAGAAAGATATTTTGAAAAGAAATAGGACATGGTTTTTATTTTTATTTTTCCATAAACACAATTTTAGAAGCCAGGCTCAACTAATCATTATAAGATGAGAGAGGTGTAAAGATTGCATAGATATCAGTGTGAGTAATTAGCTTTACATAACCACCTGAGTGCATACACACTGATGTTTTTCATGGGCTCTCTTTCTAGCAGTGAATTGTACACGACTCGGTCAGCAGACTTGCTTTTCAAATCCTTTTTCCAAATTTTCTCATTTGAGGGCTTCCAATTTTGCATCTTCCTATAGACTGATCCAGAAAAGGTGCTATGGAAAAATCTCCTTTGAAGTCTCCCAAAGGTCATATTTATATTAGGAAAAATTGCGCAGGTGTAAATTGCCCGATGACACATGTCTTTTCCTTAGTCCTCCCTCAGTAAATGGCAGGCAGTGATAGGGTGACCTATATTGTACTTATGCTGTCTGGAGTATTTAACATGGCAGCTTTTCAGTCTGTTCTCTGTCTCCCCAAATAAATCAAGGATTTAGAGCAGAAACGGGAGGCAAAAGATTCTTTTATAATAGCTTTTGTGCCAGCTACACTGCAGTTAGATTTTCAGGATTTGCCTCTTTTAACACAGTACAATGAACTTCAGAGGCATAAAAGCTTGACTTCCTGAACTCTTGTAAAAAACACTGAGCTGTGTGTTTTATTCTTATTAATCAATATTGTTAGTCCATGTCTAAACAAATCACTTCAAATTATTACATAGTTACAATTTATACATAGTTTATTTATGTACATAAATACTAAGTTACTGCATATTGAGAATGACTAACGGTAAAGGTTCCCCCTCACACATGCGTGCTAGTCATTCCCGACTGTAGGGGGCGGTGCTCATCTCCATTTCAAAGCCGAAGAGCCAGCGCTGTCCAAAGATGTCTCTGTGGTCATGTGGCCAGCATGACTAAACACCGAAGGCGCATGGAACACTGTTACCTTCCTACCAGAGGTGGTTCCTATTTGTCTGCTTGCATTTTTACATGCTTTCCAACTGCTAGGATGGGACAAATAACGGGAGCTCACTTCATTACACGGCACTAGGGATTCGAACCGCCGAACTTGTCGATCAGAAAGGCCGAACTGCCGGCCTTTCTGATCGACAAGTTCTATTCTAGTGACTAGGTAGTCACTAAAATGACTACCTAGTTCTAGATGTGAAGTGATTATAGAAGATGTGTAGTGGATTTATCAAACATTGAGACAAAGAAATACCTTCTCAGATTCTAGATTGATGAAATATAAAGTTTTTAATCTTAATTGATAAAAACCTCTCTTGCATATGGATGCTTAAAGTTGAACTCTACTAGCTGATTTAATAAACTACCGTAGGTGCAGGGGTGATGTGTAGCTTATAGGACAGTGCAGGAAGTAATGTTACCTTCTTCTACCTGACAGCTATTTTTTGATGATCTGTCTGAACACTTGAGAGACACAAACCTCTTAAATTTTTGTATTGGGTGTGAATTGGGAGATGCAGGATACACTTCCCAAATCTTTATTAAGTTATACAAGTGCGGGTTTCATTCAGCAGTATCAAGAAGCCAATCAGAGGTTCTGATTGATGAAACCACAATGAGAACAATTTTTACCCATATGTACATACATGCAAGTAGATAAACTTAAGAGTTTTAATGTGAGTCTCAATTATAATGTTGTGGCCTCCTAAAAGCCAGTTTGTTGTATTAGAATAACACTTGGTTTAAGATTGGCCATTAAGCCTTCTTATTTGATTTAATAAACTGCAAGAACACAGCCAAGCTCAGGGAGCATCAAGGACCTCTCATCTCTTAAGCTAGATCAGAAGTGAAATGAAGGTACTCAGGAGGCTAGAATGAAAGGGAAATTGAATTATCGGGGAATATTTATAGTTGAAAAGAATGGGTGGAGGGTGGATTACCACTTGTTGTGGCCCGCCAGTGGAGCTGGCTGCAAATTCAGACAACAAGGAGGTTAGGGAGGAACATGGCCCAGTCCTGGAGTCTGGGGAAGACTCTGACGAGTGCGCTGCATCGGAAGTAGAGATGGGGCTAGGATTGTCTGGCAGTTATTAGCTGCCTTCGGAGTCAGACATCAGTGAGGCAGATGAACAGCTGGAGCCTGTTCCCAGTGTGCACATGCACATAATTGCCAGACAAAAGGAACAGGCAAGGAACAAGGATTGACTTGGGAGTAAGGCCACAGGTGGACGGTGAATGGCCCCTCCCAGACGAAATAAAAGAGGAGCGAAAGGGGAGGGGTGTTTGCAGGAGACACTTAGTTCATTCCTGCACTCTTGCCATGTATGAAAGATACCATGCGTCTGAAAGATAATGGCCTGGCCACTCTCCAAACCTGATAAAGGTCGGTAATTGTGAACTATCTTGAAAGACTGTGGGCCAGGACTTTGCTGGAGAGGAATTCACTGTAAATTAAATAAAGGGGGTTTATTGGGACTAGGACTCGCTTCGTGCTGCTGGGGAAGCCTAGGCCAGAACACCGCTGTTCAAGTATTTGAAAGGATGTCACCCAGAAGGAGGTCACAGAGTAAGACATTCAATAATGACGTTAGTTATAGGAAGGCGGCTTGTGATTGCATGTTGAAAAAAGTATCATAGCAGTAGGAGCAGTTGACAGTGGAACCAATTATACAGAGAAGTGGTGGGCTCCTTTTCACTAGATGTATTTGAGTAGACGCCCGACAGCCATTTGTCAGAGATGCTTTACTTTGGATGCCTACGCTGAGCTGAAGGTTGGACTTGATCCCTTAAATGCTTCCTTTCATCTCAGTTTGCCTCCCCCCACCCCCAGAAATGGATACTATGATTTTTATGTGCATCTCATTATGCAGGTGTTGTTCCATTTATTCAAATAACACTGCAAGGACTGTCTTCTTCGGTGTTGTCCTGTTCAAATATGCGGAACTGCAGAAAATAATCAGCTTTCTTCGAAAACAAACACCATAGGGGTTAGTGGTGAAAGGACTGGAAAATTAAAACAATTGAAGGGCAGCAGATCATTTACTAAAGGGATACTCATTGCTATGACAGATCCTCACCAGTTAACAGTAATCCAATAGAAATCACCAATGCAGCAAATTAAGGATAAAACACAATAAAGCATCCATATTATAAAACAAATAGTAAAATACCAGTAAATCAATATTGATAAACCAGCAGCATCATTTAAATTACTGTAAGCTCCCCTTAGCCGTTTAATTTTAAAAGCTTATGGAAAACCATAAAATACTGTATCAAGGCTAAACTGATTGACAGTGAAAAGCTTTGCCCTGTAATAGAGATACCTCACTGGGAAGTACCTGTGGGCCTCAATCTTCCTGTCTTCAGAACAGTAAGGGACCGCAAACACTTTATCCTTGGATGTGCAAATTGGATAGATCAATTCCAGCTAGAGAAGACCTTCAGGCAATTTGATGCCAAGCCATGAAATGCTACAAAAGGTTAAAACCAGTGAGTTGAATTGCACTTGGGACCTGATAGGGAGCTAATGAAGGCTTGAAGCACCAATCTAACGTGGTCTTGTTTGTTTTGCTAGCCAACAGATTGGGGAAGATTGATTTAATTAAAAGACTACCTGCCTTTCCTACCCTGGGGAGTTTGTTGATCCGTTGCATAGGCAGCAAAGCGTTTCCTTCATGTTGTCATTGCTATACAGATGTTGCTTTCTTTCCTGCAAACTGTAGAAACTCGATTTGTGGAATAACGAATCCTTCACTGCTGCAGTGGACCTCAGGAACAAAAGACTGGGTGTTTCTGCTTTAAAAGTGTCTCATAAATAATCATTTTGTGTGTGGCTGCATCTAGATTCTGCACAGATCTAATGAAGATTCCAAAAGAACACTAGTTATTATTGCATTTTCATGAAAATTAACATCAAACTAACTATGGTAGAAAAAAATTAACGCACAGAAATTTTCCATTGTTTTTTTATGCACCATTTGATTTCAAAACCTTTGCTTTTAATAATGATTGTGTATATGTGTGTGTGTATGTATGTACGTACATACACACATACATACACACACACACTTAAAAAATTACTGAGTGTGCATCTCTATATCGTACATGCTCCTAATTGATACGAATCAGGCAGCGAGTGGCAAGTTGGCCTCCAAGATTAAAGATCCCAGATATTACATAATGTCATGTGTGCTTTGGGCAAAAATGGGATTTGGTTGTACTTGTGGCATATTAACCTAAAGGTGCCAAATCCATTTGGTGCTTTTATTATTGTTTGCAAGTAATGGGGTATGTGATGAGTATGGGTGATAAACCAGTCTGTACTGTGCCTTTGTTACAAAAAATAATGAGGTGAAACGCTCGAATTGCCAAAGCTAAGATAGGTAACAGAGTTCAATATGAATTAAATTGTTGAAGAAATGAAAGAAAAGCAGAAAAATTGTGAGAGGAAGTTGATGAAAATTTAGTATATATTAATTATGATTTAAAGGCAGAAATGTGTCTCATTATGAATTAGTGTCACCTAGGTTGGTGTGGGATGCGTATAAAAATAACAACTCTGTTTGGGGATTGTTGCATGTAAAGTTCCAGTGAATGGTGAACAGAGAAGAACCAGAGAGAGGAAGAAGTAAAATGGTTTAAATAATTGTACATTCCAGGGGGGTTCAGTTTAAAAAATCCTGTTAAGTGGCATTAATGGGTGGGTGGCATTAAAATTGTCCTGCATGGTGGCACTTATTGGCAGCAGTGCTGGGGATGAAGTATAGGCTCTGGATCTTCAGTCTCAACCAGATACTTCTTCCAGGCCTTCGATTTCAGCCCCAGCCCACAGCTTCTGAGAAATGCTGGCCATCTCCCACACCACAGCTAGCCACCAGTTTGCCTGGTTCCAATTGCCACGACAGCTCTATGCTCCATAGGATAGGTCATGTGCCACATACCTTCAGCTGCTTTTTCCTGTTGCAGAAGTTATCTATGGGGAACTCCTGGCCATATCAGGCTTTTTTCTTGATCCACTTCCACGCTATTATGGGTGACACTTCTCAGTGGAAGTGGGGTGTTAGGGTCGAAGTTGAGATTTTGTGGGTAGTAGACGTTTGCTGGGACTACTGAAGTCCCCAGGCTTCTACTTCATCCTCTATGCCCATAAAAGGTGTTACAATGGCCATAGCTTTGGGTGTAGGTTGTAAGTTGGTTCATTCAACTCCGGCATAACTTTTGAACAGTTGTGGAACAAGTGAATATACGTTGAGGGCTACTTGCGGTTGCGCATTGGGGTAAAATAATTTTTTGATGGAGATAAAAGCATATTTGACAAAAAATAGAAAATGCCTTAAAACTAGGTTTAGGTTTAGGTTTATTAGATTTATATGCCGTCCTTCTCCCAAGGACTCGGCGGCGTACAACATTCAGAGAAACGTATAATACAAAAGTTTAAAAAAATTAAATGGAATATTCCAAACAAATCCAATAAGAATTGACAACAACATTTTTTTTTTAAAAAAAATTGAATTAAAATTAACAATGATCAATAATTTATTTTGTTTTGTTCAGGCCAGGCTGGCTTGCTGGAAAAGCCAACTTTTTAGGCTGCGTCGGAAGGATCGGAGGTCGGGGATTTACGAAGCTCTGGGGGCAGCTCATTCCAGAGGGAAGGTGCTCCCACAGAGAAGGCTCTTCCCCTGGGGATTGCTAGCCGACGCTGTCTGGCCGATGACACCCTGAGGAGGCCAACTCTGTGGGATCGCACTGGATGATGGGAGGCTACCGGTGGCAGGTACCCTGGGCCTAAGCCATGGAGCGCTTTAAAGGTCAAAATTAGTACCTTGAATCGCACCCGGAAGACAACCGGCAACCAGTGCAGGCGGCCTAAAAGGGGTGTAACATGGGAGCACCTAGGTGCCCCCATGATAACCCGCACAGCCGCATTCTGGACCAGTTGAAGCCTAATTTCACTAAGCAAGGAATAATTCCCTTTCATTGGTTAATATTTTTAGTGATAAATATATTTGGAGTATTGGTAGGCACAAAAGCAGTGTGTTGATTGGAGGCATAAATGTACGTGCCCTATTTATACTCATGATGTCTTACTGTTGAATGAGAATATAAATGATTTGCAGCAAGTGTTAATTACCTTGTATGATGCAACAAGGGAATTGTTCTGAAAATTAATGTATCAAAGACCAAGGCAGTTGTGCTTGATAAGGGAAATGGAGGGAGTGGATTGCAAGTTACATTTAAGTGACTGAAAACTGGAACACGTAGATAGACCTGCGTCCCTTCATAAAGTGTTCATCAAAAATGGGAAAATAGAAGAAAAAGGACATGCAAATAATAGACAGGTGGACAGTATTATGTAGAATGTGGTGAGGAAGTAATGTTTGTTGGAGAAAGAAAAAATGGTTATTCGTAAACCTATTCTGCGCCCACTGTATTATGTAGAAGTGAGAATTGTTTACATAGGAAGAAATAAAAGTTAAATGTTAACTTTTTAAGTTAAGTTAAATGCAGTGAAGATGCAATTTTTAAGAAGTATATATTAAAATAAGAAGAGATAGAAAGCCATTAAGAGCAAATATTTCCTGAATTAATAACAGATTTATTACCAAAATTAGTGACCAATTAAAAAAGAAGTATCATATTTTTCGGAGTGTAAGACGCACCTTTTTCTCCCAAAAAAGAGGGTGAAAATCTGGGTGCGTCTTATACACCGAATACAGCATTTTTGGCCCACTTTACAAAAATTGACATGCAGAGGGTTTGGGACGCTTTCAAAGCGCTCCTGGGGGCTGGGGAGGGCAAAAAAGAGCAAAAAAAAAGCATGTTTTTGCTCATTTTTGACCTTCCCAGCCCCCCAGGAGCAGTTTTCAAGCCTCCCAAAGCCTCTGCATGCCCCCCACCGTTTTTTTTTTTTTTGCAAAAAAAAGAGGCATGCAGAGGATTTGGGAGGCCTGCAGAGTGAAAAAACTTTTTTTAAAAATTTACCTCTTCAAAATCATTATAATCCAGTATATCTTATAGTTGGAAAAATATAGTATGTTGAAGTGGTTTGGTCATTCAGATAGAATGGAATTGGGTTTCAAAGCATGTGCGCGCTCGCACACACACAAACACAAACACACATATATATATACATGTACATGTACATGTGTATATGTGTATATGTGTATATATGCATATATGCATATATGTATATATGTATATGATTAGCGGTGTTCCAGTATTTCTTTGCCACAAAGATGATGAAGTCAAGCAATTCTCCAAAGCATCCGAAGGCAGGACAAGAAGCAATGGAAGGAAACTAATGAAGGAGAGAATAAGGAGAAATTTCCTGACTGCTAGAAAAATTAATCAATTAAGCTTGCCTCCAGAAGTTGTGAACACTGGAAGTTTTAAAGAGGAGATTGAACAACCATTTTGTCTGAAATGGTATAGGACAGTGATGGCGAACCTTTTCGACATCGAGTGCCCAAACCAGAACGCATATGCACGTGTGGCCAGCTGGTCTTCGTGTGCGCCCTAGCACTGGAAATCTGAAGACCAGTTGGCCAGCATGCACATGCCTGGTTTTTAACAGTTTTTCAGACTGTTTTCAGGCCATTTTTCCGGCATCCCGGAGCCCATGCAGAGCAGCTGACCGGAAACCTGAAAAGCAGCTGGCGACAGCGCAAGTGCCCACAGGGGGCTCTGCATGCCAGCTCTGGCACACGTGCCATAGGTTCACCATCACGGGTATAGGATTTCCTGAGCAGTGTGACAGGAGGTTTCTTGAGCAGGGCGTTGGACTACCAGACCTCCAAGATCCTTTCCCAAGTTTGTTATTCTGAAGGAAGATGAGCCTGCCCGGAGCACCGGGTACCGTTCCAGTACGATTCTCCGGAGGGCCCACCCACCCGCCCGAGCTCCTTATCTGTCCTTTAAAGCCTTCTGCTCATGTGCATGTCGCGTACAGCGCCTGCGCAACGCTCCGCCGAGCAGCTGGAGTGTCGCGGAGGCTTGCGGAAGCGTTGCTGGCAGCTACAACGCATGCGCGCGTCCATGTGGGCGATGCCGGAACTCACCACTGCTTTGAATTGTCACTAAATGAACTGTTGTAAGCCAAGAACTACCTGTATCATGATACATAGGATATTTTTATGAAACTAAATTAAAGAGCAAGCTGTAGGTTAAAAACAAACCGATTGCAGTATAAGATACTTTTACATTTTAAGCACTTCTGCTTAGAAATAAGTATTTATTAATGTTAAATTTATTCTTAAGTAGAAATAAAACCTTTATTTAAAAAAACCCCTAAGAACTAGATTCACTAAAAGGCTAAACTGTGTTTTTATAAAATCACTCCTTCAATTTCTGAAACTGCAAAACTCAAAGCAATAAAAGGAAGAATGGAGCTGCGGAGAAACCAATGCAAAGCAAATACATAAATAAGATTTCCATGTGCATTATTAAGTGAAATTAGGAAAATAGATCTAGCCTAGAATTGCATTCAGTTTTAGTGAAATACCTTAGAGATGGATAGGTATTCTGATAATGTTATTCAGAACACTGATGAGATATATGAGATATTTTGACAAGATTCTTTTTAAAATTCCTTCACATAGCACTCAGACATCTGTGCTTGGATATGTACCATATTTTAATTTCACAATAAAAGAAGATAGCAAAATGTAAACTTAGCCATCCATTAATCTTCACTTGCAGACATACAATCTGCTTAGAAGGATTTTTTTTTAGTGAAAAGTAGGACATAACCATAAGATGCACAAGTTACTTTAATTCAGTGAAACCACTATAAACCACTTCTACTTCTAAAACAGAAAGTACACTTATATCTAAAATTGGTTGCAAATAATTTGTATGCTCATTCAGCAATAAGACGTCATAAGCATAAATAAGCATCCATACTTAATCTCCAACCATCCTAATAATGTGTCTGTTAGCATTTAAGGAAGGGGATTTAAGAAGAAAAAGTGTTCCACCATAAATTTTTAGGAAAAATTACACATGCTTCTCATAAGCTTTATAGGCTCCTGTTTTTATTATACTTTCATACTTTATAATTAAATTTGTTTGCCGTTTATCTCACTGTGTTGGTTACCTATACATGTAGCCCTCAACTTAAAATCATTCATTTGGTGACTTTGAAATTAAAGTGGCACCGAAGAAAATGACTTATGACCATTTTTCTCATTCATGACGGTTGCAGTACTCCCGTGGGCTCTGCAACCGTCATAAATATGAGCCAGTTGATACTAAATTTTGTGCTGCAACGTTTGTAAATGTAAAAATGATCTTAAGTCACTTTTTCAGTGTCATTGTAAGTTCGAACATTCACTAAACGAATGATTGTAAATCGAGGATTATCTGTAATAGTTTTTGCAGTGTGAAGTATTTCTACTTTTTCTGTAACATATTATCCCTGAATGGGGAGCCTATTAAATGCGGTTTCTGGTATCTCCAGCCAATACTACTGATAGGAGATACATTTCAGCAACTTCTGGAGCGTCACATTTTTTTTTTTTTAGAGCTTATTGTGAAACTATCCAATAAGACTAAATCTCCTCAAGCCATTGAATGCAGGGTTAGCGGGCTATGTGTTTTCTACGCTTCTTTTAATTGATTTCTGGTTCATTTCCTTTTCTTTGTCCTTCAGATATTTTTAAATAGCATTTGTTTTTGTTTTTGCTAAGCATTTTTTTTGGGGGGGGGGACACGACAATAGCAATAGCAATAGCAGTAGACTTATATACCGCTTCATAGGGCTTTCAGCCCTCTCTAAGCGGTTTACAGAGAGTCAGCATATTGCCCCTAACAATCTGGGTCCTCATTTTACCCACCTCGGAAGGATGGAAGGCTGAGTCAACCCTGAGCCGGTGAGATTTGAACCGCTGAACTGCTGATCTAGCAGTAGCCTGCAGTGCTGCATTTAACCACTGCGCCACCTTGGCTCAGCCTAGGGCTGTGATGGCGAACCTATGGCAAGCGTGCCAGAGGTGGCACACAGAGCTCTCTCTGTGGGTACCCGTGCTGTCACCAGCTGGTATTCGCGGGTACTGGAGTACCAGAAAATGGCCTGAAAACAGCCTGAAAAATGCCCCAAAAACCAGGCATGCGTGTGCTGGCCAGCTGGTCTTCAGGTTCCTGGCGCTGTGGCGCATGCACATGAATGCACATTCTGGTTTGGGCATTCAGTGCTGAAAAGGTTTGCCCTCGCTGGCCTAGGGGTTTATATGTATTGATTTATATTTCTGTCTTCCTCTAAATCAGTGGGTCTCAACCTTCCTAATGCCGCGACCCTTTAATACAGTTCCTCATGTTGTGGTGACCCCCAGCCATAAAATTATTTTATGTTTTCCATATTTTTTTGAAAATATGTGTTTTCCGATGGTCTTAGGCGACCCCTGTGAAAGGGTCGTTCGACCCCCAAAGGGGTCCTGACCCACAGGTTGAGAACCACTGCTCTGAGTGATTATCACTGTAAAATTGTATGCCCGACAAGCTGATTTTTGAAAACGTGTTGTGCCAGATATTTTGCTGGATGCGAGCTCTTTGCTGCCGCCTCTGGGTTGTCATCCTTATATTTTGCTTTTCTTGGAGACTTTGGAATGTGGCAAATCTAAGGTTAGTCATTATGTTAATTATGGGTTACATGAGTTTATAAAAACAGAATGTCCCTCTTGGTACCACCTGATACGATTTCTGTCAATTAGCTGAAGGAAGATCCATCAGAGCAGGAAAAAAAGGTTGCGTAATTCTCTCTCTGATGAACTACTCTATGGAAACCAGAATAGAAACCGAGCAAGGTGAGAAAGTGAGGGGGATCAAGCTGTTGAGTTACCATGGTGACATTATATAGGATGAAACGCTCATCTCTCAATTAATGAACTGCCAATTCCTTCTTGTAGGTGTGAGGCTTTGGTGATGAATATTTACTGTACGTAGGCCAATATTTGCTGGAAACATCCTGTAAAATCTGAGTGGCAGGGTTGTAATTATATCATTGAATGCATGTTCAGACACAGACATCTGACAGGATTAACCCCTCCCTTTCCTACATTAAATACACATTTTTGAATGAAAATTGGTTTAAGAACAAACTGGATTGATTCCATTAAGTTTTCAATCCTTTTTGTAAAATTTTCTGCATGGTTATCACCATCTCAACACATCTTTATTTCTCACATAATTTAAATATTAACTTCTGTTTTGTTCAGTTTTTCAAACCAAGAAATACATCATGCATAGTGGTATACACACACGCACACGGTATTAATAATAATCTTTGAAATTAGAGTTAATAAATACGCTGCAGATGAGCCTGATTATTTGCAGAGCTCAGAAGTCAATGAAAGTGATCAAGCCATGTTCTTTCATCTTGTAAGTCTTACTGTGATGAAATCCATGTTTCTTTTACAGTTTGTTTTAAACTTCTAATTGGTCCCCCTCTCCCAGACCAGACTTCTTCAAGTAGCTTGTTTTATTTTGAACCTAACAGCTTGTTTTCTAAAATCTTCCACCTAAAGATTCGTATGGTATTATAAACTTTGTATATACACACCTCCCCCCTCTCCCTCTCTCCCCCTCCCTTCCTCCCTCCCTCCCTCTCTCTCTCCATACATACATGCGCACACACATACACAATATATCACAGAAGTGAATACACCCCTTCACATTTTGTAAATATTTAAGTATATCTTTTCAGGTGACAACACTGAAGAAATGATACTTGGCTACAATGTAAAGTAGTGAGTATACAGCTTATAGAGTAAGAGTATAACAGTGTAAACGTGCCCTCAAAATAATGCAACACACAGCCATTAATGTCTAAACTGCTGGCAACAAAAGTATTTTTGTTAAATACACGCAAACACACTCTTCGCTCTGTTTGTAACCTTCAATTGGATGAATAATATCTCATAGTTTCAACATACCTCAAACAGAGTAAGTTAAAAAATGCATCCAAAATCTAGCACCTATTTACTCCTGTGGGATTGAAATTTGGCAAAATTGTGGGCACTTCAAATGTCACCACAGTCAGTTGTGGTCGCATGATCATAATTTCCAACATTCTCTGCCAGCTTCCCACAAGCAAAGTCAATCCAGAAGTAGACACTTTAGATAGAGCCTCATTAAAGCAAACTATTCCTTCCTATGCTTTGCAAAGTACACTACTGTTGGTGCAGTCTAAAATTACATTTGTTCTTTTTTGCAGCTGTATGATACTGCTAATTCTATTTGCAGTTCACAATTATTCTGAGATCTTTGTACAAATACTCTCAGCAAGCCAGGCTTCCATCTCCTGCACTATGTGGTTCAGTTTTTGTTTTTTAAATGAGCTATTTTGGATTTTATTCTGCAATTTTTAGCTCATTTCTCTAATATACCAAGATAGTTTTGAATTTTATTTTATTTATTTTTTGTTCCAGACTGTTCATTATCCCATTTAATTTTGCCAGCTGCAAATTTGGTAAGCATTCCTTCTGTTGCTTTTTCAAAGTAATTATTTTTAATTTTTATTTATTAAAAATTAAATTTGTTTGCTCTCCATCTCGCCGCAAAGCAACTCTGAGTAGCTTACAGGTGAAACTCAAAAAAATTAGAATATCGTGCAAAAGTTCATTTATTTCAGTAATGCAATAAAAGGTGAAACTAATATATGAGATAGGCTCATTACATGCAAAGCAAGATAGTTCAAGCTGTGATGTGTCACAATTGTGATGATTATGGCTTACAGCTCATGAAAACCCCAAATCCAACCACCTCAGAAAACTGGCCACCTGATTTTCGGTCGTTTTCTGCCCAATGCGCAATGTGTTTTGGGTTGTTTCTTGCCTTCCAGAGGGAGAAAAACAGCCCAACGGGCAACTTGGAAGTCCATTCCCGAACTTAAGGTTTGCATGTTGGGCTGTTTTTTTGCCCTCCCCAGGCTCCTAGAAAGCCTCTGGAGCCTGGAGAGCGTGAAAAATGGACCTGCTGGGCCAATGGAAGTCGGAAAATGGGCCATTTATGGCCTCCGGGGGGGGGGTGTTGCCCTCCACAGGCTTCAAGAAAGCTGTGCATGCGCGGGGCAGCCGGGTGGTGGTGGTAGTGTCAGTCACACATATGCAGGGGGCATGGTGTGTGGGGCATTAAATTATGGGGGTGGGCATGCGAGAGTGCACGACAGCACACACGTGCTTTTCGCACCCGAGACGTAAAAAGTTTGCCATCACTGCACTACTCCGTTGTGCCCAGGAGTAGATTCCTAGTTGTAACTATTTACATTTTAGACTGCCGCTCTTGAGCATGAGCTGGGTCTTCACCCAAGTGCATCATTTGCTTCTGGGCCCCACTGAAATATAAGAGGAAGGAAAATTAATATTTGCTTGGCATCCCATTTTGTTTGTTAAGTTTCCATATATAGTCTTTACAATTCCTGGCTTTTAATTCTGGTGACAGCAGCTTGAGGATATTCATTGTATTTATGTAAGAAAAGTTATCCTTAGCTAAATCCACGTTGCCATTCTGAATCAATATAATGCTTTATTCAAAAGTTCTTGTATTGCTACCTCCTCCAGGGTTCTCCATTATTTTAAGGGAATAATTCTAGAATATATCAGTGTGAAAAGCCTAGTATGTTTCTCTGGAATAGGGATGGAGAAGTAGAAGAGGAAAACATAAGATAATAAAAAATAGCATTGTATTTTTAAGAAATTAGGGTGCTGGGTGGCAATTGAAAACAGGATGGAACATAGTACTCTAATTTACTTGTGAATGTTTTAAGTTAATTTGTGAAGAACTAATTGGCTTTTAAAATGTGTGGGTATATACATATAAATGCACATTTCATGAACAGATTTATATATTAGCTTTCCTCTATGAACTCAAGGCAGCATACATAACACACCCTCCAATTTTCATTTGTGGAGTTGTGAAATTTGTGGAGTAGTTTGATCTGAGTAGTTTCGGTATTTAAGATGAATATCTGATCCTTAGTTTAACACTACGACGCTTGTATCAAAGCCGTATGTGTATGTGCGGGGCAGCCGGGTGGTGGTGTCAGTCACACATATGCAGGGGGCATGGCGTGGGGGGCATTAAATTATGGGGTGGGCACGCAAGCGTGCACGATAGCACGCACGTGCTTTTCGCACCCGAGCCGAAAAAGGTTTGCCATGTTTGGGGGTGACACAATTATTCTTAAAAGCGCACCTTGTTTTCTTGCAATTTTTGAAGGTTGCAGAGGCAGCACAAAAATGCCGTGTTTCTTGGGATGGCATCTCCATAGTTTCAAGAGAATTGTTTGTGATACTAGGACAATGATGGTGAACCTTTTTGGCACCGAGTCCCCAAACCGTAATATGTGTGCATGTGCACGCGCCGGACCGCTGGAAACCCAATATATATGTTAGAACTTGGTTGTTATAGAAACACAGAAAACTGACAACAGAAAAAGATCCAGGGTTACATTGAGTCTGCCCTATGAGTTTTCATTTGTTTTTGTTTTCTTATTTTTAATTATTATTTTTAATTTTTAATGTATCAGCATCGTTTGTACGTATGTGGTAGCTTCAAAGTTAAAAACCTATTGAAATGGTTGAACCAATTAATACTATGGTTTATTTTTAGTTCCCAAAGGTTGGCCTTTGTTTGAGCCTTCTCCATAGCAAATAATTACATCTACATTATGTGAAAAAAAATATTGTTGAAGGAACAATTTCCCCTTCCCTTGCAGTGTTTTTCTTCCCTGGGAATTGCCCTTTCTTCTGCCTTTCAGTTTTGAAGCCGACCACTCCCATTCACACTGTATTTTAAGAGTGCAAAAATCATTCGAAGTTGGGCATGACTTCCCAATTCCTGAAATCAGTGTTATTTTAAATAAACATTTTGATCCCTTGGTGGGGGGGGGGACTCCTGGTAATATTTGTGAAAGATCTGGATGTCAGGAAGAGGCAAGAGATGAGTTGGAGTGGCCTCCATTATTGAAACTTGGAAGGGTTGAAGAAATGACCGGCTGTAATTAAATATTTGCATTCATATGCCCCTGTTGTGCAGAGATAGTGTGATTGGTCAGAAAAGAGAATTGCAGGATCACTAATGCTATTGTTTGCTCTAATCATATATCTTTGCGTTGCAAGGGATCCAGTGAATTTATAAGTACTAACAGAATAACAGTTGTCGTTGACCTCTAGCAGTATTTCTAAAAGTGTCACCTCTTCTCTGCCTAGATGAATTTCTTTTCTCTAGGGTTGAGTAGAAGAATAAGAGAGATGAAAATCTTTGGAGGAGTATATTTTGGAGGAGTATATTTTGGGATGTGGCTGCTCAGTAGCTAAGATGCTGAGCTTGTCGATCAGAAAGGTTCGAATCCCTAGCACCGCGTAACGGAGTGAGTTTCCGTTACTTGTCCCAGCTTCTGGAACAAGGGTGCGGCATCCTAAAGGTCACAAGATCAAAATTTGGGCTCTTGTCACTTGACATCTATAATTGCAGCATCCTGAGGTCACTTGTTTGCTGTTTTGCAATCTTCCTAGCCCACTTCTGACAAGCAAATTCAATGGGGAAGCTTAAGATCTGCATGATTCACTTAATTGCAGTGATTTATTTAATGTTTGTGACAAAAAAGGTTACACAATTGTGCACAACTCAGTTAACAGCCGCCTTGCTTAGCAGTGGAAATTATGATCCCAATTTTGGTCATAAGTTGAAGACTGCCTGTGCACCTGGGGGATACCAGCCTGGATTTAACACAAGCAAAACAAACAAACCTAGGTTTGCCTGAACACATTATTTTGAGGAGTATTTTGAAGAAAAATGAAGTGCCACTTCCCTTCATTTTTGGGGGGTGATGAAATAGCATAGTCTGAAAAATAGCCTAGAGAGAAGGAATATATCAGTCACTAAAATCTGTTTCTTCACTCCTGAGTATAATGAAAACATCACTCCCATTTCGATGCCTGCAAATGAAGATTGGATTCTGACTTAGCTTTAGGGATGAGAAATCAACCAAGAGGCTGCTGAATTACAACTCACAACCCAAATCACCATTGGTGGAAAATGCATAAAGTTGTAACTAAATAACTTTTTTCAAAGTCATTATTTCCTTACCGTGATTGCCAAAGTCAAATGTAATTAGAAATGAGTAGGTCTCTTCAGAGCCTTAGTTGAACCTGAGTTAGACGAAATAGAAAAAGAAACTGTACCCCAGATCTTTTGATTGAAATCCTTTTCTGTCTTTGGAGACTATAGAAATCTCATTATCTCTCCCCCCCCCCCCCGGTCCTCCCGCCCACCCTTCTGTACAGTCAGACTGAAAGAATAGGAAAGAAGGGGAATTATGACATTTCAGTAGTTAACTTCTGGCGAAATTCCTGGTCCGTGCTTGCTACTCGGAGAAAAGTTAAAAGAGTTTTTAAATAGCCATGTGGAAAAAAGCTGTCAGCCAGAAATTCTGCAGTTCCACACACACATTGTGCATTTTTAGGGAAGACTTCTGTAAATTACACGATGTCCTAAGAAAACAAATGCTGCTTTTACGTTCGTAAGGTATCTTTTATAAGAATTAACTTTAAATAATCCACTATAGCCCAGTTCATTGGGCTGATTTAACATAGAATCATGCAGGAGAAGTGGCCATTTAATTAACTGAATCCAAATGCTTACTCAGTGGAGAAATCCAAATATTGCACAGTCTCTTTTGCAAGATTGCTATTTAGGTCTGATATTTATACTCATAATTGCCATGCCATCCAGCCCACCTGGTTTTAACAGAAGCAAAGAAATACAGTGAACCCACGAGTTAGCTATTTCAGGAAATTAAACGTAAAGGTAAAGTTTCCCCTGTACATATGTGCTAGTCATGCCTGACTCTAGGGGGCAGTGCTCATCTCCGTTTCAAAGCCGAAGAGACGGAACTGTCCGAAGATGTTTCCCCATAGATGTCCCTATTTTTCTACTTGCATTTTTACATGCTTTCGAACTGCTAGGTTGGCAGAAGCTGAGACAAGTAACGGGAGCTCACCCAGTTACACGACGCTAGGATTCAAACCACCAAACTGCCAGCCTTTCTGATTAACAAGCTCAGTGTCTTGGCCACTGAGCCACCGCATCCCATCAGGGAATTAGGGTGCAGTTAATTTAACTAACCAAGGAGAGAAGCAATTTGGAATTAAGGAAAAACTTCCTAACAGTGAGGACAATTAACCAGTGGAACAACTTGCCATTAGAGGTTGATGCTTCACTACAGGAGGTTTTTAGGAAAAGACTGGACAATCACTTGTCTGAAATGGTGTAGAATCTCCTGCTTGAGCATGGAGTTGGACCAGAAGACCTCCAAGGTCCTTCCAGCTGGTATTTCAATAGATTTAGGAGACATGCTAACTCAAAGAACAGAAGTAGTCCCTGACTATGTAGCTGTTGGTCTCACGTTGTTCTGGTAGAATACATCTACCAGACTACCAACACTTTCTTGTTGGACATGTCACGGCAATAGCTCTTTTCAGTTTTCTTTTCCCTTCTTGTTCGCTTTTTGTTGCTGTCACTGAGTAACTGCTGTCTGAATTCTGATTTTGAACAAATCCGAAAAAGCAATTTTTTAGGCTATTTGGTAACCTTCCTAAGCCCCAACTAGTCCCGAGTTTTATTTTTCTGATCCCATCTCTATACTTCTGGACTAGATACCAGTACTCTTGCTTAGTGACTTGTCTTCCATTCAATATTTTCCTGAAAAATATCTTTTTAAAATTTCAGATCTCTACGCTTTATATGTAGCCAGAATGGCTTCCTCTGCTTGATTCGAGGCAATCTTGAAGCTTTTTGAGCTCTTTTCAAAGTGCACCTTTTGACTACATGCCGCTTAAAAGCAAGAACCTTCAGCATTACAGTGACATTTCCCAATGTTTTTGTTTTTTCCATCTTTTGAACATTTCGAGAATTAATCATGTTAGTTTAAAGAAAAGCATTGTTTGCAGAGCTTAGCTGTTCACAAAAAGCCGTTCTTTATAGAAGGCAACTGTATACGTTTGTCAGTGGTAGGTTCCAGATCCCGTTCCAGCCAGTACAGATGGAACAGGCCCGGTGGCGTCCACATGGACGCGTGCAGTGCATGCATGCGTCTTAGGCCTCCACGAGCCTCTGCAACACTCCAGCTGCTCAGCGGAGGTTGCGCAGGCGCTGTACGCACTATGTGCGTGCATGGAAGCCCCGAAGACTTAAAAGACCGGTAATGCGCTCGGCTGGGCAGGTGGGCCCTCCGATGCACCATACCAGAATGGGATCCCATGCTCCGGGCAGGCTCTGGTACGCCCATACCGGGGTGTACCGTCTGCAACCCACCACTGACATTTGTCCAATAACCATCTTCTCTAGCATGTAGGACGGGGGTATCAAACTCAAGACCTGCAAACCAGATCTGGCCCACAATATGGTTGGATCCGGCCCACGGGACCGTCCTGGTCTGCCCAATGCAGAGAGGAAACATCATGCCAACGTAGCTTTGGCCATGCCCATCCAGTTGGCCACACCCAGCTGGCCCTCCCCCACCCTGAGGTCAACCACAGCCCTGATGCGGCCCTCAATGAAATTGAGTTTGACACCCCTGGTGTTTCCTGCCTTTTTGAAAGAAGTAGACACATTTATAAATAATCCATTGATTAGACTTGATTTGACTCATCTTACCTAGTCATTCAATTTGTATGGATACCCAACTAAACAAATTACTCTGGGTGCAAACAATCTTAAAATAAATTAAAAACAATTCCAATAACAGATGCAAAAATTACAATGCACAACAGCTGAGGAAGATATCACAATCAACAGTTGCTAGCATAACCAGGAGAGAGTTCCCTTTACACACTGGGTGGGGTGGGGAGGGGTCCCCAGATCTGGCCACCGAACAATGACCAGCAAGTTGGAACCATCTTAACTTCCAGTGGGAGAAAGTTTCATAGGGTGGACACAATGATTGAAAAGCTAAGTGACTGACATGACCTGGAGCATATCCATGCTGCTGTACTAGATTTTCTAATACATGAGATCCTTACGGAATCCAAGCACATTTTTTAGGAAAAAGATTATTATGGAAGGTTATCCCTTGTTTTACACTTGGTTTCTAAATATTTGTGGGATGGGCCATCTAAAGGCCATCAAGTGAGACTTGCAAGGGTGAATATCACTTTGGGGATCTTAGAATTATTGCGATAGTATGCCTGAATTCACACCATGTACTCAATCACACATTAAGTTAAATAACTATGGTTAAAACTAAATACAATTTGCATGTGGCACTTATGCACAGCTAGATCTTTAACATGTATTATGTTGAAACTGGTCTTTGTAGTACTCTTTAAAAAAATGATTGAACGACCTCATTTGTATTAACATCCTGCGTAAAAGACAGAAAAGGGGTATACCAAAACTAGGTATTTTCTCAAGTTTCTGCTGCTATTAAGATTTACTGTTTAGTTTTGTAGGTCTTGGGTCCCTGTAAATTAGTCAGAGTGCAACCTGTCTAACTGTCCAAGCTCTCCTTAAAGAGCTCTTGAAAAACAGCAGAAAAGGGAGAAATCTTTGGCTCAAATTTTATAGAATGAATGTTCAATGAGATGAGTGGCTTGTATACAGCAAAGAAAGAATTAGAATATAGCACTGGATAATGATGGAAATATGGAAATGATTCTAAGCTGCATTTTTTATTTTTTTGCATCAAGCTTGCAAAATTCTGGTGGGCTCATCCTGGTACATAGGGAGAAGTTGTAAATTTAAATATCTGCTTCCTTAGCTACACAGTTTTCTTTTATTGTATATATAAGGCTCAAAGTCATCTTTTTCTATGACGATTCATGGGTAAATATAGCATGTTAAACATGGTGCTGTATTGACAAAATTGTTCCGTATATTAATTTAAAAAATGTATCACCTGCCATAAGGTAAGTTAGGTACAAAAGGACATGATTACTGCTGTCCATCCACTTATGTTTCTTCTCCTGTGTATTGCAAATCTTGCAAGAAACAAATTTGCACTGCTAAATTATCTATTGTGTTTGTGAGATGACAATATTTTCAGGTATATATTTTGTGAATTAAAAATGCCCGAAATCTTGCAAGTTTATGTCACATTGCCTTAAAACACAAGCTTTCTAAAAAAAAAAAAAGCCCATACATTTTAAAGAAGTGTTTAATTTAGGAAGACCATGAATGTTTACTCAGCTTTCTCTTAGGCACTATGTGCTTAGAATTATTGATATTTCTAACCCAATAACCCCCATTTGACTTATTGGGATCTGTATTAGAAACATATTTACTTTTTGATTTATTTCATTATTGGACTTGTTTAATAGAGTGATACTATGTACCATGTTTATTTAAATATAGTAAAATCTATGGCAAAACAATAGAAATACAAGAATAAAAAAACAAACAAAGGATCACACAATAATAATAATCAGTCAGCCTGTTAGCATCAGCCCATCTCTGTAAGTCTCTGGAGGAACCCCAGTTTTCCTGTGGATCATCACAGAAAAGTTACGAGTCTCTCCCAGAGACATAAAAAAAGGAGAGAATGTCACAATAAATTGTCCAGAGACTTTTGAACAGGTGGGCCGACACCTGTAAAGGCATTGATGAAAGTACCTTAGTGTTAAGTTATCTTTAGTCTAAAGAACAAAACTAGCAAAAACATCTGGATTGTACCAGGAAGCTAATAATGTCAGTGCAGGATCTGAAGCACAGGTGGCGCAGTGGTCAGAATGCAGTACTGCAGGCTACTTCTGCTGCTGCCTGCTGGCTGCCTGCAGTTTGGCAGTTCGAGTCTCCCCGTTTCACGGTTGACTCAGCTTTCCATCCTTCCAAGGTTGATAAAATGATTCATATTGTTGGGGGCAATATGCTGCCTTTGTAAACTGCTTAAATAGGACTATAAAACACTGTGAAGTGATATATAAGTCTAAGTGCTATTGCTATAATATATTCATCTACAGTGTACATTATTCAGTACACAATATACACCAACAACCAGGCTATTTACTGGATCGGTTCTGGATTCTGAATAATCTTTAAAGCCAGCTCCATGTTGAATATCTTGTACCCAAGCAGGTAGTAACGAGGGCATGAGATACTGCTTCAAGGCCATCTTGTTCCTTATAATATTACACCTGGCACACAGAAAATGCTGGACAAACACCCACCATCACCACAACTTGCACTTGCCTATCTAGAAGTTAACTGGGAATTTGGAAGTGCCCCAAAGTCACAATTTTTCCGAGAATTGTGTCATTTGTCCAGAACGGAATGCAAAGTACTCCTCTAATACTGGTCTTGCCATCTCCCAGTTTGGAAGAGAAGAAAAGACTTCGGTGTGAATTCTAGCGAAGTAATTGTTCAGGCCATATCAATATCATGTACACCGCACTTTGATTACATGTACTTTGTGGCAAAAAAGACTGTGCACTTAATTCTGCTATTGGACAGGTACACATTTTTTCTCAGGATGCTGGACGAACTTATTTTGAGATACTGAGCATGACATTTAGAATAGAACTCAGGCACCGTTTTAGTCCTGATGATGATTGAGTGCTGATGATGGATAATGATTGAGTGCAATTCAATCAAGTTAATTACATTTGTAAGTTACTTAGACAAACTGTTGTATTTCATGTATTAGTGGTATTAGCTAAATCATCTTCAAAATAGACAAAATCTCACTAGTTTGTATTAAATGTTAAATATGATAGACTAAGCAATTTACCTCTTGTGTTTATTATCAGTTTTCCAGTTTATGGTGTCACCATGGCTCTTAATAGATATTGCATGACGTGATGTATAATATGTATAATGTATTACTTACAACTATGATTGGAACCAGACTTTCTATTGCTAAGTAATGAGTACTTGTTAAGTATGCCATGCCAAATTTTACGGCTTTTTTTTTTTGCTATGGTTGTAGTTGTTAAGTGAATCACACAGTCGTTAAGGGAATCCTGCTTTCCCCATTGACTTTGCCTGTTGGAAGCTAGCCTGGAAGAAATCACGAACATGTGTGCCTTGGATGCTGCTACCATTGTAAATACATGCCAGTTGCCAAGATGCTGAATTTTGGTCATGGTGACTGATTGCACTGCAACAAAAGTGGCTGTAAATCACTTTTTTCAATGTGATAACTTCAAAGAGACATGTTCTTATTTTCTTTTGACCCCACCCCCACCCCTTGGCCTTATTTTCGATGAGGTGTTATTATGTTTGGGGTGCAGGAGGCTGCTGCTGTGTTGCAATATTTTTGGGGAGAGCTTATTTTAGTGTATTCACTCAAAAGCCTGATTGAGCTTATTATCCGGGGAGGTCTTATTTTCAGGGATACAGGGTAAACGAATTGTTGTGAGTAAAAGACTACCTGTAAGAGATCAGACAACAATGTCATTTCATGTCCTGCTGTCCTGTTTAGATAAACAGCTTTGTGGTTCTGTTTTATTGTATTATATTAGTTCATGTGAGAAGAATTTGCGGTATTTATCCAGACAAAGCTATTCCAGCTGTTATGTTTTGGTTTTTTTTGGCTGCGTGGCCTTCCGATTATTTCTTTTTTGTGGCTTTGCAGCTTCAGCTGATGGCAATTCTTATTGTGTAGTCACATTGAAACTTTGTTTTTTGCTTTTTTTTTAAAAAAAAACACAAGATAATGAGCATCTGGGTATCCTCCAACGAAAGCTGAACACAACTACTTAGGGTGCCTCAATAATTGAATGAGTAAATTGGCAAAAATAAATAAATTAGCATACACTTAGCACAAAGGATCATGATATTTTATATTAAGTCAGTAACACTTGTCAGATAAGATAATTCTGTATGAATGCTGAATTGGCCACTATCTGCAATGCTAATACCACAGTCATTTCTCTCTCTTCTGCGTTCTTTTCCTACTGTTACAAGAAATCAATTCAGTGTTTTTCCCTTCCCTCTGCTGAAAGGGAAATTTACAAGGTCAAGATAAAGAAGGCAGTGTATAAAGATGAGGCAGGGATTCTGCAGGTGTAAATTTGATTCCTTTTCAGGTAGTTTGTAGTTTTAACAACTGCCTCTTGCGATGGTGCTGAAAAAGATCTGCAGCCTGTCCTCAATCTTGTGGCTGTCTCAGATTCTCTGTGGTTGTGAGAGTGTGATTTTGGGTGCTTCAACACTGGGGGGCATTTAGGACAGTCGCAGCATCCCATGATCATATGAACGCCATTTGCAAACTTCATATCCAACTTCCAACAAGCAAAGTCAACGAGGAAGCTGGAAATAAGCCATGGTCATGTGAAGTCACATTTATGAACGTTGTTGATCTGCTTAACAATTGCAGTAGAACGGATGTCATAAGTCAGCATGATCATGTAATGTTTCAGTTAACAGCTGTATTGCTTATAACAGAATTGCTGTCCCAACTACCGTTCTTAAGTGAAGACTATCTGTATCAGGTCACCATCCAATTATCCAGTCTATTTCTAAAGGTAAAGGTTCCCCTTGCACATATGTGCTAGTCGTTCGCGACTCTAGCGGGCAGTGCTCATCTCCGTTTCAAAGCTGAAGAGTGAGCGCCGTGGTCATGTGGCCGGTGTGACTAAATGCCAAAGGCGCACGGAACGCTGTTACCTTCCCACCAAAGGTGGTTCCTATTTTTCTACTTGCATTTTTACATGCTTTCGAACTGCTAGGTTGGCAGAAGCTGGGACAAGTAACAGGAACTCACTCCGTTACGCGGTGCTAGGGATTCAAACTGCAGAACTGCTGACCTTTCCGGTCGACAAGCTCAGCCTCTTAGCCAATGAGCCACCGCGTCCCTCTATTATGCAGATAGAGACTTGCATTTGACAATTTCAGCAATACATGCCCAAGCTGACTTTAAATGACTTCCTACTTCTTAAGTATCTTAGCCACTGAGCCACCGCGTCTATGTCTATTGGCACATAATTGTGCTAATTGTTCTCATTGGTTAAAACTTACATCTGTCAGGTCAGTGATGGAGAATCACCTTCTAGATATCGTAGGATTTTTAGGGTGGACCGGACTGTCAAAACCCCCACAAAATATCCTGGTGAAGACACTTTCACAATACTGCTAAGAAAATAACTCAACTGCATTAGAAGGAATTGAGTTCAGCTCCATAGAGGTTTTTTAAGTCGCATTCAACTTTGATCTGATCTTCACCTCCTTAGTCATCACCCCCCTCCCTGAATAAAAACCCCAGGGAGTAGTATTAACCACCAGACCTTGAAGACTAAGAGTATGGGAATACACACACACAAACAGAAATAGAACATGAAAAATAAACAGGAAACATACTTTTACAACTGATCTTCAGAAATATTTTGAAGTCAATTTGTTTACATTTTAAGTGGATTTTTTTTCTACAGCTGAGTTTAATGAGAAATTGAGTTGGATTTATTATTTAACAGAAAATTGCTTATGATTCCTTCTAATTATTTTAGTTTTTTAAAAAAACAGTTATGATAAATAGATATGGGAGCATGTTGTCTTTTGTATATTAAGGCGCTGACATACTTCTGGATCTTTGAAAACATATGGTTGTCCAATGTTGGAAAATAGTTTTTACTGTTAAGTATTTATTTCATAGATTAAATATATAGATATTTTATTCTTTCACCACATCCCTTATTACTCAGTACAGTATCAGGACATATCACATATCACAATCGCATACTACATAACATATATCACAACAGGTAACATACATCACATAACATAATGTAGCAACACCATAAAACATGTAATAACATACTGCATTACATTACATTACATATAAATATATATTTTGCCTTCTGAAACCATGGGATAGGAAATCTTTCAGAGGGCTGCATTTTTCTGAAGGTAGCAGTGTTATCTAGCAATTCATTGGATAAGATAATTCAAAGTGTTAGGTATCATCTATAAAACATTGGCTTCAGTTATCTGCCAGACTATTCAGTTAAATTTTGTCCTTCTATCCTGTTAGTTATGTCATCTTATGGGCCCTTGGAGACATATCTGTGACCACAATTGCCCTGTCTGATAGTTCCCCACTTCCTGTCTTTATGGCATTGACCGTGTGGTTGTAGACCTAGGATATTATGGTTAGTTACACAGTCAGCAGTTTAGGCTGATTTTGCATTTTTATCCACCTATCAATTTCCTAAAAAGTACCTGGATTAGATAGACGACATTATATATTAAAGGTTTCGTCATTGTCCCAAATAAAGTTACCTTCTGAAATTGATTTGTGGTGATTTTGTCAATGCCAATATAGTAACCAAGTGGTACTCCAGATGTTTTGGGATTGAATGTAAGACACCTACCATGTTTTCCCGAAAATAAGACAGGGTCTTATTTTCTTTTGGCGCCCGAAATAAGCACGTGACCTTATTTTGGGGGCAATATTATTTGAGGTGCAGGAAGTGGCGAGCATGGTCACTTCATGGCTGCTCTGTGTTGCAATATGTTTGGGGAGGTCTTATTTTAGTGCATATGCTCAAAAGTCCAATTGGGCTTATTATCCGGGGAAACGAAGGTATTACTTGTGTGGTACCATCTTTGCCTTCTTTTGCAACAGTCGTTTTACTTTTATTTGCAGGTTTTTGCATTTTGTGATTTTTCCTCCATTTCTTTCTCTCCACTATCCAGACTTTTTGACTTGGGGTGTTATGTGTCAGATGCCTGTCTGTTTGAATTCTAAAGTCCCAGAGCATTTTCTATGACTTGCCTATTTTGTGGCCCCACCACTCCTCGCTTGCAGACAATGTGCTATTTCTTGCAGATATTCCAATGCACCATTGTTGCTACTTTGTCATGCTGTTGTTTGTAGTCAGCCTGGGTGATCTTGCAGCAGAGTTCTGTTTTCCTCTTTGAACAGACACAGCTTAAAAATGCAACAAAATAAATAAATAAACACAATGCCAGGGATAGTGCCCCGGGGCGGGAGCAGGCACACGCACTGGCTGGAACTACCAGTTTGCCAGAACTAGTCCGAACCAGCAGCAGCCCACCTCTGAGTAAAATAGCTAATGCAATTGCGACAAAAATCTTTAATACACTTGAAATATGGGCCCCTGAACTGTCATCACCATCTCTATAGGCAATTTTAATATGGAAATAAGCCGGTTCCAAACAAAACTTTGTAAATCAGCAGTTCCTTCTCTTTTCATTTGAAAACCGACACAAGCATTTTCTTCTTTTAAAAATTCGAAAGTTAAAAATGTCAGCCTTACTCTTTAAAATCTGTCTGAACATTTATTCTCCTCATTGTCCCAAATTAAACCTTGCGTTTACTCTTCATATTTCAGTACTATCTTCCTGTGATAGGAGGCTCCTGAGAGGAAACTTCTACCTATCAATGCACGACCAATGGTAAGTCGCCAAATGTGGCTTTTTTGTGTGTTTGAAGTTGTTTTAAATAAAATTGGCTTTATAGATAGTCCTCACTTAATAACTGCCCTATTTAGTGGCTGTTCAAAGTCATGATGGCACTCAAAAAGTAACCAGAACTGTGGTTTATATTGGTTAGGTTTATGATTAATTGATCCATCCATCCATCCATCCATCCATCCATCCATCCATCCATCCATCCATCCATCCATCCTCTTTTTCTCTAGTATTGGTGGAAATGGAAATTAGAATAGGTGGTAAAATGGAATGGTTTTATTGTGAATGGTTTATTAAAAGTAGAATTAAATATATTGCAATATTTGTCTTAAATACTTATGTTTTTATCCAGCTATTCTTTCTCAAAAGCTGCTCCAACACTTCGATTGCTGCTGTATTTTCTTGCCCCCTAGCTTACTCCATTCTTTTAATGCCCACCCCTGCTAACAATCATTACATTTTTCCTAGTCTAGTAAAGGATGTCTGACTATGATATTTTAAATCTCATTGTTCTTAAAATATGCCCAGAAGCAAGGCACTGTGATAAGGATAGGAGATTTATTTGTGTGCCTGTGGGAAGAGAATTAATTTCAGTATAAATAATATAGTCTCAGTAAAATTTAAAATGTGATCTTTCACATGAAAAGGCTAAACAATGATCTCACTTTTTAAAGAACAGGATGCAACATATTTTCACACTCTTGTGCTCCGTCCTTATGCTTTTAGCTATTTGAGGGTGTAAGAAAGAGCGTGTTCAAGTCCTTTTAAAAGAACTTTTCTGGACAGTGGCCTTTCATGTTTTCTTACAAAAGTAGAGAATGTTTTGCTTTGGTTTAAGCTTTTGAAGATGCCTCTCCTTGTAGCCTCACATGTTCTCTGCTTGCAATACATGGCCATTGTTGCCTATCTTCATAGTACAATAAACAGAAAGATACAAGGATTGGTTAGGTAGTGTTATTGCTGGAGGCTAACAAACAAGTCACATTGGCCTCAATCAGAGTTGAGTGGAGAAATAAAAATACATTCTTTGAAACAAACAGTGCTGTGTAACAGTGTGCCTCCCCTAGATCAGCAACAGTGTTCTGATTTTTCAATTGCTACTATGCTTGGATTTAATGGGGCCTTGGTTTAATATGATCCGGCAGTGGGCTGATTAGCAAGTGCTTCAATACTATTTCCTGGTTTTAGAGAGCATAGCTAGGAATGATTTTCCAATCCCAGACAATGCGAATGACCAAAAGATTTATCAGTATGAGTACTCCTCAACTTGCATCAACCTTGGAAAAGATGTTCAATGGTCCATAAAAGCATCTCTGGCAGTTGTAAAATATTGGGTGTGTCCCCACTCTATCCCTGTGGTCACATGACCACACTTGGCAAACCACTCTCATTTATCCCATAGTCATTTGATTTTTCCCTAGCATATGGCATTTTTTTTTGCGACTTACAACAAAAAACCCACCACTTAGGGAGAGCAGGTTCATATTTATGACCACCTGATTTGTTTAACAACATCATAAGACCAGTTGTAAAAATGGGTCTGGTCCCATGGGTCCCTTGATTTTACAATGATCATGACTTAATGACTGCAATTTCGGTCCCAGTCGTAAGTCAAGTGAGATCTGTGATGTAAATAGCGCCAAAGTTATCCCGTATTTTGTTTATAATTTCAAATTGTTATATACCAATCGGACCTTTGCAAAATGGAACATGAGTTGGATCTTTCTAAAGCAATTCAGTTTTAAAGGTTGTACTAATCTACATCTTTCCGTTTCCCTTTGTTTTCTCAACCTTTTGCTACTTTGAGATGTACCTTTGCATCTTCTTGGATTCTCAGCAGTGATTCTGTTGTCTGGGAAAATTCAGGAGCGAAGGCTTAACTTGCTTATCAAGGAGATGTTGGTTTATCTCTTGTAGAAAACAGAAAGATAATTTCTCCTGGTGTTTGAAACTATGCTTTATGAGTATTGGTGGTAGGAGAACTGCCTATATTATCAAAAGTGATGTGAAAGTCATCTTCCTAGCCCTTAGGCCCTTCACTGCCTTTCTGCCATAGATATACTCAAAGAGAAGGTAGGTCTTTTCCTCATTTGAGTAGATGGATCAATGGTGGATTAATCGTAGTATTCGCAGATACAAGTAGTTCTCGACTTACGATCACAACTGAAACCAAACTTTCCATTGCTAAGCAAAGCAGTTGTTAAGTGAATTTTCCCCCATTTTATAACCTTCATTGCAGCCGTTGTTAAATGAACCCCTGCAGTTGTTAAAAGAATCATGCAGTCATTAAGCCAGTTTGGCTTCCCCTGTTGAATTTGCGTGTCGGAAACCAGCTGGAAAGGTACAAAAGATGATCCCATGACCTCAGGACAGGGCAACTGTCATAAATACAGACCAGTCACCCGGTACCCAAATTTTGATCTTGTGTCCATGGGGATGCTGCAAAGGTCATAAGGGGGAAAACCAGCCATAGGTCACTTTTTTCAGTGTCTTCGTAACTTTAAATGGTCACTAAATGGAGGGTAGTAAGTCAAGTATCTAAACCTGTATCTAGTCCAGTGTTTTTCAACCACTGTGCCGCGGCACACTAGTGTGCCATGACATAGTGTAAGGTGTGCCGTGGGAAAAACACCCGCCTATATTGAATATACGCATAGAGTTAAATTTTTTAAACATTTTCTAATGGTGGTGTGCCTCGTGATTTTTTTCATGAAAAAAGTGTGCCTTTGCACAAAAAAGGTTGAAAAACACTGATCTAGTCCAATGTTCTTTGTTCCCCCTGCTTTCAATTGCAGTTTCATAAAACAGAATAAACAAATGGGAGAAAAATGCTTTGCCTTTTAAAGTTTGTTTAAACATGTTTTTGTAACATTTAAACATGAGCCAGAGTGGTGCAACGGTTAGAGTGCAGTACTGCAGGCTACTTCTGCTGCCTGCCAGCTGCCTGCAATGTGGCAGTTCACATCTCACCAGGCTCAATGTTGAATCAGCCTTCCATCCTTCTGAGGTCAGTAAAATGAGGACCCAGGTTGTTGGGGGGCAATATGCTGACTTTGTAAACCGCTTGGGGGGGGGTGTAAAGCACGGTTCCACCACAAAACCGCGTTCGACTAAACTGCGCTCGACGAAACCGCGTAGCTGACATCATCAACAGGGCGACAACAGCGTGGAGACAGAAGCACACTGTAAACGCTAAACCTAAAATTAACCCCTAAACCTAACCCTAACCCCCCTAAACCTAACCCTAAACCTAACCCTTAACTAAACCCTAAACCTAACCCTAAACCTAACCCTTAACCTAACCCTAATCCTAACCCTTAACCTAACCCTAACCCTTAACCTAACCCTAACCCTTAACCTAACCCTAACCCTAACCCTTACCTTAAGTTGAATCAGCTTGCTTTCAAAGCGCTATTTAAAGCTCCCTTCTTTCTCTGCGCTCGCTGTTGTCGCCCTGTTGATGACATCAGCGACGTGGTTTAATCGGGTGCGGCTTAGTCGAGCGTGGTTTTGTCGTGCCACGGTAAAATACTGTAAAGTGGTATATAAGTCTAAATGCTATTGCTATTGCTAAACAACAGCAATAATTAACCCAACCTCCTTCCTCGACTCAAGCTCCACCTTAAAGGCAGTTCATAAATATTATAATATGACTCTCTTCTGTGCGTGCCTTTTGCTAAAACAGGGTGTTAAAATACACGTCCAGTAAAATGAAAAAGCAAAAACAAAAAAAACCACCTGCTTTACTTAAAACTTTTCAACTTTCACAAATTGCTTTTCCCATCAGCCAGAATAAAGTATACATGACTTCATACTTCAGTCAAGAGTTCAGGACCTTTTCACATTACTGCTTATTAAAAAAAAAATGACTCACTGCATCATAAAGTACGATCAGCTCAATTAAATTTTAAAATATTCGGAAGAATCTGTTGTCGTACTGCATTTTGTTCTAATTGCCACCCCCAAATAAGCATTTGCAGAGTTGCAGACTAGTTACTTAGAAAAGCAAAAATGGATCTTTAATTGTGGCTTACAGCATGCTTTGTAGAAGGAAAATCTCTTAGAAAAGTCACTATTGTAAGAAGTGGAGTATAAAAATAAATAAAGCAGAGGGCATTTTATGACGGAGTAACTCAAAATATACTCTCAGGTGAAACATGCACAAAATATAATGCTGGATCAATTGTGCAGTGTCACAAGAATCTCATCCATTTTTAGAACCCTTTTTAAAGGAAAAACCCTGTAGAGCTGCTGACAGCTTTGCAGTTACGGATAGTCCTTGATTTAGGACCATAAATAAGCCCGGAATTATGGTGGTTAGTCATGTCAATCATTAAGGGATCATATCCAATTTTGCAATCTTTTTTTTGTTGCGGTCAATAAGTGAACACTGTGGTTGTTAAGTGAACCTGGAAGCAAATGCTGGCCATAAATTCACAATCTTCTTACTGTAGGTGGCTGCAAATGGCTATAAAAACACCCGGAATGTGAGCCCACTAAGAGTGTGGTGATGGGGTTGTTGGAATTTTGATACAGGGTCATAAGTACTGTAGCTCTGGGGATATCCATCATCATTTTGAACAGTTGCTGAGCAACTGGTTGTAAGTTGAAAGACTATATGTAATACTGACTTAAATAGTTGCATCCTTAAGTTGACAGAGGCCCTCCAATAACCACAGTAATGTATTGTAGCAAAAATTTGGAGAAGGAGTGATAGGGAATATTCAGGGCTTTGAAACCCAATTCTTAGAATATCTCCCTGTTGGCTCTTAAAATTTGACTGTATGCAATTCATGACATGTAACGTAAGGACAGCCCAAGAGATAGGTGTTGTGGCAGATGAAATACTAAGATTAAATAAATGTGATGTAAGGAGCTACAAGATCCCAAAGGAGAAGTATGAAAATTTTTACTAAAATGTCAATAAGAGTTGGAATTCTAAAAAAGGCAAGAGATAATGGATAGGTATAGAATACTTCTTAATGGGGTGGCTATCATATTAAGAAAAAAAAGCTAGAAGTTAGAAATTGGGAAAATAGTATTATGTATATTGATATAGAATACGTTATAACTACTACCTATTTTCCCTGAAAATAAGACCTCCCCGAATAATAAGCACAATCGGGCTTTTGAGCGCATGTGCTAAAATAAGCCTTTCCCCCAAAATAAGCCCTCCCTGAAAAAATATTGCAACACAGCACAGCCATGAGGTGACCATGCTCGCTGCTTCCTGCACCTCAAAAATAATAAGACCTTCCCGAAAATAAGGCCAAGCGCTTATTTCGGAGGTCAAAAGAAAATAAGACCCTGCCTGATTTTCAGACAAACATGGTAAGTATACACAAATGTTAGAAGTTGAAAGATGATGATTATGTATATTTAAACAATATTACTACTATTACTACTGTGCATAAAATATAGTGAACCAGACAGTACTTTGTCCACCAAGCACCTATGGATGTAAAAGAAAAAACTGAAAAAAACCCATAGATATAAAAAAAGAACAGTCCAGGTAACTTTGTGCGAGGGATTGCTCATCAGAGGAGAGCCTTGTGGTGAATTACTTGGGATTTATTGCATAGTTTGTGTTCCAAGAGTGGCTTTTGAAACTATCTATGCAACCAAAGTTCATTGCATTTTATGGAACTGAATTATGCCATGTCATTTTGAAAAGGAGAAATTAAGAACTTCCTTGCGCTCAAATGATGGTAGTGGAGTGATGCAAGTGTCGTTTATATGCTTCATCCTATGAAATCCTTTACATTTAATCATCCATTCCGACAACTTCCTAAAAAGTAGTCATTACAAAAATAACATTTCAATATCCTGAACCCCTGAAACATAGATGTAACTTGAATGTTGTGGGTTGCCTTCATTGGGCACATGATATGGTGATAACCTAAACCGTTTTCTGTCCTGGTTTATTTTGAAGCAATGGTGTGTGATACCCTAGTTCAAAGATTGCAAATGCGAGTAATTAATAGAATTTTTAAAAATGTTTGAATCCTGATTCATAACAAAGGCCAACACAATTCATGTTTGGGCAAGCATTGTGATCAAGCCAATAACCTTTGTGTGATTGGTCCACACAGAGTGCTCTAATAACCCCAAATTATCATATTAAATATCCAATTATGTGTGGCTAAATTACTGTCAATTTGTGCCTTTATCCATATTTCTGTCTGTGGGACTAAATCTATAAATAGTATCACATTCCATGCAGTTTCCATTTTGCTGTATTTCTGCTTGGCTGTTGGGTTCATTTACTCAAGGGAATGAAGAGTTTCCTTTAAGGTAATTGTGGATATTTATAGCTCGTTAAAAAAACCCCAACACTGGCCTTTTTTTACTTACCATATTTTTCGGAGTATAAGATGCTCCGAAGTATAAGACTCATCTAGCTTTTGGGGAGGAAAACAAGGGAAAACGAATCTGCCTCTGCCTCCCAGCAATTTTCTTCCTTGCAGCAAACAGTTCAGACAATATACATTGTTTCTGGTGTTATATTTCAGACTATACTTGTACAGATGCTGTTAAAATTGATGTGGCTTTCTGGAAATATACCTTATTCTCTGCTATTTAAAAGAAGATACAAAAGCACTGGGCCTCTTCAGATCAAGCATTTGTTTAAAAAACATTTATAGTTATTGACTTACCTCCTTGCAGCAAACAGCAAGTAGCCTGTTTCAGATTGGGCTGATTAGAAGAAAATAAAATCTGTCTCTGCCTCCCAGCAATTTGCCTCCTTGCAGCAAACATCCTGTTTCACTTTCAATTTCAGTTTCAGCAGGGACCCCCACCCCACCTCCCACAATGATCAGCTGTTTCAGGCTGCAGGGATTGCCATAGCCTATTGCCACCTGCGCAAGCTCCATTTTCCCATTTGCTGCAAGGAGGTAAATTGCTAGGAGGCAGAGGCCAAAGAGTGAGGGCCACATTCAGGGGCTACATTCAGTGTATAAGACACACCCAATTTTTCACCCTCTTTGGAGGGGGGGGGGAAGATGCATCTTATACTCCAAAAATACGATAACTACTTGGCCTTTGAAGTGGCCTATCAGAAACATGTTACTGCTCCATGTTTTTTCCCCCTTTGATACCATTAATGGACTGCCCAAAAAATATCCCCTCCCCCCCACTTTACACTCATGAGTATTGCCATCAGGAATGCATTAGCAAATCCATGTTTGTTTTGGAATACAGGAAGTCAGCAAATTGATTGAGAGATGATTGTGTATTTATCAGAAGGAAGGATGTAGGAAAATGTTCTGGGTTTTCCATCTTCTTGGCATGGGTGCATTTTGTAAGATCAGGCGAGGCATAAATGGGCAGATTTATATATCATATTGTATGATACGATGCATGAGGTTTTGTTTGGACTGAGTTTACAAAAGATCTTAGTCTTTCATCCAGCTTGATTGTTTCCTTGATGACTTTCATTAGGCAGCAATTGTTGCCATATAACATTTGACATGGTTACTTTATCACTCTTGGAGGTTAGTAACATATAGTAATACCCCCCCCCCCCCCGCAGAAATTTTATTCACATTCCGCAGGATAGGTTAGGCTGTTGTTGTTGTTGTTGTTAGTTGCGAAGTTGTGTCCAACCCATCGGGACCCCATGGACAATGTTCCTCCAGGCCTTCCTGTCCTCTACCATCCTCTGGAGTCCATTTAAGCTCATGCCAACTGCTTCGCTGACTCCATGCAGCCACCTCATTCTCGTCTCCTTCTTCTTTTGCCCTCAATCTTTCCCAGCATTAGGCTCTTCTCTAGTGAGTCCTTCCTGCTCATTAGGTGGCCAAAGTATTTGAATTTCCTCTTCAGGATCTGGCCTTCTAAAGAGCAGTCAGGTTTGATCTCCTCTAGGATGGACCATTTTGATCGCCTTGCAGCCCAAGGGACTCGCAGGAGTCTTCTCCAGCCCCAGAGTTCAAAGGCCTCCATTCTTTGGCGCTTAGCTTTTCTTATGCTCCAACCTTCACAGCCATTCATTGCAACTGGGAAAACCATAGCCTTGACTATACTGACAAAACTTTGTAGGTTTTGTTGCTTTACTTACTTTTTCCATAGCTTTCCTCCCCAGGAGCAAGCATCTTTAGGTTAGTCCGACATTTGGAAAATGAGTTAAATGTTATCCAGGGAGTTGAATGGTCCTGTAATTACTGGGCTCCTGGGTGCATAGCCTATTCTTGGAATAGACAGTATTTGGTCCTTCAAGTGTTCTTTTTTGTTTTGTTCAATGGTGGGGGGGGGGGGGT
Organism: Thamnophis sirtalis; assembly: GCF_051295495.1. Lineage (NCBI taxonomy): Eukaryota > Metazoa > Chordata > Lepidosauria > Squamata > Natricidae > Thamnophis > Thamnophis sirtalis. The sequence goes on from NW_028261391.1 coordinate 12,359,820, forward strand.
AATTGGGGGTACAAAGAATCTAGAAACATATCAATTTTTGTGTCTCTGTTTTTCAAATTCTTCCTCAAATTACTGTGATATACCGGGTTCCCCCCCAAAATAACACAGGGTCTTATTTTCTTTTCACTCCCAAAATAAACTCTTGCACTTATTTTTGGGGAGGTCTTAATATTTTTGAGGTGCAGGAGGCCCCTTAATCTCGGCCCGTGGCCCATGGATCAGCTGATTCAGAGGGGGCCGGATGTTCTGCCTCTGTTTCTGGCACACTTGCCCTCCCTAGTGTCTCTGGGCCTGCCACTCTTTTTGCTACTGCCACTAAGAGAAGGTGCATGGTAGCTAGGATTTGCAGGAGTGGCCTCCGCAATAGCATTCCGCGTGCTTGGCAGATGCATGTGGCACGTGTGGGGCATGTCCCCTCCCCCGGAAATGTCGGGGACCAGCTGTGCATGTGGTTAAATATTTTAGAGGAGGGCTTATTTTGGGGGGCAGGATTTATTTTATGGCATGCGCTGAAAAGGCCAATTGGGCTTATTATCCGTGAGGTCTTATTTCAGGAAAACAGGGTTGCAGGGATACTCCGAAGGCTGGTGAAAAATCATCATAAAGATACCTCCTTTGACTTCCAGTGATACTCCCATCTATGCTACATCTTCTAGGAAAGAAGATGGAAAAGATAGGAAAGAATGAGAGTCTCTCAAAGGGTAATAAAAAAAAAATCAGAATAATATTTTTCTTTCAAGGACATTGTCAGTATTGCTAATGAACTGCAAAGGATTGCTTGGTTTGAAGATAATGGACAATATTGTATATTCTATTCAGCCGGAAGGTTTAAGTGTATTGTTTCGATAAAGGTTGCAATTTTGGGGCGTTTCTACAATACCGTAAAACCGAATTAATATTGAATTGGATTAATTTGTAATTCAGTGTGCAGTGAGAGACCACTAACTGTTTACAGTAACAGTATAAATAGATCAACACCGTACGCAATTGTGCCTTTCATTTGTTTGAGCGTAGCATGCCACATGACCATAACAATTGTATTTTGTTGATCCTGATTTGGGGATCAGTGTGCAGGGTGATCTGAACATTTGCCCTTTTATTTTAAGTGAAAGAGGAAATGGTTGTTCGGGTGAAAATGCAGGGAGCTCAGTGTCTCCCCTGGGGTCTCATTTTAAAATGACAGAATGGTAATACAGAAATTACAACCATAAAAATCTCACCTGAGGCTCCCCTTTAATTTCCCAAGCAGAATCCAGGTAAAGGAAAACTGTCAATGAATATAGAAATGACTTTATAACAAATGGATTTAGAGACTTTCTTAACGCAGAGCTCAACAGCTTAATCTTATCTCTCATCTCTTGCAAAATTTATGGTACTGTTCAACTAACTGTGACGTGTCTTTCTGACCTGTTTGGGAATCCTTGCAAAATCCCCCAAACTTTCTTCAGTTTCATATTTAGTGATTTCACCCCATCAAATCTTGTATGTGGAAACCGCTGAAGACAATGTGAAAAATATTCGATTCAGGATGAGAACATAAGAATTGTTACAATCCCTCAGTCCAGGCTTGTCTCATTAGCCAACTATGACTTTCATCATAACAAAACCTTCTTCTTTGTTCTTGTAATGGTACAGTATTATGCACTGTGAAACCCAGTTTCCAGATATGGCTAAAGAAGGAAATGTTTGTCTATGAAAACAAGTCGTAAACTCTGAAAGCAAATAATCTGCAGACAATTCTTTCCCTTCCCTCCATTATTACAGAAAAAAAAAATGTTCTGGTATTTCTTGTGCTCTTTTAAAAATAAATGAATAAGGGGGAAAAATAGATAATATGAGTTCACATCAAGGCCAGGACAGAAACTATAGGAGATAAGCTGGCTTACATGAAAGCTAACAATTTCTTTGCTAAATTCTAGTAATAGAAAAAATGTGTGAGGCCATGTCATAGCCCTGAGAGCATCTCCAAGCCTGTTTCACTACATCTGCTGTTTTTTTCTGAGTTTGGGGAAACCAGAAGGACAGGGATGAGATCATGGCATATCTTTAGATTGGAGTCTTACTTGCTCCTTGGAGACCAAGGGGAAACAGCTGGGAGATTTCGCTTTCCACTGGTTCTACATATCCCCTCTAGTGTTGCATTCTACCTTGTTTCTTTCAAAATAAACACCCCTGAGGTGGAGAATCATACATTTCATGCTGTCATAGCAGTAGTGAAATACAGATCAGAAAAATATGGTTCATTGCCCCATATATATATTAATGAACGATCAGAACCCCAGTTATCATAAGAGCCGAGGTGGCGCAGTGGTTAAAGTGCAGTACTGTAGGCTACTAGCTGCAGTTCAGTAGTTCAAATCTCACCGGCTCATGATTGATTCAGCCTTCCATTCTTCCGAGGTGGGTAAAATGAGGACCCAGATTGTTGGGGGCAATATTCTGACTCTGTAAACTGCTTACAGAGGGCTGTAAAAGCACTATGAAGTGGTATATAAGTCTAAGTGCTATTGCTATCATCAACAAATTATAAACGTGTCCTAATTTAGAAGTCACACTCTAAGAGTATTGCTATATTTTGAAAACATGTAGAAAGAACTTTGATACCCATTTTTTTTTAAAAAAATACTTCTGGTTTTTAAACTAAGATGTGAGCACAGATTTTTGTAGCAGGGAAATAGATTTCTAATTTAGAAGTTAAAGATCAAAATTTTTCTCTACGTTTTGAAACCGAATATGTCAAGCACAAATGAAATGGAAGTTTTTAGTACAGACATTCACTGTGTAAATGTTATAGGAAGGCGACTAATTTCATTTCTGCTAAATCGACTGGTATTTTACTCTGTTTTACTGGCTGTTAATTATGATATGTTTCTTAAAATAGCAGAAACAGAAGATGGTTGAATGGATAAATGCAATTAAGCGATGAATATAAGATAAGATGGATGTGACTAAAAGATATACTTTGTGTGTCTGAGCAAGCACAATAATCTTTTGAGATAACGTGTAATATCAACCCAAAACAATCTTATGAATCTCTCTTCAATGAAAATAGGAGATTATTGGCTGCCATGTTGGTTTCCCTGTACATTGATAGGTAGATTTTTTTTTTAACTTCCTAGTCCATGTCTGAAAAAAATGACTGTCTCAAAATCATCCAGGTATCTTCTGTTATGTGAGGTTAGACCAGAACTGGCTCTCCCCATTCCTAGTCCAATACCATAATCATTGCACTACTTTGTGTCTCATGGATGGATAATTATATAAGTGAAATGTAGGAACAGTAAAATCTTATTTTAATAGTTTAGTTGGTACAAAGAATCCCCTTATTCTTGACCATCTCTTAAACTGGACGTCTAATTAAGGTGCACAAATTAAAACAAGGTTTTTAGGGTAAGGGGATGAAAATAACCACCCCAAGCACCTCCAGGAGGTGCTTGAGTAAGGAGGTGCTGTTTCCCGCTTATGCTTTTGACGTTGAAGAACAACCTCCAAAAGAAGAGCAGAAGGAACAATGCAAAAGGACAAAAGAGTCTTTGGTTCACCTCCATCCCTATTTGCTCTCTACCCTTTTCTGCCCTGTCCTACCTGCCTTTCTGCCAACTCAACATGCCCACCTCTTGCCTAATGCAGGCCACTGCTGTTATGACCCTCCTCATTATCTTGACCTTCCACTATGTTCTCAACTGATCACACTGATTGTTAGGAATATAATCTAACGGTTGGGTTGGCAATATATAAATCATGAAACAACCTCTTTCTTTAAACCATACTGTAAAATGTGATTGGTTGCTGTTTCTTCAATCGGCCATAAGAGGGAGCCAGAATGACTGTTAGCTCTCTGTTTGTTAGATGCTGGGCTAATCTGATCTGAGTGTTTTGGAAGCTGGCTGTTAGAAAGTGCCGTGAGCTATTGTAAGTTTTGCAACTGCTAGCAAACTTTGAGTACCGGACTGTTTATATGATTATGGACTATGTTATTTGGATTATCCCTTAACTGAAAGACATTGATGACTGACTGTCCTATCCGTGTATGACATGGACTGTTTGATGGACTCTGATACCTCTATTTCCACAAAAGTAAAAGCCTACTTAAACTGTAAGCTGGTTTGTGTGTTCTCCAACAACACACTCACAACGCTTCTCTGAATGTACTCGCTCTCCCAACGGTGAGCTTACCTAACACTGGTTATGGGCCCAGGTTATACCAGATGTAGCTAAAGGAGAGTTGGTGTTGATACGCAATATCGCATACAGACAGCTGTTTCGTTAGTGATTGTTACTATCCTGGAGAAGACGGCGAGCGACCCATCAACAAGCCTATCGATGATAACCCGGTTGGATGGAACAAACTATGTTTCCTGGTCGATGAAATGCAATCTATTCCTCCATAGGGAAGGTTTATGGGATGCTGTACAGAATCCACCGGATGTAACTGCTTGGAATCCAGATAATGATGATAATACCCAGAAGATAGCAGATTTTCAGTGATGCAATGAGCGGGCATTGTGTATTATTGGTCTAACACTGAATCACCAGCAATTAGTTCTTATTTGTGGAGAAAATTCTGCTGCAGGATGTTGGGAGAATTTAAAGACAATTTATGTACGTGACACCATAGGTGCACACATACATCTCACATGCAAACTGTTTAGGGCACGTCTTCTGAAAGGTGGAGATATGTTAGCTCATTTAAACTTCATGATTTTGGAAATTCCTCTTTTCTGAGCTTCTGGGGTTCCATTGCCACTAAATCTACATGATGGTGAACTGAAAGGATCCATGTTTTTCCTTGTTTCTGATTATCTAAATATTGGATTGAATTTTGTGAGGTAGAAAAATGGCATTATGCAGAAATAATAGTAAGGTTTGAAGGAACCAAAGCATGTAAAGGCCAAAAAAACCCCACAAGAATCGCCAGAGTAGATAGAATTCAAAGCACACTGATAAGATTATTAAAGTTGTATGGATGATGATAGTATGAGAAATGGGTCAGTTGAATTGGAGCATTTGGATTTATAAAACAGCTTAACTAAAGAAGCAGATGGACAGTGCAAATGTACTCTTTTTTTTTTACAGCTTCTAAGAAACCTGAATTAAGGAAGTTGTCTTCCTAGGGTGTTTATTATAAATACCTTGTCTTCCGATTTTCTAATATTCCTTTCTGGGTTTCTGTGAACATTGAAAGCAGCTGTGTGTTTACCGATTGTGCAGATGTGGGGGTGGAGGGTGTGGGAAATTTTAAATACTGTTTGAGTGATTATTTTAGAAAATTATATAGGAGATAACGAAAAAAACTTCCTGAGTTATTCTTGTTCATGGCAAACAACAAAGGAAACATTCACAGAAGTATCAGATACATAACATATAAATTAAAGAGAAGAGTAGATAGAGAAGGCTAAAAAGGAATGAGAATATAAGCTTGAATAGTCACAAGATCAAATGAGGCATTCGTTAATTTCCCTCCTCCTTTTAGTGCAGTTCATCAGAAGTTCAAGTAATTCAACTGAGCAATTGAATGGAACAGCGCATCATACTAAACTACTGTTTACGGATAGCCTAAGCAGAGAAATAATCCAGTGAAGTGGAAGTTATTTTTTCCACATAGGAAATTGTCTTTGAGAATGTGGGGGATTCCACCTTGATTGCAAAGTTGCAAATCTGTGTTACATGCAAGCCTTCACAGTGGATATGGAAGCCAGCAACGGTGGAGGAATTCTTCTGGCTAATAACAAGTCAAAGAAGCTTTAGGGTGAATAATGGATGAGGCTGCGTGAGAGGCAGCAACAATTGACTATTGGAAGAAAAATGTCACAGAAGATTAGATGTATAGCGGAAGATGATATATTTCCCAAACAGGGTTCTGGGTGTTGCTATAGCTGGCATGTGTTGAACAAGGAGACAGGATGAGTGAGAAAAAGAAAGGGGTCTCGTGAAATGTTTCACCGTTGATCCACTGAATTAGATGCTAATTTCACATTCAGCTCTCAGCAATTGATTAGTGACTGATTATTGTCAAAGCGTCATGTACGATTTTCCTAAGCAGAATCTTAAGTAATGAGTTTGAGGAAAATAAGGTCACCTTCCTGTGTTATATTTGAAGCATCTGAATCTAATTTTCAGCGATAAAGGCTGAGAGCAATGGAAACAAGCCAAGCCAATCCTTAGGCTTATCAAACTCACAGCTGACGATATGAAGGGCTCTACAAATCATTATAGTAAATAAAATTAATAGAAAGAGATTTGGGAAATGAATGAAAAAGGGCAGTTTCAGCCTTCGGTTTCCAGCCCTAATATTGTATAAGTGGCTGTGTCAGAAAACATTACACAAAATTGTGGTGCTTTTCCTAAGATCATCTCAGCCATTCAGATCCTCTGAAACCCATCTAAGTTTAATTTATTGACGTATTCCTGGCAATAGGGGAGTTTTTCTTGCGTCTATACACCGCTTGGATGATTTAAAAACTTATAAAATTAAATCCATAACGTAAACAAAAACAACGAAAAGCAATTTGTTATACACAATAAAAACAGGCTGGTAAACATAGACATGTTGAAGTAAAATTTAAATGACCGGCGAGGGACTCCCATTCACTGAAGACATATTAGGATTTCTTGTCCCTCGCTCTTTAAGAATCTCTCAAAAGGTTTGTTTTCTCCTGCAATTCTCACATTAGTTCATTCTTTTCCTTATATGTGCCTGCCTGCATGTATTACCTCACACCAGTTAAACACAAATACAGTACTTCAAAGTACAGGAAAACCAAGCCTGAAATAGTAAAGAAAGGGAGGTTTCAATTGACTCTTACAAGTGATAGCAGTTGGTTAGGACTTGACAACTTTGGATTATTTGAAGGACTGCCTCCTATTACATCTACCCAGCCCACCAGGAAGAGGGAAAAAGCATATTACGAGTCCCATTGATCAAGCATATATAGGATCATGGAAAAGGGCTTTCTAAGTGGTGTCCCCTTCTTTATGGATCTCGAGAAATGATCCTTTTACTCTTCAGAAAGGACCTAAACACGGTTTTGAAGAGCCGAGGTGGCGCAGTGGTTAGGGTGCAGTACTGCAGGCCACTTCAGCTGACTGTTATCTGCAGTTCAGCGGTTCAAATCTCACCGGCTCAAGGTTGACTCAGCCTTCCATCCTTCCGAGGTGGGTAAAATGAGGACCCGGATTGTGGGGGCGATATGCTGACTCTGTAAACCGCTTAGAGAGGGCTGAAAGCCCTATGAAGCGGTATATAAGTCTAACTGCTATTGCTATTGCTATCATGACATGAATGAAGATGGAACTGATCAAGTTACTTACTTGAGTGTGTTGTTGCTGCCGCAACGTGTAGAGTATGGCTTTTTTATTTGGTTTTTATTACATGGTGGTTTTTTAAAAAAAAAAAATTTGGAAGCTTCCCCGGAGTCACCTATGGATGAATTCGGCAGCTACTGTGTATAAATTTGTTTAATAACTATTTTTTTTAAAAAATGTTGTCTACCAAGAAGCCCAGAAATGCACTTATGTGGAAACATAGAGCCATAAAAATACTAGAAAAAGTCCATCAGTGGTCTGCCCTTTGAGTTTGTTCTTTTTTATTTACTGTGTTTCCCCAAAAATAAGACAGGGTCTTATTTTTTTAAACCCCTGCAAAAGCCCTTGGCCTTATTTTCAGGGAGGTCTTATTATTTTTGAGGTGCAGGAGGCGGCGAGCATGGTCACCTCATGGTTGCTGCTGTGTTGCAATATATTCAGGGGAGGATTTAGTTTAGCGCATGCACTCAAAAGCCTATTGGGCTTATTATTCGGAGAGGTCTTATTTTCAGGGAAACAGGGTATTTACTTGTTGTTTTTTATATTTTTATCAATATTTTTTTTACTTTCAATTTTTGTTTGGATGATGGACATATGTTTATCCTAAGCATGTTTAAACTCAATTAGTGATGATTGACCACTGCCTCTGCAGGAAGTTGGTTCCGAGCTTTTACTATTCTTTCTGTGATATAATACTTTCTAACATTACCTTTTGAACTTCCCTTCTGTCGGTTGCAGCATTTGGATTTATAAAACAGCTTGGTTCTTGTGTCCTTGATTTTTGCTGAACATTGAAAATAGAAGTGCCTGGCCTCTGGAATGAGGTTCCCCCTGATATCCAGATGGCCTCTACTTCTGTTTAAAAGAGTTGTGAAAACGTAGATGTTTGAACAGTTCCTTGGTGTGTGTGAGAGAGAGTGAAGATCCTTTGCTTCAATCTTATCCAGTTTGTCATTCTTACCTTACCTGTGTTACTTTCAAACAGGTTATTCTTGTATTTTCTTTGTTCGAGTTGTGAGCTACATCGAGTCATTAAAAGTAGTTGGAGAGCAAACAGATTTGATAATCTTGCAATCATGCTTGGTAGTTTCCTGCAATCATGCTCGGTAGTTGTCCATATTTGATTTTATAAGAGGTGGTTACTCAGACAGACAATTACAACTTCTGACAATTTGGTTATGACTGCCAGACTTCATGGTTGGTACAATGGACAGTCCATGATTTACTGACTCAACCTCTCTGTCTGAACATATATCAGTGCTCTTAAGAGTATGGAACATTAATACACAGTAATCCTTGAATTACGATAGTAATAAAGATGTAAGTCTTGTCATAAATAGGGTCACTCACACGAGTGGCCTGATTTTATGACCTTTTTTTGCGGTTAGGCAAATATAGTTGCTAAGGAAACCAGTGGTTCACTGTGGGCTGGTTTTGCCAGAAACCGCAAGTAAAAGTCAGTTTTCGGCAAAACTTTAATAAAATGAGGTCACTAGACCATGGGATGCTGCAAACAGCTATAAATGTAGCCCAATTGCCAAGCACTGCCAAATGTGGAATGTGTGTGTCAGAATTTTGAACCCAGGTCATAAGTTGCTTTTAGCACTTTGATACTGGTTGTAAGTCAAGAAATAGCTGCATCTACCTATTATCTCTGTAACGAGTGGTGTGCCTCCTATGTGGAGCATAAGAGATACTATATACATATCTTATGATCATCTGTGGAGATACTTTAGTCGTGCAGTAATGGAAGTAAAAAACTTTGGCTATGTAATTTCAACTCGTCCAGAACGCAGCCGCGCGAGCGATTGTGGGTGCACCTCGGTACACCCACGTTACACCTATCCTCCGCGAGCTGCACTGGTTACCGATCAGTCTCCGGATACGCTTCAAGGTGCTAGTCGTAACTTATAAAGCCCTTCATGGTATTGGATCTGGGTACTTGAGAGACCGCCTGCTGCCAATTACCTCCCACAGACCCATTAGATCTCACAGGGTTGGCCTCCTCCGGGTGCCATCTACCAGCCAATGCCACCTGGCTATTACCCGGGGGAGGGCCTTCTCTGTGGCAGCTCCGGCCCTCTGGAATGAACTTCCCGCAGGGATTCGAACCCTCACCTCTCTCCAGGCCTTCCGAAAAGCCGTCAAAACCTGGCTTTGCCGGCAGGCCTGGGGGTGATGAGTTCCCTCCCCTCTCGACATGTATGGTTGTGCGACTGTTGTCTACTTTTATTATTTGTATTTTGTCTTTTATGTTCCCCCTTTTTTCCCCCTTTGAATTGTTCGCCGCCCTGAGTCCTCCCGGAGAAGGGCGGCATACAAATAATAAAATACCAAATACCAAATACCAAATTTTGAAGATATAAGTGCCAAATCATCTGTTTAATTTCCAGCTAAGGCCTTATTATGGTGATGTGATAATACAGTCAGGAGTGGCGAGCCACAGTGTGTCAAATCAGAATCTGTTTGCCTCCTCAGGAATGCAATAAAATGATCTGATTGAGTAAGACGTACAAGGGCCTCGCAGGAGAGAAAATTTGTTTCCCTAGCCTGAGCATCGTTTCATGTTTATAACATGGAAACTGCCCATTTGCTTATGCCGAACTTCTATTTTCCCTTACACATTCTTATCCCATTCACTTTGGTTTAATTTCAACAGCTGGGATACCTGCGGTGGGTGGAAAAATTTATTCTCTAATATTCGCTTTAAGACTCAGAGGAAGAAAGTGATGAATGATGGCAGAAGAGACTCTACAGCAGTATTGGTGAATCTTTTCAGCAACGAGTGCCAAAACGGGAGGGTGCACTCTGGGAATCACTGGAGACCAGAAGAGCAGCTCCCTGAAGTGCAGGCACGGGAGCACTAGAAACCGAGAAGCTGAGCTTCAGGTTTCCGCTTTGTGCATGCATGCCGGTTACCTGGTCTTCCGATTTCTGGCACACATTTGTGAGAGAAGACCAGCTGTCCGGCAGGCATGCACACGCCTCAAACTGGCCAGTGCACACATGCGCCAGAACACGGAAGAGCAATGGGTGATGGCTGGTGTGCCTGGAGAGATGGCTCTGTGTGCCACTTCTGGCATGTGTGCCATAGGTTTGCCATCACAGCTCTATAGAATTAGCTTTAGGGAAAAGGTGGGGTCTGCAGTCATTAACGGTGGCATAATGGGAACAACTTAAATGGAATCAGACTAATCTAGCACTTACTGGCTTTTCCGAGCTTCGAAGGGCATTGGTGTTCCATTGCTGTCAGCTGTTGAACAGCTGAATTGACTAAAATAACATTGCCCTGGGCAATTCAAGTGTTGACAGATCATAACTTTTGGGCCTGGACTAACAAGCGGTCCTTTCACTTGCAGGGAGGGCGAGGGAGCCTGTTGCTGTGTACCAAATGAGCATTGCCCAAGTAGATCTTCACACCCTCCCAAGAGGTCTCAGTTGCTAGGATGTCTTGAGTCTGAGGGGATCGAAACTGTTGAGCGAAGAGTCTTGAAAGTTATTTATTGCATTGTTTTTCACTGAGACCTGGATACAGAATCGGTGTTCTCTCTGTGTTTCTGCTACCTGATAAATCAGTGATGGGTAAATTGCCCCTTCCAGATGTTGATGGGCAGTGATGAGAGATGTTGGGAGGTGCTACTCAACACCATCTGTAAAGCCCCGTGTTGCTCACCTCTGTCATAACACGAGTCTGCAAAAAAAATATTTTTTTTTTAAAAAAATACATTTCTATCACCAGGAAGGGTGAGGTCTAAATGTATTTATTTTCTGTGGAATGAAAGAACTGTTAGCACATTTCCATGAAATAAATATAGTCCTCAACGCATGGCTGATACCCTTACCGACTATTCAGCGGATCCCCCAAAAGGTACTTATGACCAGGTTACAAAATTCCAATGACCACATTTCAGGCACTCAGCAACCAACCTGCACTTATTTAAAACATTTTTGGGAGAAAACTGGCATTTACTTCCAGTTTTTGGCAAAAAAAAAAAAAAAAGAGTGAACAGTGGTTTCGTTTAACAACCCCAGATTTACATAAGAATCGTTCACTTAAGAATTGCTACAAAAATGGCCATAAAATTGGGGGCGACGATCCACTTTATGGCCGTTTCAATATATGATCATAATGGGCAGTGTCAAGGACTACGTATACTATTAATGTTTACACTTTGCTGCCTCTTTCTAAGAAGGCTGTATTGACTGTTTTCTTGTAGATCAGCTGTTAATTTTTTAATCTTCCTACCTGCATTCATTTAAACCCTGCCCTATCAAACAGCAGTTGAATTTCCTTGTTTCCTGTGCTCAGGATGAATTGGCACAAACTTTCCTAAATGCATGGTCTGATGATCTTTGGTCCTACTTTTGCAGAAAGTCTAATAATAAATTTTTTCCCCAGAGAGATTTCTTGCTTTTCTCCTGCCCTTGTCTTCTAAACAACACCTGTGTATTTTCTCAATTCGTTTCAAAATTTCTTCTGGACAGATTCACTGATGCCTAGTTCATTTTCTCATAGTCTCATGCTATTTACCTGTCTCTCTTGATATTTTATTCTCTATTCTAAGAATAGTGGCCCTCTTACTATCTAAATAAACCGTTCAGTAGTACTGCTTGAGTAGTCGTTCCTCATGTAATTACTAGGTTGTATTCCATACACAAGGCATTAAGACTCTTGTATCTATAGCACATATGTGCGAGGGGAAACTTACCTTTAAAGCGAAGATGAAATAATAAGAAAGGTCATGGACTGTGCCGAAATGGACAAATTAACAAAAGAAATCCAGGGAAAGGAAGAAACAGAATATTATTAGATATGGAAAAAATGGTATGTGTGTGTGTGTGTGTGTGTGTGTGTGTGTGTGTGTGTATCAGCCAATATATCAGATAGGTAAGTAAAATAAGAGGGTTAAAATGGTGAAACTCAAATGAAATATATTAGAAGGGGAAATAACTTAAGGAGAATTGTACCGATTTGAAACTGCTATTAGAAGGAACAGGAAGTTCCAATGTATTGTGTAAATGTAGTGTACATCTAAGTTCTGTGTGTATGTATTTTGTATGTTTGTAAATAAAAAAAATTAAAAAAAGATAAAGGTAAAGGTTCCCCTCGAACATATGTGCTAGTCATTCCTGACTCTAGGGGGCGTTGCTCATCTCCGTTTCAAAGCTGAAGAGCCAGCGCTGTCTGAAGATGTCTCCGTGTCATGTGGCCGGCATGACTAAATGCCTAAGGCGCACGGAACACTGTTACCTTCCCACCAAAGGTGTTTCCTATTTTTCTACTTGTATTTTTATGTGCTTTCGAACTGCAAGGTTGGCAGAAACTGGGACAAGTAACAGGAGCTCACTCCGTTACACAGCACTACGGATTCAAACTGCTTAACCTTTCTGATCGACAAGCTCAGTGTCTTAGCCACTGACCCACCGCGTCCCTTTACCATTACCTTTTATCTATAGTAGGGGTTTTCTCTGATTTTCATTTCACCTCCATCATCAACTTTAGCATGCGAGTTGTGAACATCTATATTAGATTCTGCTTCTGATTGGAGTGGCCTGCAAGCCCTGTAAATCAATCAATCAGTCAATCAATCAATCAATGATTCTATATACCCATTGAGACTCCAAATACCATTTTTGTTTTAAACCACTCATTTGGAAATTTCTGTTTCTTCAGAATGATCACTTGAAAGGCTTTTGCCTTCGGCATCTGAGCTTTTATAACAACAGGACTGAAATTCTAATACTTGCAACATTAGCAACATACTGATTAAGTTTATTGGGGGGATTAAACCTTTCTGCACAGCTAGAATAAATTAGAATGTCCTTCAAATGAGCAGAGAAAATGAATGCCCAACATATGCTTAAATACCAATTTGTTACCAGTCTATGATCTATGGTTTATTTCCATTTGGATTAGCAATTAGCCTCCCACTAGCAAAATGTCAATTGCTGATGAAGTAGAAGGAGCAGAAAACACTAGACTGATAATAAAACTGTTCCCCAAATCCAGCAGTTACCTCTGCTGCTGCTCAATTAAATTGGTTACATATAATAACAATAAAATGTAAACACATGAATCTTTCAGAAATCAGAGGAAATGTCCCCCACATACCAGTGCAACATAACCCAATATTATTATCTCTACATGCGTATAAAACCTTTTACCTCCCTCTCCAATATACACAGCATTCTTTTGGGGGTAGGACGAAACCAATGCATTTCTGCTTTGGAAATGCTTTTGAAGAGAGGAGTCTGCAGTTCTACCAATACTTCCACCAAACCCACCCTCCTTTAAAACCCTTCCCCCATATAATATATTTCAATGTAGGCTACCCTATTTTCCCCAAATAAATAATAATAAATAATTATTATTATTTTTAATAATAAAAATAACCCCCCTCCCGGATCTTAAGCCCAATCGGCTTTTTAGCGCATGCGCTAAAATAAGCCCTTCCCTAAAATATTTAAATGTATGTGCAGCTGTTTGCCGTCAGTTCCTGGGGGAAAGGGGGGAATATGCCCATGTGCTCCACATGTACCTGCCACCCACACGAAACGGCCTCACAGAGGCCGCTCCCGCAAACCCTGGCTATCACACCCCTTTTCTTATAGGCGACGCTAGGGCTGACAAGAGTGTTTTAGAAACAGAGACAGAACCTCTGGCCCTCTATGGATCAGCTGATCCACAGGCTGTGGGTCGAGGTTAAAGGGTCTCCTGCACCTCAAAAATAATAAGACCTCCCCGAAAATAAGGCCAAGCGCTTATTTGGGGGGGTCAAAAGAAAATTCGGGGAAACACAGTAGTTGCATGGGCATTCATTATATGTACATAACATGTTAAATGTGATAAATGTTGATCATTGTTTGGGGTCATTTGTTGGTTTGGAGTCTTTTGAAAATACAGTCTATTTAACAGAATAACAGAATAATAGAGTTGGAAGGGACCTTGAAGGACTTCTAGTCCAACCTCCTGCTCAGGGAAAAACCCTTATACCATTTCAGAGAAATAGTTGTCCAATCTCTAATTAAAATCTTCCAGTGTTGGTGCATCCATGACTTCTAGAGAATCTACTAAGTAATTGTTCTCATTACTGTTGGATCCCCCCTTGATTAGTTTCCATCCATTGCTTCATCTTCTTTGTGGCAATGGCTTAGTCCTTTTCATTAAACTAGACCAGTGTTTTTCAACCACTGTGCCGCGGCACACTAGTGTGCCGTGACATAGTGTAAGGTGTGCCGTGGGAAAATTACTTTATATATAGTCAATATAGGCACAGAGTTAAAATTTTTTAACATTTTCTAATGGTGGTGTGCCTCGTGATTTTTTTCATGAAAAAAGTGTGCCTTTGCACAAAAAAGGTTGAAAAACACTGAACTAGACATACCCAATTCCAGCAACCATTTTTTGTGTGTTTTAGCCTCCAGTCCCCTAATGTAGTTAATTTAGTATCCAGTGTATTGTTGACGTTTTCTTCATCATGACTACTTGCCATATGTAAAAACTGATATATATATCTTAGTGTGAAATCCAAAATCTACTTATGTTTGGTATTGTTTCTTTCACAAAGCTAAACTCTGGTTGGCCAGAGTTTGGCCCTACTGCAATAGATAAGCTTCAGCCTCCAGAGGCAGCTGCGCCATTCAATAGCAGTCGGCCATTCATGAAGAGGTCTTATGAATAATCCAGTAAACAATGGTTATGGTCAGATGAATGGGCAAAGGAATTGTAACAAAAGGCTAGCTGTGCATAGGTTGAAAATCAGGAAATGGGAAAAAGAGGAGCTGTCATGGCTTGTCTCTCTTTTGGAGAAAACAAGGTTTTCTGTCTGTCATCAGAGGCACGGGACGCGCTGTCCGAAGATGTCTCCGTGGTCATGTGGCCGGCATGACTAAACGCCCGAAGGCGCATGGAACACATGGAATGCTGTTACCTTCCCACCAAAGGTGGTTCCTTTTTTTTCTACTTGCATTTTTACATGCTTCCCAACTGCTTGGATGGGACAAATTACAAGGGCTCACTCCATTACGTAGCGAATAGGGATTTGAACCGCCGAACTGCTGACGTTTCTGATCAACAAGCTCAGCGTCTTAGCCACTGAGCCATCGCGTCCCTTTTGATGGTATATATGTGCTATCAAATGTTGGCTAGTAGGGATCATCTTATATTATGAGAATGTACCTTGGTTGCATCAAATGTTTGTGCCTTTTGAAGAATACTGCAGTTTGAATTGTGTTTCCTTAGAGTTGGCCCCTTAGAGCTACCCAAGATTATGCCTTTCCAGAAGCTATACTTCTGTTGTAAAGAAGTAAACAACATATTTTATCTCCTTAAAAACCCAAATGACTTTCCCCCTGGGGTTGCTTTTGTGGCTCATAGATTTTCTGATGGATTTTCCTTTCCTTTTTTTTTTTTTTTTGAGTTATTTTTTTTTTTTTGCGACACCATGGCAATTTCAAATAGATAGCCTTAGCTTCAATGAGAGATATTAGAGAAATCTTTAAAATTCTTTGTTTTGTATTGCTTTTCCTCTGGAGCTGATTGTGTGTCTGTAGGCCTTTTATTCTTGTTATGTTTTCTGTTTCATTTCCAGTTCTAGGTAGGACATTTCTGTAAATAAGAAATTGATGTACGTTGCCAATTTGAGACTGGTGATGACTGTAATTGTTTCTCCCCTTAAAATACCTAACCTTTCCATTGCCGTGTATCTTTCATCCAACTTCGAATGAAATCATCCATCACCTACCTTCAGTCTTCTGTGTTATTGCTAAGCAATGTTTCTTTATACTACTGATTCTTTGTACTATTACACCTTCTTTCTACAATGGCTGATAGTGGAAAGTAAGGACAGAGAGTGAGATCACAAGAATTACAGTGGAGAGATATGGCTGGGCTTTAGTGATTAATAGATTCTGTCTTTTGGTCTGACAAAATGTAAAGAATTGAATTTTTTGCGAGAAATCTGGAGCTACAAAAGTAACAAAGATTGCAAAAGTTGCTGCTTATTGTTGCTGATATGTCCCTTCACTTTCTCACCCCTTTGATGGTGTATAAAAGGTAAATGTTCCCCTTGCACATACGTGCTAGTCGGGAATGATTCTAGGGTGCGGTGCTCATCTCCGTTTCAAAGAGCCAGCGCTGTCTGAAGGCATCTCCATATTCATGTGGCCGGCATGACTAAACGCCATAGGTGCACCAAATGCTGTTACCTTCCCACCAAAGGTGGTACCTATTTTTCTACTTGCATTTTTTACGTGCTTTCTGATTGCTAGGATGGGACAAGTAACGGAAGTTCTCTCCTTTACTTGGCGCAGAGGTGGGTTCCTACCAGTTCACACCTATTCGGTAGAACCGGTTCGTCAAATCTACCGAACCAGTTAGAAGAGGTTCCACCAGTGGACCCGGAAAGCAGGCCACACCTACAGAAGAGGTTCCAAATTTTTTTGAAACCCACCACTAGCAAGGATCTTGTAACTTGACAGCTTTAAGACTTGCATGCTTCAATGCCAGAGTTTCTGAATAGCTACTTGGACCGACTTAAGTACTAATTCATAATTTCATATCTAGTCACATGGGTGGCAAGCCACTCCCATCTGGTCACATGGGTGGCAAGCCACTCCCACAAAGGAGACCACACCCACAGAGTAGGTTCCAACAATTTTTGAAACCCACCACTGACATTGGGCTAGGTATTTGAACTGCCGAACCGCCAATCTTTCTGATCAACAAGCTCAGCGTCTTAGGCATTTGATAGCACATATACACCATCAAAAGGGATGCGCTGGCTTAGTAGCCAGTACATCCCTTTTGATGCTGTATATATGCTGTCAAATGCAGTATATTTTGAGTTATTTATACAGTTCAATTATTTCTTGCGGTCCTACATTAAATATCCCAATCCTTCCACAAGGCATGTTTGTTCCCCTAGAGGTGATTCCTTCCACATGATGTAGACTCCATTGTTTTTTTGTGGCTAGCATGCCAACATTTCAGTAGCAGAATCGACTTTTAATGAATGTAGTAAATGGGTAAGGATGTGCATAGTTCTTAATTTTTTGTGCTTTCACAGAACGGTCTGTGAAGTGCATAGTTCTTAATTTTCTGTGCTTTTAAAGAACAGCCGCACCCCTATTGGGATGACCTTTGATGCCCTTCTCTGTTGCCAACCCCAGAGGCATTTTCTTTGAATTTGGTTCATAGAATTTCATGGCTACGGAAAAAAAAAAAAGAAGAAGAACAATTTCAGTTTTCTTTGAAAAGGATGGAGAACGGAGCAAGAAAAATACGAGCTTTTTTTCTTCTCTGATAATTTTATAGAAAGATGCATTAACTATCTTGACACATTGTTCATTCTGCTGTACTTGCCTTGACCCTTCTGTCTCAAGGTTTCCTTGGACAGTTGGTTTCTCTGAAATGGTTTTAGCAAGTTTAAAACTTTGACAAGAGCCGTGGGCACTTTAGGTTTAAATCCTGCAGGCGCCCCCAGGCCCAAAGTTAAACGACTTAACTTGGCAGATTGTGTGACTAACTAGAATTTGGTGGGCGACATAAGCTGTGGTGGTTGCTTTTTGATGTGCTACTTGAAATTATTTGCTCTCAAAGAAGCAGAATATATGTTTCAACCTTTTCCTTTTTAATTTTCCCAATTCTGTCTATTTAAGAATTCAAAAGGAGCAGCTTCTGGGGGCTACACAACCCTTAGCATATGTTTGAAGTTGGATTGCAGGATTTTCATTAGATAGTAACAACATATAAACCAGCCCTACAGCTCTTCAAACAGCATTTGTTGTTACGAGTGTGTGCCACTTTGGTCATCAAATAATCCTATTTTTTCTTTCCCTATATCAGTGATGGCTAACCTTTTCTGGACCGAGTGCCTAAAGCTTGCACCTGTGTTGAATGTGCACACATGTGCATGCACCAGAACACCCAAGATGCAATGCTCACACGGCCCCCGTGCACGCGACCCGCCCCTGTGCATTCACATGCATTCCCCACATGCCTGTGTCACCTGCAAATGTGCATGCGCCTCCCAACATACACCCCCCCGTGCATGCATGGCAGAGATCAGACGACCAGCTGTCTGGTGGGAGACGCGTGTACGCATGCACAGTAGAGTTGAACTAGGGCGATGGTTCACGTGCTCACAGAAAGGGCTCTGCATGCCACCTGTGGCACACGTGCCATAGGTTCGCCATCATCCCATATCATTTGAATTACACTTTTAAAGGAAAAATTGTAGCTATTCTTGGAAGTGCCGCCAATATGTCCCAAAACTCAATAGAATATATAGCAGAGCAAATGGATGTAGCATCAACATGTGAACCCAAATACAGAAAGTTGCCTTAAGCAGAATCAGAACATTGTTGTTGCTAGTCATGAAGTCGTATCAGAACCATTGCAACCCCATGGACAACGTTCCTCCAGGTCTTCCTGTCCTGTACCATCCTCCAGAGTCCATTTAAGTTCACTCCGACTGCTTCAGTGACTCCATCCAGCCACCTCCTTCTCCAATGTGCTTTCGTGAAAATCCAAAGTATGGGTTAATTCCGCCTTCTTCCTTTAAAGGGTTAATCCATTAAAGTTTTCAGCCATGCTTCTCCTGACTGACTTCCAGTTTGATTCAGTCTTCAACAGAAAGAGACGTTTGTAATAAAAAGGTTGGTCTTCTCTAGGACTGACCGGTTTGATCGCCTTGCAGTCCAAGGGACTCACAAGAGTCTTCTCCAGCACCAGAGTTCAAAGGCCTAAATTCTTTGGCGCCCAGCCTTCCTTATGGTCCAAATTTCACAACCACAGCAATGGAACATTAGTTGTCTACAAAAATGAAAGGATACTTTGATTCCCACACTACAAATGGCTGTAAAAGTTGATAGAGATGGCAACATGGACTGCTTTGATTAAAGAAAAGAACACAATTAATTTTGTTTCTACTTGGAAACCACTTTGTGCTTGTGGTGGAAAAAAATTAAACTTCAATTTCTGTTTTTACTGCTTAGATATGTTTATTATAGAAAAGGCTAGTATATATTATTATACGAAGTAAAGGTTGTCGTTTAATATTATTACCTTATTCTGTTGCGTCAAAAGGAGCCAGAAGTCAATGTGTTTCTTTTTCTTTTTTCCCTTATCCTACACTTTTTTTCTCTTCCCCTTTTCCTCCCTTATTTTCCCTTATTTTCATTTTTCTTTGTTACTTCTGTATTTTACATATTTTTCTTTTTCCCCCCAATATATTTTTATTATTTTTACATTTAAAACAATGCAGCACCGCGAAATCGAAGTGACCATACATTCATATTATATACATCTAGTCTCAACCATTGACAATTAGCCTACTTAATACATCATCAATCCTTCTGTCCAATCTCCATATATACAGTTTGTTCCAGTCTTGTCACCTTGTCTTATACCAGTCATAAAATCTGTTCCAGACTTCTATATTTTGATAAATAAAATATTTGAATCCGAGGACAGACATATACACACATAGACATAGACACATTGTGTTCCAAGTGGTTTTAGGAACTCAATTTGAATCTCTGGTTGAAGCCCATTCAAAGAATCATAATTTTACCCTACCTTTCTCAACACAGTGCTCTCGGCACATGTTAAAACTGTAATTCCCAGAATGCCAAGCTTCTTCTAGAATTGTACTGTAATCCTAGCACATCAGAAGTTCACTAAATCAAAATACTGTTTCTTTTGTATTCACTTCAGATGCCCACCCAAGCCGAACCCTGTGCTTCCCAAAGTGATCTAATGCATCAGTCTAGAACTGGGTTTATAAGATGTGTTCTTTGGAATGATTGTATTCCACCAGATATTGATAGGGTTTTGTGAGAGATTGCTTAGAGGGGACAACCTGGAATGCAGCTAATTTTTTATCCCCAGAGCTTGGTAACTTACTCAGAGACTTCAGGGTAGGTAGGTAGGTAGGTAGGTAGGTAGGTAGGTAGGTAGGTAGGTAGGTAGGTAGATAGATAGATAGATAGATAGATAGATAGATAGATAGATAGATAGATACTGTAGATAGATACTGTAGCTAGATAGATGATATAGATATAGCTATAGATATAGATATAGATATTTAACAGATTCTGCAGTCTGAAAACGTTTGAAAAGCCGTGGTCTAGGAAACTCCATTATGACAGTGGAACCATAACGACAGCACACCTTTCAGATATGGTTGAACCATTTTGATAGCTTCTTTTTTGCAGAGACCTTCATATTTCAGTAATTCAGCAGATGGCAGAACTGGAGCTAAACAAAGCTGGAGGGATTATTTCTTTCCACTCTCTGGAGGTCTCAACCTGAGTAATTGGCAGCTGGAAAGAGAGAAGGAGTTATTTCCAAGCAACTTGGAACAGCGCTTGATTGCTGTTTGCAGTGGCCATGCTTTCAAGCAATTATGAGGATTTCAGTCTAAGCCTTTTGAAAGGACCAGATTGAAGTCTTGTGAAATAATCTTGATTCAGATAGTTTTATAGCTCAGTTTTATCTCCAGATATCAGGGACTGAGCCTTGGATTTTACATGAACCAATCATATACCGTTACACTGAACTAAGTTCTATTTCTTCTTTTTCCTAGTTTCCATTGGCTAGTATAAAAAGACTTAACTTATCCACGATTACATATTCTAAATGGGTATCAAACTTGTAACGTCACGTTGCCGTCACATGACCTATTGCAACATTTCCCCCATTTGCGGAACGGGTGGGCGTGGCCTGTGTGTGACACATCTGGCCCGCGGGCCACCAGTTTGACATTCCTGTTCTAAACTGTCTTAATGTCCATAGTTTGTGGCCTGATGCAAGTGCTCAGCATCCTTCTCAGTTCTAAGTGAACCCTTGTCATTGAAAAGTTTTCTTCTTTTTCACTAAGAGCCCAGATTAACCCAGGTCCTCTTTGCAAGATGATGGCAAGAAGTAATACAGTGAGTTGACTGAATTGTAAATGCAGCCTAGGTTTTCAACTTAGCCATAGTTCCTTTTCCTATAAGTATCAGCTTCAGAATCCATAGGAAATATGGTTGAGATCATACATTGTACATCATGCGTCGATCTAATATCGGTAGTTTATTGGAAACCGGAATGTTTGTGCACGCAGTATACATTTTAAAGATGGCTTCCCATTCCTTTTTGCTAGTCTGTTATTATTAACTTCTAATTAAATAATTCCAATCAAAGCACTCCAAGAGCAATTTCCCTAATTCAAACATTCAACAACACTTTTCCCCCAGCAGGAATCTTTATACCCTGTTTTCCTGAAAATAAGACACCCCCCCCCCCGGATAATAAGCCCAGTTTGGCTTTTAATCACATGTGGGAAAATAAGCCCCCTCCTCAAAAAAAAATATTGCAACACAGCAGCAGCCATGAGGTGACCACGCTCTCTGCCTCTTACATCTCAAAAATAATAACATCTCCCAAAAAAATAAGGCCAAGTGCTTATTTCGGGGGTTAAAAGAAAATAAGACCTTGTCTTATTTTTGGGGAAACGTGGTATTTTGATCTCTGTTTACTATAGAATAAACTAATTTCTTATGGTTAGTTTCAGTGAGGAAGAATGTTTGATATGGAAAATGTGTGTTTTTGAGAAGATCCAGAGGATGATTTTATAGCAGGAAAAGGAGAGTAAATGATCTATATGTTAACAATTGCAGTTCACTTATTGAAGATCAGTGCTTTACATAATTAATCATATATTTCTTAGAATGCCTTAATGTATTGTTTAAAAAGCTCTTGAACGATAATAGTTTAAATCTTAATTGACTGAGTTCACATAGAATGCTAAAAACATAAATTATTACATATGTAGACTGCTTCGGATACTACATTAATATGTGGACTGTTGAATAAATCATAATTGACTGAGTTCACATAGAATGCTAAAAACAAATTATTATTGACTAAGCAAGAAGAGCTAGCTGGATTTTGAAAACATGTTAAGGGCAAAGCAACTTACTTTTGACTTAATGTGATGTGTGAATATAACTAGTTTTTTATATGCATAGAGCTGGATTTTATTTCTTCATCTGCTTTGAGATTAAAGAGGAAGTATTTTATTCTAACTAAATATGAGCTCAGATGGCATGGTTCTTTTGAAGTGGCAAACCCAATCATTATAAGTTAGTAGCTTAAAAGTAAAGGTTCCCCTCATACATATGTGCTAGTTGTTCCTGATTCTAGGGGACAGCCAGTGCTCATCTCCGTTCCAAAGCTGAAGAGCCAGCGCTGTCCGAAGATGTCTTCATGGTCATGTGGCCAGCATGACTAAATGCCGAAGGCGCACAGAACACTGTTACCTTCCCACCAAAGGTGGTCCCTATTTTTCTACTTGCTTTTTTTCATGCTTTCGAACTGCAGAAGTGGCAGAAGCTGGGACAAGTAATGGCAGCTCACCCTGTTATGTGGTGCTAGGGATTCGAACTGCCTAACTGCCGACCTTTCTGATTGACAAGCTCACCGTCTTAGCCACTGAGCAACCACGTCCCTTTGGTAGCTTCTTAAATACCAACAACATTTAACTTGTTCCAAGCTGAAGCCAGATAACTCTTGTTGAGCTAGGGCTGTGATGGCGAAGGTGCCACACGGAGCCATATTTGCCAGCACGGCAGCCCTCGGCTGCCCTCAGCTCCGGATTTTCAACCTTCTGGCGGGCCGAGGCAGTTTTCGCCCTTCCCAGGCTTCAAGAAAGCCTCCAGATCCCAGAGAGGGCGAAAAACAGGCCCAACGGCACTAACGGAACTCCCGAACTTCTGGTTGGCCCATTGGGCCTATTTTTCATCGTCCCCAGACTCCAGAGCTTTGCCGAATCATAGGGTGAAAACAACCTGCCCTGCCCCACTGGAAGGCCAGGGGAGGCCGTGTTCAATCTCCCCAGGTTCCAAAACAGCCTCCGGAGCCTGGGGAGGGTGAAAATCCCCCCCCCCATGGGGGGTCCTTGTGCAGGTGGATGGGCAACACAGACATGCACACGATAGTGCGCACGTACACAGTTTTGACACACCTTTAGAAAAAGTTTAGCCATTACTGAGCTAGGGTACTCTATTCAACAGGGGGCTCTCTTATAAAGTTACCCTTCCTTATCCTAGTACAGGGCTCCTCAAACTTGGCAACTTTACGACTTGTGGACTTCAACTCCCAGAATTCTCCAGCCAGCTATGCTGGCTGGAGAATTCTGGAAATTGAAGTCTTCAAGTCTTCAAGTTGCCAAGTTTGAAGACCTCTGTCCTAGTACCTTCAAGGAGTTTTAGATTGCAGCTTGCACTGTATTTGAAATTATAACTGATTAAATACAATATATATGTATGACATGACAATAAAAAAAGTTTTGACTGACTTGTGAGCAAATGCCAACTTTAGCTTTCATCCCAAATTGCTTTAGAAAAAATAAAAATAAAACATTTGCACGTCTAATACAAAGAACCTTACAATATTTAGGTCGTTTCAAACCTTTAAATGAAGCTACACTTTTTGACAGCCATTGCTACCAGTTATAAACATTGCCTTAGATTTGCTTTGATTAATAAAATAATGTTTATTTTGAACATAATTTTGTAATAGGGTTTGAAAAGCAATTAGTGGCCGTTATGGTTTCTATTATGGGCACATAAAATGCATCAACTTTTAATAAAGTATTAAAAGTGCAACAGCTTAAATGCTATAAAATCATAATGGAAAGGCTGAATATGGAAGAAAAAATAGTTCTCAACTTAACAACTGTAATGAAACCTGCCCAATTACAATTGTAAGTCATAATGATCGTAAAACAGGTCATCGCTGCTTTATAAACTTTTTGCAGTGCGTGTTAAGTGAATCATCACGGTCATTGAGTGAATCCCCAGTCATTAAGCAAACCCATTATTCCCTATGGGCATTTTTGCTGTATACCAGAAATAAAACACTGGGTTTTGGCAAACCCATAATAAATTTTAGCCATGTCATTGTGGGACTCTGCGAATGGCCATGAATGCAGTTGCCAGTTGCCAAGCACCCAAATTTTGATCATGGGACTAAGGAGAGTAGTTATAAATTCAAAACGGGATTGTAATACATTTTGGGGAGGGTCTCTCGTAATTTCAAATGGTTGCTAAGTGACCATTTATTTGAATATATACTACCTGTATTTTTAAGAATTCAAGACTTGTGAATAAAAAGAACATTTCTCCAAATTCAGTAGAAAGCATTTGCTTACGATTTCTATCTAGGTTTGGTGGTTTAAATTGACACCTCCTTAACCCCTGCGTTAGGTCCAATCAGCCAGTGTAGTCATATGAGATTCCCAGAAAATTGACAAGGTTTTCCAGAAATTTGTGTGCATGCCAGTGGTGGGTTGCAGGCGGTGCACCCCGGTACAGGCATATTGGTGCCTGCCCGAAGCACCGGGTACTATTCCGGTACAGTGCTCCGGTTGGCCCACTTGCCCGCCCACACTCCTTGTCTTTAAACTCTTGGGCGCTTCTGCGCACACACACGGCACCTACAGTGCCTGCGTGATGCTCCACCAATCAGCTGGAGCATTGCAGAGGTGTCGCTGGACGGTAAGACGCATGTGTAGGTACGCGGGCGCGCTGCGCATGTTCAGTGGAGAAGGCCGGGCCCCATTGCAACCATACCGGTTGCAACAGGATCCGGAAAACACTACTGCTGTACGCTCACTTTTCTTTGTGAGTTGTGGCAGCAAAGGTGTGTGTTTGGATAGATAACCAAGGACAGCGTTCGAAGCAACTGAGCAAAGAGCACTTAAATGTTTTAAGAGGTGCTTTATGTGCACTAACTTGTTTTGATGCTCTTCTTTTGAATGCTTTGTGTTGCCCTGTAGATATCATTGACATTGATTCAAAATGGTCTTCTAAGTAGCTCCCACACTAGACGAAGTCTATTACCATAAACATTTGAATGATTCTTCTAAGCAATTACTGTATTTTTCAGAGTATAAGACGTACCTTTTTTCCCTCAAAAAAAAAAAGGCTGAAAATCTGGGTGCATCTTATACACTGAATACAGCATTTTTTTTGCCTCCTGAAACCCTGCTCCTTCACCAAAATGACCCTGCATAGCCTTTAGGAGGCTTTCCTGGGGGCTGAGGATGGCAGAAATGAGCAAAAAACGGGCCGTTTTTTGCTCTATTCCCCCCCCCCCGCCCCCAGGAGCACTCTATAGGCCTCCTAAAGGTTATGCATGCCCTTTTTTTGACAAGTTTGTCAGTTTTTGTAAAAAATGGGCTGTTTTTTGCTTCCCCCCCCCCCCGGAGCACTCTACAAACCTCCTAAAGGCTATCCATGCCCTTTTTTGGGGGGTGGGAAACGAAACAAACGGGCCCGTTTCCATGATAAAACAATTTTTGGGAGGTCTGCAGAGTGCAAAAACGTTTTTTAAAAATTTGCCTCTTCAAAATCTTGGTGCGTCTTATACTCTGAAAAATACGGTAGTATCTGCCACTGTGTTTACATTGCACACTCAGTTCCATAGCATGAGTGAAATGGGCTTTGCCATACATTATAGAAAACTTAAGAGATGTGGCCCACTAGGCTGTTACCTTGGATTAGTGATGGCTCACCAAGATGTCAGGAACATGTCTTCATAGTTTCAGCTCCCTTCAGTATGTACTTGTCTCGATGATTTTCGTGCAGATTGACATTTACTTGTCATTGTAACTAGCAGCAATATGAATTGTTATATATTCGTGTCACGATGGGCTGACAAGGTTACCAGTCAGCAAATTCCAGATATTCTCAGATGGCAGATCTTCCAATCATTGAATTATGTAATGAAGTTGTAACGGGTGTGACGCACAGATCATCAAATTTCAAATTCTATCTCTGTATGTCTCTCTCTTTCCCTGTGTGTGTGTGTCTCTCTCTCTCTCACACACACACACAAACAGTCACACATGGAAATGCCAAAAGGTATCACAGATAGCAAGAAAGTTCATGCTATCAAGCAATATTGAACTTGGTGCTACTGATTAAATCAATTTGTCTCTCGGAGAGACCGGGGGGGGGGGGAGGTATTTAGTCAGTCGCATTAGGTCAGGGGTGTCAAGCTCACGTCGTCATGGTATCGTCATGTGACATATCAACTTTTTCCCCTTTGCTAAACTGGGCGTGGCCAGCTTCTGATGCATCCGGCCCATGGGCCATGAGTTTGACACCCCTGCGTTAGGTCCAATATCTACCATTGCTTGTTAGCATGAACTTTCTTGCTTGATCTGTGACTCCTTTGGGCACCTCCTTTGTGAACTTGGAAGGGACTTTGTGCATCAAGCTTTACAACCAAAGAGAACAGAATTTCTTTTAACAGTCTACCCTTAGGGTGGGTCATGGCCCTGCACTCAAAATCAGTCTCTTCAACTAACAGAAGCTTAGCTATAGGCAAATAATTATTATTTATATGTTAAATTTATACCATGTCTTTGATCTAGGACAGGGATGGCTACCTTTTCTGGACCGAGTGCCCAAAGCGCCTCCCGAATCCCCAAAATGCAATGTGTGTACCCCCACATGTTACCCCATTCACTCAGGGAGGGCCCTCATGCATGTGCATGTTACACCCACACACACACGCACACAAGCCCCGACACCCCTCCCCCCATGCATGGGAGAGACCTGAAGTCTAGCTAGCTGGTGGGAGGCCCGTGTGTGTGCATGCCAGAGCTGAACTGGGACGATGGCTTGCGTGCCATCAGAGAGGGCACTGCATGCCACCTCTGGCACGCTTGCCATAGTTTCGCCATCATGCTTCTAGACCAGTGATGGCGAAACTTTTCAGCACTGAGTTCCCAAACCAGAACGTGCGTGTGTGCGCCGGAGTCCCGGAAGCTGGAAAACCAGTTCTGTGCATGCTGGCCACCTGGTCTTTGGGTTTCCGGCAGCTGCGCCATTCAGCTGGTCTTGGCGCATCCCGGAGCGCCAGAAACCCAAGGACCTGCTGATCTTCGGGTTTCTGGGGCTCCGCCATGCGTGAATATCTGGAAGAGCAGTTGGTGACGGTCCACTTGCCCACAAAGAGGGCTCTATGTGCCACCTGTGGCACGCATGCCATAGGTTCACCATCACGGATCTAGGGGTTCAGATGGCTCGATCCTCCAGTACTTTGCCATAACCACTGTGCTGTGGAGGCATCTCAGTTGAGAGACTTGAATGTCCCAAAGCGTCCAGTGGACTTTACAGGGACTAGAATCTTCTCCTAGTCCAGCATTTTGTAAATTATCTCTTAGGATAGAAAGATTGACTGGCTCCAAATCACCCAGGAAAGTTTTGTGGCTAGGGATTGATTTGAACTTTGGTCTTAAGATTTGAAGTGGGAGATCTTAAAAACCTAACTAAGTGACAGGACCGCACTGCCGTTCTATTTATTATTGCGTAGAACTGTTTGTGAACAGTTTTGCTGCAAGCATCTATGGCACCGAGAAGAAAGTATTCGGGTTAACATATTTTTCCCCCTCAGCTGATTAAAAATAATTACAGAGCTTGGTAAAACAACAATTAAAACGTTAAATCTCTGAAGGGAATGATCCAATAAGGAGGGGAAACCCCTGTGGAAAGTTGCTTGTGCCGACATTATTTCATAGTATAGGCAAGTAAGTTCCTGTTTTTGGTCCTGAAATAAGATCAAATCTAATTCTTTTACTTATGTATTCTCCAAAGAAAGCCCTTTTGGTTTCTGTAACACACCTGAAGAATTCAGTTTCCACGTGGAAATAAATTTGTTACAATATACAATGAAAAGTCAAATAATGGGAATCCTCTTCCCTTCTTAATGCAGTTTATTTCTACCACGTACTTTGTTGTTGGACAAGTGAAAACCAATCTAATGGCACAAAGAATTCAGAAGCTATGAACCTTCCTGGTTTTGCATTTGAAGTCCTGTGATCACGTTTTGGATTCTTGGTAGTAACCAGCCCACACTTAACAGCTGTTTGCAGCATCCCAAGGCTACGTGACCATAATTTATGACCTTTTTTGTTGGAAATCAGCAATTACCTTTTGCAAACATTGGGTTCACTAATCAAACATGGTCCCATAATGCCCCACTTAACAACTGGCATGACTTAAAGGAAAAGGTTCCCCTCGCACATCTGTGGTAGTTGCTCCCGATGCTAGTGACTGGTACTCATCTCCGTTTCAAAACTGAAGAGCCAGTGCTGTCCGAAGATGTGTCTGTAGTCATGTGGCTGGCATGACTAAATGCCGAAGGCGCACGGAACACCTTCCCACCAAAGGTGGTTCCTATTTTTCTACTTGCATTTTTACATGCTTGTGAACTGCTAGGTTGGCAGAAGCTGGGACAAGTAACGGGAGCTCATTCCATTACGTGGCGCTAGGGATTTGAACCGCCGAATTGCCGACCTTTCTGATCAACAAGTTCCGCATCTTAGCCACTGAACCAACCACTGACTACCACACATGTGCGGGGGGAACTTTTACCTTTACCGTAGCCTTTTAGACAACTCTGCGAACATATTTATCTACTGCGCCCAATTCTAGGCGGGGGGGTTCTCTTTTCCTCTTGAATATAAAATACTATTTTATATTAAATGTAATTGCATCATAGAAACATTGAAAAAGATTCCTGTCTTTTGGATTTTTTTCAGAACTTGAAAAGGAAACTGAATTATTTTACACATCATACAAGGTTCCAATATGTCAAGTTGGTGCACATTGAGTTAACTTGTGCTTCCAGCCTAGGCAGTTACAATTTATTCAACGAAACATAAGACATAGACAAATGTGTGTGAACCTGCCTTTCTTTTTTTTCCCCTTTACAAAACTAGAGAGAAGTAAATGAACATAGAAAAGATCCAAAAGGTTAATAGCCAAAACATTTACATGAACACCAATAACTAGCCTTCTGTGTCAGTACAATGTGCTTTTTTAAAAAAAAGAAAGAAACATAATGTATAATGAGCTATTGTTACAGTTGTGGAAAACTTCAAAGTAAAATGTAGTAAACAAGCAATTAAATTTTCTGCACCATCATTTAGGAAGTAAATTCCCCTCAACCTCAGGACAAAGTAGATTGTAAGAGATTTGAGGTAGAATAAAACTAAAGACCATAGTACCTCCACATCACAATTGTGTAGGATTTCAGAGAATGGTTCTGGTGAGACCATTCAATGCTACTGTAGTTAGTATATAGATAGATGAGAATGTCTAAAGTATGTTTCTATACATTTTGAATTATTCCAATTATTGTATAGGCCTTTTAAGTACTTCCCTCAAGAACCAACAAGAATAGTGCATGATAGTGGAGCAAACCTTCAGTTTAACATTTATTTTATTTGTCAAGTTTATAGAATATTAAGCCTATTAAATCTGTCTATATATCATATGCATGGGCCATGCACTACCGGGCTGTAGCCTACTTGGAATTTGGCTGGGCAAGTGGCTGGCTGGAGTGCACATGTGTGTGTGTGTTTGTGCAGCTCTACTTTTGCAAGTAGTGGGCTGATGGGCTATTGCATGCATGCGCACCAGCTTGCCAGTTACACAAATTGTTGGCTCTTGTGTGTGTTGGCTCTTGTGCAAAGACTATGTGTTCATACACGCCAGTACGCCGTTCATGTGTCCCAGTTCCTTCTCCCCTCTCCAGCTGGGCTACTGAGCCACAAAGGTTGGGGAGTGCTGATATACAGCATGGTGGATGGTGTGTGAGCAAAAAATGTGTATTTTGCATCTAAGGTCTGCTGAATTGATGTTTGTTAAATTGAGGGCTTACTGTAGTAAAAATATTGTTCTCCAATGTGCTGAGGGGAATCCAAGGAATGAGTTAACTCTGCCTTTGTGCTTATTAGACTGATTCTGACAGTCTTTTGTAGCCATGCCTCTCGCGTCTGCGTCCCCAGTTTTTTACTCAGTCTTATGCTCAACAGACGTTTATAGATTAGCTCCCACCTTCCAAATTTACAGAGTTGAGAGAGTTCCCTTCCTTGGATTCTCCCTTCGACAGCAGGAAAACAATCTGCTTACTCCAGTGTTCACAGGAGAGGGAACTCAACCCAGAGGAGCCGAGGTCCCTGGAAACTTCTGGGTTGGAAGCGTTATGCTTCTAAATACCGATTGTATACAAATAGAAGAGAGGAAGAACATACTTCTAAATCTGCTTGTGAGCATTCTCAAGCATTTACTCAGCCACTGTGAGAAAAATATTGGTCTAAAACAGCATCATGGGAATCTCACCCAAATCTTTATTTTTATCCTTGAATGAAATTAACTGTTGAGGATGGAACAGTGGCAGAAAAAAGAAAATATACATAATACTTACATGCAGTAAATCTCTGCTCCTGGTGACCAAGTGAGATTTGATCTTGCAATAATACTGAATACATTCTTTCGAAGATTGCTCTAACAATGTGTTTTCTATGACCAGATGTTTGTTAGATTGTTGCTAACAACAGGGGTTCCCAACCTTTTGGACCTCCGGGACCACTAAATTCATCATTTTAAATCCTGCGGACCACTAATATGATCTGCTTAATGATCATGGGTGTGGCTAGGTGGTCATGTGACTGGGTGGGTGTGGCCAACACTGATGTCACTCATGTAGTGGGGCGCCTTGCTGGCCTCTACTTGCCTTCCTCTCCCAGCCACTCCTTACTTGCCTGCCCGGGCTCTTTAGGGCTCCAAAGGGAAGCTGTTGCTGGAGCTAAGCAGCCACCATGAGAAAGAATTGGCAAAACAGCTGGATCAGTTCACATTGGATCTGACTGAGAAGGAGGCTCAGCAGAAGCACCTCACTGAGGATTATGAGCAGAGGGAAGACCTGTGGGAGTGCAAGGCCAGGTACCGGCGCCTGGAGGCTCAGCGGGCTGAGATGGTCAGCCAGTTCGAGGTCATGATGCAGTCCCACTGGAATGAGGTCCTCCAGCTCTTTGCCACCAGTGGCACTTCCCTCCAGCCTTTGCCCAAAGCCCCACACCAGGAGGCTGAAACAAACCCCAGGATGGAATTTCTACCCCCCTCTGCCTTGCACAAAAAGACCCTGAAGGGGGAGACTCTCTGCAGCATCACAAACGTTCATTGCACGTCCCCGTTCCAGGGCCCGTAGTTTGAGAACCCCTGATTTGGTTCAATATAAAAAATGCAAATAATTTTTTCTGCAAACCACCAAAATTTTCTCACGGACGACCAGTTGCTGACTACTGCTCTAAACAAACTGTGTGTTCCAAAATGGTATACGAAGATCCTCAATTTAGTCTTCTTTTATGTTTTGGATTGGTCTGTATAAAACATTCCGTGGAGATGATTTAAAGTGTAAATGTACAGTTTGTAAAACTATGCTTTAACAATGTCTGCTGGTTTGTAGCTTAATGGTGCAGCATTGAATGAAAAGGGCTCCAAGTTCAATTCCCTCGGATCTTTAGATTTTGAAAAGTCTTCTGTTGGGGGGGTCTTCAAAGATCAAATGCTAGACAGATCAAATGGTCTCACACATATATCTTGAGCCTTCTACTTCGTCCTCAAACTGTTTGGGAGCTGTACATTTTTGAAGACCAGGACGCTGCAGAACGTTTATGAAGACAGTACTGAATTAGCCAAGCCTTTTATTTCTTTCCTATGGTTGATAATCCCATGTTATAGGTAAGACAGTAAATGTTATTAGTCATAAAACGTTTGATGTGTCAATCACATAATGACCTTAAAAGGAAGCATTTGTAACACTTCTCTGTCTGGTTGCCTGGAGGCAATTTTTACTCACTGATGATTCTTAAGAAGCTTTAAGTAATCACTGCTCTGGCCTGCATTCTTGTTGATACACTCAAGATTTTCTGCGCAAGCACATGTTTCATTTTGTTCCTATTAAATGTATAAAACACTCTTGATATCTGGAAGTCCTTAAATGAAAATATTAAAACCAACAATTTTTTTCTCTTCAACGATTACTAATTCAAAAACTGGTGACATTCACTGATAGAAAATGTCATGGCCACCATAACTGCTGTTTTCTATAAATATACCAGCGTGCTAACAGTATGTGTTTTATCCTACACAAATGCAATGCCGTGCGGCTAAAATATAAAGGATCAAAATGTTGGATTTCTTTTAAAGAACCAGTTGTCCAAAATTAATGCAGGAAAGGCCTAGTCAGAAGTCAATTGCTGTCTAAAAAGATGAACAATAGGTATGTCACAAATTTTAGAAGAAGAGAAGGGCCGAGTGCAGATGACAACAGGGTAAGTGCCATCAAATAACTTCAAGTTGGTATTTTATCGCAGCACGGGACCATTGATCTTGGAAATTTTCTATGAAGAGAGAGGGGTAAGGCTCCCAGAATATTTAGCACCGTGTATGATAAAAGTAAAAGCTTTTGTATGTTTATGGATGGTATTAATACTTTCTACCGTGGAATTCAAGGCATTGTATATAGATGTTGCTGGTGGTCTCCCATGCAGATATAGGTAATGCTATCACCCCCTGCCCACACTTTGATACTCAATGATAATGTAATGTTAAATGCAGGGTGAGGCTTCACCTTCTTATCTTACTTCTGGCCTACTCTACTCCCCTGTTCTGTGGGGAGAGTACAGTAAGTCATAAGACTCATGGCGTGTAAGTGGGGACATAGTTATCAATTTCTAACTATGTGTGTTATGTATTGTTTCTTATAGTTAAGGTTTATTATTTGTACACTGCTAAAACTCTTAATGTCTGTCTGTTTCTTGGGCAAAAACATGATGCACAGAGCAAGAATTTTTGGATCAATGTACCTCAAACGGGCTAACTTACAAAATGCATCCAAAATGAAAGATCCATGACTCACATGAGATTGACATTTGGCAAAGTTGTGGCTGCTTCAGTGTTATCAATACGCCACGGTAAGCCACAATCTTAATTTCCAATGTTTCCTATTAGCCTCCAACAAGCAAAGTCAATGGGAAGCTAGTAAAAAGCTCCTAATTCCACTATTTTTTTGCCCATCTATAGTTGTTCTTTTTCTTTGTGTATGTTAGGAAATATCTCTGAAATGATGATCCAATGGGTCATGGATTGTCTAGTTGTTGTTGTTATTATATTATTATATTTGGCTTGCTTTTTTTCTATTTTACTAATATGTTGGCATAATAGCTGCTAGGTATTCTTAGAAAAATTTCAAAATGTTCTTACAAGACAAGGAAGAGTTCTTAAAAACTTTATTTTGCTTTTAGAAATTTATCAGATCATATCCTATGTGTTGCTCCCTTTTGCGTCACATAGGATTAGTAAGTTTGAGAAATAATGAAAGCACCCGTAGTAACAAGATCTTTCAAAAAAAGATTATGACCGTTTGTATGGTTATATAACAAAATACTTTGTCCAAATGTTTCCAGTGACTTTAATCAGCTCTCCATTGCTGAAAGGGGCAGTTAAGTGAATAGGATTCAGATCACATCAATAAAAGGAATTATATTTTAAAGTAAGGATGTCAAAGCAAAAGCAATGGTTGTTTATTCCTTTAAGGGGGAATTTATTTTTGCCTTCAGAAGTTTTAGAGTGTTCCTCTGATATAGAACCTTAGGTAAAGGAAAAGGTTTCCCTCGCATATGTTGCTAATCGTTCCCGACTCTAGGGAGTGGTGCTCATCTCTGTTTCAAAGTTGAAGAGCCAGCGCTGTCTGAAGACATCTCCGTGGTCATGTGGCCAGCATGACTAAACGCCGAAGGTGCACGGAACGTTGTTACCTTCCCACCAAGGTGGCTCCTATTTTTCTACTTGCATTTTTACATGCTTTCGAACTGGTAGGTTGGCAGAAACTGGGACAAGCAACGGGAGTTCACTCTGTTACACGGCAGTAGGGATTCAAACCGCCGAACTGCTGACCTTTCTGATCAACAATCTCAGCGTCTTAGCCACTGAGCCACCGCACCCCTTCATAAAACCTTATATGTTTACATGTCTCAGTAGTATGTTTTACACTGTATTAGCCTTTTTCCGGAAGGGGTAGCCAATGAATCACTTGAATTATTGTTCTACAATTTTTCTAGAAAGAACTTGAAAATTGGAATTTTACATTTTCCAATGCTTTCTCCATTTCAGTATTGTTGCTTGTTCTGCAAACTCCGAACTGGTCAAAGAATCTCAACAGATAAGCCATGTTGGTTTATAAATATGTATTTTTTTATGATAATATTCCAAGCACTCAAAATAGAAAGAACTTTCTTTCATTTACAGAAAGACCTGAATACCAGATGATCAATCTGTGATTCTGGAAAAAAATCAATCTGTGTGGTTTCTAAATGTCAACACTGGCTTGACGACATATAATCAATTGGTCAATGAATACCTGAAGTGAGTTAAGCTTATATGGAAAATCAACTATATTTGAAAAGTTATCTTACAATAAGAAGCTTTAAGAACAAACTAAAACAAGATAGTTACTGTAATTACCTTACACACAGAAGGTACTTGGAGGCAGGGGCAGTTCAGAGGTGCTTTTACCCCAGTGATTTATGTGTCTCTTCATTATCCCACCTAATCTAAATAAGAAAGAAAAAATAAGGACAATCTTATATACCATTTTTGTGCTTAGAGGTAAAGGTGATGCAGCAGTATGATTCGGTGCTACCTTGATTTTCTTGACATTTTAAACAGTGCAGGTGGTCCTTGACTTAACGACCATGATTGAGCCCAAAATTTCTTTTGCTAAGAGGGTTAGTTGTTAAGTAAATTTTGCTCCATTTTATCACTCATTGCCACAGTGGTTAAGTGAATCACTTAAATTGTTAAATTGGTTGTCAAGTGGTTTCCCCATTGACTTGGCTTCTGAATTTTGATCAAGTAACCATGAAGATGCTACAATAATCATCAGTGTGAAAAGTGGTCATAAGTCACTTTGTTCCTGAGGTAGTGTAACTTCAAACAGTCAGTAAGTGAACTGTTGGAAGTTGAAGGCTATCTATACCGGCGTTGCCATTCCAAGCTATCTGGCTTAAAAACAGCACGTCACATAGTCCGTGAGTGAAATGCTTTAAAAAAGGCTAGAATCTCAGTACAGAGTGAACTGGGATCTAAGTCAGCGCTACTCGCTAATGCCACACAGCTGATTTTTAAAAGGTCAGAAATCTCCACCTCTCTCCAGCTGCTTCTGGATGCCGGGAATCCTGCCTGCTAGCAGCTCTGTCTTCCCATCTGGAATTCCTATGCTCGGGCCGTGATGGTCTCACACAGCAGTGGTGGGTTCCGGATCCCATTGCAACTGGTACGCTGCAACAGGGCCTGGTGTCCACCACGTGAACGTGTGCAGTGCACACATGCGTATTTCCTGCCTGCATCGCGCAGGCACCTTAAGCTCCATGTGCATGCACGAAAGCCCCAAATGGCTCAAATAGCAGTGAGGGAAGCGGGCAGGCGGATGGGCCCCCCGGAGCACCGTACCAGAACGGTACCTAATGCTTCCAGCAAGCACCGATATGCCCGTACTGGGGAATACTGGCGTACCGGTCGTATCCCACCACTTTCACACACACCTCGTGTGTGTATTCCTCGTGAGTAGGAAAACCCACCCAACCGTCAGGGATCCAGTTCCACTCGTGGGGTCACCTCCTCCTCATGTATGGCAATCTTGAGACGGCACGTCGGATGTTCACCGTCTTGGGAGTTGACAACCAGGTGCGTGGCTCAGATGGTAATTAATGAGAAATTACTTTTCTTCTTGGTGAAGCCTGGACCTAAGGCAAATGTTCTTCTTTTTTGTTTTGTGTTTGTGATGCCACTTTTACTCGAGGGACATCCATGGCACAAATACCACTTTCCACCAGTTTCTAATTCTGCCTCTTTTTGGATATAGAGATGATCATAACAGAGTCACGTCTTCACTGTTCCAGAGTAGGCATTGTACATAGCTGTGTTCTTCCTCAATATGCTGATCCAGTGAAAAACGTTTTCAGAGCCTTTACCCAGGATTGATTGGTATTGAGTACATGAGATGCAATATTGATGACTTCCTGTTTTTCCCAAACAGAGATATAATTCAAGGCACTCATGCCATCTTGCATAATTAAAGAAAGTATTGTGGGGAAAAATAGGACTCTACTCTTTTAAGAGTCCTATTTAAGAGTTCTGCACCAGGTAATATCCAGGTATTTCTGTAATGCATGTTTCTAATAGAAAAAACAAACTCAAGCCCTGTAGCTCTTTAGAAGGCATTAACCTAGTTGGACGGCATCTCTCTAGGATATCAACCTAGATATAGAAGTATTGCTTACTTGGCATTTTTTTCAACTTCAGGTGATGATAGTTTATTCCCTTTGGATTTAATAGAGGATTTGTTTCATTCTAGTTCATTTTCTTCGAATGCTGAAGTTCAATTCAAGTGCCAAGCCAATTTAGCGAAAGGTAATGGGAACTGAAGTCCAGCGGTTCTGAACAATATTTAAGTGTGGGAAAGACTTGAGTCTGTTAATAGTTTTTGTTGCTCCATTCGTAATTTTTTTAGAATTATTGACTTGCTCTAATCATTGTTATAGGGTTGTTTTTCATTCCTTTTATGTATTACATCTGTGACTATTACAATTATGCCATGTCCATGATAAATAGAAGTAGAAATAAAAATTATGATGGCATCATGCCCATTTGTAAAATGTATTTATTGTTTACTGCATTTTATGCCAGATTTGCAAGTGACTCAAAGTTGTTGTAAAAAGCACAAAACACTGCAAAACAAACGAATCCCAATAAAACAAGAGCCATGCTAAACTGGAATAGAAGTGAAATCAGCAGCTGTTCCTTCAGCGATATCTTTCAGTCGGATAGCCACTAAACAAACATGCATGTTAACAAAACAATCATACAAGGATGTAAAACACTGTAACAAACATATTTATTTAAACATTTTCAGAATACCATTGCCTCCCCGCCCCCTCTTTTCAGGAAAGCTGTAAACTAGTTCTTAAAGTGATGCTTAAAAATTTGTGAATCCTGTTGAATTATCCATTTTTTCTACACAAATACTACCTTTATTAGTATTGTTATTGTGTCATTACCCATCAGAAGGCTGCCAAAGTCAGAAACAACATATTTCCTAGTTGGAAGTCTGTCTAGAAAGGGGGTATGATCCGATCAATTAATTTCTTATTATTTTCCTGTTTTTAATTATTGAGATTTTATCTGCTCTATTGCCTCTTGTTCTCTTTTTGAGTTTTCAATAATTTTAAAATATAAATCACCGTTACGGTCTTCTTGGCTGAAAAACACTTTGTAAATTTCACAATAAGCAAATAAGTCTTGTAAGAACTGGCATCTTCATGCCAGGAACAGTATGATCCTGTTAATTTTTCATCTTCATCCAAATACTAAAAGCATGGAATTCTTGCCAGTAATGAAAAAGTGGAAACCTCATTTTCGGTTTTGGTAAAAATAGCGATTTAATTCATTTTGGGAAGTTGAGTTGTTCCAATCTTTCTTACATTGTTGATGAGTAATTAATTTTCAAACGTGCTGAATCTATATGAGTTTGACATACCTGACTTTTATATAACTTCTCAGTTTCTGCATAATCCTGTGGAGTATTAATGCTAACTCGCTGCTTTTATTTTCCCCCCTTTGACATTTTAAGCTAACAACATTGAAGCTATGAATTTTAATTCTTTGCTCCTGTTACAATTTCTAAACAGTCTGAAAGCATATGGGTGAAGGTTGCCTGTCAGATTAAATTAAACCTTATTTTAGTGGCGTGAACATTTTTCTTTTTGTGATTTTTATTTTAATTAGTAGCTTGATACTTTGAGGAACAGTCATCTATATATGCTCTCTCTATAGAGAGACTGAAAAAGCACTGTGAAGTGGTATATAAGTCTTAAGTGCTATTGATGTTGCTATGTGATCTGCTTAATGATCACATAATTCAATTAATTGTGGTGATTCACAACATAAAAATGGTTATAAAATTTAATCAGGTTATATGGTGATCAGCTTAATGGCTGCAACATCTTACAACCAAAATCCCAGACCAGTTGTGGCTGTTAAATGAGGAATGCCTACTGTATGTAGGCAGAAATAAGGAAAAAGTGTATGCGGAAAGTTACACTGAAAGCACTTTTCTACCTTAGAGGAACCCTTGAAATAATTTCCATACAGCTGATAAAAATAGTTTTTTTGCCATTTTTTATTGGCAGTGATGTTGGCCATACTTATATCATGGGTTGTACAATGTAGAGAAAAGAGCAGTGAGCAGGAGGTAAGAGTTAAATTGGAAAGAGCATAAAGCAAATAGTTCATTATTAAATGTTTTTCTCCATCTTCATTAACACAAAATCTAAAATGGCGCTTAAATCACAGCTCATCCAATAGAAGGGAATACTGTTTCTCCTGAAAATAAGACAGGGTTTTATTTTCTCCCCCCCAAAAAATAAGCACTTGGCCTTATTTTTGGGAGGTCTTATTATTTTTGAGGTGAAGGAGACCCTTAACCTCTGCTCATGGCCCGCAGATCAGCTGATCCAGAGAGGGCAGAAAGTTCTCTCTATTTCTGGCACATTCTTGTCAGCCCTAGCATTGCTGGACCTGTCGCTCTTTTTGTGGCCGCCATTAAGAGAAGGGGCGCGGTACCGCCCCCTGGAGGGCAGTAGGATGACTTAGGGGGATGCTAAGAGGCAAGGGGGGGGCGGCACGGAGGCACTAATTGGCGAGAAAAAAAAGATAATGTGTTGGCTTTTTGAAGCCCATCGGCGCGGGCAGAAGGACGAAATTACCCAAACAAACCTGGAAATAGCTGCAGGTTTCCTTTTAAGCAACGTCACCACCCTCCCCTCCAATCACCGCCTTCCTCCCAGGAGAGGGGCGCGCATCGCTTAATTGCCTGCCCCCCAACACCGCCGGCGTCTTAACCTACCGGCTTGGCTTGTGAAATTTTTTTTTTTTAAAAACGGTCGGTGAGCGGGGAGATCATGAACCAATCAAATTCTAGTTGAGCTTGCGAGAGAGCTCTTTGCCACTGGTTTAACAACCGGTCACATATTTCGTGAAGCCTTGGAAGCAGTCAAAAACGACCCTTCGAGCAAACCGGAAGTCACTAGCAAAACAATCTTCTGCCATTTGTGGTGTCAGATTGGGCTTATTATCTGTGGAGCTCTAATTTTCAGGAAAAAAAGGGTAGTAGAGATATTGGACTGCATAGGCCTGTTTAGCTATTCTGCACCCCAAGTAGTTTCTAGGTCGCTTAATCTCAATGTTTAAAGAATAGGCAAAAATGCTTGCCCCACTTATTTATAACAATGTGGAAATAACTCCTGATTTTTATTATACATTAATTTTTCAAGCAGGGAACATTGAGTCAGTGGCAGCAAATTGATGTGTCACCTCCTTCCTCTGTGTTTGCTTCCATTATGGCGTTTTCTCAGAAGGCTGTTGCATTTCACCCTTCCTTCTTTCTTTCCGAGACTAGTTAGTATTCAGCAAAACACCTGCCTCGGGAAACATTTGTCAGCTTTCATGCACTCGGCAGAGAAATTCTGAAAAATGGATTGCAATTCCCAAACTGCCTTAGCTAATAAAATCCATAGTGTCTCCCCCTCCACCCCTTGAGAATAAGCGGCTATAGGCAAAAATCAAGCTTAATACCAAGAAGCACATTGATTTTATTTTGCACGTAGCACAGACAGTACTCACATGCGTGCACGCGCCATGCATCATTGTAAATGGAGACATCCAGATACTGCCCGTTTTATTTTCTCTCCGAGCAATTGCCTCTTCGGCATTCTTCCTGCCCAGGTGCCGGAAGAGCTTTTCAACAAAATAATTATATTAGTAGGAATCTTGACAAGTCTGTAAAATAGAAGATGGGGTTATTGTAATCCAGTGATCTAGCTTTCTTGAAACAAATGCGAGTGTCCCAGAAGCCAACTGCATTTCAAGTTGAGGTGGGACTTGCTAAATTACATAGAAGCTGTGTAGATTTGGTAGATTTCTCCTGAATATATTTCCATGAAAGACACTTCCATCAAGTGTACACTGTATAGGTAGTCCTCACTTACTGACTGCCTCATTTGGTCACCATTCAAAGCTAAACTTGTGCTTACATTAAGGACCTTTGTAAGATCTTTCCGTTATGTGATCTTCGTTATAGTAATTTAATATTGTTCTGTTCCAGATCTGTTGCTTTACTCACTCCCCCTTGCAGAGTAGAGGAAAAGGGATTACAATAGAGTAAGCAGACACCATGAGGAATTCATACTGAAAGCAGTGCGCTGGTGCTGGCAGCCTTGAGTGCATTATGCAGAGTCTGGCACGTATGCCTGCTTATTCTCTTAATCCCTTTCTCTCCAAAGAGGGTGAACATTCCAAAGAGTGAGGAAGTGGTTGGGGGCAAACAACAGTGGAAGGTGTGAAACTGATTTAATCTTGTCATCTAAATTTTAAGATTATCCCAATGCCAGCAGGGTGAGCATTCCAAAATTGGGGAACGAGGAAAGGAAAACACAAGTCCCAGTGCCATGTTTTCTTATTTAGCAACCACTTTGCTTAGCAACAGAGTTGATTCCAATTGTGGTCGCTAAACAAGGATTGCGCTTAATTAATTTTTTAAGGGAAATTAAAAATATTCATGTTTGCTAATTGGCTAGTTTTGTTTCGTTTCTTTGGCTGTGAATGAGGAGGAGAATCAAATTTGGCAACACCTACCAAAATTTACAGAACCTCAGACTTTTTCCACCTAATATGTTGTTTGTGTGTTGATTCAGTCTTCTATCCTTCTGAGGTTGTCGGTAAAATGAAGACCCAGGTTGTTGGCAACAGTATGCTGACTCTGTAAACAGCTGCGGTGGCCTAAAGGTGGAGCTCTTGCCTCACAATCAGAAGGTTGTGAGTTTGATCCTAGGCAGATGTAGGATCTCCTGCTTGGGCAGGGGGTTGGACTAGATGACCTGCAAGATCCCTTCCAGCTCTACTAAATCTGTTCATTAGTATCACTGTGGCCTGCCCATGGAATGGCTGATAGTGTTACTTATTTTAGGAGCAATTAACTAAATGGAATGTAAAAGTATGATAACAACAAGAACAAAAACAGTGTTCTCATTTTTACTTTCTAACTTCCTTTGCCTTATGATGACATTGTCCTAACTAGCCTTCCCCTGGT
Source organism: Thamnophis sirtalis (assembly GCF_051295495.1). Taxonomy (NCBI): domain Eukaryota; kingdom Metazoa; phylum Chordata; class Lepidosauria; order Squamata; family Natricidae; genus Thamnophis; species Thamnophis sirtalis. The sequence goes on from NW_028261391.1 coordinate 12,401,176, forward strand.
GTCTTCTAGGAATTAAAAACAAACAAAATTTCTTTGAAGAGAGTTGGATTCTTGTTGACTACATGCAGAGAGGGTGTGCTATTGCCTTTTGCCAGATTTTATTTTTAAATCTTTGCAGATAAAATATCTAATGAAAAAGGCATGCGGGTTGCATTGCTTAAAGTTCTTTCCAAATGATATAAAATCATTATTCAATTATAAACAGCTTGTGGTTTTAATATATTTACGTCCCACTGTTCCTGGTTGACCTCAATAAATAATAAAGATGCATAACAGCATTAAAACAATACATGCATGCAATAGCAATAAACTTTAAATAATTTTTAAAATATCTTAACATTGTGGTAACATCAAGTTGGTATGCACTCTTATTTACCAAAGAAAAAAGCAACACACACATGTGATTCATACATTTATTATTTGTTTTCGCTAAATCTTGAACCCTGACTTACATCTTAATTTTTGTGTATCTTGTGGGCTAGCAGAGTAATGGAAAAAAAAACGATTAGATAAAGTGAATATTGTTGAAATTATGTTCAATGGGTGAAAAAATTGATTACTATTTCTTAGGATAGCTGATTGCTTGTTCCACATATTCTGCTTATATAAATTCTACTCCAGTATAGGAGACTTAAGAAATTCTTGGTGAAAAACTACAGACTGTTGTATATCAGATCTATCTATCTATCTATCTATCTATCTATCTATCTATCTATCTATCTATCTATCTATCTATCTATCTATCATCTTTTTTTAAAAAGTTGGAATCCATTTCTTTATTCATTCATTCATGTATTAGAATTTTTATCCAACTTTTGTTACCTCATAAGTAAATCAAGGCAGCCAACATACATCATACTCTTCCTTCCACCTCTTTTTCCAACAATAATCCTGTGAGGTGTGTTGGAGTAAATAAGAGTGACTGATCCAAAGTGTATGCAATACTCAACATGCCAAGGTGAGAACCGTGTGTCTGGATTGTTCATAAGTATGACAATAAAGTCATCAAAAATTGTCATAAATACGACAACAGTCATCCAAAAGAACTTCCATGAATTTTCTAAGGGTAGTTTTTATTTTAAAACTATTTAGTTTAAAGTTTTATTTTAAAATTTTATTTTAAATAACTTTCATCATTAAAAAAAACCATTCAAACAGGAAACATTATTTAAGGGGAAAAAAGTTATTTTTATTGTAACTGGAGTATAAAGTGGAAATTGAAATTATGAGGGTTTCCATTTTCATACCATACAGAAAAACCCACCAGTATTATGATAATATTTTTAAAAGCCACAATTTTGCTTGATGGCCTTCAATTAACTTCCTTTTTGAGGAAAAGCTCAACATCCGTATGGCTTCCAAATGAAGATTTATGGCAGACTAGATGTCCCTGAAGGAGGTGGGGATGGCTTTGTGATAGTGTTTGTCAACTAGACAGAAAATGCTGGCTGGTGCAGTTTTTCTGCATAGATAATGAGATCACCCACTTGCACTCCGTAGAGTTGTTCCCCATGAGTACATTTCAGGAATTAAGTTGGGTTATTTTTCCAGTTGACTCATGAGTTGAATGTCTGGGAGTCGAGGGATTTCAAGCAAGCTCATAGCCATAATGCAGCCTACATGGCCACAAATGCGGTGGAATGATTTGAAATATGTTGGGCATGCAAGAAATCCTTCATACATCACATATAGTAAAAGATAAAGGTTCTCCTCGCACATATGTGCTAGTCGTTCCTGTCTCTAGGGGGCGATGTTTAACTCTGTTTCAAAGCCGAAGAGCCAGTGCTGTCCGAAGAGGTCTCCGTGGTCATGTGGCTGTTTACCTTCCCAACAAACGTGGTCTCTTTTTCTATTTGCATTTTTACATGCTTTTGAATTGCTAGGTTGGCAGAAGCTGGGACAAGTAATGGGAGCTCACTCTGTTACGCAGTGCTAAGGATTTGAACTGCTGACCTTTCTGATCGACACGCTCAGCGTATTATAAGAAATGCTTACTTGAGGTTGTTTTTGGTACAGAATCATGGGTATCCTTACATTTTCCAGAGAAGGAAATGATATATCAGATTTTTTTTTGTTTTGAATAAATGATTGCAAAGTTTTATCTTTATATATTGATGAATGAAGAAGAAATATTAATATGTCCACATAGATAAAAAGCTACACCGGGTATACTTTTTACCTCAGCGCTGCAATACCAATAACTTGTTATTTTAAAAGGTTCCCCCCCCCCCCCCAAGATGATATTTTAATACACCAGTATAGAATTCACTTTTATAAATAGATGAAGCTAGATTTTAAAGATTATTTTTTAAATAGACGTTGGAAACTTCATGGTGTTTGGGATCTCTTCAAGGCATGTAATTGTGCTCACATTTTGCATAGCTTCATGGAAAAAGATGAGTCAAAAATATAAACATTTGAAAAATAAGTTGAAGAAAGGTTGGAGGACACATGCAGAACAACGCATACAGAAATTATATGAAGTATTCGGGCTACTAAATTCAAATGCAATCTCACTGTTTGTATTTCAGGCAGAATATTTATTGAATTATGTAGAGCAAAATTGTTTAGAATGATGGGAAAAACCTGGTAAGTTACTGTCCCCTCAACAACAGCAACAAATAATAATATTTCTACTACTAAGGATACTCAACCCAATCTATATGACAGTGATTTAATGCATCAGTAATGCTATGTGATTTTATAAAATTAGCAAAGCTTTTTCAATCATATTCCACAAAATGTAGCAGGAACCACAATTTTTCTAAATTTAAATAAACTTGATATATTTCTTTATTTGACCTATGGTTGTTCTTATGATATACGAAATCATTTATTATTTGTTCCCCTCTTTTTTCTTTTTACATTTCAGCAGATCTCACTTCTTTCCTATGCATTGCAGATTTGTGTTTAACCAGTTACTTGATAAAAATTTTTAAATCATTGTTCAACTTAATAAATATTTGGAGCAATTTTTGGTCAAGTAAGGAATAAGTGAATCAAAATAGAACATTGTGACCCTTCAGATGGGATTTTTGTAAATGGAGTTTTATTTTATTTATTTATTCACTTTCTATAGTCATCATACAAGTGACCTTGGATGTTAACAATTATAAAAGAATGAAAAACAGCTACAATGTAGTGCAAAATTAGATATATAACAGCAAAGAAGAATAATCTCATCGTAGATGTCAATGCAGCCAGATATGGAGCCCTTCACACAGCTAGGATTCCAGGCCTAGACACAAAATTAGGTCTTCAAGGCCAACAATGGTTTAGGTCATCATTATTTCTGAAGGAAGAATGTTCTATAGCAGCGATAGCGAACCTTTTTTGGCTCACGTGCCATAAGTGGGGGGAGCGCAGGGGGGTCGTCCACAGGTGTGCCGCACCTATAATGCAATGCACAACATCCCCCAGTGCACATGCGCTCACTACAGGCGCGAAGCTACACCCCCCCCCATTTTCTGCATCCTTTTTTCGCCCTCCCCAGACTTTAAAGCCTCTGGAGTCTGGGGAGGGCAAAAAATGGTTTTAAAAAAGGGTGAACTCAGCATGCACGCTGGCCAGCTGACAGGGCAGTACCTCGCAGGCCCTGACAAATGGCTCCGCATGCCACAGGTTCGCCATCCAGGTTCTATAGGGTAAAGGTTCTGGCAGAGAATATAGCAGTAGACTTAGCAATAGCAGTAGACTTATATACCGCTTCATAGGGCTTTCAGCCCTCTCTAAGCGGTTTACAGAGAGTCAGCATATTGCCCCCAACAATCCGGGTCCTCATTTTACCCACCTCGGAAGGATGGAAGGCTGAGTCAACCCTGAGCCGGTGAGATTTGAACCGCTGAACTGCTGATCTAGCAGTAGCCTGCAGTGCTGCATTTAACCACTGCGCCACCTCAGCTCTCGAATACATTTCTTCTAGTCATTGGACAGCTGACATTGCTGATAATAATAATAAACATTGCTGATGGGACCTGTAGCATATTTCACCTACTGAGGTGAGTAGAAATCACTGGGAGAAAGAGAAGGTATAGAGTAGGTAACCTGGTCCCTGTTCTAACCTAGGCTTCCCAAACTCCTGGTACTGATAAAAAACCCTTTTTATTAATTTACTGTGAATTCTACTCATTCACATCCAGCAAAGTCTTTCAAGGGAGGATTTACAGTCACAGACCTTAACTGGCTTGGAGAGCTGCCAGGCCGATATCTGCAAAATTTGGCAAGGAGTCTCAGAGAATCACGAACCAATTAAGCAAACTAATTGTCTCCTTCAAACTCTACTCCCCTTTCAGTCCTCTTTTTTCTCTGGAAGGGGCCATTCATCGTCCAACTGTGGCCTTACTCCCAAGTCAACTCCTGTTCTTTAGCTGCTCCCTTCTTCTGACAACATGCATGCACACACTGGGAACAGGCTCCAGCTGTTTGTCTGCTTCACTAATGTCTGACTCCAAAGGCAGCTGATAACTGGCATACGGCCCTGGCCCCCTCTCTGCCTCTGACACAGAGCCCTCATCAGAACCTTCCCCAGATTCCAGGACTGGCCCACGTTCCTCCCTAACCTCCTCACTGTTCGAATCTGTCTCCAGCTCTTCTGTCAGTTGGAGGACCACAACAGTCCCAAACCATGAAGGGCTTTAAGGGAGACCAGTACCCTGAATTGCATCCAGAAACACACATGCAATCAGTGCAGCTCATTGCAGTAATGTTGTTACATGTGTCAAATATCCAACAACATTTACTATTCATGCAGCTGCCTTTTGCACCAGCTAAAGCTTCCAAATACTTTTCAAGCCCAACCCTGGTTAAACATATTGCAGTAATCCAAACAAGATGCCACATGGGCATGAGTAGCTGAGCAGAGCCTCACTTATTTCCTCCCTTTATTAAAATGACTTATGCAGTTTGTCAAAGATGTCCTTTATCTTCTATTTAATTTAAAATGGGAACCGAACTATTGGCCTGTCTTAATAGGCAATCAAAGGACATGCTAAGAAATGTCTTGTCTGCCAGAGCCTCTATTCTGTGGAACTATAGGAGCAGTTGTGGATGAATTCAAATTGTAATTTTGGTCTGCGGCTTATTGATAATCGCGAAATACCAAAATGTTTTTATGTAGTACAATGACTTAGAGAATTATGATGTTACTGAATTAATTTGAATAAGTGATATACTTTCCATAATCAGGTAGCTATGAAAACCTATAAAAATTACATTGTTTGTTTGTTTGGATTTTTTAAAAAAATAGCTTACCATGGAAATGGTTTGTCAGGATGTAAATATGTTTGTTGTTTCCACATTGATATTAATATGAATACATATTTTCAAAACCCATTGAGTTTATGGAGAAAGATAAGTATTGTAAAACTGATCATCACTTGACTATTGATATATGTGCTTAGAGCAGGGGTGTCAAATTCATGTCATGGTGACATCAGGTGACGTGTTGGGACTTTCCCCCCTTCACTAAACGGGGCATGGGCGTGGCCAGGGCGTGACACATTCGGCCTGCGGGCCGGGAGTTTAACAGCCCTGGCTTAGAGGATTTGTCATCTTAACCTTTTAACATTTTTCAAGTGGATTGATCTTACTGAAATAAGTTTTACTAGAAAGACCAAACCATAGATCTTCTTTATCTTAAATTATAGATAACATATGATTGTGGGGGTTGATATACAATCACCTTTATCATTGACAAATATTTTGACATCTATTTCTCTAAGGAACCCAAGATATGGATCTAAGAACCTTTATGAAAGTTACTATATCTCTGCCTTCATGATGGTCTTGCTCCTTTGTCTACTAAAAATGATATTGAAAAGTTGGAGAAAGCTGAAATTAAGGTTTTTTTTTTGTTTTACTTAGTGTCTTAAGTTAACTTTATCTCAAACTGTAGAGTGGTTGAGGGAATGAACTTGGAATGTCTTAGTATTAGAGTCAAAAAAAGGCTCTCAAGTTGAATTTAAAAAGAAAAACTATCATTGTTGACACTTTGGTTAGCTTAACTCAAAACATGCAACAGAGGGAGGAGAATGTACAATAACTTTTGTTTAATGTTCTGTTGCTGTTTTGTGGTGGTTTTTTTGAGGGGGAAGGCAAGAGTTCCCAGTGATCACACAATTCACTATATCACAAACATGCACACTCAAATGTGGCAAAATATAATTGTAACTGAAGATAATTGGTATTAAATGAAACCTGAGTCACAGGATGAAATGAATAAATAATATTTTGGGTGCTTTCATAATTGTTTGAAAATAAAACCAGATGTGTTTTTGTTGGCTGGTATTAAAAACAATGTGAGACCATCCTGCTTATTACCAGGAGACCACTTGGAAATTCCAGGGTTTAACATTTTATTCTGAACAGGACTTGGCAGTAAATTTCAATCTCCTGACTTCACACAGATTAATTTGACTACTAGGTTTGGGGTTAGCTATAGTAACTCTGGCATAGCCTAACTAGATAAGAGTCGATTAAAAATTAGAATTGTTATATTGGACAATTGCTCGTCCACATCAATATGATGCTACAGTTTACCCCCTTATATCCACAATATGAGTGGCTAAGATGCTAAGCTTGTCGATCAGAAAGGTTGGCAGTTCGGCAGTTTGAATCCCTAGCACCTGTGTAATGGAGTGAGCTCCCATTACTTGTTCCAGCTTCTGCCAACCTAGCAGTTTGAAAGCATTTTAAAATGCAAAAATGCAAGTAGAAAAATAGGGGCCACCGTTCCATGTGCCTTCAGCTTTTAGTCATGCTGACCACATGACCACAAAGACTTCTTTGGACAGCACTGGCTCTTCAGCTTCGAAACAGAGTTGAGCACCACCCCCTAGAGTCGGGAACGACCAGCATATATGTGCGAGGGGAACCTTTACATTTATCCACAATATTCCAAATATGTTGCTGCTGCTTCTCATGTTCCAGTGGTTGTATGCTTCACTGAAGCTGAGCATTTCCTGGCAGTTGACATAACTGATGCCTGTCCTGAGAATTGCTAGCTCTTCCGATTATTTCTCACAGAGCTATTGTCTACAATGAAGAGTTGAAAATACATGCTTGAAGCAGTTAGTGGCAAACTCATTCCTTAATACTGCCAGGAAAGTTGCATGGATTCTGTCACCATGGGTCAAATTCAACTCAAGGGATCTTTACCTTAGCTTACTAATGTTACGACAAGAAATTTATACTTAAAAATTGTGCTTAATATTCTGTAGGAGTACTGCTGGACAAGATAGTTGCATATAAAGCAGATCTTTTTATAACTTTTAAGAGTAACTATAGGCTTATGGGAATCTGCTGATTAATATAGAGCAGTATCTTATTAACCTCTGGCTTCAATAAGCCATTTAAATAAATACCTTAATATAAAGTCATTAAAAGGATATTTTTAGCATGGTAGCCTTTAACCATTAAAGAAACTTGAATGAGAATTGTATTTACTGTGTTTTCCATGTTATTTATGTATTATGTGGAATTAAATTACTAAGATACTTACTGGTGAAAGATAAGGATTGAGTAAATAGCATTTAGAAACCTGAAACATCTGATTAGGAAAATGCTGTTTCTGGTAGCTGTCACTTCAGCCAAGCCGGGATCAGAAACATATATCATTCCTCCAAGGAATTCTGCATTGTCCACCTGGGTACTATCATTGTGCATGTGGAACAAAACTTTCTGATTAAGAAGAAGTGGATGTTATATTAGAGACTTGAAGCATTTATTTCTTCTTTCTGTCCCAGATTAGGGAAGGACTGGCACAAGTTGGGCATTACATGAGTCATCAAGATATTTCTGAACAGAACAGAATGGGGATTCAGCATTTTGAATAATCTCATAGTACTCATTGGACAGCCAGGCTGTGATCTCCAGGTTAATTAAGGCCTGCATGAAAGTAGCATGTGACCCAAAATAAACCACTAGAAGGGGAGATACCTCGGCCATTTTACCTAGGTGAGACAGTTTATTACAGAAAAATAAATCTAGGAACACCAGGAGAAAACAATATCTCAAAAATTGTACACATGCTTTCATTAATACTTTAAATTATAAGATATTAAGAGTTGTTGAGTATTTCACAACCTATAAATTGTATAAATACACGTGATCCTATTTTAACAACCACATCTTCAGTGACTGAATACTTATGATAGTACTGAAAAAATAGTTACAACCAAAACTTACAGCTGTCACAGTATCTTTCCAATCATATGGTCATGATTTGCAGTCTTCCTTACTGGCTTTCCACAAGCAAAATCATTGGGGAAACCAGCAGGAAGTCATAAGTTACAGTCATAAGTCATGAGATTATCATATAACAGCCCACATACTCTCAGCAACCAAAACTGTCATCCCCAAGCTGTCTGGTTTTTCAACTTATGACTGTGTCATTAACCAGAGAATTGCATGCAGTTTTACCAAAACATACCTTTCAAATTACTTCTTGTTGAGTAACACAATTGAGATGCGGCAATCAGCTGAGCAGATATAGATAAGGAAAGCGCAAGAGCTGGTGAACGGGCCAACCTGATCGTCGGAGCGAACTGGTTCACTCTCAGCTGATCGTCGTTTGCCCGAACTGGTCCAAACCGGCTGAATCCTACCCCTGCTCATTATATAAATAAAGATCTAGCGTGGAGGAATTTCTTCTCCTAGCAATTGTGTTTTTTGATCATGATGAGCTTACAGAAGAACTAGTTACATTATTCTTCCTAAGACTGCCATCCGGTATTTGGTTGTCAAAAATTATACTTCAGGAAGAAAATGATGCTCTATATCCTTGGATTAAGCATAGGAGGTTGCAAAATCTTCTGGATTTAAAATGTTTCAAGGTTGAAATAATACTTTTATTTGAAGTGGATCGTTCCAACTATTCTGGAAGTGTTCCAAACTCAAAACGGATATTATGGTTTAAAATAGATGGAACAACCTGTTTTAAACTAGAAAAGCTTCAACATGATTGCTATACTGTTCTACATTGTTATTTAATAGCAAAAAACTCAGGTTGTATAGCTTATAACTGCTTAAAGAGATCAATTGTGGTGGCGTTTTGGTCATTTCCCTGTAGTTTTTCTTGGATCAATATAGAAATGACTTGTTATTGCCTTCTTCCTGGCTGTTGTTGTTGTTATTATTATCACAACAACAGAATTGTATCACAGCGGCCAGTTGTTTCGTCGGATTTGGCATCGATTACTAGTCGGCCCCCACCCAGGGGCCTAGGACGTCTTAACGTATTTTCGTAATATGCGTGCGGATCCAAGCAGTGCGACTTTTTGCATTTGACTGATGGTGATTTTGTCCATTTTTAACTGTTTTAAATTTAATTCCAGTGCTTTTGGAATAGCACCCAGTGTGCCGATTACCACTGGAATTAACCACTGCTGGTCTGTGCCATAATAGTTGAATTTCGATTTTTAAGTCCTGGTATCTTGCAATTTTTTCATGTTCCTTCTCGGCGACCCTGCTATCACCTGGTATTGCGATGTCTATGATTGTGACCTTATTTTTCTCAACCAGTGTGATGTCTGGTGTATTATGCGCCAGTATTTTGTCGGTTTGTACACGGAAATCCCACAAGATCTTGATCATCTGATTTTCGGTGACTTTTTCAGGCTGATGTTCCCACCAGTTTGTTGCTGTTTTAATATTATAATTTTTGCACAAATTCCAATGGATCATTTGTGCTACTGAATTGTGCCGCAATTTATAATCAGTCTGCACGATTTTTTTACAGCAACTTAGTATATGATCAACAGTTTCATCAGCTTCTTTGCAAAGTCTGCATTGGCATTGTTGTTGTTGTTATTATTATTATTATTATTATTATTATACAATTGTATCACAGCGGCCAGTTTTTTCGCCGGATTTGGCATTGGTTACTAGTCAGGCACCTTCCAGGGGCCTAGGACGTTGTAACGTATTTTCGTAATATGTGTGCAGATCCAAGCAGTGCGGCTTTTTGCATTTGACTGATGGTGATTTTGTCAATTTTTAACTGTTTTAAATGTAATTCCAGTGCTTTTGGAATAGCACCCAGTGTGCCAATTACCACTGGAATTACCACTGCTGGTTTGTGCCATAGTCGTTGAATTTCGATTTTTAAGTCCTGGTATTTTGCGATTTTTTCATGTTCCTTCTCGGTGACCCTGCTATCACCTGGTATTGCGATGTCTGTGATTGTGACCTTATTTTTCTCAACCAGTATGATGTCTGGTGTATTATGCGCCAGTATTTTGTCCGTTTGTATACGGAAATCCCACAAGATCTTGACCATCTGATTTTCGGTGACTTTTTCAGGCTGATGTTCCCACAAGTTTGTTGCTGTTTTAATATTATAATTTTTCACATTAAGACTTTGATAAAAACGCCGTTGGTCTGATCGAAATTGCTGATTTTGTTTATATTGGATGATTCGTTCCTCATATCTTTCAATTTTTCTAGCTGTTGCTGTTATCCGCTCTTTTACAATCTCTACAGCTTCATTGATGTTTCTTGTATCCAATCTATATCTTCTGATTAGCTGATCTATGATTTTCTTGTTTTTAAGCCGTTGCTCATGCATGTTCTTTAAGTTACTAGCATCTGTCCTTAATTTTTTGACTTTTTGTTCTAATCGGATTTTCCACTTTGGCTTTGATGCTTTTTCTGTTGTGTGACTAGGTACTTTGATTTCAATGCCTAGTTCATTAGTGACTATTACAGCTGCGCTGTACATTAACTGGTTCGTTTCCAAGATGGATCCCGATTCAATTGTTGAAAACACTGCATTAACCATTTTCATGATAGGGGCCAAACTTTTCTTAGGCACAGTTTTTAGTGATGGTAAACGTTGCCTTTCCTCATTAAGCAGAAAATGCTCCATGATCTTATCCTTCAATTCTTCTGTTTTTGAGTTAGTTCATCAGTTGGTTCAGTGATAACTGGTTCTAGTGGTGGTGGTGTTATTTCCTCCCCGAGAGCTTCTTCTGGGAGTTCTACTATAATGTCTTTAGTTGTGTCTTGAATATCAGTTATTTCTGCTTGTGATATTGTTTTTTTGGTTTTGCAATTTGCCTGAATTTCCTCAAGTTCAACTTCACTAAACACTTTATTCCGTACAATAAATCGCCTTTGATCTGCTAGTCGTTGTTCACTAACATTTGAATCTGGATATTGTTCTTTCCATAATTCATACATTCGCTTTAAATAACCTTGGATGAGAAGCGAAATGTTGTCAAAGAAAAAAAAATAGCAATATAGCAATAGCAGTTAGACTTATATACCGCTTCATACCTCTCTAAGCGGTTTACAGAGTCAGCATACCGCCCCCACAGTCTGGGTCCTCATTTCACCCACCTCGGAAGGATGGAAGGCTGAGTCAACCTTGAGACGGTGAGATTAGAACCGCTGAACTGCAGATAACAGTCAGCTGAAGTGGCCTGCAGTACTGCACCCTAACCACTGTGCCACCTCGGCTCTGGACAGAAAGTCCAGTTGCCTCTTGAAAAAGCACCTTTAGGACAGCCGACCTATTGTATGTGTGCAACTATTTTGAGCATTATACTTAGTCTAGCAGTTCTGTGAGAATGTAACTATCATTTTAGCATTTGTTTTCTGCTACACTAATCTCTCTCCAGCTCTTTAAAACAATAAACAAAACCCCATACTTTTCTTTCCTTAGAAAATTCCAAACTGGCTGTGTCACCTGATTTGCTTTTTCTGTTCACTTTTACCTCGACAGATAGACTTGGCTGCCTTAAATTAGGTCACTAAATCTTAAAAGGCTAAGCAAGTAAACATTTGCCCATCATCAGGCATCACATTGGTGGAAAAGGTAAAAGGAATGTGAGAATTTTGCAGGAAAAATATGAGATAGGAGCTACAGGAGAATACACAAAGATACCCCAAATTCAAAGAACAACAGCTTTCTCTGACAAGGACATGACAGGAGTAGGCCAATGGGATAGCTTGCTTTGGGGGCCAAAGATCTCAGCTGCCAGGCAGACTCATACCAAGGATTATAATAGCCTTGCATAACCTAGTTCATCAGAGAATTTCTCAAACCTTTAAAGTAGCTCAAGCTGTCAGTAATTAATGCAGTGATTTTCAGAGGTAGGCAGTATTCAGAGCTGAAGCAGGAAAAATTGTTTAGACCAAAACTGTCAAACTCCCAGCCCAGGGCCAGATGCGTCACACGCTGGCCACGCCTATGCTGGTTTAGCGAAGGGGGGGGGGAGTTCTGATACGTCACATGACGTGATGGCATGAGTTTGACACTCCTGGTTTAGACCCCAGAGCAGGGGTCGGCAACCCATGGCTCTGGAGCCATATGTGGCTCTTTTCATCCCTCTGTTGGCGGCTCTCTGTTGCTGGTTGGTAAAAGGAAAAAGGACACCGCACTCGGAGAGACTCTATGGTGGGGGAACCAGACTTTTGGTTGGCAGAAGAAAAAGAGTGCCATGCTAGGAGGAGACTCTATGGTGAGGGAACCGAACTTCTGGTTGACTCCGGGATTGAATGAGGGGCTTCTGGTTAAGACCTTAGTGGCTCTTTGAGTGTTTAAGGTTGCCGACCCCTGCCCTAGAGGAGCACACCTGGTGAACGTGGAAGGGGGTGCCTTAAAGAAGCCATATCTATTCTCTGCCAGTCAGATAGAAGGTATGAGACACGTGAATATCACAATTTCACCCTTTTTGTTGCTATTCTGCTTCATTCTATTTACAATATAATATTTCATCTTAAATCATTTTACTCTTTTGTGGTTTTTTAAAGGGTTATAATTGTTTTTTTGGGGGGGAGGATACAGATAGTCCTTGACTTACAACAGTTCCTTTACTGATATTTTGACATTACAATGGTGCTGAAAAAAGTGACATCATTGTTTTGCACACTTATAACCGTTGCAACATCACCATGGCCAGATAATCAATATTCTGACACTTGGTAGCTGACTCGTATTTAGGATGGTTGCAGTATCTGGGGTCATGTGATGACCTTTTTCAACCTTCTGACTAGCAAAGTTGGCAGGGAAGCCATTGTTAGGTTAGCTCCCCGTTGGGAGAGCAAGTGCGTTCAGAGAAGCGTTGGGAGAGTTGTGTTGGAGAACACACAAACCAGCATACAGAGACACTGTAGTTTAAGTAGGCTTTTACTTTCGTGGAAATAGGGGTAAAGGGAGTCCATCAAACAGTCCAAGTCATACACGGATAAGACAGTAAGTCATCAATGTATTTCAGTTAAGGGATAATCCAAATAACACAATCCATAATCATATAATCAATTCAGTACTCAAAATTTGCTAGCAGTTGTAAAACTTACAATAGTTCACTTGCTAACAGCCAGCTTCCAAAACACTCAGATCAGCCCAGCATCTAACAGAGAGCTAACAGTCATTCTGGCTCCCTCTTACGGCCAATTGAGGAAACAGCAACCAATCACATTTTATAGTATGATTTATAGCATTGTTACATAATTTATATATTGCCAACTCAACCGTTAGATTATATACCTAACAGCCATATTCACTTAACAACTATATTACTAATTTAACAACTGCAGTGATTCACTTGACAACTGTGACAAGAAAGGTCATCAAATGGGCAAAACTCACTTAAGAACTGTCTTGCTTAGCAACAGAATTTTTTGCCCAATTATGGTCGTAAGTCAAGAACTACCCATACGAAAAAGGTTTCCTATATTTGTTTTGTTCTCTGCTCCAGTTTTTTATTCTTCATGTAGATTTCAGAATATTACATTTCACTTCCCGGTATTCTTTTTATTTCAGATATCATGTAGGGAAGCGTTTAAACCTTTTAACATTGTGTGTGTATATCAGTAGTGGGTTCCTATTGGTTCGGACCTGTTCAGCCGAACTGGTAGTGGTTTAACAGCCTGGGTCACTGGAACCAGCAGCAACCCAGGCTTGCCACGCCCCTGAACCGGTTCTCCGGATTGCGCCGTAGGCGGCACTATATTGTTTTTTGGGTTCTGCACATGCGCAGAACAATTTTTATTGAACTGCGCATGCGTGTACAGTGCATCAAGCATGAGCAGTGCGCCCACCAGTGAACCAGCAATAGTGCCTGCCAGAACCCAGTCCTGTATGTGTGTGCACGGGCACATTCATTCATTTTATGAATCAAGAAAGTTTGAAAACTACTACTTCTCCATAGTGAGGGGGGAGGAGTATCCAGGATGGGTGTTGACTTTGTCCTCTCATGATTGGATGAGTCAGATAAGCTCTTTGGGTAACGCCCCCTGGCCAGCAGGACTACCCATTCTTCTGACTCATCTCCTCAAGGAAAAGTTGCACTACTCAGTAACTCCAGTAATTTACAAAGGAGTAAGGAAAATAAACTTGGATCCGGCGAATCCTGCCTCCCTTCATCGAACACAGCCTCCTCCTGCAAGGACTGGACTGCCACAAGCCCCCTGGGGCGGCACGCTGCCCTGGCCACTGAGTGAGACGGAGTCACTCAGGGAGGACAATTGCCGGGCAGGCAGGAGGAGAGGGCAATATGCTTCCTAGAAGCAGCCCTTGATGCAGAGGCTAATCAGGAGCAGAAGCGCTCCTCTGCTCCCCTCGGGTTGAGCCACGAAGCTGGCTAAAATACCCTGGAACACCTGTGCTGGCAGCCGACAAGGTGAGAGCCGGAAAGGCTTAAAAAGAGCTGCGGAAGACAGGGGAGAGAGCTGCAGCCATGGCAAGCCTGCAAAGGCAAAAGCCATTTCCATGTGCTCCAGCAAGGAGGAGCCGTTTGAATTTGGAGCCGGGGCCATCTTGAAACCACATGGTCCAAGATGGCTGCCCCCAGCAGCTCAGAGCCTCAACTCTCAGCCCTCCAGCCACAACCGGAGGCTTGTGGAGCCCTTGAAAGGTGAGAAACCATCGCAGAGGCATTAGCCAAGGGCGGGGGATGCAGCAAAGGGCCAACAGGAGGCTTGTTAAGGGAGTTAGAGGCAGGCGGTGGATCTCCCCCCCTACTTCCTAGATGAATCAAGACTGCACGAAACCCCCCCCCCCAACCTGAGAACTCCTCACCTCCCAGAGGAGGATTCCCTTCGGCTTGGTGCTTCAGAAATCCTGCCTAAAAGCCCGTTCTCTCCCTTTCTAACTGCATAGTAACAGGAAAAGCCCCCCCCACCCTTAAGGACACTCTCCTTTAAGGAGGAGAAAGAGACTTGGCGAGAATGCCATCAGAAAAAGGCTTCCAGCAAGAGCTGTGTTTTTTGGGGGGGGCTAAGTCTCCTTCACCCTTAAGAAAATTCTCCTTGAGTAGGAGAAGGAGGGGGGAGGGGCGGGAAGTCCCTGAGTAGGAGGCAAAACAAAAGCTGTTTTTTGTGGCTAAGTTCTGAGGGCGGGGCGATGGCAATTGCCTTGCAAAACCATTTGGAAAGAAGGGGGGAGGGGCCCCACGTGGCCAAGCCAAGGAAGAGTATTCAGCCCCCAGGGAGAGACAGAAGAACCTCCAATCAGGTTAGAGATTACCCCCCTCCCCCAAGGCTTTCCAAGGGTGGGGGTGAATAGGCAAAGAGCAAATGCTATACAATACAATACTATGCAATACAATAGCAGAGGGGGCAGGAACCTTGTAGGTCTTCTAGCCCAACCCCTCGCCTAAGCAGAAATTCCTACACCATTTCAGACAAATGGCTATCATTACTAGTCAGCCCTGTAGCTCAATGGTTAACAGCTGACTCTGTAAACCACTTAGAGAGGGCTGAAAGACCTATGAAGCAGTATATAATTCTAACTGCTATTGCTATTACCATCCAACAGCTGCTTAAAAATCTTCCACTGTTGGGGCATTCACAACGTCCGGAGGCAGGTTGTTCCACTGATTAATTGTCTAACTGTCAGGAAATTTCTCCCCAGTTCTAAGTTGCTTCTCTCCTTATTAGATTCCACCCATTACTTCTAATTCTGCACTCAGATGCCTTGGAGGATAATCAGGTTGCCTCTTCCCTGTGGCAACCCCTGAGATATTGGAACACTACTATCACGTCTCCACTAGTCTTTCCTTTCAGTAAACTAGACCTGCCCAATTCCTGCAACCGTTCTTCATAGGCCTTAGCCTCCAGCCTGATCCCTCTGTTGCTCTTCTCTGCACTCTCCCTAGAACCCCCACATCCTTTCTACATCATGGTGACCAAATTGAATGCAGAATTCCAATCTGGCCTTTCCAAGGCCTTATAAGGTGGAATGAACACTTCACGGGAGCTTGATTCTATTCCTCTGTTTATGCAGCCAAAAACTGTGTTAGGTTTTCTGGCAGCTATTGCACACCGCTGGCTCATATTAAAGGGTGGTCCACCAGGACTCCAAGATCCCCTTCACAGTTACTACTGTGGAGCAAGGTATTCTGTACCTGTGCACTTCACCTTCGTTGCCTAAAGGTAGAACCTTACCTCTTTGAATCCCATTTCCCTAGGTAGTGCCCAATGTTCAAGGGTACCAAGATCCTTCTGTATCTTTAGCCTGTATTCTGAAGTGTTGGCTATTCCTGCCAGCTTGGGGTTACCTGCTAACCTGATGACCCCCCCCCCCCCCCCCATCAGCATTTAACAAACAGAGAGCTAACAGTCATTCTGGCTCCTTCTCATGACCACTTGAGATAACAGCAGTTCTTAAAGAAACAGTACTACTATCATGGCATTTATTTTGCTATCCCAAATGTTAGCTTACACACCTAACACCCTCATTCAAATCACTGATGAAGATGTTGAAGAGTACTGGGCTCAACCTGAGCCTTGGGGGACTCACTGCACTCTTCCCTCCATGAAGAGGCAGTCCCATTGAGGAGTATAGGTGTGTGCACCAGTTACCAAGGCACCTGGTGTGACTAGGTCTAATCCTCAGTCTTCTACTTTATCTAGTAGTAGGTTATGGTCTACCTTATCAGGACTTGCTGAAGTCCAAGTTAACTATATCAATGGCATTCCTATGGTCCACTAGGGTTGTCACTGTAATCTAAGAAGATTTGTAGATTTAGATTTATTGAACATTTATAGGCCGCCCTTTTCCCTGAGGGGACTCAGGGCGGCTTACAACAATGGGGGAAGGGAGTGCAAAACAAGACATAAAAGAAACGTGAATAAAAAATTAACTATAAAACACAACATTCATTATGGATAGTCTAGTATGATCTGTTTTTGACAAACCCATGTTGGCTTTGGGCTCTCGAGCCGGTTTTCTCACTTTCTGAAGGGGGGGAATCACATCAGCAATTCTATAGTGGTTCTCCGGTACTCCAGGAGCTCTGATAGATATAGTTTCAGTTGTTTGGAGATCTCATCCGCCAGCGCCTTCAGATCCCTGGGGTGTAACCCGGTCCTGGGAATTGGACCTTGCCTAAGATAGACAGGCTACCATTTCTTCCCTATCTCATCTTGGGTCCCTAATCTGAATTTGGGGTGCTGTTTTTGATAGGTTGGATAGTTTATCCCTGCTGGTAAAGACAGATGCCAAGCACGAGTTAAATAGTTCGGCTCTACCCCTGCTGCCTGTCACCTTCGGGCCACTTTCTCCCAGCAAGGGACCAATTGTTTCCTTAATCTTTCTTGGTTTTATCAGGCGGGAAGATGCCCCCCCTTTTTGTATTTTATTTTATTATTATTATTGTTGTTGTGATTCTTGTTATTATTATTATTTTACCTTTGTGGCAGGCCTTTATTGTGAGCCTTAGCTTCCCTCTCTTCATCGTTACACACACTCTAGTGGCCGCCCATTAAACTCCATCGGTGTTTACATTCAGAATATCTCTGCGCTAATCCTAGCCATAGAATCATAGCACCCTTATGGCCGGGGGGGAAAAAAGGGTCAGATAGGCTGGTCCCCATGCCAGAACCCACCACAAACTCAGAATGGGATGCCCGACTATGAGAGATCGCAGAAGCACCTCAGATAGCCTATGAATTTAGACAACTTTCGCTGAGGGCAGAACATATAGCAGGGGTGGGATACATCAGAGCCGACTGGCTCAGCCGGACCAAGGGGACAGTTTGGAGCGGAAGCTGCAGCCAGCAATCTTCAAGGAAATGGCAGAGTGCTTCGGACACCCGGAGATCGACTTATCCGCCACGCCCTCAACGCTCAGCTCCTGAGGGTCATCTCCAGGTACCAGACATGGGGGGGGCAGAAGGGGCGGACGATCTGCGAAGCCCCTGGACCAGGGGTTGTCGGTATGCCTTCCGCCCTTACCCCTGATCCCCAGGGTCATATGGGAAACCCTTCGGGAGGGGGCAGAAGGGGTTCTCTTGGTGCCTCTCTGGCCCCGGAGACTGTGGTTGCAGAGCTCCAGTCGCCTTCAACGGAGAGGCCATGGAGATTCCCCCTGGAGGGAATATCCCTTAACCAGGGGTCGCTGGAGCACCCAGACCGTCAATGGCTCCAGCTGACCGCTTAGCTCTTGGAACGGAGCATCCTGGGGAAAGACCCTCCCCCCCCCCCCCCCCCCAGGGTGATGCAGACTATCCAGACTGCCCGCACACCTTCCACAGAGCGTATATATGGCTCCATGTGGCAGGCCTCTGCCTCATGGTGTAATTCCCTGGGGCACAATCCTAGCCAGGCCTCAGTGCCTCAGATTCTGGACCTCTTCCAGGCAGGCCGGGACAGAGGGTTAGCTTCTAACACAATTAGGAGACAGGTCCCAGACTTCTCGCCAGTTGTCCTGCGTGGCAGGAACCAGAGCTTGACTCACCTTCCTGTGGTCAGACAATTCCTCAAGGGGGCTTCCAACCCCAAACCGCACGCAGTGTTCAAGTACCATTCCTGGGACTTACACAGGGTAGGGGACGCTCCAATAGGTGCTCCATCTGAGCCTTTACGAACAGCTTCCCTTAAGTTCCTGATTCTCACGGTGGCCTTTCTGGTGGCCATCCCCCCCCCGCCAGGCAGATATATGAACTGCAAGCTCTCCACCGGGGAGGGTCTCTGCTTCCCCCACTAAGACAGAGTGGGGTTACGCCCTTCATCCCAAGGTGGGCTTCTGCTTCCATCAAACCCAGGAACTGATTTGCCCAACTTCTGTCCAGACGGGGGGGAAAAGAAGGGGCTCACTCTGGGCATAAGGAGGGCCCTGAGGATTATCTCAGGAGAACCAGGCCAGTCAGGAAATCCGAAGCTCTGTTTGTTTCCTTCCAATAGGGGCCTGGGTAACAGGGTGACTTCCACCACAATAGGTAGGTGGTTGCAAACCTGCGTTGCCACTGCATACCAATCACAGGGCTTTCAGACACCAATCATATCACAGCTCACTCCACGCGGAGCGCAGCCACATCCAGGGCCTGGGCCACGCAGACAGCCCTGGCCGGAATCTGCAGGGCAGCCACGTGGGCTTCCCCCTCTCCCTTTGCTAGGAACCATAAACTGGACTCTTTTACCCCGCAGGGCAAAAGCCTCTTGGACGCAGGGCCTCTTGGACGCAGGGCGTTGCAGGTGGTTCACAGGGCGGAGCCCACGCCTCAACTGGCACAAGCGGGGAACATGGGGCCTCTGGGGTCTCCCTCCCTAGGGACGTGCAGGCTTTGGTACGTCCCATCCTGGATACTCCTCCCCCCTCACTATGGAGAAAGGGCGTTGGTACTTACCTGATACGCCTCTTCTCATAGTGGGGGGAGGAGTATCCAGTCCCTCCCTGACTATGTTTGTATGACTAAGTTTTATGTTCACAGTTTTATGAAGTTATATAAATATTGATGTTGAAGACGATAAAAGCTAAGAACTGAATTAAGAGTCTGGAGTGAATGGTGCAACGAGTCGGATGGAGCTCTTCGTCAAAAGAATGGGTAGTCCTGCTGGCCAGGGGGCGTTACCCAAAGAGCTTATCTGACTCATCCAATCATGAGAGGACAAAGTCAACACCCATCCTGGATACTCCTCCCCCCACTATGAGAAGAGGCGTATCAGGTAAGTACCAACGCCCTTTTCCATACTTCCTAGCCTGATGCCTTCTTAAGATTTGAAGGGAAATTCCTATTTAATAATGTGATTTAGACTGATTAGTCAAGAATAAAATATCTAGTCCATTGTGATCCCTATTTTTTTTTAATCGTAAGTCTCATCTCATTCAGTACTGCACTGAAGCAGCTTGCAAAATTAAGCTAATTTCGTTGACATGTAGAAAAGCTTCTTTTGTAATTGAAGAAAAATATATTTAGAGCAGATATGCACAACTGGCAGCCAAATTTCAAAAATACCTCTGCACGAAATTGATTTGGAGTTTCAGCAGAACATTAGAAAAGAGATATGTTCAGTTTTGATTCTGGCTCTACTTACCCTGCAGATGTAGCTTGCTGCAACGTTAATTCCACAGGAGTACAGCCCTTGATAGAAAAAAAATTACTTTCTTGCTTCTTATGTAGGAAAAACGTTCTTTTTCAGATAGTGGGTTTCCTTATGCAACATTATACACATAGTGTAGGCACCTATTCAACAAATATTGAAATAGGTAAATGATACTTATTTATAATTTAGATTTCTAATCATAGTCAACTGCAACTCTTAAACAAGAGCCTTGAGTAAGAATGCTGAATTTTAAAAGATTAGTTCAAGTAAAGTATAATTGGGAAAAAAAGGTTTCAGGCAATC
The DNA here is from genome assembly GCF_051295495.1 of Thamnophis sirtalis. Classification (NCBI taxonomy): domain Eukaryota; kingdom Metazoa; phylum Chordata; class Lepidosauria; order Squamata; family Natricidae; genus Thamnophis; species Thamnophis sirtalis. The sequence goes on from NW_028261391.1 coordinate 12,421,748, forward strand.
CCTAATATCTGTAATTTGTGAAAACTATCTTTAAGGAAAAAGCAAATTTAGGTATATCATGCAATTGTAGAGACGTTTTTGCTGGTCAACTTGAAAAAAACCTGCTCCTAAAATTAATATGATTACGCCCACAAAAGTCTAGAAATTTGCCGAGTTACAGAGGTAGATCAGTAACTTTCTGCAGGGGGCAATATTTAAGTACTCAGAAGAAGGTTTGCACACTAGAGAAATATCAGAGTTAATTCAAATTAATACCTAATAAATACTGCTTGATAAAAGACATAATGCATTTAGAATGTATGAGCTACCTATTCATTATACGAATTTGCTTCTGTAATGACTTTTAAATGAATGACTCTTCACCCAGCTTCATTTCTCCTTTGAGTTATGCTAGGGCAGTTTATTGAATCTTAGGGGAGGCTCATTGGAAATTATCATTTTGCATAAACTATATGAAACTTGGCATAATGTATAATATTTCATGGATAAATCAGGACAAAGCTTTGATCCCCTCTTTGGTTAAATTGCAGCTGAGACACCTACCTAATGGCAAGGGTGAATACAGAAACTTGGGGAAGAATAATTCAGTGCTATCATATTTGCTGGGAAATATGGATAGAATAGTGCAATGGCAACCCTGGAGGCAGAATACTAAAAATAATAGATAAAGATGTGATGGCCTTAATTTCTTTTTTTTAAATGCATTTTTTAAAAATCAGATCTTTTGCTTTTCTGAGAATCAAAGAGTGAAATATTTACAAAACTCTAGTGAAATGCTTTATTTATAAAATAATGAACACAGTAAAAAAAGATGCTGAACTATTGCTATTCTTTATATTTCCAAAATGTTTTCTTTTCATTCATAATAGGGACTGTTTTGAGTGTCAGAGTACTGTAATCCATTTGTACAGATGGCAGCAATCAATCAATCAATCAATCAGTCACCATTTCCTCTTTTGATTAAATAGCTCAATATACTGTCTCTTCTCCCATTCCCCCCCCCCCCCCCCCAGCAGCAGCCCTTTGGATGAGTTGTACTGGGAAACACTGTCATTTTCATTAAAGAAGTATGGTGAATTGAGTCCTGATCTTCTTGTTGGTTGTAATGGGCAGTTGGATGAACCCTGAGGAACGGAAGAGCTGCAATTAAGTCAACGGTCAGATAACAAATCTAACAGAAATGCAAAATAAAAATAAAAATGAATAAGCATCTGAGATATATGACTCTCTTTAGTTGTCATGATGATAAAGGGGAGGGGAGACACTTTCAGATTTGCACAATTCTGTTACTATAACCTTATAAGAAAGGCATATTAGCATTTATAACTCTGGCACCTAGATTGGTATACCTTAGTGGATTGACATGGGTTGTCTGTTGCTGATTTTTTTTTTAAATCTAAAGACTGGTGCATCTCTTACGACTGGGTCTCACTGGATGTGATTGATTTATTTCATTGCTGGCTGGTTTATTTACCAAACAGAGAACATTGAGACTTCCTGGCTTTTTAGAATTCTTCAGCTTTAAACAGTTAGTTATTGGAGAAGACACACACACACCAAACATGATAATTGTGTAGCAGATTCAAGTTATAGGTATTTCGTGGTCTGTTTCTAAAATAGCAAAGTGAATTTAAGTTAGTAAAAGGAGAAAATACGCTTACTGCATTAAATTGCTTTTTTTTTTGGTGTGGAGAATATTTTCCCCACGACTTACATATTTTTGAATGTTTATCAACAAAGTAAGGAAATACAGTCCAGTAGAACTCTATTGTTATTAATTTTGACTTTAAAGATGGGATTCAGTGCAATTACCTATTCTACTACAGCCTTCCACTTTAGTTTTGAGATACTGTTGGTGTTACATATTATGAAGTCTGTAGACACCACTATTCCAAGATGCTTTAATGCTTTATTTTCAAGAATAAAAGGCAGAACCAGACTGTCTGCAAAGTATAATGTCAGGTTCTGGCATATTATCTTTATTTCCTAAAAGGATTTGGGCACTCACCTATAAAAAAGTTGAGTAACTGCAGTCTAATGGTTTGTTTGGGAGTTGGGAAGCTGAAGGTGATCTTGTAGGGTTAGTGAGTTTGGGGGTCAGACTTAATTTTTTTTTTTCTGAACATACCCATGACTTGCTCTCAAATCTACAACTAGTCTAGAATGAGAGAAAGCAAGTAATTATGGCCAAATCCTACTACTACTTGCCTTCTACAGAACTGTCCTTTATAAGTTCCACTGATACAGAGGAGAGCTTTAAGATACATTTCCAAGTTGTCAACTGTAAAATCATTCATATATCCCTGTAGGAATACCTTTCTCTGATTTCTCTTACTATCTCCTTAATTGTTGAGATCAGATGGAATTAGCATGTTCCAGGTCCCATTGTTAAAGGAGTAATATCTTAGAGATGGAACTCCTGTGTGTCTGCCCCTAAATTTTGACCACAATCGCACTATCTTCAACTCCAACCCTCTTTGAGCAGGCCTTTTAACAGGATGATTTGTGACCTTGATCTTGACTTTGAATGACCTCTGTCGGAGTCAGCATAACGTCTGTATTGTTCCCCTGACATGGATTCTTAATATGTTTTTCATGCTACTGGTTTGATATATTTATATAAATACACTATCAAAAATTTGCTTTTTCTAATCTGCCAGATGCACGTTATCTTTTTGAGCATCAGAATGAACGGGAATATATTCAAGAAGTATCACTTAAAATAGGTTTTATTGCCAGTCTCAATTTAGCTTGCTCAAATTGTCCTTGCCTACTTTGACTTCTTTGTTTGTGTTCTTGTTATCTGTGTCTGCAAGAAAAGAACTGAAGGACATTGTTGCAAATACCATTTTTTTGGCTGGATGTTGAAAGAGATTGTTTTCCTAAAGTTTGTGAATGTGTTGTGAGACATGTACAAATTACTTCACAGCTGTAACTTTCACATCAGTAAAGTTAATATCAACACTGAGGCATAGCCCATAAGATACGGTAGAAGGTTAGGTCAGCATTTCTGCTTCATTCCCCTGTTATGTATTAGGTATTTATAATGTGGCCATAAAATCCATCCAAGATTTGAAACTTGGCATCAGCATTGGAAATCTGAAGTAACTGTTGATGTGAAACTGTGACATGATCAGCCAGCATTGCTGCTGTGTGTCATGCCCTCATCCTTGGGCAGCCAGGATGTTTAAATTTGGATTGGGGAGGTCATGTTTCAGTGGCCACTTCGGTTACAAGAAGATTCCTTTATAAATCTGGCTGGGCACTGTCTCCCAGCTTCAAACATTTTTTTCATGGTGGCTACAGACATGATTATTTTTTAAGGAGCAGCCAAAAACTAAGAGTGTGTGTGTGTGTGTGGGTGTATATGGACCATGAACAATTGTGTTCCAAGTATGATCATTCCAATATGTGTGGTTTGATAGCCTCAACATAAGAGGCCTGGAATTTGAACTCATTCTGTACCGATGCATATTCATTAGTACCGAGACTTTGTACATTGTTTATTCAAACACTGGTCTCCCTTTGACTCTTACTGCAATCTGAGTACAGTAGAACCTGATTCATACCAACAAAAACGGGGAGGGAGAAGAGAAAAGCATTTTTGGCAGAGGTTAGGCTCTGGCTGGATAAACACAGGGGCTTATTTATAATCCAACAGCAATGAAGAGCAAGTAGGCAGCCCATGTAAATCAAAGCCCCCATTGAGGAGAAAAGCAAGGAGAGACCAACTCTTAATTCAAATATAAAGGCATTTGGGAGGTGCATTTCCTAATTGCACCATTTTCTCTTTTCTCATCAACCAGACCACACAGCCTCATTCTTGTCTATTCTTTGGCGGTTCCTTAAAAAATTCTCTTGGGAAATTTTTAGAATTAAGTAAACACCATAGAAAGCAGAGGATTGGATTGCATCGCTTTGACTTTCTTAGTTTTGCAAGAAATGGCTGAAATCTAGAAGTGGATCTTGCTAAGGCAATTAGGATAAGTGCAGCAGCTGCTTCTCCTTTTTAAGACCATTGCAACATAGGATTTCAGAAGAGAGAGAGAGTGTGTCCAATCTCCATTATTATAAAATACTGTAAGAATGAAACATGCCTTTTTAGTAAGGATTTGATTGCTTGTGTTCTGACATATTCCCACCTGATCAGATTTCTGGATGGTTGTGGTTTAATGTATCTATGGGTGATAAACCTGTTATTCAACAAATTAATCAGATTTTGACATGACCCAAAATTAGACATAGACAATTCCTGCCTGGCTGGAGGCTACAAATTAATTCTGCAATGAGTCTAAGGCTACAGGATGTTTTCTGATGAAAATTACAGGTATAAAATCCAGAGTGGAAAAGGAAAGGTTGTCTCTCTTAAGAAAACACCTGTCTCTGAAAAGTCCCTGAGGCAATTGGCCCCAAACTGGGCCAGGGTAACATTTGACAGTTTAAAAAAATTAAACTGACTGGTGTAAGAATGGACATGCCCATCCTCAAAATGGCTGCCACCCTGGCTTTGCCCATTCACAAAATGGCTGCCAATCACAAAACATTAGGGATTGATGGCAATTTTTTTTTTGCCTTATCTACTTTCCCTGGATGCATCCTAACAATCAAGTACGCCTTTAACACTATTTTTAGACAGATAGGTGTCATTATAAACAAAGGACTGGGCTACAGTGATCGCCACTTCTATTTCTAAAAATGTTTACAACTAGTGCATAATGTGAAAGCCATAGGCTGCTGCCTTCTATGAATTCCTCCATTTTTTTTAAGAAGGGGGAAATGATGGATATAGGAACTATATTTTATTAATTAAATTAAATGTATTATTTTGCCCCCTTTTCACTCTAGCCGTGTTCACGTTTTTGCAGAGCTTTGATCCCTTTCAGCCTTTTGGGTGGTGGTGGGAAGCTACCCTATGGAATCTGTGGAATTTAAGACAACTGAAAATAACAGCCAATTTTGGAAGCTAGGGCCTTACGTTATGGCCTGCCACCTTCTTTTTAAAGTTTGATTTAAAATTAAATCAGTCTTTTAAGAAAAAAAGCTGGCATCAAGAGAGGTGTTTCTGGGTTTCTTGCTATCCAGGGTGCCACGTGGGGGTTTCTATTCTTGAAACAACACATTTTATATTTCTGGGCTTTTTTGTTCTTTGTGAAGAATCCCGATTCTCCTTTCTTGGCCAAAATTGAGGTAGCATTTGGGTAAGATTTTAATTAAGACTGGAGTCCGGGCGATATACCTTGTGGTAAAGCAAGAATTTCTGCTGTGCCTTGGTGCTTCAGGCGTGCGAAAGATGAAAGGATCACAGTGGACAAAGGCAGGCATGCTTATTTTGGATGTCTCTTGAAATAATCAGTACCTGTAGATTAGGCCTTTCTAATCAGGTTAGTCTGTGATACTCTCACTGGAAAAAATAATCCCCATTTAGTTCACAAGCTTCCTTTGATTTGTCATTCGCTGTTGGCTGTTTCTAATACTTATGTCATACTGCCCTCTCATGTCCATTCTGATGGAAGCCTCTTATGTATATTCATAATACAATTTTATTTCTCTCATTCCCTTTTTCTCTTGAAAGAAAACACTTTGATCTACCTTTGGAAAACATTTTGAGGCTGGGTGATTAGCAGAGCTCTTGACCTTTGTTAAAAAACAAGTTTTAGTAAATAAAATCCCCTTGGTATAACTAAAAGACAAAAAAAATATGGCTTATTTTAACAACCATTTTGGAAGATTTTTTTTTTAAATCACCTACTAGTTGAGTGTGATTTCCTTCAGACTGCTGTTTATTTAAAATGTTGGTTTCATCCAAATCCCCAGCCTGTCACTGCGAATTTAATCTTTGATGAATAAATAATTAATTCCCATACATCAACCATAGAACATACTTCAGTGCTTTAAGTTACACATCTTGGTTTTGCTGATTCCTTCCCCTTTCCCACTTTTGGGGCGACTGTGGTGCTTATATTCTTGCAACTGCAAAAATATTGGTTGAGCGAGGAGTTATTTGCCATAGCTGGAATACAAATCAAAACATGGTTGAAAGGTAAAAAGAAAAAAAAAAACCTCTTTGAACTGAATTTGAGTTCTAGAGACTTTATGAGCCTGGATTCAGCCACGTAGCATTTTTGGCAATAGAGCACAAGTGCTTTGTCATTGCCTTCATCTGTGATTTTTTATTTTATTTTAATTTCTTATTCTAGCCCCAAATAATTGGAATTTGCTTGTGGTTTCCCATCCAGGTATGAACCAGATCCTGTTTAGCATTTCGAGTTCAAGCAAAATGGGCTGGAAACAGCCACCAACCAAGCTGGTCAAATCATTGCTAGGATTTCCCAAGTATGCACACATATATTGTATGTATGTGTGTGTACACATACAGTGTAAACAGCTGTTAGGAAACCAGACATGTTCTCTCTGCTTGTTTTTCCATCTCCCACACTTGTATTCTAACTTTTCCACTTACCCACTCAAATCCTTCTTCCTACAGACCCTCAGTATTTTTATACTTGTATGCCACTGAATTGAACCAGTTGACAACAATTTACAGTATAAATCAAACTAGAAATCCAGTGAAATCAAACAGTAATGTTTTGTAGGATCATAATAATGATACTTGTCGCTAAAGCTTCATCAAAGAGCCAAGGTGGCGCAGTGGTTAAATGCAGCACTGCAGGCTACTGCTAGATCAGCAGGTCAGCGGTTCAAATCTCACCGGCTCAGGGTTGACTCAGCCTTCCATCCTTCCGAGGTGGGTAAAATGAGGACCCAGATTGTTGGGGGCAATATGCTGACTCTCTGTAAAACCGCTTAGAGAGGCCTGAAAGGCCTATGAAGCGGTATATAAGTCTACTGCTATTGCTATTGCTATCCACATGGCAGCGAATTGGAACTGGAAGGTGTTTTGAAAGTGTTCTGCTTTAGCCAGAGAAGATGGCAGGACTCTGGTGGAGCCTTGCCTCTCTGGGAGGCTGTTGTCACACAGTGTTGGATAAATACTATCAAGGATAAATAAATACTATCTTCAGTAGCAGCTCACAGTCTTAGGTGTGCAGGGAATGGTGAATATTTCATCCAGGATAAATGCATAGGTCAGGCCAGTCCCAACTGGAAAACAATGATCTTGAAGATATTTGGAAGCTAATCCATCTAGGGCTTTATAAATGAAAACCAGCTTCTTGAATTGTACCTAGAAGCTCACAGAAAACTTTGCAGTACAGGTGTGAGGCTGAATTATTTCCACTCCAGCAGTTTTCATATTTTGACCTATTTATCCATTCCTCCATAGATTGATTAGAAACATCTTCTAAACGTGTTTTTATAATTTTATGTATAGCTGTATGTTTGTGGGAAGCAGATTTCCATTGCTATCCAGGGGACACTGACATATTTTTCATTTTGTTTTTTTAAGCTATCCCAAATCCTATAAAATGTTTGCAGGATTTCAGCAATCTTACCCCTGAAGTCTTGTCATAAATCTCATGAGATTTTGCTCAAATTATCATCATCATCATCATCATTAACAACTACAACTACAACAACATTTGGTTAAGGCTAGGAAGGTTATAGATACCCATGGACGTTTATGGATATGATGATCCCTCATATATGTAATGTGAAACTTTTTACTGAACAGAAATTCATCTATTATTAATGATTATTCATATGCTTGTAATCGTTCACTGAAGAAAACAGATTAAGTCTAGATTAAGTAGTAAATGGTTGTTTTGTTTTTGTTTTAATTTGTTTTGTTTTATGCACATTCATTACTTCAATGCCTCCTAACTATTATCTTAGATTTGAAAATTGTCCATTTTTAGACCCAACTACATTATGAGTAATGAATCCATTTTTTGGGACAGAAATCGAGTTACCGCATATTCCTAACATGCTGTATTATTTTTTTATATTTTTTAGGGTTATATCCTTCATCGTGACCTCATGGTTTAAGCGGGAATAAAGATGAGTATAAGCAGTGATGAGGTTAACTTCCTCGTATATAGATATTTGCAAGAGTCCGGTGAGTAATATTTCTCTGAGGAATTCATTTTGAAACTAAGAATTAAGATTAAATGTATAAAAAAAATTGAAATACATCCTATCTGGCAGGATTAAAGAGAAAAAAAGTACTATTGTGTTGATTCACAGTGATTTCCCCATTGCCTTTCTTCATATATACTGGTGGAATGGCTTAAAGAGGTGAAAATTGGAAAGACAGTGCAGTGTTTCCATTCTTACTTGTAAATTTGTAACCCAAGAGCAGTTGCGTTCTGGGGTCATTTAGGGTTTTATGTTGCCTCAGTTGCTGAGGGCTGCCATTGGATATCTGGAGTACAGAGTGACCAGTTGGCTGGTCACTTAACCTAGCATTGGTTTCCACCAGAGTCAAAAATAGCTATGCAGATATTTGGCAGTTGTCTGGAGGAAATGGAATAAAAAGAAATGGAGTTCCTTAAAGTTAGTTGCTGCTCAGGCCTGGGAATTATCCTCTCCTGGAAGAGGTAACATTTCTGGCAAAATTGGGCCTTAGGGACAAGAAATGCTTGTATCCCATGGCTTATGCACTATCTGGACCAGAATACCTAGAACTGTAATGGCGAGCCTATGGCACGCTTGCCACAGGTGGCACACAGAGCCCTCTCTGCCGGCACCCGAGGCCCAGGAGGCTTCAGGAAAGTTTGCTAGGCCCAAAACGGCCACGGTGGTGTGGGGCACCCTACTGTGCCCCGTTTTTCATCCAAGGAGGCTTCAGGGGGGCCTGCTAGGCCCAAAACGGGCCATGGGGGGCGGGGGGGGGGCATGTGCGATTTCGGCACGCGAGGACAAAAAGGTTAGCCATCACTGCCCTAGAAACTCCCTAATAGCCTCCTTGTTAGATTAATTTATGTGACGTCTGTCCAAGCAGTAATCCAAAAATGGCAGCTGGAATAGAGAATAGAGCCAAAGTGTTATAGGAATATAACTAAGGAGTTAAAGCTGTTAAATTGTTGAACTAGTTTAGGAAAGCAGAAAGATTAATTTGTTTGTTTGTTTGTTTGATTGATTGATTGATCTAATTTATATGACCTCCCACCACATAGAACAAACAACTCTGGATAGCTTACAACAAGTTAAGCTATTTCTAGAAGAACTTCAGCCACATAATCTCATGGAAGATACTCACACACTCTCCTCTCCCACCCTTCCTACTACACCCCTAATTGCTATGGGGATATGTAGGAGGATAAGCATATATGTTGCCTTTAGCGCCTTTTTAAAAGATGGGATATAAATTTAATAAAGATTGGGTGGGAAGAGTTAGGGGCCCACCATGTGTATCTCATTGGCCACAGTGGCGCAATGTTTAGAGTGCAATACTGCAGGCTACTTCTGCTGCCTGCCGGCTGCCTGCAATTTGGCAGTTCAAATCTCACTAGGCTCACTCATCCTTCTTCTGAGGTTGGTAAAATGAGGCCCCAGATTGTTGGGGGAAATATGCTGATTCTGTAAACCGCATAGAGGGCTGTAAAGCACTGTGAACTGGTATATAAGTCTAAGTGCTATTGCTATTGCTAGATATGATTTACAGGAAGAAAGCCTTCTCTGTGGCAAACCCCCCTCCCCCCCATTGTAACTCTTACTACTGTTTTGTTGTAAACTGTTTTTTTCCTTCTCTGAGTAGAAGAGTGATACAGAAAAACAACAGTAACAGCAACACAATTTTAGCCTGAACTGAGGTTTAAATTTATATACTTCCATAAAACATCTCCATAATGCAAATCAGTAAATCATATTTTCAACACTTTTTTTCTGGATTTCAAATCAATTTTACGTTAAATATCTGTGATCAGATTCCTAAAGGGACTTCAGCAAAGCTCCTGTTTGGTGTTAAGTAAATTTATGTTAACTTGTGTAAGGACGTTGAGGGTTATATTTTTAAGAAAATTATGTATTCTTAGATTTTAAAACAATATGTGTTTTTATGATCTGTAGACTGTTTAAATAAACTGACTGATTTTTGGTGTGTGGTTGGCTGACCGCTGCATTGATCCTCTTTTTAAAACAAATCAACAAATCGAAGTAGTGATGCTACAGAATTCGTCAAATGTAATTCCTATTATGTTCCATTTACAGATAGTCCTCATTTAGCAATAGCACTTAGACTTAAATGGTTTACAGAGTCAGCATATTGCCTCCAACAATCTGGGTCCTCATTTTACTGACCTCCGAAGGAGGGAAGGCTGAGTCAACCTTGAGCCTAGTGAGATTCGATCTGCCAAACTGCTGGCAGCAGAAGTAGCCTGCAGTACTTGCCTCTAACCACTGTATGTACCACCGCAGCCCAATCATTTATCAATGTTTAGCAATCATTTGAAGTTATGACAGTGCTGAATGAATGGTTCTTAAAACTGGCCCTTAAAGTTCCAGCTATCATAGCATCCCCGCAGACACGTGATTGCAATTCAGGTGCTTGGCAAGCATTTATGTTGGTTGCAGCGTCCTGCAGTCTTCTGGTCGCCATTTGCAACTTTTTCTTGCCAGTTTCCCATAAGCAAAGTCAATGGGAAAACTAGCAGCAAGTCCCTCTGGCTTTCCTGCACTCATGGAGTGCTGCGGCATCTCTCCCTCAGGCTCAAATGCATCCCCCACATTTTTTGTTTGGGGTCCCCATTGTTTCCTATCTAATAACCCTCACATCTTGGGGTTACAACAGAAGCTGTGATTCTTTGTTGCTAAGTCAGGGTGTCAAACTCAATTTCATTGAGGTCTGCATCAGGGTTGTGTTTGACCTGGGGGTGTATGGCCAGGGAGCATGGCCAGCATGACATCACTCATGTTCTGGGTGCCTATGGTCGCCCAAGTGCTCTGCCAGCGAAAACAGAGCTTGGGAGGATTGAAAACAGAGTTTGGGAGGGCCGCACATAGCCCTCCCGAGCTCCATTTTTGCTGGCAGACTGTGAGCCGATCCTTCATTGTTTCCGGGATGGCCCCGCAGGTCTGATCTAAGCATCCTGTGGGCCAAATCCAGCCCACGAGCCTTGTGTTTGAAACCCCTGTGCTAAAGGATGCGGAAACGTGACATTGTGCTTCACCACTACATCTTTAGGAATGGCAATCCTAATCAAAACCACATTTCCTAATTCTTCCTTGATTGAATATCTTTTTGGTGAGCAACGCTACTGGTTGATCAATATATGATGTTGTGTTCGTTTCTTTATTCCTCTGTTCTTTAAGGGCTATTAATTGGTATTTCTTGGTCATCTGGCTAAAAGTTGATTTATGTTTTGTTTTATTTTAGTTGAAAGTAATGGCACACGTTCAATTTACAGATGAAACAGAGACTTTTTATTTGACATGACATAGCAAAATGGGAAACGTATGGCTATGCAGATGTTGCTTAACTGTAATTCCAAGCATGCCTCCTTTTTAACCATGCCCGGCTGTATGATTGTGCTAGCTGACCTTATATTCCCCGTTCTATGTAGAAAATGCAAGAAAGAGTAAAATTATCTCTGTCCAAGACAGTATTCATCAGGTTTATAGACCAGTGTTTCTCAATTTTGACAGCATGCTGGCTGGGGAATTCTGGGATTTGAAATCCAGACAATTTAAAGTTGCTAAGGCTGAAAAACACTGTTACAGACAGCGGTTTAATTCTTGGATACCATGCTTGAGTATACATTCAGCTGGAAGGATCTGAAAGACTTTTTTCTTGCAAAGTTTGATATATATTTTATATGTAATTGGGGGGGGGGGAGATGCTAGTTGGAGGCAGTCTGATTTGCATTTCTTTTAATTTTTGTCAGTGTGATCAGGAAATTTTTTGCCTGTTGGAAATTCATCAACATATAATTGTTTATTTAAATATCTAAAATCTCCCTCCCTCCCTCCCTCCCTCCCTCCCTCCCTCCCTCCCTCCCTCCCCCCCTCTCTCTCCCTTATCTCTGCCATTATTTTTCATCCTTATATTTATTTAAACAAACTTGATACAACTAAAGGTCAAGAAAACAGGAGTAAAGAGCTCTGAATCCCTTTTGTTTTCATATCTGGATGCTGTATGAATTCATTGTTCCAGTAGACAGGAAAGTCATTTTAGGAGAATGGCTCTGACATAACTCATTGTGGGAATTAATGTAAGTAGGTTATCTTTAATGCAGGAAACAGCAATTTCATATTTCCTTTTAATCGGGCACCAGGATACCTGAGGATTCCACTAATACTTTCTGGTACCCAGTCCCAACAAAAGGATCTCTTGCCTAAATTGTCCCTGGCTTAATGTGGAAGGATTCTCTTCTCCAATGAATTGAATGAAAATCCACAGAGATCAAATGTTTGTATTGTGTGAAAAGCTGAATACTAAGGATTAATGTGAACTGAAATAATACAGGGAGAAACACGCATCTCTAAATAGCAGACCTGGCATTTTCTGGCTGCAGAAAATGCCAGGTTTGATTGTCCCTGTCTGGCCCACAGTGTGTGTGTGTGTGGGGGGGGGAAATGTAGCCCTCAGTAACAATCCAGAGGTGGTATTCAACAGGTTCTGACCAGTTCTGAAGAACTGGTAGTGGAAAGTTTGAGTAGTTCGGAGAATCGGTAAATACCGCCTCTGACTGGCCCTGCCCCCATCTATTCTTTGCCTCCTGAGTCCCAACTGATCGGGAGGGAATGGAGATTTTGCAGTATCCTTCCCCTGCCACTGCCACCAAGCCATGCCACAGAACTGGTAAATTATTTTGAACCCCACTACTGTTAACAATCCCAGTATCTCATGTGGAACTGTGGGAAAATTAATTGCCCTCCCCTGGTATAGAGCAATGAAAATGTTTTGCCAATTTGAGGGTAAACCTGACTTCTGAGATGGTATTTACATTTGGCTTGGGTGCTTTCAAAACTGTCTTTTTGTTTCCTTCACCCTTTCTCTCTCATCTCCCTTCCATTTTTTTTAACAAGATACTCAGTATTCCAGAAGATCGTTGCTCTTTTCATTTTCCGTTCTCTAAGTATTTTTAGTGTATATTTCTGGGAAACTCGGGATTCCCTTGAGCATGCTGTCACTGCCATCATTTTTTGAGGGTGATGCTTTTTTAACTAGACAAGAATTGGCATAAGATGTGAAGGACTTTGATCTACTACATTCATTTCCACCAATTCCTTTCTTGGTCTCTTTCGGCTACTATTACTGTGTTATTTCTGCTCCCCTCCCTTTGTGCTTCCCACCCTCCTCCCTTCTGCCTGGGCAGGATAACTAGCATAAATAAATGACCTCATATCGTGTTTAAATTTTCAGTTTCCTAGCTGATTTGTTCCCTGGAGCAGCAGAACAGCCAAAGCAGACATTTCAGCTATATTAAGTTCTGCAACTTGTGATTAATTTGGGAGAGCATTGTGATTCTGCCCTTTTGAATAGATAACTGAAAGATGTGGGTGTCACAAGAGGAGATGAGAGATGAAACATGTATGGTTCATTATTACACAAATAACATAACTTAAAACTTTGCGTCAGCTGTTGAGGAACTAGAATGTAATAGCAGGATTGACATGGTGATAGTTAAATGCATCATTACTGTGTCATTGTCATTTGCTGAAGACATCGCTGCTGAGGGACCATTACTCTGAAAGCCGAACACAAAAATGACTTTATGCCAAGATGGGAAAAGCAGATATTAAAAATAACTTTTGGGATTAAATTTCCAGACAATTCAGAAAACTTGAACTGCAATAGGAAGCCAAGACTTAACAGATGGAGTTACCATGTATGTTCTGGCCACATAAAAATTTCAGATGTAGGGAAGAAAAACACCTCTGAGCTGGCAAGTATCAATTCTTAAGAGTCTGACCTGCGATCATGCATGGATCATCAAAATCATTTAATCTTTCATTTTATTTCTTACTTAGGTTATATTTTATGTTCCAGGAACGTTATCTGAAGAAAGAATGAGTAATATTGATGACGTTTAATACATAATAACACTATAACAGTAATATGGCCAGATAGAATTTATGGTAAAACAAGTATTGATGAAAATTGCTTTTATCTGGCATCGAAAACAGGAGAGCCCATGATAGTTTAATGTGTCTGTAGATAAAATTCAGAGTACTAATCGCAGAAAACGTTCTGGCTGCAAATATATTCTCCTTGTTCTAAATAGAGTTGAGTTCTGGGAAATGGAATAGAATAGAACAGAATAGAACAAAACAGAATTCTTCATTGGCCAAGTGTGATTGGACACACAAGGAATTTGTCTTGGGTGCATATCAGTGGTGGATTCCGGTTGCAACCAGTACAGTTGCAACGGGGCCTGGCATCCTCCAAATTGCATCTTACCATCCAGCAACGCCCCCGCGAGCCTCCGCATTGCTCCAGATGCTCGGCGGAGCATTGCGCAGGCCCTGTACACACCATGCGCGGGCACGGAAGCGCCAAAGAGTTTAAAGACAGGTAAGGAGGGCAGGAGGGTGAGCCCACCAGAGCACCATACCGGAACGGTACCCAGTGCTCTGGGCAGGCTCCAGTATGCCCGTACCGGGGCGTACCACCTGCAACCCACCACTGGTGCATATACTCTCAGTGTACGTAGAAAGAGAACATACATTTGTCAAGAATCATAAGATACAACACTTAATGATAAACAAAGGATACAAATAAGCAATCAGGAAACAATCAATATCAATATAAATCATAAGGATACAAACAACAAAGTTACAGTCATGCAGTCATAAGTGGGAGGAGATGGGTGATAAGAACGATGAGAAGACTAATATTAATAGTAATGCAGCCTTAGTGATAATAAGTGCCTCCAGGCAAATGTTAAACTTCAATGAAGTTGTGACATCCTTGGATTCTAAACTGAATAGTCAAGTGCTAGGTTCCGTGACCCGTCAAAAGCGCGGACGGCAAAAGCGCGATCGACAAAATCGCGCCTTTGACGTCATCACAGCGCGACGAAAAAGATCGAAAAATTCAAATAAAAATTAATAAAAATTAAATTAAAGCAAGCCGATTCACATAAAGGTAAGGGTTAGGGTTAGGGTTAGGGTTAGGGTAAGGGTAAGGGTTCGGGTTAGCTTTAGAGCGTTAGCGTTAGCGTTAGGGTTAGGATAAGGGTTAGCGTTACGTTTTTCGTTACTTTAACGGTTAGGTTTAGGGTTAGGTTTAGGGTTAGGTTAAGAGTTAGGGTTAGGGTTAGGGTTAGGGTTAGGTTTGGGGGGGTTAGGGGAAGGTTTTAGCTTTATTTTTACATTTTTTCGATCTTTTTCGTCGCGCTGTGATGACGTCACAGCGCGCTTTTGTCGAGCGCGATTTTGTCCTACGCGCTTTTGTGGTGGAACCGCTAGGTTCTTCCCCCCCCCCTCCCAAGAATGTCATCCATAGATATAGACCAGGGGTCTCCAACCCTCGGTCCATGTTCACTACCAGCCATGAGCTGTTCAGAACTGGGCCACCTGAAGCCCGGGTGAGCATGCACATCCAACATGTGAGCAGCAGCCAAGCGTGTGCGTGCATTGTTCCATTTGCATGAGCAGTGGGTGGGTGCCCACTGCTACGCAAATGGAGCTGTGCGTGCACATGCTTGCCCACCACTCGCATGGAACCATCTCTCTCCCCCCCCCCCCAATTGATCCGCAAAGCTGGAGAAATTGGGGAACTCTGATACAGACACAAAGAATCTTTTTTATTTTGCTTTTTTTTTTTAAAAAAAAAGAAGAATCTGGTCTTTTCACTGTTAAATATATAACAGGAATTCTTAATTTTCTGCCTCCGCCCAACAGACTTATTTGTAATAACGATTAACCCGAATACTTTGGGTTAGAATTCATTAAAGACTTATATACCAAATATCACTGCTTTAAATATGCTTGGAAATGGACTAGAAGTCTGTCCTTCTGGTTCGTGTGTATGAGTGTGGGTGTCTGTATTAATTTATAGGATTAACCTTTTGCAGATCCAGCATCTGTCTCAAAGAGTTTCTAACCTTTCACCTTGTGACAGCTGGAGCTATTTAGATGGGAAATAAGGAGCCTGGACCAGAGATAATTGTTTTGAAAACATTGACCAGTAACCAGGGTAGCAAGAGAAACTGACAATAGGCAGTCCATTTCAAAAAGGATGGGGAAAGGGTGCACCCTGTGGTTCTTATGAGAATACACTTCAGGTAGTTTGTGGCAGATCACTTACCAACTTCATTGATGGATTGGAAATGTGTATGTGTGTGCCTCTCCTTGCCCCCTGCACATGCGTTCGTGTCTCCCGCATGTGCTCCACCCCCTAAGCATGCGTGGCAGAGACCCGAAAATCTGCTGGCATCGGGAGGTGCACATATGCACGATGGAGCTGAACTGGGGCGACAACTTGCGTGCCAGGCAACATGGCTCTGCATGCCACTTCGGGCACACGTGCTATAAGTTCGCCATCACAGACTGAAACTGGATAATTTTAAAGGCATCTTATGTTCTTGGGGCATAAAAAGAAATGATTATTCAGAGAAGCACATTTCTGGATCAGTGGGCAGGAGAGACTACTATGTGATAAGTCAATTATCATTCCAGCTAATGATTGCTCCTTATATGAGGAAGAGTAGGATCCAAAAAAGAGCTGAACAGACACATTAATGCCATGATGGCATGTGTGTGATCCTCACTGCCTTGCCATCTGTAAGATTCTTTAGTAACCTTGCACATGCTCTGTATCTGTCTGTCATCTGTGCAGAGGCCTCAGGGAGGTCCAGCGTAACTTAAAGCGGTCACTAAGTGATTGTTAATCATTTGATCTTACATCTATGTCCATTTTGTGGTATACATATAATTTGAGTCTCTTGAAGGTCTTGCAGCAGATCCTAAGTTTGAGGGGGGGGGTTATTTTTAAAATAGTACATAAAATCAACATGATACAATATTTTTATAAATACCACTTACAAAATCCAGATTTAAAAAGAAAACACCTCAAATTCTTCCTCTTCGAGAAACAGAACCATTCAAAGCTGTTATAGATCCTAAACAGAATGGAATGCTTCCTAAATAAGCACCGACTTCTGGGTGCTTTGGCATTTAACAAGTGGGATATTGCTTGGAGATCGAGTGCACATGGGACTGTATTTCTGGCTTTAATCTCAACCTTTCCATTTCGAGGTTGTGCTTCTTTCAAGCACAGATTTATGTCCCCCCTTATCATTTAAAGGTAAATGAGAAGATGTGTGGCATAATTGCAAGTCATAAACTTGTGATAGAGGATTATCTCTCACTCAGCTTTCCCCCTTCAATTTCTACACCACCATAAAATGTGGCATTCAAAACTTGAAAGAATTGATGGCATTTATACAGGTAGTATTTGATTGATTTATGACCACAATAGAGGCCAACATTTCTTTTACTAAGCAAGCCAGGTGAATTGTGTTCCATTTTATGATCTTTTTTTGCCACAGTTGTTAAGTGAATCCCTGCAGTTGTTAAGTTAGTAACACAGTTGTTGAATGAATCTGGGTTTGTTTGTCAGAAGTGAGATGGGAAGTGATGATAACTTTGCCCTTGGAAACTGCAACCATCATAAATGCATGGTTGTTACCAAGTGTTCAAATTGTGATCACACGACCATGGGGATGCTGCATGCAGTGGTTGTAAGTGTGAAAAATAGTCACTTTTGTTCAATGCCATTGTAACTTCAGTCACTAAACAAATGGTTTTAAGTTGATAAGTATTATATTTTTTGGAGTATAAGATGCACTTCCCCAACTAAAAGAGGGTGAAAATATGGGTGCATCTTATACATCGAATGTACACCCACCTGCCAGCCCCCACCCTTTGGCCCCTTCCTCCCAGCAATTTGCCTCCTTGCAGCAAACAGCATACAGCCTGTTTCAGCTTCAGCACAGCCTGATTAGCACAAGCAACTGATTGTTGGTTGGATCGGCCTCCCGATTATCAGTTGTTTCAGGCTGTAGGGATTGCCATTACCTATTGCCGTCTCTGCACGCCCCATTTTTCACCCATTGCAATCCCCGCCACCCAGAACAGGCAGAAAATGGGGCACGCAGAGGCAGCAATAGACTATGGCAATCCCTGCAGCCTGAAACAGTTAAATGTCGGAGGCCAATCCAACCCATAATCAGCTGCTTGTGCTAATCAGGCTGGACTGAAACTGAAATGGACTAATTGCTGGGAGGCAGGGGCAGATTTTTTTCCATTTGTTTTCCTCCCCAAAAGCTAGGTGTGTTTTATACTTTGGAGTGTCTTATACACCAAAAAATATGTTACCTTTATTTCCCCTCCCCCCGCAAAAGCAATTCCATCTCTTTATCTCCACCACCATCAAATATACTGTATATTTTTTATTCAAAATCAGCTTCTTATCTGTATTGTCTCATCAGGATCTTTGCCATGCAGTTAGCATATTTATAAAATAAACTGTTTTCTATTTTCTGCTATGTGTGCATTACACACACACACACACACACACACACACACACACACACACACATATATATACATATATACATATATACATATATACATATATACATATATACATATATACATATATACATATATACATATATACATATATACATATATACATATATACATATACATATACATATACATATACATATACATATACATATACATATACATATACATATACATATACATATACATATACATATACATATACATATACATATACATATACATATACATATACATATACATATACATATACATATATATATATATATATATATATATATATATATATATATATATATCAAGGTCCCAATAGGGAACAATTACTAATTACGTATGAATGGCTTAAGTCGAATCTCTTCCTCATGATGGATTTAACTTTTTCAGGGCAAAGCAAATAATGCATTTAGATCCATTAATCCTAATTTTCCTGCTTTGCAAAATGTTAATTATGCTGTTCTTGAAAGGGCATGCAGAAATAATGCATGCCTAGTGATGGCATGCACATACAATTAAAATGTTTTATCATGCTTAATCCTTCCTTGTATAGGCATATTCTCCCTTGTCCAATACAATTTAAAAAAGAAATGAAGACAGAAAAGAAATAATTAGCAAATGCATCTCATGCCTCACCCCTTGTTTTAGGATTGGTATATTTAACCAATGTTTATAAAAGAAATAGATTGTTTCCAAAAGTGGGAATTAAATATAAATAACAAGAACAGTGAGTGCTTTTTCTACTGCCTTCAGTTAAGTGACTTGAAAATAAACTATCAGCAAATTCTACAATTAAAAAAATAAAATCAGCAGTACATTGATAAGGCGGATGGGAACAATATTTTCGAATAACTCCCTTATATAGAAAAGCTAGAACTGCTTCATCTTTTATGCTTGCTTCCTCACATTCTGAAAATGAAGACATTCTACCCTGTTTTCCCGAAAATAAGACCTCCCCAAATAATAAGCCAAATTGGGGTTTTGAGTGCATGTGCTAAAATAAGCCCTCCCCCCCAAAATATTGCAACACAGCAGCAGCCATGAGGTGTGACCACCCTTGCCCCGTCCTGCACCTCAAAAATAATAAGACCTCCCCGAAAATAAGGTCAAGTGCTTATTTCGGGGGTCAAAAGAAAATAAGACTACCTTATTTTCGGGGAAACACGATAAACATAAACCCCATCTTATAGCTTGCTGTTATTCATTTGTGTCTGGGGTGAGATTTAGCTTGTGATTTAATGAGGTGTGGAGCTATAGGTAGTTCTTGACTTGCAATGACCATTCAAAGTTAAAATGGCACTGAAAAAAGTGAATTATGATTGTTCTTCACACTTGCAACACTTGCCCCTGTGGGCCATGGGATCAAAATTCAGATGCTTGGTAACTGGCATATATTTATGAGGGTTGCAGTGTCCCAGGTCATATGATCATCTTTCGACAAGCGAAGTCAGTGGGGAAGCCAGATTCACTTAACATCTATGTTACTAATTCAGGAGGCAATTGGACTTTCCTTGTTTTTTTTCTTTTGAAGAGGTTTCGCTTCTTACCCAAGAAGCTTCTTCAGTTCTGTCAGAGATGAAGAAGCTTCTTGGATGAGAAGCAAAACCTCTTCAAAAGAAAAAAACAAAGTCCAGTTGCCTCCTGAAAAAGCACCTTTGGGACAACCATGGCCTGGATGACTGAGAATCTCTACATACATCATTGTTACTAACCTAATAACTGCAGTCTTTCACTGAACAACTGCAGCAAAAAGGTCATAAAGTGAGGCAAAAGTCACTTAATAACTTCCTTGCTTAGCAGTGGAAATTTTGGGATCAATTGCCACTGTACGTCGAGGACAATCTGTAATAAAAGCTCCGTGTACATAGGCTAATACTGGTTTATCAGCTTCAGCACCTGACACAAATATGAATTATACTGTATTTTTCAGACTGTAAGACGCACCGTAGTATAAGACACCCCAAGATTTTGAAGAGGTAAATTTTTTTAAAAAAATGTTTTTGCATTCTGCAGGCCTCCCAAACCTTTTGCATGCCTCGTATTTTGCAAAAAAAAAAAGGGGGGGCATGCATATGCTTTGAGAGGTTTGTAAAGTGTTCCTCGAGGGGGGGGGGCAAAAGCAGCCCTTTTTTTTTGCTTGTTTTTGTCCTCCCCAACCCCCAGGAGCACTTTGCAGGCCTCCCAAAGCCTATGCATGTCCATTTTTCAAGCAGGGTTTGGGAGGCCAAAAATGCTGTATTCAGTGTATAAGACACACCCAGGTTTTCACCCTCTTTTTTGGGGGGGAAAGGTGCGTCTTACACTCCGAAGAATACAGTAATTCTGTTTTGACAGGATTTGGGGGGCATGTGACTCCTTTCCATAATTATCTCGATAGAGGGAATTGATCTCAAATGTGAGAGAGATCTGATAGCTTCCTTGAAGTTATAGTCTTGATAGGCCCATGTATAATAAGTAGCCAGTTTTGTGAAATAGGAGATTTGTTTTATAAGGAATGACAGTTTCATTTAAAGGCTTACTTTATCTGCTGTTAACGTCTTTCTCCATGCCCATATTGCCAACACATCTGCGAGCTTTCTTTCCACATAGCAGCTAATGAAATAGAAGCAGTTGGATTACTTTTTCCTTCTCTAGCGAGGGAGTGAAATGTGTATTGTGCAGAAGAGACCACTCATCTGAGAAAGGCTTTTCTCAGTCAAACTATTCAAGCTGTATGTGGAAATGTCTGGGATGGTGACTTGGAAGCTTCATCTAATGCAAAATGCAGATGTTGGATTGTATACTGCTCTGGAATCCAGTAGCAGCAGTGCTTATGAACTCTAAAGCGTATTCAATATATGAAGCTGCACTTCTTTCCTGAATAAAGCTGCCTGAGAATTAAGATTTTATAAGGGTATGCTTCAGTGCCTCACCATTGAAAACAGAACAATATGTGGAGACGCAGAAGAAAATTTCTAAGCTGTGGCAATCAAGTGGAAAATGTTTCCCACAAACACACAACACACTTTCCCAATATAATTTTCATTTTAGTATCAAGTGTTAAACTAACTCCCAAATGTGTCTTTTAAACACACAACGGGACTTTCTGGCTTTTCTTTGAAGACATTTCGCTTCTCATCCAAGAAGCTTCTGGGTGAGAAGTGAAACATCTTCAAAGAAAAAACAGAAAGTTCAGTTGCCTCTTGAAAAAGCACCTTTGGGACAACCATGACCTAGATAACTAATAATCACCATAGACATGTATTGAACTAACTCTTCCCTCTAGATTTAATCATAGTAATATACCATATTTTTTGGAATATACAAAGCAATCCCCCCCCCAAAAAAGAGGCTGAAAATTAGGGTGCGTCTTATACTCTGAATGTAGCTTTTTCAAAACTTTTTTTCAGCTCTGATGAGGCGCTAATGAGCGAAGTGAT
Organism: Thamnophis sirtalis; assembly: GCF_051295495.1. Taxonomy (NCBI): domain Eukaryota; kingdom Metazoa; phylum Chordata; class Lepidosauria; order Squamata; family Natricidae; genus Thamnophis; species Thamnophis sirtalis. Next base: position 12,443,596 of record NW_028261391.1, read on the forward strand.
CTTCCGTGCTTTGCCTGCTTTTCTCAATGCTGCTCCCTCTGACGATCAGCTGTGCTTTAGAAGCTGTTTTTCAACCTTAATGGAGCGCTAGCGGGTGAAGCATCTTCCCGGCTTCCGCTGCTTTTCTCATTGCTTCTCTCTCTGACAATCAGCTGTGCTTTAGAAGCTGTTTTTATACCCAACTAGGGGATAAAAAGTGTGTGTGCACTCAAAACCAGCAAACCTATGTGCTGAAGCTGACCAGACTAAGGATACTGTCCAGATGAATACCTGGTAGGCAGTATTTCCCCCCCCCTATTTTCCTCCCCAAAATGTAAGGTGCATCTTATACTCCAGTGCATCTTATACTCTGAAAAATACAGTAATGGTTGGAACACCAGGCTAGAAACTTGTAGTCTGTGAATTCCAAATCTTTCCTTAGGCCCAATGCCAGATGGGTGACCTTGAGCCAGTCATTCTCTCTCAACCTTAGGAAGGAAACAGTGGCAATCTTACCAAGAATCTTGCAGGGTTTGGTCCAGCCAGTTTTGTCAGGCAACAACACCGATTTGAAGGCACCAAAACAACCACACACATAACTTCTTCAAAAGTTTTAAGATTTTTTTCCTAGGCTCCTTTGATGCATGATGGGTTGTTGACATTTGGAAGCTTGTTTCTTTTCATATCAGTAGCATGTTTTAGGTGTATTACAAGGAACCTAATGGTCCATTTCCAAACTATTGGACATAAATTTATATGGAAGGTTTGACTGAAAATTTCAATAACAATCCAGTAATCCATTGAGACTGCGGAGCATTGAATGATTATATCTTAAATGTTCTTGGCTGTGACCTAATTTACACCTATTTAAAACAGTGGATTGGTTAATATTAACTAATGTTAAATATGCCTCCTTATTGTTCTATTTTAAAGCAGAACTTTAAACTTACATTTATGTGTTATTCTTTTCAACATTATGGAGGAAAAACTCCATGTCGGTTCACACTGACTTGATGACATATGATCAATCAAGTAGCTTTTTGCTTCTCAGGCTGCATTCTGGTTTCTGTTGTTTTTAATTGCTTGACAATACTTGATATAGTCTTGATTGACATTTTCCTGTTCTTTCTTGGGCTTTTATTATTAACCATATGAGTTTGTTTTTCTGGTGTCTGAGATATATAATTTGATACATAAAAAGAAATAGCTAATGCAAAATTTAAATGGAAGTGTAATATTGAATCAAGGTATCCATTACCTGGAGATTGATCTAACCTGGTGCTTCTAAAGAAAGATAGCACACTATGGGCTTGGTAAACATGATTTGAGAGGATATAGGAGCAATCAGAATTCTTTGGCCATCCTTTAACTCGGATTGAACATTTAAGAAGAATGGCAATAGCATTTCCGAGTTGTTATTACAAGGTTATTTGGGGCTAATTCTGTTTTGGGCTTGCAGGAGTGCCCTGCTAGTTTCTGTCAAAAGGAAATCAGAAAGAAGGAGATAGAAAGATTTTAAATAAAGTTTGAATTCACTGAATTCCATGAATGTATTTCTTAAAATAGCACCCAATATTATCCCTTTCCCATTGCTAATCCAGAAACGGAACATAGGAGTAAAGTAACGCTTTAAGGATAGAGTAAAATAAAGCATGGAGTCTTTGATCACTCAAATCTTCTTCCATATGGTTCTCCAGGGGATGTTGTTGTTGCTGCTTGTGATTTGACAGCGTGCTCTTTCTGCAAATGAAAACATCTCTGTAATTTCTCCCTTGCCTTTAGGGTTTTCTCATTCAGCATTTACCTTCGGTATCGAGAGCCATATCAGCCAGTCCAACATCAACGGTGCTCTGGTGCCCCCAGCTGCTTTGATTTCAATAATTCAAAAAGGCCTGCAGTATGTGGAGGCGGAAGTCAGTATTAATGAGGTAAGACATTTCCTAAATCTACAGGACCATTGGGATATTTTTCTTCCAATATTCTGGACTATCTAAGACAGTGATGGCTAACTTTTTTGTTGTTGCGGGCCAAAAGCCCACGCATCCGCACCCATAATGCAATTATGCCTATGAATTCACGTGCGACACCCCTGTGCCCTTCCCGCACCCCTACACATGCTCCCACTGCACCTCATTTTGGACCTAGTAGGCCTCCCTGTAGCCTCCTGGGACCAAAAACGGGCTCTGGGGCAGGCGCGCCACACCCTCCTCCCTGTGCCCTGTTTTGGGCCTAGCAGGTTCCCTGCAGCCTCCTGGGACCAAAAACAGGCCATGGGGATGAAGGGCACTGCCCCCGCCATGCACGTGTGATCCCCCCCACATCTGCTCGTGTCTCCCGCGTGCACCTTGCCCCCCATGTATGCGTGGCAGAGACCCGAAAATCAGCTGGCTGGCAGGATGCGCATGCATGGTGCAGCTGAGTTGGGGCGATGGCTCGCATGCCCGCAGAGAGGGCTCTGTGTGCCACAGGTTCGCCATCACAGATCTAAGCTATACTTACCTTTCCTTATTCTGCCTTGTTTGTGTGCTGGCATTATTGTATTAGACACCCTCCTCTTTATGTCTTCCTTATTAAATAAGACTGGAGCATTTCAAACATTTGGGGGGGCTCAGTTCAGGTCACTTACTCTTTATATAGTTTATATAGTTTTGGCTTGTAGAGCTTACACTCTGGTGTACACTTACCAAATGCCTCGTTCCCGGCTTAATAGTGTTGGTTATATACTTATCAAATATTAAGGCTCTAAAAGTTCAAAGATTTTACAGTACTTACAAAGATGAAGCATAATTTAATAGTGTCTCCCTCGTGAAAAGAGGAAATGTATATTTTTACCCAGTAAAAAACAATTTTAAGAAATCTGAAGATACACTGCCATTACTATTATTAGTATTAGCATTAGTAGGAGTAGTACTTCTAATACTATTCCTGTTATTGCCACAGTGCTGAACTGTCGATAGATTTTTAGTAAGATTCATCAGTTTGCTTGGGTTTTGTAATATTTTTAGGTTTAAAATACTATCATAAGTTAAAGATTGCAACCTCTTTCATACTTAAGGTATAGATAAAGGTTCCCCTCGCTACTCGTTTCTGACTCCAGGGCGTGGGGCTCATCTCCATTTCAAAGCCGAAGAGCCAGCACTGTCTCTGAAGACGTCTCTGTGGTCATGTGGCTGGCATGACTAAATGCCGCAGGCGCATAGAACGCTGTTACCTTCCCACCAAAGGTGGTTCTACTTATTTTTCTACTTGCATTTTTATATGCTTTCAGACTGCTAGGTTGGCAGAAGCTGGGACAAGTAAAGGGAGCTCACTCCGTTACGTGGCGCTAGGGATTTGAACCACTGAACTGCCGACCTTCTGTTTGACAAGGTCGACATCATAGCCACTGAGCCACCATGCCTCTTCTTTCATACTTAATTTCCAGCTAAAATGGTAGTGAGTGGCAACAACCTTTCAACATCACAATTTTGAGGGGCTTGATGGTGTTGTTGTCCTTCTCCTTGATTTCTATCATCAAACATGGAATTGGTTTTTTTTAGGCAATGATATTCATTAAATGGAAGTTTTTAAGAAGAAGAGATTGAACAGCCATTTGCCCCGAGTGGCATAGGGTCTGCTGCTTGGACAAAGAATTGAACTTAAAGACCTCCAAGGTCCTTTCCAATTCTGATATTCTATGTTCTAAATTCCCAGTTTCCTGTCACATGATATGAGAATTTTAAGTTGCTGCTTTGGGTCCCCAACCAAATTTTTATTAGGTCCCTTAATGCTGCCTTGTTCTTTATGGTTTCACAATAAGAAATCTTTTTGATACCTCAATTGTGGTTGAGTGGCAAACGATGTTTTATTTCCATCAGCTTTGAATATCCGTCATTTGTCCTTTGAGAAACTCTTCACAGTTTTCATTGTTGGAGGGGAAGGAATCCATGCTGTGTGTGAGACAGATCAGAACTAGTAATGAAGATAAATTAGGAAGAATTCCCATCAGAGGAAATTCCCATAAAAATTAGTACGAGTAGTGCTTGACTTACAACCACAAGTGAGCCCAAAATTTCCCTTGCTAAGCAGGTTCATTGTTAAGTAAGTGTTGGCCCATTTTATGATTTCTTTGCTGCAGTTTAGTGCTGTTGTAACTTCAAATGGTCACTAAACAAATGATTTATTTAGAAGGAGAACTTCCTTTGAAAATTGAAATAATTTTCTGAAAACCCCTTTAACTTGGATTTTCAGTTTGCACTCTCCCCCCCCCCTCTCAGTTTTGCTAAGTCGACAACACTTGTCACAGAGTGCCAATAATCACTGGGACCATCATATACAATTTATGCCAAAATCTTTCAACTTTGATACTTTCTAGTCATCTTCAATTCTTTTGCTTCTAGTCTATGAACTTTTTTTAGAGATGTGTTGGCTCAGTGGCTAAGACGCTGACCTTGTCAATTAGAAAGATCGGCAGTTTGGCGGTTCAAATCCCTAGTGCCACATAACGGAATGAGCTCCCATTACTTGTCCCAGCTTCTGCCAACCTAGCAGTCGAAAGCAGGTAAACAATGCAAGTAGAAAAATAGGAACCACCTTTGGTGGGAAGGTAACAGCATCCCATGCGCCTTCAGAGTTTAGTCATGCCGGCCACATGACCACGGAGATGTCTTCAGACAACGCTGGCTCTTCGGCTTTGAAACAGAGATGTGCACCGCCCCCTAGAGTTGGGTACGACTAGCACATATGTCCGAGGGGAACCTTTACCTTTAACGTAGTTGAGTCAGATTAAACTGGTTTTGGCATTTTTATCAACCTATCGAGTCCTTCTCAAGGACCTCAGATAGGCAAATGTTCATACACATGCTCACAGACACACACACTCTCTCACACACACATATACACACACACACGTATATGTGTATAAATCTATAAATAAAATATTTGTCGGCATTAGAGATATCATCACAGATTGTAAACTCTTCCAAGTAAACCCACTTTTTGCATTTGGTAGTGATTCTGTCAGTGCTAATGATGTTCAAGAGGTACTACAGATGTTTTGGGATTGCACCCAAGGCACCTATCATTCTTGGTATTGTGTTTGCTTATTATTACTGTTGTTATCAGCTTTTTTTTAAAAAAAAAACCCACTTGATTTTCTAAATAAGTGAACGGATGCCATCTAGTGGTACTGCAAATGCCGTGTAGCCAACCTTTATCCTAGAGGTACGGACTGTAGCTTATTGATTTTATATTGGCTTTTCCCCAGTGTCTAAGAAGTGACAAGCAGAGGTTTCATCACTGCCTCATCTTTAAAAATGGATGACCTCGTCAACATTTGTATCCAGTACAACAGGAAATCTCTTGTTTTTAATTACTGGCAGGATCCAGAAATAAATCCAGTGCTTGAAGGCCACTGAGAAATAGTCAATTTGACGGCTTCCACCGATCTGGGAATAGTTTTGAGCTGAACCCATTATTATACTTGTGAGGACACCTTGAATAGTCAGAATTTGACCCTCACACTCCGGTGCCCTTATTGGCTGCCAATCCCTAAAGGCCTCTTTGGATGGGTTATGGAAATGGTTCAGTTTAAAGCAAATCATTATTTTATAGGCTGAGCTGCTCTTCTCCGCCAGCAACACAGGAGAAAGAGAGCTAACTCCTAGCCTGGATTCCTTGCAAAACCGGCAGATAAAAAGCGATAGTTGCCAAATAAACAAAAATAAAAATAAGAAATAACTCAACTTGAACTTTTCATTACATCATTTTTGCTAAAAGGAATAGCAGAGCGAAGATGGTATTTGACTTAATGACTGGTCACTTACATTAGGGACAGACTTGAAAATAAAGTTATGTACAACCAGTCCTCCAGAATAGTCACATGATCAGATTTTGGACACTTGGCAACTGAGTCTTATTTACGACTGGCTGAAACAACCCACAGTCACATGATCACATCTTCTGTGGGTTTTTTTTTGCCGTTTTCTGGCAACCCCTCACTACTTATCAGATACGTCAGATTCAGATTTACACCCACATGATTTGCTTAATGACCGTGGTGATAACAACCACCGTAAAATGGTCATAAAATCAAGCCTGGTCATGTGGTGACCCAGCTTACGACCGCAACTATAAACTGGCCTCGGTTATGGTCGTGAAATCAGGACTAACTGTATTACTACAGACGACATGACTTCATATCAGAGTATTGGGGTGAAGCTCAGTGACCAATGCACTGCTTTCCATATGGAAGATGTGGGACGTCTCACTAAAACCACAAATAGCCACTGTTGTTCAGTGTAAAGAACCAAACCAAATGACCTGATTCAGCATTTGGTACCTTCCTGCTAGATTTTCAATTAGCTGGTTATAACTTTTTCTTAGGGATACGATGACTCAGTGACTAATACGCTGAGCTTGTCGATCAGAAAGTTTGGTGGTTCGAATCCCTAGCAACCGCGTAACGGAGTGAGCTCCCGTTACTTGTCCCAGCTTCTGCCAACCTAGCAGTTCAAAAGCATGTAAAAATGCAAGAAGAAAAATAGGAACCACCTTTGGTGGGAAGGTAACAGCGTTCTGTGCGCCTGTGGCGTTTAGTCATGCCGGCCACATGGCCATGGAGATTTCTTCAGACAGCGCAGGCTCTTTGGCTTTGAAATGGAGATGAGCACCGCCCCCTAGAGTCGGGAACGACTAGCTCATATGTGCGAGGGGAATCTTTATCTTTGCCTTTACCTAACTTTTTCTTAGAGAATTACAGTTGCATTCAGGGTTGAGCCAGTATTATCTGAAGACATCTCCGGGGTCCTGTGGCCAGCATGACTAAACAGCAAAGGCACCAAACGCTGTTACCTTCCCACCAAAGGTGGTTCCTATTTTTTCTACTTGCATTTTTACATGTTTTCTGCTAGGTTGGCAGAAGCTGGACAACTAATGGGAGCTCACTCCGTTATACGGTGCTAGGGATTCGAACCGCCAAACTGTTGACCTTTCTGATCGACAAGCTCAGCGTCTTAGCCACTGAGCCACCACGTCTCTTGCTTGCCTGCATATTAGGCAGATGTATTAATCTCTAGGCTAGGGGCTCCCCTCGCTTTGTTGGCTCTACCAGCGGGGGAGATTAAGTGTTTTTCCAATGAAACCGGTCAATCAGGGCAACCTGGTCTACCAAATATGGGATGGTGCATTCTGCTTTCACCTTTCAGCTCCAATCCAGGAGCCTTCGCAGGCAGCTGCTTCTGCAACAAACTATTCTATGTTAAATTTAAATTTACCAAGAAATAAATAAAAGGAGACTAGTATAGCTACTTCCCTTTGTCGCAGAAGCGGCTGTCTGTGGAGGTTCCTGGATTGGGGCTGAAAGGCGAAAGTATAATGAGTGTGCTCTGTCCCATATTTGGTTGGACCAGGTTGCTCTGATAGACCATTCTCACCGGAAAAAGACGTATTTTTTTTACAAACTTTTTATTTTAGTTTAATACAAACAATCCATCTTCCATTAAATAGTGCGTCATCTGGGTACAAATGTCTTCTGCAATAGCAATTAGAATTTACAGCCATATTTTTTATCTACTGATAACTTAAGACTGATATACATAACATATCTCATACTATAACAATCCTCTTCTTAAACTTATTTAATTCTATTGATGTATTTTCTATATTTCACTAATCTACTTTCATTTCTAACTTTCATATGTATTCTCTAGCCATTGGTAGAATAGTTCCCATATAGTATAATATTCAGTTGTTGCAAGCGCTAACCTATTCATTTCCACACATTCTAATATTTTCTAATCACATTCTCACCTGTAGGAATCTCAATACAATACTGGAAAAATACGTATTCTGTGACAGTTGCAATTGGACAACTATAAATAAACCCTAATGTCTTAACTAGTGTGATTTTCAGTAAACGGGGTTAATAATCAATGCTCTGGATAATTGATGCACATTCAGGGTCTGTGTTATGTTTTCTAACTTCCATTGCAGATTGCTTACCTGTCGCTAATGAAATATTTTTTCCCCTTTTCCTTTTCCACTGTGTCTCTTGCTTTCTACCCCTGTGTTTTTAGGACGGTACTTTGTTTGATGGCCGGCCGATAGAGTCTCTCTCGCTGATAGACGCCGTGATGCCCGATGTGGTGCAAACAAGGCAGCAGGCGTACAGAGACAAACTTGCTCAGCAGCAGGCAGCCGCGGCCGCAGCCGCAGCGGCTTCAACAAATCAGCAAGGATCTACGAAAAATGGTGAAAACACTGCAAACGGAGAGGAGAATGGAGCCCACACTATAGCAAGTGAGTGGAGATGCAATTAATGGATTGCGAATGGCTTGGTAGGCAGCCTGAAATATGTGCTTGTGTATTTAAAAAAAACCTCAGTTATTCCACCTTCTGCATACAAAACCACCTAGCCAGATGGATGAGAAGATTAAATAAAGAAAAGCCAAAAGCAGAGGGGAAACACCCCCCACTTTACGTAGCTATTATTTGGGATTAGTTTTACAACATACAGATTTATTTTAAGTCACCATTGTCTCTGCCTTTTCTTGTTTGCATTTGGAAGCCCCTCTGGGCCGTTTCTGCTGGAAATCCAAAATGTTGATCTAAAGCACGGGTGTCAAACTCGCTCACGTGGCCTTTCGCGATGTTTTTTCCCCTTTGTGGAGCTGAGGTGGGCTTGGCCTGTGCGTGACGCCTCCGGCCCGCGGACCACCAGTTTGACACCCCTGATCTAAGGCAGTATTTCTCAACTTTAGCAGCAGCTGGCTAGGGATTTCTGGGAGATGAAGTCTATCTCTCTCAAAGTGGCCAACCTTAAGAAACATTGATCTAAGGAGATTGTGGTGAGGGAGCCCCCCCTGCTGGCGAAACAGGCAAATGCTAGAGGCCCTGTTGTCTTCCTAGAAGTGAATATATCCAGCTGCTCCTTTCAATTGCCAGTTGTGCTGGAATAGCTAATTCGGTCTCTTTCACACACCCAAGCCCATGTATTAAATGTACGTGAGCACACAAAGTCCTCCTGTCTCCTAGGACTACTGTTCCACCCAGGAGTAGAAGGATCTTCTTAAATTAGTTTGCCAGAGATCTAAAGGCTATGCTTAACATGGCTCTCTATTTCATGGAAAATGAACTTACGTGATTGTTTTCAACTTCTGCTCTTGTAATCCAAACATAACCTTTCAGCATTTTAATTTGATTTTTTTTTTAAAGGATTTTGAGGCTAGCTCACAATAAAGCTGTTTTTGGTAAATCATCTGGTCTTGTTTACTGAGAAATATGTGCTTAATAAGTCTTTTCTTGCCAAACAAATATATTATTGAATCATAGCCACTGATTGACTGTATATTCAACTCAAGTTAGATGAATGTGATAAAACTACTGACAATCTGTTTTTGAGAGCCAAGAAACTTTATATAAAACAGGTGGGGGGGGGAGGTTGGAAACCTTACCATTTACCAGTTAATATTCTCCTCTTGGATCATATGCAATTTTTATCATGGAGGAGGGGTGGAAGAACCACACATGTATAAAGGAACATGCCCTGGATAGATTTTAAAACCGTTTTGGCTTTATTTTAAGTAAGACCAGTTATTCCCTTTATTACTGAATTATATCCTCATGTGCGATTTATCCATTTTTAAAAATAAGGCAATGATTGAAAGAATTTTGTGTATTTTTTTAAATCCATTTGTCTTCTTAGCCTCCTCCCTTCCCCCCAAATAGAATATTCTATAGAACAATTATATAGGGACGTGGTGGCTCAGTGGCTAAGACATTGAGCTCGTCGATCAGAAAAATGGGCAGTTTGGCGGTTTGAATCCCTAATGCCACGTAAGAGAGTGAGCTCCCATTACTTGTCCCAGCTTCTGCCAACCTAGCAGTTCAAAAGCACATAAAAATGCAAGTAGAAAAATAGGAACCACCTTTGGTGGGAAGGTAAAAGTGCTCCGTGCGCCTTCAGCGTTTAGTCATGACGGCCACATGACCATGGAGATATCTTCGGACAGTGCTGGCTCTTCAGCTTTGAAACAGAGATGAGCACCGCCCCCTAGATTCAGAAATGACTAGCACATATGTGCGAGTGGAACCTTTACCTTTATAGAACAATTATTAAGCTAAGATCATTCTAATCTGGTCAAGTGGGGAATTTAAATCACCACCTCCCTCCTTAAAGACCAACGTATGAATCTACTACAACTTCTCCAAATTGGAACTTCCTGAATATTAAGGCTATTATGTGTCCTATTATTTTTGACTCAAGCTCCATGGATTTGAGTTGATGGGAACGGTAGTCCAAAATTATCAAAGGACACTTTTACTTTAGGACTAAAATGTAGGCACAATCAATGGCTAGTATATGGGGTCTTATTTCCTTTTTAATATTCAATTAAAAAAGAGTATGGACTCTTACTAAGAAGAATTCTAGTACAGGTGTGAGATAGCACATTAACAACATATCTACGAGAGTAAAAAGAGTGAATCAAATACAGGTGGTCCTCAACTTAAGAACACAATTGAGCCTACGTTTCTACTGAGACATGTTAAATGGGTTTTTGCCCCATTTTGCAACTTTTCTTGCCACAGTTGTTAAGTGAATCACTGCAGCTGTTAAATTAGTAACACAGTAGTTAAGCAAATCTGGCTTCCCTGTTCATTTTGCTCCTCAAAGATCACAAAAGGAGGGAATCACATGACCCTGGGGCACGGCAACTGTCATAAATATGAATCAGTTGCCAAGCGTCTGAATTTGGATCACAAAGCCATAGAGATGCCACAAGGATCGTGAGTGTGAAAAACGATCCTGTCACTTTTTTTGAGTGCCATTGTAATTTTGAGCAGTCACTGAAGGAGCTGTCGTAAGTTGAGGACTACCTGTAATAAACGTGATGATGTCCTTAGGTATCCCATAAGCTAGACGTAGGGCATGAATGAATTAATAATAACAAAACAACAATAATTTAATGGCAACATACCTCCCCTTTCCTTATGGTTTCTTTTGGATAGATAATCATACAGATATGATGGAAGTGGATGGTGATGTTGAAATCCCTCCTAACAAAGCAGTGGTGCTGCGGGGTCACGAATCTGAAGTTTTCATCTGCGCCTGGAACCCTGTCAGTGATCTTTTGGCCTCAGGGTATGCTTTCCTAAAGAAGTTGAAAATGTAACCTCTCTTTTCCAGCTTTAATCCTAAAGAAAACTTCTTCATTTCCATATCTTCCTAACTTGTTGAATTGGAAATGTAGGAAACAAAAGACTTTGAGTCTGATTAGTAGCACATAAGACACTTGTATGAGGAGGGGAATGTAAGACAATGCTCTTCTAGTTTAGTTGGTTGAATAGAGACAATCAGGTTATCTGCCTAAAGTCCAAGGAGTTTGAATCTTGTTATGGAATCTAGGTAGAGGATGATTGCATAGGCAAGTCTCGAGTTATGACCATAATGGAGCTTTCAATTATGGTTGAAAGTTGTGATGGTCGAAAGCTCGCTGGTCACATAACTGACCTGATTTTATGACCTTATTGCTTTGGTTGTTAGGTGAACCAAAGGTTTGCTATGGACCAATTTTGGTGAAAACCATAATTAAGTGCCAATTTTCATTATAAAACACAGTCAAGTGACTGGGATGCTATAAATATCCATAAACGCAATCCAATCACCTAGCGCTTGGATTGTGGTCATGTGACCAGAGGGACTCCCCAATCATCAGAACTTCAAATCCGGGTCATAAGTAACCCACAGGGAGATCCATTGGAACTTCAAAACGATTACTAAGCGACTAGTTGTAAGTCGAGGTCTACTTATAACTGAATAGTTATATTCAATTGTATGGTAGTACATCTTGATGCTTTTCAAGAACACTCCATATTCCTCTCTTTTAAGTCTTTGGTGAGCTTGACTGAAAAGAATTGTATTTTGTTTTAAAGAGGCTGTTTATTTTGCAGATCTGGAGATTCAACGGCAAGAATCTGGAATCTTAGTGAAAACAGTACCAGCGGATCTACGCAGCTGGTGCTTCGGCACTGTATACGAGAAGGAGGGCAAGACGTACCAAGTAACAAAGATGTAACATCTCTGGATTGGAATGTGAGCAGAAATTCCCATGTTCAAATTACTAGTCATACTTTGAGCTTCAAATACATGCATTCTTGGAGGTGACCACTTCGAGATTTCCATAAGCGCTATAGATATTTGTTTTATTCTTCTGGTGATAGAACCAAGCCCAATAGGTCTTCTGCTAAAGTTTCAGTGTAGGGTGTACCAGGGAAATTAAGTATACACATTCATTAATCTAGGCATGCCGTATTTTTCAGAATATAAGACATACTTTTTCCCCCCCTAAAAAGAGGGTTAAAAGTTGGGTGCGTCTTATACACTGAATTTAGCCCCACCCACCTGCTGGCCCCTACCTTCTGCCTCCCAGCAGTTGGCTCCTTGCAGCAAACAGCAAACAGCCTGTTTCAGCTTCAGCACAGCCTGATTAGCACAAGCAGCTGATTGTCGGTTGGATTGGTCTCCCAACAATCAGCTGTTTTAGGCTGCAGGGAGGAGTATTGCCTCCTCCACATATCCCATTTTCGTCTTCCGCATCCCATTTTTTGCTCTGTGTGCCCCATTTTCCACTTGTTCTAATCCCCGCCGCCCTGAACGGGCAGAAAATGGGTCACGCAGAGCCCAAAAATGGGGCATGCAGAGACTGAAAACGGGATGCCGAAATTGGAGCACGTGAAGGTGGCAATACGCCTGCATCCCTGCATCCTGAAACAGCTGAGGAGGAGGCCCAAGAAACAGGAGGCCCAAGAATCAGCTGCTTGTGCTAATCAGGCTGTACTGAAATGGAAACGTGCTGTTTGCTCCAAGGAGGCAAAATGCTGGGAGGCAGAGGCAGATTTTTTGTTCTTGTTTTCCTCCCCCAAAGCTAGGTGTGTCTTATACTTCGGAGCATCTTGTACTCCAAAAAATACGGTATATCCCCAGTTTTTCAAAAAGCTTTCAAAACTCAGCGCAGTCTTTGCAAATTGGTGTTTTTTTTTACTGTACTGCACTGTATGTGTCTATGGAGATTCTCAGTCATCCAGGTCATGGTTGTCCGAAAGATCCTTTTACAAGAGGCAACTTTTAAACTTTTAGACTTTTAAACAAGTCGCCTCTTGAAAAAGCACCTTTGGGACTATAGTATATTGGAGTTAGGAAACAGCAGTTGTGCCTGAAAATGTGGCTGCAGAGAATGTGAAGCAAATGTGGAACAGCAGCATTTGTATGAGGGAACAAAAGCAATCTTTCCGGATAATCTTAACAGAAACAAGAAGAAACCAGAAACGTTCACCCGCAATTGAATCTTTGTGCAGCAAAAAAACTCCCCCTAGAGTCAAATCAAAATGAATTAACTCAACCATCAAAAAGTCTTTCACAAGAGAAGTTTAGGGAACAACTCTCAAAAGTTCAATAAAGGAAGGATACGAAGAAATGATAGATTTGCAAGAAGATCCCTGTGGAATGAGATATTCTTTAAAAAGTTTCTATGTTGAAATGGCCAGCCACTAATTCCCGAGAGAGGCTGTGGAAAGGTATTTATAACAGGACTCATTAAATACACTTTTGAGGTTTAGAGTTGGCCCAAATGATTCAGAAATGAGCTGGTCTGCTTTGTTGTGATCTTATGAGAAGCCCAAAAATGATCATTTCCGGTTGAAACATTTTGCAGACCTCTTATGTCTAGCAGTTCTTCAAACAAATGATTTTTCTTGCTTGGGAAGATGTGATCACACGACCAAGTTAAAAGAAAATTTCATGAAACACAAAAGCTTTGAGAGGGGGATGTGTATAATTCACACTTTGCTTGTCTCTAAACCAGAGGAAGCATACTCCATTTGAAGAATACAGATTTTTAGAACACATAGTAATAGAATAATGTTTATACTTTGTATTCCAGAGTGAAGGTACGCTCCTAGCAACGGGGTCCTATGATGGTTTTGCAAGGATATGGACTAAAGATGGTGAGAGCAACATTACTTTCCTCTTTTCCTTTTTAAAGATTAAATATGACAGGAAGAAGTATTTCAAATACTTTTTGGTAAATCAGGCCAAATATAACTGGTGTCCTTTTTATTTTTAGGTAATCTTGCCAGCACATTAGGACAGCATAAAGGTCCCATATTTGCATTAAAATGGAATAAGAAGGGGAACTTCATTTTAAGTGCAGGTGTGGACAAGGTAAGGCGGCATTGGTTTACTTGAAATACATTGCTGCAGATAAAATTATGAAGATGGTTTAGGACAGTGGTGTCAAACTGGCAGCCCACGGGCTGGATGCATCACTTGCAGGCCACGCAAAAAACATCGCAATATGTCACGTGATACATCACACACTTCAGAAAAGAGCAACAAAGATGATTAGGGGACTGGAGGTTAAAACATATGAAGAACAGTTGCAGGAACTGAGAATGTCTAGTTTAATGAAAAGAAGGACATGGGGAGACATGACAGCAGTGTTCCAATATCTCCGGGGTTGCCACAAAGAAGAGGGAGTCAAACTATTCTCCAAGGCACCTGAGGGCAGAACAGGAAGCAATGGGTGGAAACTAATCAAGGAGAGAAGAAACCTAGAACATTAGCCTTTAGAAGGGAATCCATTCTTTAGAAAATATAGTCTTAAATATTGTTTCAATTGATTTGGTAAATTTAAACATACTCCAAATTGTAAAACCATTTTATTCTTTTTGTTCCATTTTTGAATTCAGACCACAATAATTTGGGATGCACATACTGGAGAAGCCAAACAGCAGTTTCCTTTCCATTCTGGTATGTATTTTCTCTTTTAGATTAAAGAAGAAACAGCTCATAAACCAATGTTTTGTGACTTAGTTAATAATAGTTTTTTTTTGTGGGTTTTTTTGTGTGTGTGCTTGAGTGCATGAGCGTTTACAGTTAGCACATATTTCCAACAGCACTACTGATTGATATTCCAGCTAGATCAGCTGTGGGAAAATTACAGGCTCTTTTAAAAATAAAATGTCTACCTTGGTTCAGATTTCATCCTATCGGCAGAAAAGGGAAACTGGTTTAATTTACTTTCTCTTGATTCAGTTCAACTTCTAATTTGCATTGCTACCAGCAACATATTAGAGTAGACTGCTTTCTTGATTCTTGATTGGATTTTGCTTAAAATAATGATTTAGACTGAGCCTCGGTGGCCCAGTGGTTCCAGTGCAGTACTGCAGGCTACTACTTCTGACTCCTGGGTGCCTGCAATTTGGCAGTTCAAATTCCACCAAGCTCAAAGTTGACTCAGCCTTCCATCCATCCAAGGTTGGTAAAATGAGGACCCAGATTGTTGGGGGCAATATGCTGACTCTGTGAACCACTTAGGGACAGCTGTAAAGCACTGTGAAGCGGTATATAAGTCTAAGTGCTATTGCTATAATCTTCACATTTCATTATACAGGTAGTCCTCGTTTTAACATCCAGCAACCTTTGTCCAGCATTTGTCCAGCAACCATTTCAAGTTACAGTGGTGCTGAACAAAGAGACCTCTAATTAGTCCTTGAAGTTCTGGCCTTTGCAGTGCCCTCCCACCCTAGTCAAATGAATAAAATTTGGATTCCAGTTCGCACTTCATTATTGATCAGTGTTCACACACACTATACACTTCTTCCTTGTTCACTCACATGCATCACGTCCTGCTTCTCTTTGTTTGCATGCACTGCAACATCTTCGCCCCATTCTTAACATTGTGCCACTCTGCAACAACATCCATATCTTCCAGTTCATGCAAGTGAGTCCCAAAATGTCTGGAGACCTTCAGAAATAAATGTTGTCGCTGATACTTTTCTTGTATGTGTAAAAATGTAAACAGTGTGGTATTGGTATATCCTGTGGTTATACCACAGTCCAACTTCCCCTGTTCTTAGGTTATAATTTTGTAAGAAGATTGTAGCGTAGGAATTTCCCATGTACTCTTGAGTTGGAGGGAAAGTAGGATACAAATATGACAAAAGCAGGATATAAATATGACAAATTGGATACTACAAATTCTGATTACTGTATTTTTTGGACTATATGACGCACCGGAGTATAAGACGCAACATGATTTTGAAAAGGTATTTTTTTTTTAAAAAAAAGGGTTTTGCACTCTGCAGGCCTCACAAACCCTCTGCACACCTTGTTTCTTGCAAAAAATGGGGGGCATGCAGAGCTTTGGGAGACTTGTAGAATGTTCTTGGGGGCTGCGGGGGACAAAAACTGCCCATTTGTTGCTCATTTTTGCCCTTTCCAGCCCCCAGGAGCACTTTGCAAGTCTCCCAAAGTTTCTGCATGTCCATTTTTGGAAAGGGGGCGGGTTTTGGTAGGCCAAAAATGCTGTATTCAATGTATATGATGCACCCAGATTTTCACCCTCTATCTTGGGGGTAAAAGGTGCATCTTATCTCCGAAAAATACGGTAATTGTCATATTCATAGCTCCTCTTCAAGTATAAAACAGTCTCCCTTTGACTCTTTCCAAAACTGCATCATACTTTGCATTCCAAATTCTTTTCCCTCTAAACTCAGTGGTGGGCTGCTGGGGGTTCGCAGTGGTTCAGGAAAACCTCTAGCTAAGATTTTGTGCAGTTCGGAGAACCTCCAAAATCCCACTCTGGACTGGCTCCGCCCCTCCCAGGAGTTCCCACACAGCCTGTTTTGGATGCAGATAAGTGCAGGGTGTTTGGGGAGGCTCAGGGAGGGCGAAAAATGAGCCTACTACAAGTTCAGGGAGGCCTGTTTCTGGCCTCCGGAGCCTGGGGAGGCAGTTTTCGCCCTCCCGGAGGCTTGACCAAGGCCTCCGGAGCCCAGGAAGGGCAAAAAATGTCCTCCCCAGTGCAGGAAGCCTACTAGGCCACGCCCACCATGCTCACGCCCACCCAGCAACCAGCAGAGAACCCCTTGCAAAAATTTTTGAAGCCCACCCCTGTCTAAACTGGCCAGTCATCTCATCATTTTAATTTGTTAATGATTGATTTCTTCTAACTTTTTTCTTTCTTTTTTTGTCAATAGCACCAGCGTTAGATGTTGACTGGCAGAGCAACAACACATTTGCCTCCTGTAGTACAGATATGTGTATTCATGTCTGTAAATTAGGTCAAGATAAACCCATCAAAACCTTCCAGGGCCACACAGTAAGTAATTTTTATTTTAGCTGTTATCCACGTAGCATATATGTGAAGCAAAGGGAAGACACTGTGTTCAAACCAATCTATCCCAACCCAACGTGCGCCCTCTGGATGTGTTGGGTTACAATTCCCATAATTCACGATCTTCAGATTCTTCAAAAATTCAACCTCAACTTATTTGGAGGACATCAATAACAACAAAGATTGAAGCACAGTTTTGCTATTTTGTCTTCTCTGCATGTGAGCTGTCTTAGGTAGAATTTAGCAAAAGTCACAGTTCCCAACGGAAAAAAGTGATCAGTTTTCTATAGACATTGAACATGTTTCGAGAATGAATTCAGCTAGTCTTCAGGGAGAGTAAAGATTAGGTGCCATTCAATTTTTATACCCTTTATGAAGGGTATCTGTATGCTGTGGAAGTTGTAGTGTTATGGTAATATTATTTGGAGGATGTTCTTGGTTGGGGCGTGGGGGGGGGAATTAAAGTAGAATAAAGAGAAGGTCCCAAGTACTAAGCACTCTTTTGTTGAGTGCCAGGGAAATCAGGAGATCCAGGCAGTTCAAATGAGTATAAGTATATTTATTGCAAAGTTATTAAGCTCTACAAGAATCTGATCAACTGACGGGGTATAAGAGAGGTATTCAAGATGGGATGGACCTTAAATCTCTTGGAGGGGGGAGCAGGGACTTGTGCTTTATGATGCATTTGATCCCCCCTCCCTCGGGCTCAGCCTGGTCATCTCCTACACCTACCTACCTACCTACCTACCTACCTACCTACCTACCTACCTACCTACCTACCTACCTACCTACCTACCTACTTATCTATCTATCTATCTATCTATCTATCTATCTATCTATCTATCTATCTATCTATCTATCTATCTATCTATCTATCTATCTATCTATCTATCTATCTATCTATTATGAAATGTATTTGCTGCCCATCTCATATCAAAACAACTCTGGGCAGCTTGCAGCATAAAACCATTAAAATCATCAGATAACAAAGCAGATAAAATAAAATCATTCACACAAGATGGTAAAAGGAGGGAGCGGGATCTTGGGGGTGGGAGGGAAGATGGGATCAGGTTTTAATTAACCAACCCTTTCTAGTGTAAAGCTCCTCCATTGGGCCCCAAGTCATCCAGCAGAGCCATGTTGTAAGGCTCTTTTGAAAAGTCAGAAGAGTTGGAGATCAATCTCACCACAGATAAGCTTATTCCAAAAGCAGGAGCCACAGCAGAGAAGGCCCTTCTGGACTCCAAATTACTTTTTAATAAAAAGTAAACAAAAAAGTATGTTTTGTGATACTGGCCTCTTAAAAGAGATTTAACCTGCTGTAAAGTTCCAACATAAAAACTTCAGTCAATTCTCCTAGGTATGTCTTCTGTCCCTCGATTACTACTAGCCAAACATTTTCACTCTATATTTTCTATATTGTCCCCTTCCTGTTTTTTTCTTGATCTGGGAAACCATCCCCCCCCACACACACACCTTTAATCTGATGTTTCCCTTATAAAGAAAACCGAGATGCCAATATCTCTCTTGCTGCTTATTTTCAGAATGAAGTAAATGCAATCAAATGGGATCCCACTGGTAACCTTCTGGCTTCTTGTTCCGATGACATGACTCTAAAGGTAAAAGTGCATTGCCGCATTGGGTGATTTTGGACTCCTATTGCGAAATCGTTGGAAAAACAGCTGCCTCCCATCCATCCTCGTCGTTTCAATCTTTATTTCTGTATCTACTTGGATTGCACTGTGGTAGTTCTAGCTGCCTCTGCATCTGTTCGAGCCCTACAGCTGCTATATGACTCTCATTCCTAAACTTGCAAAAGTTGATAGTGTGCAAAAAGACTTCATTGCTTTCTTGACCGTAAGAGAGTGCACGCTTCTAAAACTAGGATGGTGGTGGTGGGGATGTTGATGATGATGGAGGAGAAGGAGCAGTGGTATTTGTCCAACAGTATGAAAGAAGATAAGGGACGCGGTGGCTCAGTGGCTAAGACACTGAGTTTTTCAATCAGAAGGTGGCAGCTCAGCGGTTCGAATCCCTAGCGTCGCGTAACGGAGTGAGCTGCCATTACTTGTCCCAGCTTCTGCCAACCTAGCAGTTTGAAAGGACGTAAAAACGCAAGTAGAAAAATAGGGACTACTTTAGTGGGAAGGTAACAGCGTTCTGTGCGCCTTTGGCATCATTTAGTCATGCCAGCCACATGACCACGGAGAGGTCTTCGGAGAGCGCTGGCTCTTTGGCTTAGAAATGGAGATGAGCACCGCCCCCTAGAGCCAGAAACGACTAGCACACATGACCGGGAGAATCTTTACCTTTTACCTATGAAAGAAGATGAACACTCAGTTTCTACTCTAGGTTTTCAGGAAGTAGAGCAGTGATGGTGAACCTTTTGAGCTCACTATGTCAAAAATTCAGAAAATGCCTAACCTGATTCAGCTGTTGTGTCACACACAGCCAAATAAAAAAGAAAAGTTCTATGTTTCCAACCCTGCCCCTAATTTAGGTCAGTCTGATAAGTGGCAGTACAGGCCTGGGCATTGATTTCAGCCCTAGCGCTACCACTGCCACTGTGAAGGCCATTCCCCAAGGCATGTGAGTCCACCTCATTCATCTTCCATGACTTCCTAAGATTGCGTGATGGCACATCCCCATTCTCAAACAAGCTTTGGAAGTTCCTCTGCCCCATGATTTCCAGGAGCCGTGCAAGAACATAGCCCATTCTCACATGGCCTCTGCAGCTTTTGAAGATGGCATGAGCAGGAAGGCGTGCTGTCGAGAATAAATGTTGGGTGTTGGTGACAGCTGATACATCACCCAAAACATTGAGGCATGTCACCTTTGACCTGCGTGTCATAGATTTTCCATCACTGAAGTAGAGTCTTCTACCAATATGGAAGTCAGATCAGCTTGCTTGGAGTGAGGGGTGAAATCTGAAATCAGTCTGCATCCTTCCCTATAGAAATTATATGCACTCTTTAGAGCCGAGGTGGCGCAGTGGTTAAATGCAGCACTGCAGGCTACTTCAGCTGACTGCAGTTCTGCAGTTCGGCTGTTCAAATTTCACCGGTTCAGGGTTGACTCAGCCTTCCATCCTTCCGAGGTGGGTAAAATGAGGACCCGTATTGTTGTTGGGGGCAATATGCTGACTCTGTAAACCGCTTAGAGAGGGCTGAAAGCCCTATGAAGCGGTATATAAGTCTAATTGCTATTGCTATATACAATCACAAAAAAGGCATTTGTTCTATTTTTCTAAAGCTACCATAAGTTGATATTTAAGACACAAGACACAAGTTAAGACACAATGACGGTTTCCCCCCAAATGTTATCACTCTGCTAAACAAATATTTCCCTCAACACTGTCAAACTATTCACTAAGTCTGCATTACTATTAATCTTCTCATCATTCCTATCATCCATCTCCTCCCGCTTATGACTGCAGGACTGTAACTTTGTTGCTTGTATCCTTATGATTTATATTGATTGTTTCCTAGTATGATTTGATTGCTTATTTGTACCCCTTGACTACCATTAAGTGTTGTACCTTATGATTCTTGACAAATGTATCTTGTCTTTTTATGTACACTGAGAGCATATGAACCAAAGACAAATTCCTTGTGTGTCCAATCACTCTTGGCCAATAAATAATTCTATTCTATTTCTATTTCTATTCTATTCCAATAATGTGAATCTAAATAAAATCCCATGTTTTAGAAATACAACTTCATTCTTGAGTATTGCTATCTCATACCTGAGGTATTTAAAAAAAAAAACAAATTAAAATGCTCCTTCCCCCCTCCCTTTTATTGTGTTTTGCTTTAAAACCCTGCAAGATTGATGAGGACCTCTTTACCTGAAATTAAATAAAGCTGGATTATTGCTTTCTTTATTCACTTTTCTATTAGATCTGGAGTATGAAACAAGATAACTGCGTTCATGATCTGCAGGCCCATAACAAAGAAATTTATACTATCAAATGGAGCCCTACAGGGCCAGGAACAAACAATCCAAACGCCAATCTAATGTTAGCAAGGTAAGGTTTTGCTGTGTAGTAGGGGGAAAAAATGAAGCCAATCATTTTGATCAGTGACTTTTCTGAGCTAGTCTAGAAACTCTTCTATTGAGATTAAATATGGAGACCAGGCAACTATTCTGCCTCTTGAATATAGAAATGGTTCCACAACTGTGCTTCAGGATTTTCCTATGAAAATATGGAAAATATGCGGAAATAATAACCTCCTTGTGGGGTTCCTGTCCTCCTTTTCCTTTTTTTCCTTCAGAATTTTAATGTGTAATTCCATTAACTCAGACGACCTCTAAAGAACATACCCTGTTGCCCTGAAAATAAAACCTCCCCAGATAATAAGTCTAATCTGGCTTTTGAGTGCATGCGCTAAAATAAGCCCTCCCCTAAAAACAATCCCTCCCAAAAAATATTGCAACACAACAGCAGCTATGAAGTGACTACGCTCACCGCCTCCTGCACTTCAAAAATAATAAGACCTCCCCGAAAATAAGGCCAAGCACTTATTTCAGGGGTCAAAAGAAAATAAGATCCTGTCTTATTTTGGGGGAAACTCTGTAGTGGTTTTTCTGCCATTATCAGTCCCTTTTCTGATTTGGAAATTCTTTTATTTTATTTTTTTCATATTTTAATTGCTTTTTAACAGATAAGGTAGCATAAATAAATGGAATATTGAGGAAAAACAACTCCCTTTTTAAACCTAATCAGGGGATCACATTCACTTTTATTAAATACATTGAAATCAACTGTAATTGGGTTCTAATTTTATAGATCAGATTACAGGTGCCGCTTAATTTATGAGCCCAAAATTGTGAAGTTATTGCGGTCATAAGGATCATGTGACTGGACTCTCATATAGATATAGAGATAGATAGATAGATAGATAGATAGATAGATAGATGATAGATAGATAGATAGATAGATAGATAGATAGATGATAGATAGATAGATAGATAGATAGATAGATAGATAGATAGATGATAGATAGATAGATAGATAGATAGATAGATAGATAGATAGATAGATAGATCTATATAGAATCTAAATCTATATAGAATATATAAATGTAAATCTATATAGATATATATAGATATATACACAGACACTTTGCAGCAGTTATTAAGTGAAACCCGTGGCATTAAGCAATGTGTGTCTTTTGCTGGAACCTGGCAAATTGTAGATTGTGACTACAGGATGCTGCATAGAGCTGTAAACATGAGTCAGTTGTCAAGTGCCCAAAATGTGATCACATGGCTGAGGGGGAGGGGTTATCACTGTAATTAAAAAACGAGTCCTAAATAGTTTTGGGGCATCCATCTTAACTCTGAATTGTCATTAAATGACGGGTCATAAATTGAAGTCTACTAGTAAATTGGTTAAAATATGCTTTTACCTGAAAAGGAATCATAGTAAATATTTTACATGGATTGCCAGTCACTACTTATCCTGCTATTTAGCATATACTCCAGTAGTGAGATACGACCAGAGCCTGCTGGGAGCACCAGGTACCGTTCCTGCTACACTGACTGATGTTCCTAGGAGTAGGACTTTCAAAGCATCCATTAATATCTCCTAAATTCCCAGCTCTTTCCCGAATATAAACTAGGCAAAGAGGAGGTGCCTTGTAGTAGCATGCTTTGAATGATGGTTCTAATACCCAATCATCATGTAGCTAGCCTTGTAGCAAGCTTATATATTACATAGCACCTGCATTCAGCATCATGTACTTAAGTTACAACACAAAGTCCTTTTCCTGGCACACTTCATTGTTGACTTCTTCAACAGCCAAGTTCACTTTTGCTTGCTCAACGTCACCTAAATTGTGGCTGCTTAATATAAAATGACCAGATGTAATTGCTTTTCTTATTCAAGATGGGCAGAACTTCCATCCCACTCGTGAACTGTATTCCACATTTTTCCATGTCTCAGAAGTTCTAAGAAATGGAGAATAACAGCCAATGTTGCATAGTGACCACCGAATGAGAGAAGATGTCCAATTTGGAAGTCAAGAGTCTTTTTACAATTGTAGCGGGAGTCCCAAAGGTGATTTTTCAGGAGACAACTGGGCTTTCTTGTTTTTTCTTTGAAGACATTTCACTTCTTATCCAAGAAGCTTCTTCAGCTTGGAAAGAATTGTGGAGAATGGAAGGATATCCACTGTCCTGTCAGACCTAAAGAAACATCTTGGATAAGAAGCGAAACACCTTCAAAGAAAAGGAAGTCCAGTTGCCTCCCGAAAAAGCACCTTTGGGACAACCATGACCTGGAAGATGAGAATCTCCACAGACAATTTTAATGGGAGGTACATTTTATGAATAAATATATAAATTACAGTTTAAATTAACAATCATTGTTCTCCTCTTGCCTTTGGTAGTGCATCCTTTGATTCTACAGTCAGGTTATGGGACGTAGACCGAGGAATTTGCATCCACACCTTGACGAAACATCAAGAACCTGTGTACAGTGTAGCTTTCAGTCCTGATGGTAGATATCTGGCCAGTGGTTCTTTCGACAAATGTGTACACATCTGGAATACACAGGTATGTCTCCTGGAGCACTAGTAATTTTATCTACTTATTTTTCATTACCTATTAAAGGTTTCTCATGGTCTTAATCAGATCACACTAAAAGGATAGCTTCAGTGGGAAAGACAGAAGGATGACATTGTTATTCCTTCCCATTAAAGAAAAGCAATTTGTTATATCTCAGATTTGAGGCAATGCAGATCATTTTACAGATTAGGCAGTGAAGGCAGTCCCTGTCTTTTTCTCACATTCTGAACATTTAAAGTTGACTATTGCAATTTTCATCTCTTCTCACCACCCACCGGAAAAACCAAAGCCATCTGTAAATAATGTGAGAAATATTTTGTACTTTCTCTGCCCTTTATTCAGTTCTAAAGTAGCAAAAGTAGCTGGCTTTTAGGAGTGTTGTTCTTGCTATACTTATCAGTGGTTCTCACAAGAAGCTGTGCCCTTTTTCTGGCCAACCAGGAAAGGAATCCTAGTGGTTAGAATGCAGTATTGTAGGCAAATTCTGCACATAGCCTGCAGTTCTATCCTGACCAGGCTCAGGGTTGACTTTACCAGTTTCGTGGTCAGTAAAATGTGATCCCAGATTGTTTGAAGCAATGTACTGAGGTTTGTAAACTGCCCAGACAGTACTGTAAAGCATTATGGAATGATACATAACCATGACATACGTGCCACGCAGAGCCCTCTCTGTGTCAGCCGTCGCCCCAACCCATTTCTAATGCACATGTGCGCACGTCACGCCAGCCAGCTGGTCTTCAGGTCTCTTCCATGCATGCGCAGGGGGTGGCGCGAATGCACGAGGTTGTACATGCGCGGAGGCAGGGCGCATACATGGGGGTGCGCTCATATTTCATTGTAATGTCATTGCATTCTATCCCAACCTCTTGGTTTTAATGTTTTTCTAGACGGGTGCTCTGGTGCATAGTTATCGGGGGACAGGAGGCATTTTTGAGGTTTGCTGGAATGCAGCAGGAGACAAAGTTGGAGCGAGTGCTTCAGATGGTTCAGTAAGTAAAGCAAAATGAGATCCTACTCCTTGATTCGTTTTATCAGACACAGGCATCCAAATATGCTGGGTATACTTAGGTCCTGCTTTATTTCTGTAAAGTATAGAGCAGTGTTTCTCAACCTTGGCAACTTGAAGATGTCTGGACTTCAACTCCCAGAATTCCCCAGCCAGCATTCGCTGGCTGGGGAATTTTGGGAGTTGAAGTCCGGACATCTTCAAGTTGCCAAGGTTGAGAAACACTGGTGTAGGGTATACTTGGGTTTGTAAAATTTTTCTCCTACAATTTATTTATTACTTTTAAATAAACTAATAAAATAAAAATAAAATATTAAGCAATCAAGCCAATAGCACTTAAGCGAGGCAGACCCGTGATGAAGTGAGAAAGGTTGAAGGAAACTTCTCGCGAAATCCCTCACTCAAGAAAAATCCCCTGCCGTGCTTTCTTAAAAGAACTAATACAGGTAGTCCTCCACTTAACAACAGTTCAATTAGTGACTGTTCAAAGTTACAGCAGCCCTGAAAAAAGTGACTTATGACCATTTCCCCACACTTGCGACCTTTGTAGCAGCCCCTTGATCATGTGATCAAAATTCAGATGCTTGGCAACTGGTTCATGCTTATGACCGTTGCTGTGTCCCAAGATCATGTGACCAACTTCTGCGGGCCCCTCTCTCATGCAAAATCAGTGGGGGAGCCAGATTTATTTAACAAGCATGTTACTAACTTATCCACTGCAGTGATTCACTTAACAACTGCAGTGATTCACTTCACTGTGGCAAGAAAGGTCGTAAAGTGGGACAAAACTCACTTAACAAATAGAGTAGAACCTCTGGTCACAAACGCTTCTGACCATGACCAAATCAGGGTTTTTTTGTAAGCATCAAACTTCCTGTCCTTTGTTTACAACAGTGGCCCCTGCATTAATTTTGGTTAGGTTCAGATCATGTCCAAATCAGGTTGTGACCAAAGTTATGGAACGAATTATGGTCGTGACCAGAGGTTCTACTGTATCTCACTTAACAACATAAATTTTGGGTTCAATTATGGCCGTAAGTCAAGGACTTCCTGTAGTAGGGTTTGCAAATTCCCCTTCATTTGAATGCATCCCAAAGAACCAAAATTCCTCTTAAAAAAAATCAAGATACCATTAAAAGATTTTGTCTTGTGTTGCAAAGGCAATAAATGCAGGAGTAGGCATAATTTACTGATGAGGATATTACAAAGATATTAGAGATCTACCACTGAAAAGGCACACTCTTGAGTTTTGGACTACCTCCACCAACACTGACAGGGCAAGACACTAGAATATAAACTGAGAACAAATCCCACTCCCTACTAGCACTGATGATGTTACCTAGTTTGGGTAATGAAATGTCTGCAAGGAAACAACCAAGCTCAGAGAGCCTCAAGTGTTCAACCCAGCCTTAGCAGAACCAAGAAACAGACTCCTTGTCCCGAAAAACCCTTCGTTATTAAGCTACTATGAATTCATGGCATTCACACACAGAAAAGTCCAAGCAATAATCCCCCCAAGGGTTAACTGCAGTAACAGACCTCATCAGTTCCTTGGATAATTGCCAGGCCGAGAAGTTCCAGTAGCAAAACCATAACTTAATTCCTGGCAAGCAGTCTGAGACACGAATCACAATATTCCGAAATAAATCCGAACTGTTGTCTCCTGCAACCACCACTCCTCTTTTGCATCTATTAATTCCCCAGCCAGGAAAGGGACATTCAGCGTCCATGTGTGCCTTTCTTCCCAAGTCGGCGACTATTCCTCAGTTGTTCTCCTCTCCTGACAGCTCTGCGCATGCGCGCATCTGGAACTGGCCCCATCTGTTCTTCTTCCCCACTTATCTCCAACTCTGAAGGCAGCTGGGAAATATTGGACACCTCTGGCTCTATCTCTTGTTTCCAACACAGAGCCTTCCCCAGACTCCAGGACTGGCCCAAGTAACTCCCCAACCTCCTCATCGTCCGAGTCTGGCGGACCACAACACCAAGGGCCCCACATATTGTAATGAGTGTAATAATAATAGTGCACTAGTATTGTAGGATGCCTGTTCTTTTGTTGTTGGTGTCCAAATCTAATGCATAAATAAAATTTCTGAAACCCCTCCCCCCCCCTTTTTTTTCCCTTCCTCCTCCTCTGCAGGTTTGCGTACTAGATCTACGGAAATAGCGCTACTAGTTGGAAGCCATGGACCGACTATGAATGTGTACATAGCCAAAATGACTGTCCCCACGACCCATGTACTGCTATTGTCCCAACTGAACCATGGCCAGTCCACTACAGCCAAACCTGAAATAATTAAATACATGTACTGTACATTTTCTTTTTTTTAAAAAAAGCAAACAATTATACCCTGAAGAAGATGACAGAGTGATGTCACAGCTTGTGAAGCCTGTTCACCAAGTGCTGGAATTTGCTGCAGCCACTCCCCTACCCCCCAAAAAAAGATTGGAAGTGGGAGGAAATTTAAAACAAAAACAAAAAAAAACAGGACATGAGAGAAAGAGAACCGAAATATGCAATGAGCCCGTTTGAGAGTATCAGATTGAGGAAAGCTTGTGTATGGCTTATTCTTTTCCCTATCTTCTTTGTCCTCTTTTCTTTATTTTTGTCCTTTATGAAACTTTTGTTTTCCCTCCTTTCTGATCCTTCCCCACCACCCCAATAGGTAATGACTAGGTGGTTTTTTTTTTTCATGTGTAGGGAAAACAAACTTGCATATATCCCTGCAACAGTGATTTGTTCATTGCTTTTCCCCGTTGTGCTCTTAAGGTTTACTAATGCTTGAAGCCAGGATGTGGCATTCTTTTCTAGGTTGTGGTGCATCTTTTCACTAAGAATTGGAGGGAGGGGAATCCTTTTCAGCAGTTCTTTCAATTCTTCCTTAACTTTATAGACATCTGAAAAGTGTTGTGTAGATCTTCTTCCAGTTTAGGCAAAGAGGAAGAAAACAAAACCCATCCTGACCAATGAGGGTCAACATTCCTTTATTCTTTTCGTCAGATCCAATAGTTTACAGGCTCCTCAGATGCTGCGCTTAGTCGTTTTATTGGTGATGACAGTTCCAAAAAGCAACAATCCCCATCTTGAGACTTTTCTGCCAAATCTTAAGAGTGTACAAAATTGCAAGAAGACACCTAAACAAAGACAGAGAGGCTTGAAATAGGATGCCCACAGTAGGGAATCGTATCATTGGTTTGGAGAGCTTTAATGGCATGGGGGTGGTGGTGAGTTTTTGTGTGGTCAGATCTTGGTGATAGACTTTGATGGGAGGTAAGCTTAGGTAATCCCAACACCAAGCTTAAAGAAAAACAGATGAATTGGAGCCTCTTTCTCTTCCAAATCACGATCATCGTCCATTTGAGTCGCACTGTGAAAATTGAAGCAATGGCGAGAGAGAGAGAAAAGATTTGCGTCATTCTCAGTTTGGATAAAGATTTCTGCTACAACCTCTGTACGAATCTCCCCCCACCCCCCTCTTTACTCGGTATAACCAAATTCCCAGTTGAAAGTATTTCAGACTTTGTGGGACAAGCGCTTATTTCTTTTTTTTTTTCTTTTTAATCTCTTCGTTACAAAAACATATTTGAAGCCTCTTTGCTAAAGATTTTTCTGAAGTAAGTCACGTCGTTTATTCCCTTCACGATACTGTTTCACTGGAAATCCTCTCCTCGTCCCTCCACAAAAGAGGGAGAACTGAGCAATATTTGCAGCGGGGGGTTAAGATCCACTGGGCTGGTAAAAGTTCCCAGTGATGAATGGCTCCTCATATTTTTTTTAAAAATCAAAGGAGGAACCTCCCCTGGCAAAACTCTTTGCTTCGTGCTTCTTTAACTACCAAGTGATTGAGCTTCCATACTAGAAAATAGTCTTGCACTAATTTTTCCCTGTTGCTCCCCCGTTATTATTTTTTTTCCTGTGTGCTTGTCTCCTTTCTCTTAACATCACACCACCCTTCAAATTTAGATTTAAGTGTAAGCTGCTAAAAGTTTTTTCCAGGAGAAAACATACAATCACTACTTTGGAATGTCTGTGTTTCTTCTATCAAGTCTTGCTTTTCCTTCACATGAACTTGTGCTTTGATCACAAGCGATAGCAACAGTGGGACTTTTATGTGTGCGTGTGAAAGTTCAGTGTAAAGGCTGACCTGTTCCATTCTCGTTTGATCCTTCGTGTCTTCTGCAGCTTCCAACTTCCTAAACAAAGAGGAGTTGTTCAGGGTTTTTAAGGTTTCATCTGATTTTTTTTTTTTACCTAAAGGAATGCTTTGTACTCATTTGCTTTGCCGAAGCCTCCGTTTTGGATCTCCTTTTTAGTCACAGCAACACAGTGCAGAAATACCAAATTTCTAATCTTTTCCATTTTTGCTACTTCTTTCAATAGGCAGCGCAGCATATAAACCCAAAGCTTGGATCTCTTCCTTTTGAAGATATAAACCGATTCCCCCCTTTATTTGTAAATTAGCCACCGTGTTGAATTCTCCTTTCCCTCCTTCCAATGAGGGTGGTTATGTTTTGTTTTTACAATGTGTGTGTTTCCATACATCATTGCAGTGTATGCCTCCTTTCTTTTTAACATCAGGCAAGGAAATGCACAGATCCAGCTTAAGATCTAAATTCTAAGAGAGGAAACGCTGCTTCTGCAGTAACACCATTTTCTTTGTAAGACTTAGCTCAATCTTCTATATTCCATTGTGGCTTTTGCTAAATCAGAGCACTGCATCCTATCCTCTCCCCTCTTTGTGAAGTATATTCTTTCAGCATTGACGTCTGCCACCTCTGTGTACAAACCAGAAAGCAGATCTTGAAGTAAGTCGAGATTATAAGGCAACCACAACCATTTTTAGCTGATGTGTAAATACACCATCGTGGTTATTCTTAATGGGTGATTTTAAAGTTACACACAGATTGCGAGTGAAAAAAAGGAAGATTTACACCTATAAGGACAGTCGTTCCATCCAATGATACCTCTGCATTGATTTTGGGAATAGGCTTAGGAGGTTTGAGAATAGGCTTAGGAGGTTAAGAATAATTTCCCCTGTAAATTATAGTATGTAAGAAACTTAACCTGTTGAGTATCTGGCACTTGAAAAACCTTGCTTTTTACCGCTGGAGGTCCAGGACTGTGGCTGACCTCTGTCATTATTAAAAATAATTTTTTAAAAGTTTAAAATATGTAAAAAAAAATCTGTGCAATAATTTTAAACTGTGCTCCCAGGAATAGACACAAATGTGTTTTTTGGGGATTTTTATTTTGAGTATATTTAAACAGCATTTTCTTTTCCTTTAGCAAACACAAATGTCAATTGCACTGAACTTAAATCTTTTAAAAAAAAGTCAGAGGTGATTCTTGATAGTACTTTTGTATTTTGATATGGACAGTCTGTTCGTTTTTCATACAAGCTCTTGAACTGATGTTTCAGCTTCCTTCAAAAAAAAGTGTATAAAAAAACGAGATGGTGTTTGAAGTCTTTTGACACAGCTGCAAGATTTCCACAGCAACGTTCATATTTCTGGTTTTGCAACTGTTTAGCTCTTGTTCTTTTGGTTGGTTGGTTTGTTTGATTCTAGCCATTTAAGTATGATATAGCATGTAGACTTTATTGAAGCTTCATTATCACAGCTGTGTTATCAACCAAAATCCTGGGCTGATTCCCCCCTTCCTTCCTACATAATTTTGCTTTTAAAACAATTCAAGTAAGACTGTTATTATTATTTTTTGTGGGCCAGATGTTCAGTCTTGCTCTTGAGTTCTACAAGCCACATTCCAAATTCCCAAGTCCCACACCTGGCAAAAAGTAACTTCATTCCCATGGCCTGCAGATCCTCCCAAGCTTTCTATGTTTCATGCCATTATAAACCATTGCTGTTAAAAAGAGTATTCTATAGGAAATAGGATAGGTATTTTGGAGATTTTCTTTCTTTCTTTCATCAGATCTGTTTGTGCTGTGCCATCTTTTCTTCTCTCCCCCCCACACTTTTCTTCTCTCCCCCCACACAGCTTCCCTGCCCTTTATCATCCCATAGCATGGGTCATTTGGGGAGGGGAAGTTAAAGTGAGGAGAGGAGTTAGCGGCACAGCTTAAAAAAACCAAACAGATATTGCGGTAGGGAAATGGGCCAGATGTGTATTGTGGTTGTTTGTGTGATAGGCATTGAACTGAAAAAGCTTGGAACTCCCAACTGTTGACTGCTGTCTTTTCATCCATGTGCCACAGTACTGTTCCACTTGTGAACTGACTTCCTTCTCCTTTTCAGTAAGACAAAACTTTTGAGGATGTGGTATGGAAGTGGGTGGGGAGAAGATGAGCACAATAAAAAGAGCAATTCAAATACCCAAGGTGGAATAAACAGAATGGGGAAATCCTCAAAGCTGCCATTCCTCATTTCAAGATTTAACTTACGTGTAAGGCCTCTCAGCCTTGTTTGGTTTTTTTTTTTTTCAACACTAGCAGGGCACTTTTGAGATATATCACAGTATTCCTTGGCTATTTAATTTGTCATTCATTTTGCCACCATTGTTTTTAACTTGTGTGCCCATGCATGTGCTAAAAGCAGAACTCTGGTTGAAGTGGGAGCACTGGTGAAGATGATGGGGTCCCATCTCTCTTCATTCGAAGTCGTCTCCCCCTATAAGAGTTCTTCCATTCATATGACTTGAGCAATGCAGCTTTAATAATAGCACTTTCCCATACTTTGGTTCCATCCTGATATTAGTTCTAAGTCTAGATCTGGCTTCCCCAATCTGTTGCCCTTAAGATCATTGATCTACATCAGAGGTCTTCAAACTTGGCAACTTTAAGACTTGTGGACTTCAACTCCCAGAATTCTCCAGCCGGCCATGCTGGCTGGAGAATTCTCGGAGTTGAAGTCCACAAGTCTTAAAGTTGCCAAGTTTGAGGACCTTTGATCTACATCTCCCTGAATTCCCAATCACCATGACTAGAAATTGAATTTTGCCAAGACTTAAGAAAGCTAATTTTCTTCATGGGCGTTATTCTGGAGAAAAATCTGAAGCACATATTGAAATGGGCTTCATGGCCGTTTTAACAGCCTGCATAAAATGAACATTCATTCTTGAAATGACACTGCCAGAAAATGTTTTGAAGGTAATATTTACCAATTAATACAGTGGTTGAAGGTTGGATTGTTTTAAAGTAGTTTGGTGTTTTACTTTTGGATAACTTATTTTGGATAAGTTAGTCGGGGGGTGGGGTGGGGATATCTGTTAACAACCTAAGACAAAATGATTTTGGGCAACAAGGGCGATGTATTAAAAATGGGTGAAAATCCACTTCCACTACGGTCAAATAAGATAACGACCATTAGGATGTGGTTATGACAAAATGTCTGTCTCCATTTTCCTAGGTTATTGGGTTAAAACTAAGGGCATCCTTCCCAATCTAATTCCTAGGTTACCAAGTTGTGGGAATAACTTTATTCAATAAATTGAATAACTACAATTTGTAGCCATCTAGATGGTTAGAGTAAAAAGTGGGCAGTTGTAGTTCTAATAAATATTGGGGCCACCAGCTGAAGGAAGGCTAATTTAGGTTTTTATTGTTACCTCCGAAAGCATTACTTTATTGATTGGTTGTTAAAGGTATTTTAAATTTACAATGGGGCCCGTAGCTGTGAGCCTCTTTCTGGAAACTTAGTACCAAATCAGTCTGTGGTTTGGGAAGTAGGGTGAAAGTAGAATACCTTGCATCCAATTATAACAAATTGAAGACTGTTGATTTTTATAGTAAGCTAAGTAAGATTGAAAAAGACCAAAAGTTTATACCAATTTTAATTTTTATGTTGTGTCGATTGGTTTTCAGAAAGCTGCAAAATTGCAATATCCCAAAAACCAGCAGGCCAGTGCGCATGCTCGAAAAATGGCTGTTTTCAGGCCGTTTTCTGCTCTCCAATGCCTACAAAGACCACTTTGTGTGCCACCTCTGGCATGTGTGCCACCTCTGGCATGTGTGTCATAGGTTGGCCATCTCAGCCTTAAAGCTACAGACTTTCCATGAAATATGTAATTTCAAAGGAGAGAGAAAGTGTATTTTGATATTTAGATGCCCTTTTCCAATTTTAGCTGCAGGAGAAGCTCCCAGATTTGTTTCCTAAGAAGCAGTCAGCAAAAGGTAACATTGGCTAAGCAAGGGCATCTGGAATTCCCAGTATTGGGGAGTGGATTTGAAAAGTAGAAAACTATTAGAAAAAGGGAAAGGATTCTTAATTTTCCCCAAAGGAGGAAGGGGGCAGCATTGTGGCACATGAGCAGTGACAGAACTTTCCTAGCTTTATGTCTAAAAGGATTGATGTGCAAACATGCTGAAGGACCAGTGCGCACCATAAGAGCCCCACATTGTGTTGATTTTATTCTGTATTGCATTTTGACTCTTTACCACCTCCTGTCAGCTGCTGCACTGCTGTCCTGCTTCTCTCAAATAGCCTCCTTTCAAACATTTGTTCCCTTGGCTTCCCATATGTCAAGATTTATGTCCAGAAGTTGAACAGAAGGGAGCAGGAAGACACCTAAAGAAAGCTCTAGATTCGGACAGCAGCAAAGTTTTGTTTTTGTTTTATTTTGAGATGAACTGCTTTGAAACCTACTCTACAGAGGAAAACCTACAGCTTTCCTGGTATTTCCTCCAGATGCAGACAGATGCCTCATGGTCAAACTCATAAATGATCACAGCCACAGATGTCAATGCTGTTAAGAGTGGTGCAGCAACCATTACAACTGTTAGGTCTCCGTTCTCCGTTGAGGTCTATCAAACAAAAGAATGGTTTTTAATCATCGCCTGGACTGCTGCTTTCTTCTTCTTTTTTTTCCTCCCCCCCCCCCCCTTTCTTCCCATTTGTGGATAAATTCAGGAAAAATCTTCTGTTTCGTTTAACTGCTTCTCTAGTATGCTTTGCAATCTTGTTTCTCTACAGGCTGCGGTGAACAGGTCAGTGATCTAGAACTCAAAAGTGGTCTCCGTTTTTTTTGTTTTCCTTTCTTCCTGCCGACACTTTCTCCTTCTCTCCTGACTTTTGACGTAGTTGTAAAAAAAAAAAAAAGGTTGAATCTGGAGTTACAAATCTTTGGGGGGGGGGTCTACTTTGTGATCCTATCTCTATAGCACTGGATAAAAAAATGTCTACGCCATTTCTTCAAAGAGAGAGAGAGATATATATATCCAGTTAAATTACAAACATATACCAGTGTAAAACCAGCCCATGTGAGAGGTTTTTTTTTTTTTCTCTTTGCTTTTCTACTTGTTCAGAAAGATTTTATCGTTCAGTTTTCATGATTTATTGTCTAAAGAAGACTGATATAGATGTTCTATACTGTCCTGGACCCATGTTAATTACACCTTTTTATGATGTACTTTGGTTCCACATCACAATGATTTTCTCCCCCTCCCACCCACCCTTAAAATTCTCTTTCTTAATCCTTTTTCCAGGCACATTTTTCTGTTGCAGGTTTCCCTTTGCATTGTATTGCTCTGACAAGTGTAATTTGAATCAGATCTGAAAGAGGTCCAGAATAAAATATATTTTGATACGATGCCAGTTGAATGGTCCTTTTTCTTTTTCTTTTTGAGTTCAGGGAAATTCATGAATTCATTCCTGTGGGAGGGTCAACTAGACATCTTTCTCCTTCTGGGCCATGTGATCCCAAGTGAACAACACAGAGGCTGCTTCGTGCTTCCCAAGACAGGGGTGTAGATGGATGTGACACAAGAATACAGTACAGGGCAGTGATGGCAGCGAACATTTTCGGTACCGAGTGCCAAAAAGGGAGCACTTCATGCGCGCTCGCTTGGGCCACGATCAGAAGAGGAGCTGCCCAACGGGCATGCGCTTGGTGGAAAATGAACTTCCAGTTTCCGGTGCGCATGTGCACGTACCGATCAGCTGTCCAGGAATGCAATGAAAAGAGACATTTTGGCATGTTCCAGTTCAGAGAGGGGCTGTTTGTGGTTTTTCTTCTTTTTTTACAATGTAAAGCCAATCTCATACAGCCCAGGAGAGTAATGCAAAGGGTGTTTTGATGCCCTGTGGGCCCTTTAGGCTGCATTGTCTTTCCTTCCTTCCTTCCTTCCTTCCTTCCTTCCTTCCTTCCTTCCTTCCTTCCTTCCTTCCTTCCTTCCCTTTTTAATATGAGAAGTTAGCCCCCTATGGCCTAGCAGCCATGCCCATCTCAGCATTGGGAGCAAAAAAAATGTACTGTATTTTTCAGAGTATAAGACGCACCTTTTTCCCTCAAAAAAGAGGCTGAATATCTGGGTGCATCTTATACACTGAATACAGCATTTTTTGCCTCTTGAAGCACCGCCCCCTTCACCAATATGGCCGTGCAGAGCCTGTAGGAAACTTTCAGAGAGCTCCTGGAGGCTGGAGAGGGCAGAAACGAGAAATGCTCAATTTTGCCCAGCCCCCAGGAGCACTCTATAAGCTTCTTAATGCCCTTTTGGGGAGGGGGGGGAAACGGGTCCGTTTTCATGAAAAACAGACCGTTTTTGGGAGGTTTGCACAGGGCAAAAAACCTTTATTTTTTAATTTGCCTCTTCAAAACCTTGGTGCGTCTTATACTCCGAAAAATACGGTAATGTTCAAATTCACAAGAGAAGATAAGCCTTTGGGGCACCATTCAGGAGAGTGGAGCTGTTTGCATGCGCCAGCCCGCTTCTCACACAACCCGGTTCCAAATAGGCCACCACCCAGGAGTTGGGGATCCCTGCTCTGGAAGATTTGATTTAATCCCATTTATAATACTTTTAAATACCATTGAGGGTTCTCAAGCTTTTTATATTTACTTTCCCATTTAAAAATGCCTCTCGAATTTGTATTCAGCTTGCATATACCAATCCCATCTTCTAACTTTTTTTTTTATTGCACACTGCAAACCCTCTGAGTGAAATGTGTGCCAGAAGTTCATTCTGTAGAAAGTTCCTTTCTGTAAAATGAAAGCCTCGGGAGATTATTAGCAGGCGCTGATGGCTTCCTGCCTCAGTCTATCTTTCAAAGCTATTACTGCAATTTTTACAAGATGTTCTGTCGCTCTGAAGTATATGAGATCCACCTTTGGGTTCTCATTAGTCATATAATCACTTATACATCAATTATTTGCAGGTAAACCCTCCGTCGTCGTCCCCCCCCAAGTTATGGGAAACCAGGTTCTGCTCAAGAGTCATTGGATTACAATACAAATATAATTTTCAAGGTACCAGTAACATTTGTTCGCACTATGCTAGGCTAATGGCTCAATATTGTAAGGTTAATGCAAGTTTCAGTAACTGCGAGACTGTTTGTGTCAATGCTGATAAAGTTTTCTGTCGCACATTAAGAGCCGTGGTGGCACAGTGGTTAAAATGCAGAATTGCAGGCTAACTCTACCCACTGTCAGAAGTTCGATCTTGATCAGCTCAAGGTTGGCTCAACCTTCCAAGGTCGGTAAAATGAAGATCCAGATTAGTGGGGCCAATATGGTGACTGCCTAAACCGCTTAGAAAGGCTGAAAAGCACTGAAGCGGTATATAAGTGTAAATGCTATCGCTATACTATCCGTATTAATCCCACTAGGAAAGGATTTTAGGGATTACGGCTCAGTACAAACAAGATGACTAGATTGGACAAAGCTAAACTTGTGTATTTATATGGGAGGCCAAATAAATATTTTGATAAAATGAAATGTGAGGACTTTGTTCTTTAAATACCTTGCTCCTCGTGTTGTCACTGTTTATATTGTGGAAGCAATATTGATATTAAATCAATCAATAAATAACACACACTTGTGCAGGGAGAGAATTTCATATGTAACAGAATTGTCCTGCTATGTACGCTCTATTTCTCATTTGCAAGGTTATTCTTGTAATTGAAAAGTGAAAACCTGAACATGCAATTTTTATATCCACCTGTTTTAACTCCTATTCAGCCACTGTTCTTTGTCTCATTTCTCATATTTCGCCAGATGTTACCTGTAATGTTTCATCTCTTAGAGTTCCAGGAGCTTAAGGAATCCTGCTGTCAGAGTTTTGAGCAGTGCCCTAATTAAATCATGAGCCTCCAGCCAAGCTTCAAAAGAAATCCAGTTATTAGGAGCTTCATGTCGGCACATTCCAAGTGAAGCCAACTCTGACCTCACTTGATTCACATCCAGGCTCTGACCCTGTTTCCCCCTCTCCGCAAGGTGTGTCATCAATCACATTCTCCAACTAAACAATTTCTTGGGTTGTAGAAGTGCCTCTGGCCACTGTGGGTCTCTGTGGAGATCGCCTTGACGTGGAAATAGCTGGAATGTGCTTTTGTTTTGACTGAAATGCAATTTCCTCACAGCTGTGAGACTCAGTTCCCCATCCCTCTGTCTATGGCAACTCGAGAGCAGGTCAGGAATGCTTCGGGAGTTGACATTTGCTATGTCCTCAGTTCTGCAGATAATTCTTGCATATTTCCCTGCTTCAAAGGCACAGTGGCTCAGTGGTTAAAGACACTGAGCTTGCCAGCTGGAAAGCTTGCCAGCTTGAATTCAAGACCCAAGCACTACACGATGCAGTGAGCTCCCGTTACTTGTCTCAGCTCCTGCCCATCTAGCAGTTATTTAGCATGCAAATGTGAGTAGATAAATAGGTACCACTTCAGTGGGAAAGTTACAGCATTCCATGCACCTCGGCATATAGTCACATGACCATGGAAGCATCTTGAGACAATGCTCGCTCCTTTGGCTAAGAAATGGAGATGAGTACTGCCCCCTAGAGTTAAGGAAAACCTTTACTTTTATTTCTCTGCTCATATAAGCTTACATAAGCATCCTCAGCATTGTCTGTTAGGATTTGTTGAGGCAGGTGAAGGGTGCAAGCATTAGTATTGATTTGTAATTGGATGGTATGGATCTATTAAACAGATAAGCCATACTTAAGCAAGCATTTCAGTTCCCTTCCATAGGAAATGCTGACAGCTAAGTGACGCTTGAATATAATTTGATTATGCTAAGAAAGAATGATTTGCAAGACTAGCCTGCTTTATTATTATTATTATTATTATTATTATTATTATTATTATTATTATTATCGCAACAACAGCTGTGATACAATTCTGTTGTTGCGATGATGATAATAATAATAATATAATAATAATAATAAAGCAGGCTAGACATATGCTAATCGACATCTCTGATAATTACACAATCTTCAAATTAATTAACAAGCCAACGGCAGCCAAACATTAGCATTTAGAAAGAGCTTTCCTGCATTAAGTGCTAATGAGTTCGTTTAAATCTATCGTGCAACCCATTTTGAAAAGCATGGGCCATATTCAATCAGATTGAATAATGAAATTTGTACCATCAGGCATTGTTGAGTGTGAAATTGCCGTGGAATTTTAAATGTTAAATTTTAAATGTTAAATACATTTATAGAGCTTATATATATTATGACGGCTGTTAACTGAATATCCATTTCACATAAAATGGGTTGTAGACATATGAACTGGTGAGTAATTTTAAACTTTATGCTTGAATAGATGTCAGTTTGACAGAAGTTCCTGCTGTTTCAGTATAGTCACCATTCTCTCTTGCCTGAGGACCGAACATTTTCCATATTTTTTTCCAAAAACCATTCATTCATCTGGATTAGAATGTCAGGGAGCTGCAGGAGAAATTGGGTTAAAGGTTTGGGGTGAATGTCTTATGCTTAAGTATTCAAAAAGACACAACTCACTCATAGCAGAATGTCTATGAAGATTCTCAGTCATCCAGGTCATGATTGCCCCAAAGTTGCTTTTTCAAGAGGCAACTGGACTTTCTGGTTTTTCTTTGAAGATGTTTCGCTTCTCATCCAAGAAGCTTCTTCAGCTCTGACTTCAGCTCTGAAGCTCGGATGAGGAGTTGTAGGAAGTTAGCACCTACCCCTCTCTTAGGAAAAGGAGATATTTAGGAAATATTAAAAAGACAGTATATTTCCCTTAAAAAAGAAGTAGAAACTCAGGCAGAAAATCAACCCTGCCCCACCTTCGTTAATGGGCCATTAAAGCCCGGACCAGTCTATTCTACATAACAAAGATCTACCCCCTTCAGTCAGAGCCCTTCCATTGCCCTTCATTGCACCACCTACCAAGTTTCAACCAAACTTAGCACACAGACAACTACCAGGCTAGCTATGATCTCTGACAGCAACCAATCAGAATACTCTTCCTGTGCGCCAGGAAGTTCAAAGCCCAGAGAGGGCTTAAAACCCAGGGACTCTCAACATCTCTTCCTTTTTTCTTCAAAATCTTCAAGACATGTGAGCCTTTTTCCCCCCAGGACCTCAAACCATGTGATCCTGTCCACCATTAAAACCATCTTTTCCAAACAGCCACCATGTTTCCAGTGTCTTTTTTCGCCACTTGGAGCTGAACCTAGAAGGACGTTTCTTCCAACAGAGTAAAATGTCTTTAAAAAAAAACAACTCAGAAAGTCCCAGTTCCCTCTTGAAAAAGCACCTTTGGGTCACTCACAGCAGGGAAGTATAAGACTGATTTAAAAGGACATAAATAAGATGCAAGATACTGTCACCTATGAAGAATCAGGATCACGCATTAAAGTCCAGTTAAGTTTATTTATTGATCCTACTTAACACGAATCTTGTCAACTAATTGTCAGCACTAAATTGGTGCTAGATAAAAGTCAATAGAAATCAAAAAAAGGTTGGACATAGACGATTGGACATAACGATTCTAGGCTGATGACTCCCTTGATTCCACCCCCCAGGCGGTGCCTGCTGTTCAGCAGTGAAACAGAACTAGATGCAGGGAAATACAACAAGATGAAGCTAATTCTATTTTTCCGTCAGGCTACATTAATCGAATCCTCCCAAGTCTGAAAGGCCAAACCTCCCACAGCTGCTTTTAATTGATTGATCCGATTGATCCATTCAAGGAGGCCTTTCCTAGGTTTCTCCTCTAACCATTAAGGCAGTGGTCTCCAACCTTGGCAACTTTAAGACCTGTGGACTTCAACTCCCAGAGTTCCTCAGCCAGCAAAGCTGGCTGAGGAACTCTAGGAGTTGAAGTCCACAAGTCTTAAAGTTGCCAAGGTTGGAGACCACTGCATTAAGGCATTGGAGGCTCCTCCTTCTCTTGTCTGATTGTTTCCTAGGTAGTATCTCTTCCCCTGCTGTAAGGCTGTAAACCAAGATGATGCAAGGAGAATTAGTCAGCAGGGTTCTCACTTTAAGAGGCTGTCTATATAAGAGAGGCCCTTTGAGGGCGGTGTCTCTCTCCGTGTGTTCTTCCGTGTTATAGTTGAAGATTGGTTGATTGCCTAGTTATGCCTAGTTTGGTGGACTGTCTTGGCTAGAAGCATGGCAGTCTTCAAGGATGCATTAGCAGCCTTCTAATTTAGTAACCTGAGCTTATTTTCCCTTCCAACTGTATATTTCTACATTTGTACATAGCATTCTTTTCTAGAGCAGGGGTGTCAAATTCAATTTCATTAAGGGCCGCATCAGGGTTGTGTTTGACCCCGGGGGGGGGGCAGGGGCATGTGGTCAGTTCGATGTCATTAATGTCGGGGGCACCTGTGATGGCCTGAGTACGTTTCCCGTGAAAACAGGCTCCTGAGCTCTGCTTCCGGCTGCAACGGCCTCCTGCTCTGCCAGCAAAAATGGATCCGTTTCCGGCTGTGATGGCTACCTGCAACCCTCTGCCAGCAAATGTGGAGCCTGGGAGGCCGCACACAGCCCTCACAAGCTCAGTTTTCAGCTGTGATGCCTCCTGCAAACCTCTGCCAGTGAAAATGGAGCCCGGGCGGGCTGTGTGCGGCCCTCGTGAGCTCCATTTCTGGTTGTGATGGCCTCCTGCAACCCTCTGCCAGTGAAAATGGAGCTCAGGAAGGCCACACGCAGTCCTCTCAAGCTTCATTTTTCCTTGAAGAGGCACCACGGACCGGTCCTTTGCTGTTTCCAGGGTGTCCCGTGGGCCCTGCAGCCCAGATTCAGCCCACGGGCCTTGAGTTTGACACTCCTGTACTAGAGTATTGCTTCTTCTTGCCAAGCTTTCATTCACTAAGATGTTCCAGGATAGGAAAAGTATTGATGCCTTTGAATTTTGTTGTTGGAGATATGAGAATCAAGAAATGTAGGCTA
This sequence comes from Thamnophis sirtalis, assembly GCF_051295495.1. Classification (NCBI taxonomy): domain Eukaryota; kingdom Metazoa; phylum Chordata; class Lepidosauria; order Squamata; family Natricidae; genus Thamnophis; species Thamnophis sirtalis. The sequence goes on from NW_028261391.1 coordinate 12,484,404, forward strand.
TTGATCTATTCGATTCAATGAGTCCTATGGATGATAGCAGGCCCCAGAAGAAAAAAGATATGAACCAAAGTTTTCAGCTAGGAAGATTTCAAAATTTACCAGAAATATTTGTAATCCTGCTGAGCCGTTGCTACTATGAAAAATGTTTTTTTGCAAAATATGCACTTGTATGGATTTGTTTAAAAAAGGAAGAATGAAACGGGTGCGATTCAAGGTACTAATTATGACCTTTAAAGCGCGCCATGGCTTAGGCCCAGGATACCTGCGAGACCACCTACTGCCACCGGTAGCCTTCCACCGTCCAGTGCGATTCCATAGAGTTGGTCTCCTCAGGGTGCTGTCGGCCAGACAGTGTCGGCTAGCGACCCCTAGGGGGAGAGCCTTCTCTGTGGGAGCGCCTTTCCTCTGGAATGAGCTGCCCTCGGAGCTTCGTATAATCCCCGACCTCTGGTCCTTCCGACGCGCCCTAAAAAGTTGGCTTTTCTAGCAAGCCAGCCTGGCCTGAACAAAACAAAACAAATTATTGATTATTGTTAATTTTAATCAAATTTCTTTTAAAAATGTTATTGTCAATCTAAACTGGGTTTGTTTTTTGGATATTCTATTTAATTTTTTTTAAACTTTTGTAATATATGTTTTTTTTAAATGTTGTACGCCGCCCTGAATCCTTGGGAGAAGGGCGGCGTATAAATCCAATAAACCTAAACCTAAACTGTTGGAAATGAAGAATTGAAAGTAACGAACACAGGTGTTCACGGATAGTGACAGTGAGATTGTGAAGCATGTATGTGGTTAGAAGAACAGTATGAAAAATAGGGTTCAAGATCAGCTCAGGGCTCTTTGATTTATAGCAGTCCTTGGAAGGACTTGCTATATCTCATTGGCCCTCTGCATTAATATGTTAATGCAGTGTATTACTGCCATTATATCTTTTTATATCTATTCATTTCTAATGTTCCAAATAATTTCAAACAATAAACCTTTGATCTGAAAGTAAGAATTTTTGCTTGTGTTGTTGCCTTTGTTTCCTATTGGAATTTTCCTATGACAGAGAAGACTTCGGAGACCTCAGCCAAGGAAACAAAATGATGGATCACCAAAGACATCAATCCAGAGTTCTCCTTCAAGGTATAAATGACCAGACTTGAATTATCCTACTTTGGACACATGGTGTGAAGATCCAACTCTTTGGAAGAGGCTCTAAAGTTGGGAAAGGTAGAAGAAAAGAGAAGAAAAGGACCATCAGTAGCAAGATGGACAGTTTCAGTTATAGTGGTGATAGCAAAAATTGGGAGACTTCAAAGAATAGGTTAGGAATGGATCACTGTGGAGAAAATGTTATGTATCGAGTCATAAGTGGCAGAAAAAGTCACAAAGACTTGTACACCTGTTACCCAGGTTGAAAAATTACAGATGTTGACTTTAAACCTTTAAACATCAGCTTACCCCTTTCTTCCCCCACTACCACATCCCCCCGCCCCCAAATTCAAAACCCACATCCAGAAATTTTCATCTTAGACCCCGGTGTAAATGAAGTGAGAGTTTCTATATCGTTTGTGAGAATCTGTGTCATAAATATCTCCATTAAGTAGCAATTAAGATGTGGAGATTTAGGCTCTGTGTTCTAGGAGGTAATTATAAAAGAATTGGATTAATTAGCCACTGAATTATTTATGTAGACATAAATAATGCACACGCGATTAGTGTTAAATAGGATATTGCTATCCCTATCAGAGAGAGAGAGAGAGAGACAGAGAGAGAGTTAAAGATAGATGGAGTTCAATGTTGCTACTTTAATTCTTTGATCACTGAACAAAAAGCTGAAGGGATTGGAATTTCTTAGAACTTGGCCACCTTTATGTGATCCGTGAGTAAGATGATGATAATGATGATCTGGTACAGGGGTGTGAAACTGAATTTCATTGAGGGCCGCATCCGGGTTGTGTTTGACCTCGGGGTGGGGGGCAATGTGGGCATGGCCAGCTCGACCTCACTTGTCGGGGGCACCTAAACACTCTGACAGCGAAACGGTCTCCTGAGCTCTGTTTTAGGCTGCGATGGCTCCCTGCAACCCTCTGCCAGCAAAAATGGAGCTCGGGAGGGCTACCCGTGGCCTGAGCTCTTTTTTAGGCTTCGATGGCTCCCTGCAATCCTCTCCCAGCAAAAACAGCTCGGGAGGACCGCCCGCGCCCCTCCTGAGCTCCGTTTTTGCTGGCAGATGCACCACAGGCCAGTCCTTTGCTGTTTCCAGCATGCCCCCACAGGCCAGATCTAAGCACCCCACAGGCCAGATCTAGCCTGCATTGTACTCTGATCTAGTACAATGTATTAGAACAGAAGTGGGAAATTTGTGGCTTTCAATATACTGTATTACTCAACTACTATTTCCTAGCTAACACTTCCAGCGCTGTAATTACACTGGGAACTGTAATCAACAAATTCTATGGTGATCCACCTAGAAGTAAGTCCCACTAAATTCAGTAAGAGATATTCCCAGGAAAAATAGACAAGAGATTTCAGCTTAAATACTTCTTTTTTCTGAGAAGGTAATCAATCAAGTTTATGTCTGATGAGATTCACTGCATGGGCAGGAACTCATTTGGTTTGATTTGTCCAATTCTCTTGTTTTTTTTTCAGCAATGAGGCAAAGAAAACAAGTACATAAAAATTATATCTATTCAGTTATTGGGTTTATACACCGCTGTATAATCAAGCTACATTTACAACAAACAGCATGAAATGACAATTTAGTATTTGCAGAGAGTATCAATGTAATTGGAAATATTTAAAAGTTAATAAAGTAACGTAAAGTAAATTAATAAAATACAATAATAGAAATGGTGCAATAAATTAAGAACAAAAACCACCGTTCTTCAGAATATTTCTGTTTTTAATATTTAATTTATATGCTGCCCATCTCACTAAGCAATTAAGGGTACAGGGTAGAAATGAGTTGGATTTCCAATGCAACGTAATATTAGATGCAATGTGAAGGTAATGGTTTCCTCTGCCCAATCATGTTCAATTCTAGAGGGCATCTCTGTTTCTTAGCCAAGGGATTAGCCAGCATTGTCCGAAGACCCTTACATGGTCATGTGGCTGGCATTACTATAAGCTGAGGCACACAGAATGCTGTTTCCTTTCCATCAAAGCGGTATCTATTTATCTGCTTGCATTTGCATGCTTTCGAATTGCTAAGTGGGAAGGAGCTGGTGCAAATAACAGGAGCTCACCCTGTGATGTGGCACTCAGGTCTTGAACCCGGGCTGTCAGTGTCAACATCCAGCTTGAATATCGAAATAAAAGCGTATTGTTGATTGAATACATCGCATGGTAATGGTGAGGCAAAACCAACTCTGAATTTCTCAGGGCAGCAGTTCACAGTATTAAACAATGAAGTTCCCAGCCCAGCCCCCAGGAATCTACATAGACCATGGAAACAAGTTCTCTTTGTTATGGGAACCATCTGCCTTCTTCTTCACACCTGTTGATACGTTCTTGAAAGGTTTCCACACTCTCTTGAGTTTCAGTGGAACTGCAGAAGTTTCATTTCTCCCGTGGCACGACAAAACCGCGCTCGATTAAAGCGCGCCCGATTAAACCGCGTCACTGACGTCATCAACAGGGCGACAACAGCGAGCGTGGAGAAAGAAGGGCGCTTTAAATAGCGCTTTGAAAGCAAGCCGATTCAAGTTAAGGTAAGGGTTAGGTTTAGGGTTAGGTTAAGGGTTAGGGTTAGGTTTAGGGTTAGGTTAAGGGTTAGGTTTAGGGTTAGGTTAAGGGTTAGGATTAGGTTTAGCGTTAGGTTAAGGGTTAGGTTTAGGTTTAGGGTTAGGTTTAGGGTTAGGTTTAGGATTAGGTTTAGGGGGGTTAGGTTTAGGGGTTAATTTTAGGTTTAGTGTTTACAGCGTGCTTTTTTCTCTGCACTGTTGTCGCGCTGTGATGACATCAGCTACGCGGTTTCGTCGAGCGCCCTTTAGTCGAACACGGTTTTGTGGTGGAACCCATTTCTCCAACTAATCCATTCGTAATTAACACCTCCCCCTTTTAATTCTAATGACAAATTGAAACGAAGAGGCATGTAGCTGCCAGTGCTTAATTCTTCACAGTTAACTTTCCAGCTGACAAAATTATTGTCTTTAACCACTGAGCTATCATCTCCCTGATTAGAAGCAATAAAGTGAAATAAAGTTGACAGCAGATCATGCCAACAAAAGATCAAAGAAGTCTTTACTTAAGATGCTACTTGAGATGCTACCACTGACTATAAAGGTAAAGGTTCCCCTCGCACATATGTGTTAGTCATTCCCGACTCTAGGGGGCAGTGTTCATCTCCGTTTCAAAGCCCAAGAGCCAGCACTGTCTCTGTGGTCATGTGGCCAGCATCACTAAATACCAAAGGCACACAGAATGCTGTTACCTTCCCACCAAAGATGGTTCCTATTTTTCTACTTGCATTTTTACATGCTTTTGAACTGCTGCTTGGCAGAAGCTGGGACAAGTAACGGGAGCTCACTTTGTTACATGGCGCTAAGGATTCGAACCGCTGAACTGCTGACTTTTCTGATCGACAAGCTCAGCGTCTTAGCCACTGAGCTACCACGTCTCTATATAAGTGTCCTATAGAATATTCTATTTGGAGAATGGAAACCTGAAGTTTTTTTATTAGGAATAATGTCTGCCAAATACAAACAAGAAATCCAGTATTTAATAGTACATATAATTACGGCGGCAAGGATTGCCTTTGCCCAGAAATGGAAAAACAAATTAACTCCAAGTGAAGATGAAATAATAAGAAAGGTTATGGATTGTGCTGAAATGGACAAATTAACTAAAGAAATCCAGGGAAAAGAAGAATCTGAATTCTACCAGATATGGGATAAATGGTATAGGTGGATGGAGGAAAGAAACAAGAATCAATGAAGGAATATAACAAAACTCAAAAAATAATAGTTATGAGTGAAATAAGAGGGTTAAGAATGGTGAAATCCGAATGAAATACAATAGAAGGGGAAATAATATAAGGTGAGCGGTATCAATTGATAATTGCTATTAGAAAGAACAGGACACTCCTGTTCGTATTGTATTATGTAAATGTGGTCTCCGTCTAAGTTTTGTGTTTGTGTATTTTACATGTTTGTTAATAAAATAATTTTTTTTAAAGAATATTCTATTTGGGGGCCACTGAGCCACCGCATCCCCTACCACTGACTATACATCGTCCCTAAACACCCGTTTTTCAGACTGTTGGTGCTTTGAAATAAGAGCCTTCGCTGACTATCTTAGCATGTAAAATTATTCTTGTTGGACATGTATAAAATTAAAATTCTTCGTTCATTACCAAAATGACAAGGTTTCCTCAAAAACTAACTCAGGCCACATTTGGTATTCTGTTTTGGCTTCGCCTCCCACAACAGTCTTTATCTCCAACCAATTTATGCAGGGCATGTAAAGACGAAGGGAGTCACAGTATCAAACATTCAGAAGGTCAAACGGAAGAAGGTTATTCTAATCCCTGCATCCGGCACAAGAGATAAGCAATTAAAAGTGGATTGTTGAAATATCAAAATAGAATGGATTATAACTTATTTACATATGGTGGTTATATACAGGTAGTCCTGACTTACGACCATTTAGCAGTTGGACTTATATACCGCTTCATAGGGCTTTCAGCCCTCTCTAAGCGGTTTACAGAGTCAGCATATCGCCCCCAACAACAATCTGGGTCCTCATTTTACCCACCTCGGAAGGATGGAAGGCTGAGTCAACCCTGAGCCAGTGAGATTTGAACAGCCGAACTGCAGAACTGCAGTCAGCTGAAGTAGCCTGCAGTGCTGCATTTAACCACTGTGCCACCTCGGCTCTTTAGCCACCTTTTGAACAGCACTGAAAAAACTGACTTATGAACGTTTTCCACACTTATGACCATTATAGCAACCCATGGTCACATAATCAGAAGTCAGGCACATGCCTGCTGGTATGTATTTATGACACTTGCATTGTCCAGGGATCATGTAGTCACCATTTGTAACCTTCCCAGCTGGCTTACTACTAGCAAAGGGCTGGCTGGCTGGCTGGCTGGATGGGTGGGTGAAAAGCTGGATCTAGTTAAGCAAATTATGCATTCCAACCCTACACACAGCACACAATATTTGCAAAAAAAGTTTGTAATGTTTTTCTTTACAATATTTGAAAAAATGATCTTGCTGAATTCTCAGTGTCAGATTGAGGGTAGACTGGTGGTGCAATTCCTCAAGAGACTTCTATCTCATTTCTCTTATCAGGTCACAGAGCAGAAAGATGAACAAGAAATTGTCTACGGTAACCATAAAGGAAAAGGTTTCTTCTGTCCAGTTGTGTCTGACTCTAGGAGGGAAGTTCTCATCTCTGTTTCTTAGCTGAGAGAGAGAGCTAGCATTTTTCAAAGACATTTCTATGGTCATGTGGCCGACATAACTATATGCTGAAGTAGACAAAATACTCTCACTTTTTCACCAAAAGGGTGCCTATTTACCTATTTGCATTTACATGGGGCAGAGCCAGTGGTGGGTTACGACCAGTATGCCCCGGTACGGGTGTACCGGTGCCTGCGGGGAGCACTGGATACCGTTCCAGTACGGTGTTCCGGAGGGCCCATCTGCCGCCATCCTTGCCTGTATTTGAGCTCTTCGGGGCTTACGCGCACGGAGCGTATGGCGCCTGCGCGATGCTCCGCCGAGCAGCTGGAACGTCACGGAGGCATCGCAGAGTGTCGCAGATGGTAAATAGGCACGCGTGCAGTGCACGTGCATGCGCATGCGCTGAGCTGGTTCATGGTGGATGCAACTAGATCCAGAACCCACCGCTGAGCGCGCAAGTGGGTGGGGTTGGGAGAAAAGCACTTAACGGGTGGTGGGGAGCTGGGGCAAGCAGCCTTACCAAACTGTCAGGTTCCAAGGAAGTAGGAAAGACTTCAAACTCAATTAAGATTTGTTACTTCTACTTCTCTAGACACAAACTGACAATCACAATACATGGTGAAATCCTTGTTAGGGCTGCTTGCCTGTGCTCCCCACCACCTTTTAAGCGCTTTTCTCCCAACCCCACCTATGTGTGTATGCAGCTCCACTCCTCACGACTCGGCTTCGCTTACACCCGTGGAGGACGATGAACTGGGACCCTAAAGGCTACCGAAGAGTTCCTGGAGCTTTCCTCAGCCTGGCTTAGGGCCTGGCAGGACTTTCTTCAGCTGAGCCAGCATGGTAAAGGGCCTGACATCCATTTGAATATGGCAGGCTGTCTTCCCGGTGTGGCCATGCTGTGCCTGGAAAATGGCCGGGAGGTAAGGTTCGGGTCCTATAGGCCAGCCTCAATTGCCGTTATAGCTAGAGGAGGTGAATTCGCCGGGCCCCGATTACCGCTGCCTGCGCGCCTTCCCAAATGGCAGCTGTTGGCCCTTCAGTGTGCCGGAGCTGACATTTGAACTGCTAGGTGGGCAGGTAACAGGAGCTCACCCTGTCATGTGAAGCTCGGGCCTCGAACCCAAGCTGTCAGCTTTCCAGCTGACGAGCTTTGTATCTTTAACTGCTGAGCCATCACACCCCTCAACAATAACCATACTGGAGGACTATTTGTGTGTTTAAAATAATGTTGTTGATGAAGTAACTCTGGTTGTCAACAACTGCAGGCAGACCAATTAAGCGTGAAGAGAGTCAGCCTAATAATAAAGGAAGCTGCACTCCATTCATTGTGGACCATTTTTTTCTAAACCACCTCACTCAGGCAGATTAATCTGCTTCCCGAGTAAGACCAACTCTATCAATGTAATAAATCTTACATCTCGGCTGTGGCTGAAATGCTTTCAAGAATGCCATCAACCAAGTTGTTTCTGCCTCCCTACCTGTTAAAAGATAACACTTTAATTCGGTCAAGTTAACATCTCAGCGGTTTGGTTGATTCAGGAGGGTGGCTATAATTGACCGATTGCTTTACCAATTAAATATTTCTACTTCATTACCAAATGAAGCTCCAAGATGGTGTCCACAGAAGTATAAAAACAATAAAATATATCTTTAAAATAAATGAGAAATTTTAAACAGCTGCTTTAAAATACATATGCAGCTAGTCCTCCACTCCAGGGGTGGGATTCAATTTTTTTTTACTACTGGTTCTTTGGGCCTGGCTTGGTGGGTATGGCATGGCATGGCTTTGTGGGCGTGACAAGGTGGGTATGGCAGGAGAAGGATACTGCAAAATCCCCATTCCCTCCCCACCCAACTAACCTGCTTTCCAGCTCCGTTCTCCTGTTCAGGGCAACAAAAGATCGGCTGGGAGGCAGCGGGGGCATGGCCAGCCTATTTGGCAGTTCTCCGAACTACTCAAAATTTCCACTACGGGTTCTCCAGAACTATCAGAACTGGCTGAATACCACCTCTGCTCCACTCGCAACCAAAATGGAGACCCAAATTTCCATTGCTGAACTAGGCAGTTGTTAAATGAGTTCCTCCCTGTTTTATGATGTTTCTTGTTGAGCGAATCACTGCAGTTATTAAGTGAATTGTGAAGCCGTTAAGCAAATCTAGCTTTTCCCATTGTCTTTGCTTGTAGGAAGCCATATTTGCTTAGTGATCAAATTGCCAAAGAGAGATGGCACAGAAAACCAGTTTTCTGTTTAGCAATCTGGACCCATCAGACGATCACCTCCGTAAGGGGGAAATAATGGGGACATCCTTCTAGCACAGTAATGTTCGGGGGGTGGACTGAATTGGGTTCAATATTGACATTAATTGCCCAAAGCAAGTATAAAGAAAACTTGTAATCAGCATGGGTATTTGATGAAATGGTAGCTGACATGAACTGACATTCAGCAGGTTCTGACAGGTTCTGAAGAACCGATAGCGGAAATTTTGAGTAGTTCGGAAAACTGGCAAAACCCAACTCTGGATGGCCCTAGAGTGGGGTAGGAATGGGGATCTTGCAGTATCCTTCCCTTGCCATGCCCACCAAGCCATGCCCGCAGAACCGGTAGTAAAAAAAAAATGAATTTCACCACTGCCATAGTTCCCTCTTGTGGCCCAGCAGGAGCCGTTGGAGCTGCCACCAGACTCCGACAGCGAGGGGCCCTATGAGTCGGCTCTGGAGGATGTAAAGGACCCTGGACAGGGTTCCGACTCCGACAGGGCGCAGAGAGGCTGGTTGGACACCAGGAGGCGCCTGAGCCTTGGACCAGTGGGGAGGAGACAAGGGAGAGTGAGCCGGATGCCAGTAGTGAGTTGTTCTTGGATGCATGGCACTGAAGAGCTAATAGGCGTCAGGAACAGTTGCACAGTTACAGGAGGTAATTGCACTCAGCTGGTGGTCATTAGGCTCCTCTCCAGACTATAAAAAGACTACTTGTGCACACACCCTTCTTGCAGAAGTCAACGCAGGAACGAATGTCGGAGAACATTGTTATGAGCTTGGCCGGCTGGATTGCTGCCAAGCCTTATCTGTGTTTATTGCTGCCCAAGGTTGTCTGTGCCGGTTTGCTGCCAAGGACCTACCTGTCTGTTAATTAATTGCCGTAACTTATCTTTGGCTCGGAGTGTGCTTTGGTGTGGAACGAGGGGCGGGTCAGAACAGTTCCCTATATTCTGGACTGAGGGAGGGGATAAGGATGAGGGGAAATTTATTAATAAGCATATTTCTATGCTTAAAGCACACATAGAAATAATCACGTTGTAACATGGAGGTTAAAGGAATAGTAAACTCCTCTGTTGTTTAGGACAGTATGGACAGATCTCGAAAGTCACATGGCTTGTGGTTTCAAGGTATAAAAGACAAAGGTGAATAATGGGAGGTTGCCAATCTGCCTCAAGCCTTCAAGCGTTAAAACTGCTTGTCTGATTGACCCTCTTTGCAATCTGAGGAATGTAAGTGATTTATGTTTGCTGTGCTTTAAATTCTAATAAACCTCTGAATTCTAAAGTGAGATATTTTGTGGTGTGTTCAATTCTTATTAAGTGCAGCTATGCTCATAATCAGGATTCCCCCCTCCCTCCCTGACACATTCACCATCAATGGTCAGCTCCAAAGAATCCACAGAATGGCCCCATTTTTCTCTCCATCCCCATTCTGTTTTTTTCACCATAGACCAGTGAAGTGATGGCGAAGCTTTTCGGCACCAAGTGCCAAAAAGCCAGCACTTCACATGCACCTACTCGTCTGGGCCATGGCCAGGAAGAGGAGCTGCCCAGGGAGGAGCTGCCCAGGGAGGAGCTGCCCAGGGAGGGGCATCAACATGCCGAAAAATGAACTTCCAGTTTATAGCACGCACATGCATGCCAGCCAGCAAGTTTCCCAGTTACTGCCGCAGATGCGCAGACAGCGATCAGCTGGCTGGCGTGCATGCTCACGGCGGAAAACAGAAGACCAGCTCTTTCGGTTTCCAGCACTGCTGCACACACAAAGGCCGTGCGCAGGTGTGCCAGAAACTCAGAAGAGGAACGTGTGACGCCACGCATGCCAGGTGACACAGCTCCATGGGCCACTTTGGGCACGAGTGCTATAGGTTCACCATCCTGGGACTATACAATACAATATGGTAACAGAGTTGGAAGGGACCTTGGAGGTCTTCTAGTCCAGCCCCCTGCCTAGGCAGGAAACCCTACACCACTTCAGACAAATGGTTATCCAATCTCTTCTTAAAGACTTCCAGTGTTGGAACATTGACAACTTCTGGAGGCAACTTCTGTTCCACTGATTAATCGTTCTCACTGTCAGGAAATTTCTCCTCAGTTCTAAGTTGCTTCTCTCCTTGATTAGTTTCCCCCCATTGCTTCTTGTTCTACCCTCAGGTGCCTTGGAGAATAGTTTGACTCCCTCTTCTTTGTGGCAGCCCCTGAGATATTGGAACACTGCTATCATGTCTCCCCTAGTCCTTCTTTTCATTAAACTAGACATACCCAGTTCTTGCAACCATTCTTCATATGTTTTAGTCTCCAGTCACCTAATCATTTTTGTTGCTCTTCTCTGCACTCTTTCTAAAGTCTCCACATCTTTTGATTTGATTGATTTGATTTGATTGATTTGATTTGATTATATTTATATGCCGCCCTTTTCCCCCGAAGGGGACTCAGGGCGGCTCACAATTCAAATCAGGGAAGAGGGGTACAGACAAAAAATAAAACAAAACATAACAATGCATAATTTAAAAACACACAACAGTCATACCATTCGAGACGGGAGCAACAGCTCTTTAGCCCCAGGCCTGTCGGAACAGCCAGGTTTTAAGGGCTTTGCGGAAGGCCTGGAGGGTGGTGAGGGTTCGAATCTCCATGGGGAGCTTGTTCCAGAGGGTCGGAGCAGCCACAGAGAAGGCTCTCCTCCGGGTAGTCACCAGTCGACACTGGCCGGCGGATGGAATTCGGAGGAGGCCTAATCTGTGGGATCTAATCGGTCTAGTGGAGGTGATTGGCAGCAGGCGGTCTCTCAAGTACCCAGGTCCAATACCATGAAGGGCTTTATAAGTGACATCGTGGCGACCAAAACTGAATGCCGTATTCCAAGTGTGGCCTTACCAAGGCATTATAAAGTGGTATTAACACTTCACGTTATCTTGATTCTATCTCTCTGTTTATGCAGCTGCAGACTAGTGTTTCTCAACCTTGTTGCTTTTCAGATGTATGGACTTCAACTCCCAGAATTCTTTCTTTTTCAGGCTTCTCCTGAAAAAGTTGTCCTCTATTGTTGTTGTTGCTGCTGCTGTTGTTTTACAAGATCTATTCTGCTAATTGGCAGATCAGAATGCCGTTGATAAATTAACACAATTTATTCCGAACACTATGCGATGTTGCTCGGTAAAAAGCATGGGTCATAAAAAAAAAACATTAATTGTCTTTTCCCATTCTAGAGAACAGAAGAGTGGGACTTTGTTACAGAATAGAGGGAGTCCTCGGCTTACAACCACAAAATGAACCCATTATTTCTGTTGCGAGATGTTTGTTAAGTGGGTTTTGCCCCATTTTACGACCTTTCTTGCCACAGTTTTGAAGCGAATCACGGCAATACCCCTGAAATACAGGACTGCATGTGAAGCCACTCTTTTGTTCAATGGTTGTTTAACTGAAGTGTCGACCATCGGAAGACGTTTTACAGCATACTCTGTTTGAACGAGCTTTTTCTTTGCTGCTGCACATGATCCTTCCAGCCACTAGATGGCACTTGTGTTCTGTCATAAGCCTGTCCTGAAAAGTAGCGTTGGGGAGGTCTACCCCGCTGACTTGCTATTTCATTCTATTTTTAAACGTTGCATTTATTTTATAATATCAGAGCTTTTATTATACCTAATTATCCCTGCTAAATGGGCAGGCATCTCTGAAAGACTTTAATCAGTACAATTTGAAGTAAAAAAAAGTACAATATGACATACGCACACACACACACACACACACACACAATTGTTACTGTTTTCTTTTAGCACGCAGCTCTGAACATACTGTTTTGAAAAGAGCTTTATAGCTTTGTATATACATGTCTTATGAACAATCAACAACTGCAGAAAATGGCTTGGAGAACACCGAGGGGTCTCTAAATTATAGGGGCCGGAAAAAAAATGGCGTGTCTCCTCCAATTTGCTTTCTGGCGTTCGTGTCACATCACCTCCAGTTTCGCCACAGGTTTCTGCCTCCTCCCCAGTTCTGCTTGCTAATTGGGATTATCTAACCAATGTTCTTTCATTCATCTTGTGCAATACAATACTAAACAAGAGGTCTGCGTCTGGAGAAAGGAAGTGGGGTTTTATTTTATTTATTCAGCATATGGCAAAATGTTAATTTTTTTTTTAAAGGAAGTAGTGTTTCCTGGAGTCATTTCCATTGACTTCTATGGCGTTCATCAATCACAAATATAAGTAAAACATAAGATACTTATTCTCCCGTTTTATGCTGTTGGAAGAAATGTCCTTCGGGGGTTCAGTTCCAAGTGAGGAAAAAGACACTGGGAACATGGAGGCTGCTTGGAAAGATAGTTTTAATGGTGGACAGCAGGGGTGGGTTTCAACCGGTTTGCGGCGGTCCCTGTGAACCGGTTGGTCGCCGAACCCGGAAGTAAGTAAATTCCGGGAACGGCGAAGGGCGCGCCCGCCCGCGGTCCTTACCTGGTTTTGACGAGTTCTGCGCTTCCGCGCATGTGCAGGGCGCATACAGTGCCTGCGCGATCGTCCAGGAGCAGCTGGAGCGTCGCGCAGACGCTAGTACGCATGTGTGCACCGCACGCGTGCACGAGGACGCTGCCGGCCGCGTTCCAACCGAACCGGTTGGAATGGGGCGAGAAACCCACCCCTGGTGGACAGGATCATATGGCTTAAACTCCTGAACAGAAAAGGGGAATCACATGCTTCCAAATGTTGGGTAAAGAAGAAAAGAGAGGGGAAAAGAACTTGCTGAGAATACCTGGGTTTTTTTTATACTTGCTGTTTCCCGTTCCTGTGTAAGAAATGTATTCTGAATAGTTGTCAGACTCCCAGGGGTTGGGGGGGAGGGTCTCAGCTAACTTTGTAGGTTGTGTGTCTTTTGAGTCTCAAGCTTTTGTTGAGTTCCCAGATGCCATGTGGTGAGTTTCTCTTGCAGGCTAATCCTACCTTCGTTATGTAGAATAGACTGGCTCAGGCATTTTAACGGCCCATTGACAAAGGTGGGGGCTATTAAGAGTATTTTCTACCTAAAAATATGTTTCTCTGTTTCTTATCCAGGGAAATATAATATTCTGCCTTTTCATTATTTTCTAGGATATTTCATTCTTCTAGGAGAGGGGTGGGTGCTAACTTCCTACAATGCCAACCTATCCTCTCTCTCAAAGGCCACCAATTAGCATCAATGAGTGTCACTTTGGACAAACTCCAGGAGACAGTGGAAGACAGGGTGGCCTGACATGCTAGGGTCACAAAGAGTTGGACATGACTTAGTGACTGAACAACAACATTGCCATTGTGGCTATGTAGGACAGATAGGGAAGAAACCAAGGTTGAAATGCTACCGGTTCGGACCGGTTTGCCAAACCTGTAGTAAAAAAATGCTACCAGTTTGGGCGAACCGGTGTTTCCGCCAATCAGCTGGGTGCCGATCAGCTGTCATGTGCAATTTATATTAGGTAGAATCGTTGATAGCAGACTCACCAAACTGGTAGCAGACTTCAAAGGATGACACCGCTGGACGAGACTAACCACCAGATTGCAAGAACATAAGTGAGCCATCAGACGAGGAGACCCAAACTCATTGGTAGCCTCATATCGCAATAAACAAGAACATACCTTCAATTTTGAAGCTACTAAGATTGTCGGACGAGCAGGCAGAAAAACAGCCAGGGAAGTGATAGGAAAACGGGCCCCTCGTCAATTAACAGGAATGCTGATTTACCCCCAGCTTATCAAGTTCTTAGGAGGCGGGCGCTTAGCATTACAAGGAAACAAGGGCCAAGGATTTAATAGCCAGCCATCAACACCCCAATTTTCATCTAAAAAGCCACACACAACAGGCACCATATAAATACCACACACAGAATAGCCCAAAGAAAACAAGAGAAGTTCTCTTAGGACGTTGATGGTGAACAGAGGTGGCATGCAGAGCCCTCTCTGTGGGCACATGTGCCATCGCCAGCTGCTCTTCTGGTTTCTGGTGCTATGGCACATATTCCAGTTTGGGCACTCATTGCCAGAAAAGTTTGCCATCGCTCTCCTAGGATGTGCTCCAGCAAGAATTTGAACATTCGGAAGACAAAACCTCTGGTCCTGGTGGCTGAACCAGACTGGAGCATTAGTTACTCCTATTTTCCACAACAATTCTGTCAGGTCGGCTGAGAGAGGATCTTATGATATTTGAGCTGAGATAACAGGGGAATTGGACCAAAATGACCTGTTATACTTCTGTGCCTAAGTGGTCGGTCCAAATTTCTTCATCGCTAGACTATATTGATGATGCCCTGAAGCTGATCACAAAACATTGAGTTCAGCTTTTTTTTTTTTTTTAAAGAAATATTTGTGTATTTCTGACATCTCTGTCAATGCAAGATGTAATAATATAACTATATGCACTTTGGACTTCCTATAGAACTGTTCAGGTCAGTAAAATGACTGCTTTGATATTGTTTTAAATTTCTACCTTTTCAAAAGGTAGGGGGAAAATGTTGGATAGTAAGAGAAAAACTAAAGATAGTGGGCTAAAATTAAGTATATCTAAAAAAAAATATCTATACCTTTTGTTTCAAAAACATTTTTTTTTTAAATGGAGAAGAATAGGTCTCTGGGATGTGGTTATGTGTTTTGAAATTCTGCCCTCTGGAAACAAATTAAAACTACAGATGCAAATATGTTGTAAGCAGAGGTGGCATTCAGTAGGTTCTGACCAGTTCTGGAGAACCGGTAGCAGAAATTTTGAGTAGTTCGGAGAACCGGTAAATACCACCTCTGACTGGCCCCGCAGCCAATATATTCTCTGCCTCCCAAGTCCCAGCTGATTGGGAGGAAATGGGGATTTTGCAGTAACCTTCCCCTGGAGTGGGGAAGGAAATGGAACTTTTACACTTCCCCTGTAGTGGGGAGAGAATGGAGATTTTACAGTATTCTTCCCCTGCCACGCCCACCAAGCCACACCCACCAAGCCATGCCATGCCCACAAAGCCACGCCCACAGAACCAGTAGTAAAAAATTTTTAATCCCACCACTGGTTGTAAGGTTGTTCCATTGTTTACTCGATATAAAAATGAAAATATAAGTCTTAAAGGTAAGCGGTTTCTAGAACTAAAGAGAAATTTCCTGACAGTTAGAACAATTCATCGGTGGAAAGACTTACCTTCAGAAGTTATAGGTGCTCCATGACTGGAGGGTTTAAGAAGAAATTGGACAACCATTTGTCTGAAGTCATGTAGGATCTCCTGCTTGAGCAGTTGGTTGGACTAGAAGACCTCCAAGGTCCTCTCCAACTCAATTATTCTGTTATTCTGTTTCTTCTCAGTCTCAGAAACCTCACAGAAAACATCTTTTATTCATTGGAAGGTATTGGAAAGATTCATTTATCATGTTAGGGTGGTGCAATATTGCAAGGTTTAAGAATTCATGGTGTAAGGTCCTAAGATTAAAATGCACTATTTGGATTGAGCTCTGAAATTTACTAGCACTGCTTGAAGTTACAAGCAAATATACTTTTTTTCCCACCCATTCCTCCTTAGCAATATAACCTCTGAATTCTGGAGTGCTGATAAAAGCAACTTCACAAAGAGTGAAACTTTGTAGTGCAAATTAGACGTTACTGGGATGTAATTAAATATAGTTAGACGCAGTCAAATTCTGTCTAGGAAAATTCACAGACAATGTAACAGGCAACTAATAAGTGTAGAAACATGCTGGAAAGCTATGGTGATGTCATATGCATTATGCTATTCCCTCAAATGATGTGAATTGAGTAATTTATGTTATTTACACTATCCCAATGCATATGACACCAGCTGGTTCCTCTTGCTGAAGATGTCCTTGTTAATAGAAGGTGCTTCATGGTTTTTGATCATTTGAGATCCAAGTCCTATTGTTGTTGTTGTTAGTTGCGAAGTTGCGTCCGACCCATCACAACCCCATGGACAACATTCCTCCAGGCCTTCCTGTCCTTTACCATCCTCTGGAGTCCATTTAAGCTCACGCCTACTGCTTCAGTTACTCCATGCAGCCACCTCATTCTCTGTCATCTCCTTCTTCTTTTGCTCTCAATCTTTCCCAGCATTCGGCTCTTCTCCAGTGAGTCCTTCCTTCTCATTAGGTGGCCAAAGTATTTGAGTTTCATCTTCAGGATTTGGCCTTCTAAAGAGCAGTCAGGGTTGATCTCCTCTAGGACTGACCGGTTTGATCTCTTTGCAGTCCAAGAGACTCGCAGGAGTCTTCTCCAGCAATATAATTCAAAGGCCTCAATTCTTTGGCGCTCAGCCTTTCTTATGGTCCAACCTTCACAGCCATACATTGCCACTGGGAAAACCATGGAGACCTTAACCACAGACACTGGGTTACACCAAACCTTCAATTTTCTGAAACTTAGTGGATTTTTGATGCCAAGAAGACAATCCGTTCACTATTTTAATGTCTGTGTCCTGCCATTTTGGCCTGCCTTAAAGTAAGTAACTGTTACCGAGTAACAGCTTCTGTGCCCAACAGCTCCCTCTTCCCCCTTTGTTCTTATAACTCAAGAGTTTACTGCAAGTGGTTGTACCAAGTGGAAGTACAGAATTCATCTGGTGAACTCCTCAAAAGCACTCAGTTTTGGAGTAAACCAGGAGGTGGTTTCAATGGCCCCTTAGTCTGATCCAATGTGACCAGTGTTTAAACGTATAGAACAGTGTTTGTCAACCTTGGCCACTTGAAGATGTCTGGACTTTAACTCCCAGAATTCCCCAGCCAGCATTCGCTGGCTGGGGAATTCTGGAAGTTGAAGTCCAGACATCTTCAAGTGGCCAAGGTTGAGAAACACTGGTATAGAAGGATAAAGCTGATTGTGTTAAAGGAGGAAAAAAAAAACTTTACAAGAGATACATATATATGTGCTGTTTTCCACAGCCACGTAGAGAGGCCGTGAAAAGAAAATAGGTAGCATGCCTCAGTGCTTCTAAATTAGATCACAAATTTTCTGGCTGATGGAAGCATCTTAGCATTCACCCCGAAGTCAAAGATCTGGCAAATTATGTTTTAATATTTCGGGTTCATTTGCCCCTGCTGAAATTTCACAGTAGGGAGGTGGGAGGGGAGAAGTATGTATCCAAGGGACATGGCTGAGGCTGGGGTTTTACTGGGGATTCAGATCCAGTGCCGACTTAATCCTTGACACAGTTTTATATTATCAATTTCACTTCCCCGGTTTCAAGGAACTGCAGACAAAGAGCACCGCTTGATGCCTCTTCTCATTTCAGCTTGAAAACAACCTGATGAGGCACGCTAATAAGATGCAAGCGGCGTCTTGCTCATTCTATCCAAGAAAGATCGGATCTGCATTGAGACTAAAACTCTAGTGCAGTGTTTCTCAACCTTGGCAACTTGAAGATGACTGGACTTCAACTCCCAGAATTCCCTGGCTGGGGAATTCTGGGACTTGAAGTCCAGAAATCTTCAAGTTGCCAAGGTTGAGAAACACTGCTCTAGTGCTTATTGTTCAATTCCATGGGAAAGCACACTAGCACAATTTCTCACAGCTAAGTGTCCAAACATTAGGAAACTGGCACCTGAATGCAACTATTTGAACTATTTGAAGCAGCATGGGTTTTTTTGAGATAATGGAGTCACCCTCCCAGTTCATTATGATTTAGAATAACAGAGTTGGAAGGGACGTTGAAGGTCTTCTAGTCCAACCCCATGCTTAGGCAGGAAACCCTACACCACTTCAGACAAATGGCTTCTTAAAAAGCTCCAGTATTGATCATTCACAACTTCTGGAGGCAAGCTGTTCCACTGATTAATTGTTCTCACTGTCAGGAAATTTCTCCTTAGTTCTAAGCTGCTTCTCTCCTTGATTAGTTTCTACCCATTGCTTCTTGTCCTGTCTTCAGGTGCTTTGGAGAATAGGTTGACTCCCCCTTCTTTATGGCAACCTCTGAGATATTGGAAGACTGCTATCATGTCTCCCCTAGTCCTTCTTTTCATTAAACTAGACATACCCAATTCCTGCAACCGTTCTTCATATGTTTTAGCCTCCAGTCCCCTAATCATCTTTGTTGCTCTTCTCTGCACTCTTTCTAGAGTCTCCACACTTTTTTTTTTTTACATCGTGGTGACCAAAAACTGGATGCAGTCTTCCAAGTGTGGCCTTATAAAGTGGTATTAACACTTCATGTGATCTTGAGTCTATCCTTCTGTTTATGCAGCCTAGAACTGTGTTAGCTTTTTATGAGAAAAGATGCAGCCATTTTAAGAAGTTGCAGAGAGGGGGGGTGTTGTTACAGTATGTGCTTCCATTTATCTTGAAGGGCTTTTTTTTTTTTTTTTTGCAAATGAAAGAAAAACACTGCACACCCCTAATTAGAGCCGAGGTGGCGCAGTGGTTAAATGCAGCACTGCAGGCTACTTCAGCTGACTGCAGTTCTGCAGTTCGGCTGTTCAAATCTCACCGGCTCAGGGTTGACTCAGCCTTCCATCCTTCTGAGGTGGGTAAAATGAGGACCCAGATTGTTGTTGCGGGCAATATGCTGACTATGTAAACCGCTTAGAGAGGGCTGAAAGCCCCATGAAGCGGTATATAAGTCTAACTGCTACTGCTATTGCTAAATACAGTTTCAGCTTTTCCTGCCACAACCTCTTGCCTTTGTAACCAGTCTGAGGGCGATGGGTTTCTCTGACCCCGTGGACTAAAGAAGGATCTTTTTTCAATTATTAGAGATAGAAAACAAATCTGCATTTTGACATCTGTGTTTTGTGACCTCAAACAAGAAATTGCATGCTTCTCATTAAGCAGTTAGAAGGAAAGTCAAAGGCATCAGGGAGGCCTGGCCTTAACATGCTTACTGGTAAACAAAGGCCAAGGTATCTATTGCCAGGATTTTGGATATAACTTAACTTCCTACATATTGCAATACATTCCCTACTCTGATTCTTTGAGAAACTTGCCTTCTAGATTATGAGCTACTAGAGGGAGCTTTACACGTACTCACATTTGTATTTTTATTCTTTTTTGTATGGTATGATATGGCATGGTGTGGTTTCTATTTTGTATTCATGTGTTAGAGTAGAAATCACACATCGTATTACTCTTAGGATCTAGCTCAGAAATTACAATTCTTCCTCCGAAGTCCTGGTTTGGATGATCATTTGATGACCTTCTGACAAGCAAAGTCAACCGAAAAGCCAGATTCACCAGATTACTAAATTATCAATTGTAGTGATTCACTTAACAGCTGAGATCGTAAAATGGGACAAAATTCATTTACCAAATGTCTCACATAAACAACAAAAATGTTGAGTTCAACTGTTGGGTTCAACTGTGATCGTAAGTTGAGCAAGACACTTTAGATATCATAGAATAGAATAGACTATAATAGGATAGGATAGGATAGGATAGGATGAATAGAATAGAATAGAATAGAATAGAAAGAATTCTTTATTGGCCAAGTGTGATTGGACACACAAGGAATTTGTCTTTGGTGCATATATACTCTCACTGAACATAAAAAGACAAGATACCTTCATCAAGGTAGGTCATATAGGTAGGTCATATAGGAGCCAAGGTGGCGCAGTGGTTAGGGTGCAGTACTGCAGGCCACTTTAGCTGACTGTTATCTGCAGTTCAGTGGTTCAAATCTCACCAGCTCAAGGTTGACTCAGCCTTCCATCCTTCCAAGGTGGGTGAAATGAGGACCCGGACTGTGGGGGCAATTTGCTGACTCAATTTGCTAAAAATCTGTAAACCGCTTAGAGAGGGCTGAAAGCCCTATGAAGCGGTATATAAGTCTAATTAATAAATAAATCAAGAATCATATGGTAACAACACTTAATGATAGTCACAGCGTACAAGTAAGCAATCAGGAAACAATATCAATATAAATCGTAAGGATACAAGCAACAAAGTTAAAGTCATGCAGTCATAATAGGAGGAGATGGGTGATAGGATTGATGAGAAGACTAGTTGTCTTGGTGTCAATATTTGTGTTATTCGTATGATGATGTCATGACATATGTAATGATCTTTCCCTCTACGGGTGTCAAACTCTCTGCATCACGTTGATGTTAAGTGATGTTTTTTTGCTTTCGCGGAGCTGGGATGGATGTGGCCTGCGCATGATGTATCCGGCCCGCGGGTTGCCAGTTTGACACACCTGCTGTAGGCATTCTATTGGAGGGGGTTACCCTGATTTATCTTTGCACTTGGTCAGATAGATCTGCAATCCAATCATGGTCTTTGACAAATCTAATCATGCAGCCAGCCGTGCCTCAAAACAGCTCTTTGAAATCAAAAGAACCAGAGGATAATGTAGGGAGATCAGAAGAAACCCAGAGGGTGAAGGGAGTTAAGAATGGAAGGTCGTGGGAATTTCTGATTCTAATTTCCAGCTAAACAGGGCTGGGAAATCTGTGGCTTCATGCATGTTGCTGAACTGCAGTCTCCAGAAGCACGGAGTGAGCCACAGATACCTTTCCCTTGAGTGACAGGTTCTTATCTCAGATAATAGAAGTGAGACAGATTGACTGACAGCCAAGATTAAAACTGCAATCCCTTAGGTCTCTACAGAGAAATAGGTTCCACTGTATTTATTAACACAAATCATTGGGAGCCCCACCGCATTGATCTAGACATACTTCTGCAGCTTACTTGAGGGTTCATCTTTACCCTGAGAAGTTAGGACAGTGCATTTTACCAGTTCATTTTTTTCAGGCAGGTGATCACTACATACAGAGGGACAAAAGATGTTTTCCCAAATCAAGAGGCTCCCTGGATCTAGGAAGTTTAATTCAGCAAGCCGATACAGCCAGCCAAGCACATTTCTCTTTAACTTCAAAGGCTCTAAAGGGAAGCTGTTTTTGGAATGTTAATATTAATAAGGTTAATATTCAAAGTTACAGCCTGCTATAAAGGTCCAGTTTAGAATCCATTAGGCATAAAGCATTTTAAAAGTTCTGGGTAGTTTTTGAGTCAATCAAGCGTTTCATAAGCCTAAAAGGAAAAACAACAAATCTTGACATATATTGCCTGCCATGTCACTAGATTTTTCTCTGGCTTCCTTCTGTCTTGTCAACACGATTGCTGGCAGTTCAGATAAATGAGAAAGTGCTGCTCTCTGATTCTGTAACAGCCCAGGGACTTTAATTCTATACTCGGATTGAGTCGAAAGTCCCTGTCCTTGGTTTTTGATCAAAAGACAGAGATAGATATCACAGATAGGTTTGGTGCAGATGAGAGAAATCTTTCCGAAACCTCACCTTTCTTTAACGTACTTAATACTAGCCGATTACAAGACTGTTGGTGGCGCAATACTGGAAGAAGGAAGATTTGCCTACAACTCAAGAATGGACATTTAAAGTTACAAACTTAGCCGAGATGGCAAAAATATCGGCATATCTTAAAGATCACTCAAACGAGAGATATAAACGAGACTGGAAAAATGGATTGACTATATATAAAATAAATATGGGACCAAGAAATTCCAGTTAGCCTATGCTTAAGATCAGAAATGATTTAAATTGTTTAAAGTTGGTTCAGCAAGAAGAAGCTAAGGTCAATGTAGAATGTTATTAATTTTTTGTTTATTTCTTTTTTTCTCTCAATAGATTTTAGACTGTGTTAGAAATCCATACCGTGTACGGGTTCTGGGAAGTCGGGGGGGGGGGAAGGTGGAGGGGGGTTGGGGGAGAGGGTGGAGGGGGGGAGGGGTATATATTAGGCTAGACAAGAATTTGGTGGTAAACTAGAATTATTTTGATATACAAGAAATTGTACTTCGATGTTTTACTGATTGAGGAATGTTGAAGTTTTACTGATTGAGGAATGTTGAAGTGTTTGCCTTAAAAGAAATAAAACTTTTGAAACATAAAAAAAAAAAAAACTAGCCGATTACCTGGCATTGCCCAGGTATTTATTTATAGGGGGGAAATGTCTGGACCAAACATAATTTCTACTGTTGGATTTTTCCCCTTACCAGAGGGAGCTCCCTTGTTGGAGTACTGTGAAGCCTGCAAGAGCAACTTCTCCCTCAGCCTTGATTTTGGTGACAGTTAAATTAGTTAAAAATGTTTTCCCTGTGCCCCCGGAAGCGTAATTTCTAATGTTGGATTTTCCCCCTTACCAGAGGAAGCCCCCATGTGGAGTACTGTGAAGCCATTACCATGGCAACTCCACTGTGCTGTACAGTAGAAGCTATTTTAAGGCACCACAGTAGAAGCCATTGTAAGGCAAAACAGGCTGTATCTTAACCGAACATGCACATGTCTGTTAGAGATGTCTTGCCCCTACAGTATTTGTTTCCAGAGAGTAAGTCATCTGTGTACCAAGTTTGGTTGAAATTGCTTGAGGCATTCCAGAGTTATGCTGGAACACACACACACACACACACACACACACAGAGAGAGAGAGAGAGAGAGAGAGAGAGAGAGAGAGAGAGAGAGAGAGAGAGAGAGAGAGAGAGAGAGAGTGTTTTATATATATAGATATTGCCATTATGGGCAGCTTGTTATGATTTAATTGAGAGAAAAGCCTTATCCAATTCCCAAGAGCTTTGATTTTTTTTTAAAGGGAGAGGTCAGTAGACCTAGAATAAATAATTGAGAATTAGGATACTAAGATGAAGGTGGAGATGGAGGCACTCAAAACTTGGAAGTAAAGTTTTGAGTGGTGAAGTGTCCTTCTGCTTAAGCATGACTGCTTGTGATTTATGTCCACTTATTTAAGCAAAAATCTTGATATGAAATGGACATGGTTCATACCCTCCTTCTGTTGTCTGGCTATTTTCAGTTTGCAAAGACCTGCCTCTAAAGCTAAGCTGGATCAGGGCTGGTTTGTATTTGAATGGGTGAACACTGAGGATTTCAAGGCTGGGGAGAAAGGCTACCTGGTTGGATCTAGAAAAAAATTGGATTATTGCAGGGGTGAAATGCTACCAGTTCGGGCTGGTTCGCTTGAACTGGTAGTAAAAATGTTACTGGGCTCACCCGAAACGGTAGTAAAAAAATGCTTTAAAAAGTTTTTTAAAAGTTCCGATGATCGTGCGGCACAGCTGATTGTCACACAGCTGATCGTTGGAACTTTAAAAAAACTTTTTTAAGCATTTTTTTTTACTACCAGTTCAGGCGAATAGATGCTTTAAAAAGATTCCAACAATCAGCTGTGACGATGAGGTGTGCCATGCGATCGTCAGAACTTTTAAAAAACGTTTAAAGCAGTTTTTTTACTACTAGTTTCGGAGAACCTGTAGATAAAAAATGCAAAAAAAATTTTTTAAAAAAAAAAAAGTTGGCCACTCCCATTCAGTCACACGAACCCCCACCAAGCCACGCCCACAGAACCAGTAGGGATTTTTTTTTAATTTTACCACTGGATTATTGTGACATGACAGGAATGAGTTAGGCTCTTCTGAATCATTGAGATTTTTGCATGCCAAATCTCGTAGCTCTACAGTAAACTAGATTGGGGTAACTAAAAAAAAAAAAAATCTCAGAAGAAACACTCTCTTTGAGAAAATTAAGTCTGTTTTCACTTTAGTGAGTTTGCTGTTACAGACAACGGGCTGTCACTCTGGAGTAGCATTCTAACGGCTGACTAGCTAATGGCAGCACCCAATATAAAGAGAATAAAAAAATGTGTATTTACCCTGATTTTTTTCTCCCCTCTTCTTCTTTTAGTCTCCATTCACATGAAATAGACTTTGATGTGAAGATATTTATGGATTTGCAAGGAACGTATAAAAAATATTCTCAGTAAAAGGCAGCTTAATGGTGACATTTCATTATAATTGGTACCTTTGAGGAGTTGGTGAAAAGTGAAAGGTTCAGGGACATTTTTTATTACAATAATACATGTTGAGAACTGATACACTGGAGTCTCTCTCTCTCTCTCTCTCTCCCTCCCTCTCTCTCTCTCTCTCTCTCTCTCTCTCTCTCTCTCTCTCTCTCTCTCTCTCTCTCTCTCTCCCCTCTCTCTCCCTCTCCCCCCCCTCTCTCTGTCTTTCTCTCTCTCTCTCTCTCTCTCTCTTTCTCTTTCCCTCTTGTGTGTGTGCATGTATCCATTAATTTTATTCCCATGTTTACTAATTAGCAAAAGTTGCAAAAAGGATGCATTAAAGATGCATACATGGTACTGTTCTAAATACAAAACATTCCAGGGAAACTGAAATATTCTCCCCTCCCTCTTCCAGAATATGTCAATCTGGCCAATCTGGAGGATTCAGTAGTTTTTCAAGAAGCAAATTTTCCAAAACCAGAAATGGTTTATAATGATCAAGATGAGATTCTGCCTCTAAATAAATGCCTTGGAAGATGATTCGATTTTTCTGTACTTTTGTTAATCAACTGTTTATCACATGTCTTTTACAGGTCCCTGTCTTAGTTATACTGGCTGGGAATGATGGGAGCAGCAATCTAAAGCAACTGAGGACCCAGGTTGGCCAGCCTTCAGGTATGACAATGTTTTTCTACTAGACTTCAGCTATAGCAAATGAGTGACATGATTTGCTATCCAGCTCATATTTAGACCCATGTGTTATCGAGTGATGTCCTACATCACAATATTTCATATTTAAAATGAGATTAAAACCAATGGAATCCTTGAAATCAACTACTGAATAGAGTTGCAATTTCTTTTTACTTGACCTCTAGAAGATTACAAACATTGGTCAGATTAGTTTTTAAAATCCTGGAAAGGAAAGAGGGAGGAAAAGTGATCCGTTTCACATGCTTGATTCAGATCTTAGCTATTAGTCTATTTGCAACCACCTAGTTTCCTTAAAATAAATCATGCATTCATTATGAGTTGGTTCCTTTTCCATGAAGAACCATCTATGGACCTATTCATCTCAGTTCTCCATTTGGCACAGTTGAGATTGGCTACCTAAATTGTCATCCGTCATGAGGATTCAATCAGACAACGATCATGCAGAAAATGTGATACAGTTGATATGGTTTCTTGCCAACAAGGCTGACCCTAAGAAGCAGAGGCTTCCAACTTTATGGAACTTTGAGACTTGTGACTTCAACTTGCAGAATTTGAGTCAAAGTCCACAAGACTTGAAGATGTCAAGGCTGAAGAACCTTTCTTTAAAGCCTGCATCTTAGCTGTCATGAAAAGTTGACTAAACAGAGAGGCAGGAGCAAGCAAAGAGGTCCCTTGATGGTCCCACCATTGCTGGGAATCCCAAACAATATGAAAGAACCCCAAAAGCCAGTCCAAAAATGATGTTCAAAGAAAAATCCAGCTGTCTCCTCTTCTAATTCACTCAGACCTTTTCCAATCTCCTGGATAGGAAGCTTACAGATTGCTATGGCACAGTTATCTTTGGAAAGCATATTGTCTATGGAGATTCTCAGTCATCCAGATCATGATTGTTCCCTCGCCCCCAAAGGGAACTGGACTATGTTTTTTCCATGAGGAAGAAGATTTCTCATCCAAGAAACTCCATCGGTCCTGGCAGAATGGTGGAGGCGATGAAAGGATTAGTTCTGATAGGATTGGGGGGTGGAGGTGGCTGGAACGATCATATTTCCTTGGTCATTAGCACTCATATTTCCTTGGTCATTAGCACTCTCCCTGAGAGCTCTTGAGGCCAAGTGGGGGTTTATCTGTGCCCTAAGAGTCATCTTAATCAGAGTACAAATGGGGT
The DNA here is from genome assembly GCF_051295495.1 of Thamnophis sirtalis. Classification (NCBI taxonomy): domain Eukaryota; kingdom Metazoa; phylum Chordata; class Lepidosauria; order Squamata; family Natricidae; genus Thamnophis; species Thamnophis sirtalis. Next base: position 12,510,684 of record NW_028261391.1, read on the forward strand.
TGGAATCAGGGATGGGATTCAGCCGGTTAAGACCGGTTCGGGTGAACCAGTAGTTCTGGCACCAGTAGTGTCCCCCCCCCCGCCCTTGTGCTACTCTGTCCTATATTTCCTTTGTTTGAAGCCCAGCTGATAGGTGCGGTAGAGCGGATTGTCGTGCCTCAGCTGTTTTACTCACCGAGACTGCAGTAGAAGGTAAGTTTTAGAGCTGTTTTCAAACGGGCTGTGTATGCTCTGCGAACCGGTTGTTATGCCAGTTGAATCTCACCACTGGTTGGAATCTTCTTGGAACTGCTGAAAGGACAGCATTGCAGACAGGAGATAGGTGGTACCTTATCTTCCCCCTTGCTCATTTTTTTAAAAAAGATGGCCACTTTTACCCCTCCTTTAAGCTTCAACTACTAGCCTACATCAGGTCCTTTGGAACATTTTTTGTATCAAGGCAAGGAAGGACAGAGACAGGTGCAACTGTTTTAGGGTGGGGAAGATGTTTCTAATGCATGCATCCAAGGAAGGAAGGAAGGAAGGAAGGAAGGAAGGAAGGAAGGAAGGAAGGAAGGAAGGAAGGAAGGAAGGAAGGAAGGAAGGAAGGTCTGCCTTGTGTTCCTGTGTCTGTTGGAGTCTGGGTTGCTGCCAACGTCTTGCCAGTGAGTCGTGTCTGGGCTTTCAGCCAACAGGATTATAATTGCTGTGAATAAAGAGTGGCAAACAGCTAAGCCTGTGTCTGTGTTCATTATCGGACGGAGTGGGGCCAGAACAGCTCAGTGTCTTCTCCCTTCACATGACTTTACCTGAATTCCTCTACTTTGTAATTCAGCAATCTGCAGCATAAGAGATAGGTAAAACCTTCTCAAAGGTGGCACTCAAGCTTTGACATTTGTCCCGGGGTGATGGTGGTGATCAGCTTTCATCATCTGTGAAGTGATCACAGGTCTTCCAATGACTGAGATTAGAAACATTACTTTACATAGTGCTCTTTTCAATCTCATTTATATTATATTGGTATTATTTGGCTATAGCAATAGAATTTAGGCTTATATACTCGTGATGGCGAACCTATGGCACATGTGCCAGAGGTGGCATGCGGAGCCATTTGTTAGGGCACCCATTGCCCTATCAGCTCCAGTGCACATGCCTTACGGGTAAGGCTGTTTTTCCCTTGAAGCCTCCGGAGGGAAAAAACGGCCCTATGAGCAAACCGAAAGTGACTTCTAGTTTGGCTGTAGGGCGTTTTTCATCCTCCGGAGCCTTCAGGAGGCTTCCCTGGAGGCTCTGGAGGGTGAAAAAAGGCCCTACGAGCAAACCGGAATTCCATTCCTGAAGTTCTGGTTTTCACACTCCAGAGGCTTCAGGGAAGCTCCTGAATCCTCCAGAGGGCCACCGTGGGGGTGGGGAGGCTGTTTTCACCCTCCCCAGGCTCCTAGAAAGCCTGTGAAACCAGGGGAGGGTGAAAAAAGCATGCCAAAAGCTGGGGGTAGTGCTGGGGTCTTGCACGCATGCGCGCTGGGGCCACACGCATAGCATTATGGGTGTGGGCATGCCTGCGCACGACCCCCCCTGCACTTATCTCATTTTTAGCACGTGATCCAGAAAAGGTTAGCCATCACTGTTATATACTAAGCGTTTCACAGTGCTTTACAAAGTCTCCAAGTGATTTACAGAGTCAGCATATTGCACCCCTATTCTCTGGGTCCTCCTTTTACCAACCTTGGAAGGATGAAAGGCTGCGTCAACCCTGAGCTAGTCAAGATCGAACTGCTAGCAGTGGGCAGAGCCAGGCTACACTGCTGCATCCTAACCACTACACCATCAGGACTTTTATTTAATTATTTATATTTCACATTTCTAAATCACCCATCTCCCTCAAAGAGGGACTCTGGGTGGTATGTATAATACAACAATGCTTTTTCCACTCCAAATTTTAATTAGCATGAAGTAATGCTCAAAATTCCATCTGTGGATAAAAATTGCATGTACATTTCTTTTCAAAAAGAGTAAGCAAGCAAGGTTACCTATTTATCCATTCATCCATCTATTAGCATCACATTGACAAATGGCTAACAAAAGCCATTTACTCCTGGATTCTGCTTTCTGTGGGCTTAATTAATTCCATGGTGGTTCTGACTCCCACAGGCTACGAAGCAAGTTCTCACAACCATACACAATGCTTTATTTAGCTTTGCCTTTGTTAATAGGTTTAGTCAGCAGAGGGCTTCGCTAGTTTATGCTATTATGAATCCTTTCATTAGTTCTTCATTACTTTGGGGAGCATTGTTCAGTTCCTGTGGGAAACCCCCAAGAGGCTGATGGAGGATTTAACCTCTGGCTACGAATTGTTAGGAGTGAAAAGGTTCCTTGCTTGTCTTTCGCCTTTAGCGCAAGTGTATATTGTTAAAGCAATGAGGCAAATGGTGGTTCAGAACTATCGGAAGCTGATAGATTATTTTTACACACACACAAACACACACACACACACACGATGGAGAAAAGTCCTGAGAGTCCTTTGTGCTGCAAGGCGATCAATCTGGTCAGTCCTAGAGGAGACCAACCCTGACTGCTCTTTAGAAGGCCAGATCCTGAAGATGAAACTCAAATACTTCGGCCACCTAAAGAGAAGGAAGGACTCATTGGAGAATAGCCTAATACTGGGAAAGACAGAGGGCAAAAGAAGAAGGGGATGACAGAGAATGAGGTGGCTGGATGGAGTCACTGAAGCAGTCGGTGTGAGCTTAAATGGACTCCAGAGGATGGTAGAGGACAGGAAGGCCTGGAGGAATGTTGTCCATGGGGGTCATGATGGGTTGGAACACGACATCATAACTAACAACAACAACACAGTAGGACTAATGTTTCTCCATTCATCACATTTATTTTTAACCATTTATAAAGTCAAACCTTTAAAGATAGAGATTGTGAGATTGTGCTTTATTCCCTGTTATTATCAATTTCATTGATAAAAGGTCTTCTCACCATCAAGACATATGGCACTATTTGCACTTACAGGATTTGTGAGCCTGCACTACATTTTGTTACCAAATCCACCCATTGACTGGATCAACACAAAACATTGGATCCTAAATATAACACTAGTGCTGGATTTGCACAACCCACTAAACCATATTCATTTACACAGACCATAAAATTTACCAAAGTTTAAATTTAGAAAGCTTATCAATTTGTCCAGAAGCGGCTTTTAGGTTTAAATTAATGCAATACAATACAATACATTACAATAGCAGAGTTGGAAGGGACCTTGGAGGGGTTCCACCACAAAACCGCGATGCCCTTATCCGCGCCGACATAAGTGCGGAGGCAAATCCGCGGCGTCCGAAGCGCTAAGAAAAAAACGACCCTACCGCCGCGACAACAGCGCGGTGACAGAAGGGCGTTCTACATGCTTCGTTCTTTGCCTCCAAAGGTAGCTCTCCTCCTCCAGCTGACAGCGGCAGCGGGCACGGGGCAAAGCGGGCTGTCCAGCAGCAGCAGCAGCCCGCGGGAAGGGTCCAGCTCAGCCGCGGGGGGCAGCAGGAAGCGGAGGAGGACGCGGCAGCGGCAGCGGCTGAGGCTCTCCTGGGCCGGCGAAGCGGGCTTGCCCAGTGGAGGCAGGCTGCCCTCTTCTTCCTCAACAACATCTCCTTGGACGGGCAGCCTCCGCCGCCGGCGCCTCCCCCGGAGGAAGTGGCAGGACGGGCGGCGGCGGCGGCTGAGGCTCTCCCGGGGCCGGCGAAGCGGGCTTGCCCGGTGGCGGCGGCCGCCCATCCAAGGAGATGTTGTTGAGGAAGAAGAGGGCGGCCTGCCTCTGCCAGGCAAGCCCGCTTCTCCGGCCCCGGGAGAGCCTCAGCCACCGCCGCTGCTGCGTCCTCCTCCGCCGCCAGCATCAGCGGCCCTGCTCGGGCCCCCCGTGGGCTTCCTGCTGCCCCCCGTGGCTGTGCTGGACCCTTCCCGCAGGCTGCTGCTGCTGGGCAGCCCGCTTTGCCCCGTGCCCGCTGCCGCTGTCAGCTGGAGGAGGAGGGCTACCTTTGGAGGCAAAGAACGCCCTTCTGTCGCCGCGCTGTTGTCTCCGCGGTGATGACGCGCGGTGATGACGTCGCGACTTTAGCAACGCAATTTAATCTCCGCTATTTTGCGTAGCGCGGTTTTGTCGTGCCACGCCTTGGAGGTCTTCTAGTCCAACCCCCTGCCTAGGCAGGAAACCCTATACCATTTCAGACAAATGGCTATCCAACATCTTCTTAAAGACTTCCAGTGTTGGGACATTCACAACTTCTGGAGGCAAGTTGTTCCACTGATTAATTGTTAAGGAAATTTCTCCTCAGTTCTAAGTTGCTTCTCTCCTTGATTAATTTCCACCCATTGCTTCTTGTTCTGCCCTCAGGTGCCTTGGAGAATAGTTTATCGCTAACAGATGGCTGGTTATCCTCCATTTGAACCCATCACCTCTTAACTAGCTCTATTGTTGAAACAATTTCACTTTTAGGATTTTGGAAAGTGGTTTCAAGAGGGAAATAATATTCAGTTTGAATCTGCCTTCCTGTATCTTATATCCATCATTTCAGGACCTGCATTCTGGAATGATAAAGAAACTTCTATTGTGCCACTTCCTTTCAATTACTGTTACCCTTTACCTGGTTTGTCCTCTCTTCTCAATACAAGTTTGCCCAGATCCATCCATAGAAGAGTTTCTGGTACCTTTGAACCTTCATCGGACCTATTCCGGATTTTTCTGGATCCTTCTTAATATATGATGCCAAAATCTGAACACTATACTTGGGTGGACTTAACCAATCCAGCATGCTTCTTGTTTCTTTAACCTAAAACATATAAGTTAGGCGGGTTATAAAAATTATAAACCATTAAAACATAGAATATGATGGGGCTGGAGGCTAAAATGTATGAAGAATATTTATAAGAATTGGGTATGTCTATTCCAATGAAAGGAAGGACGAGGAGGAGACATGGTGTAGCACTGTTCCAATACTTGAGGGACTCTTACAAAGATGAGTGGGGAAATCAAACTATTTTCCAAAGCACCAAAAGGCAAGACAAAAAACAATGGTTGGAAAGTAACTAAGGAGAAAAGCACTAAGGAGAAATTTCCTAATGGTGAAAGCAATTAACCAATGGAATAGTTTGTCTTCAGAAGTTGTGGGTGCTCCATCACTGGAGACTTTCAAAAAGAGACTGAACAACCATTTGTTTGAAATGATGTAGGGTCTTCTGCTAGAGCAGATGATTGGACTAGAAGACCTCCGAGATCCCTGTTGTGGTCTGCCAATGTCCAGCAGATTTGGACAGTGAGGAGGTTGGGGAGAAACGGGCCAGTCCTGGAGTCTGGGGAAAGCTCTGATAAGGGCTCTGTGTCGGAGGCGGAGTGGGGGTCAGGGCCATCTAACAGTTATCAGCTGCCTTCAGAGTCAGACACCAGTGAGGCAGAACAGCTGAAGCCTGTTTCCAGTGTGCGCATGCGAAGAGTTCCCAGACAAAGGGAACAGCTAAAGAACAGGGGTCGACTTGGGAGTAAGGTGGATGATGAATGGCCCCTCCCAGAGGAAATAAAAGAGGAGCAAAAGGGGAGTGGAGTTTGCAGGAAACAATTAGTTTGCTTAATTGGTTTGTGACTCTCCGAGACTCCTTGCAAAGTTTTGCAGATATCGGCCTGGCAGCTCTCCAAGCCAGATAAGGTCTGTGACTGTAAATCCTCCCTTGAAAGCCTTTGCTGGATATGAATGAGCAGAATTCACAGTAAATTAATAAAAGGGTTTTTTGTCGGGACAAAGAGTTTGCTTCATGCTCTCAGGAAGCCTAGGTCAGAACAATCCCTTCCAACTATTATTCTATATTCTGTGTGCTATTTTAGGCTAAAGGCACCTGTAAGATGAATAAATAAAAACTGTTGCAAGGCTGACAGAATGAAGATCCGCAAACTTTGCTGTCACAGTTGAAAAGAAGAGCCCTAGCATTTCAAAGTGACCTTCCTGTGGTTTTCCCATCACTACCTCCACAACAATTTTCAGTTAAATCAGTTTCACACATTCAGCTGAGATTCGCCAAATAATTTAAGTGATACATAGCTGCATGCGAAAATCTGCCTAAACGTGTGAACCGAATGGCATGAATATTTGTTTTTATGCCTTCTCTCTCTCTCTCTTTCCCTTTCCACGTTTTGCAGCACCGTGTGTCTTCCGTGCTTATTTTCAGTGATGGTTTTTGAGCCAAGTCTCAGATCAGAGATTGATATTATAAAACCTACGCAATGCATGTTGAATGTTTAGCAGTGAGAGAAAAACACCATCTGCTCATGTTCTCAATATCCCGTCTCTATTTCCAAAGAGCTGCTCCTTGCATTTCACAAGGTACTCTGGGAGTGTAGGCCTAAAAAACATCTCTACCTTCTCTAACATATGTCTGTTGATTTAAGTTTGACTCCTTACTTACTTTAAGCTATGACTCCATGTAGTTTTCTTAGCAACAGTAAAGAGTGTTTCATGGCAAGTATCCTGATAAGCCAAAGAGTCCCCCTGGGGGGCGGGGGGAGGTGGTTAGGTATATGATTTTAACTCCCTGTATTACTCTCATTACAGGACACGATTTTCTGCTGAGGGGGGCAGCCTGTCAGACCTGAAAGCCATCTTTTACATTGGGCTTACAGGCCTGCCACATTTTCTGCTGTGGGAAAATAGGAGGGAGGTTATATGGAGTATGTGTGTGATATAGTCAAAATAACATTACTTTCTCAGACAATCAAGGACACTTTGCCCTGCAGTTGCTCTGGTGTGACTGGGAGGCATCTCCAGTTTTGGACAGTGCCTGATTGGATCATGTGATGGACATGTGGGTGCAGGTGAAGGGACCTGTACTTTCATTTGGGTGGGGAAAACCTGGAAGCTTTCAGATTCGGGTTTTCTCAGATGTGCCAATATGACATCTCTAAGAAAATGGAACATTGAGGAACTTCAAGTCTCAGAGTCTTCTTTCGTTGGGGGTGTTACTTGGAACCCTGACATTATTATCTTCTTCTGACATGTTTCGTTGACTTGCTGTCTATTCTACAGTTGTGGGATTTCTGGTATTCTTTTCAAGTGCTAACCAGGATGAACACTTATCAGCCAAGGACAACTGAATACTTCCTCCATTAACAGAAGAGAATATTGACAGTTCATACTTGAATTGTGAGGTCCTTGATGCTCTCTGAGCTTGGTTGTCTTCCTGCAGATGTTCCATTACCCAACTTGGTAACATCATCAGTGCTAGAAGGAAGTGGGGTCTGTTCAAGATAATTGATTAAGTTATCTAGTTGGTAACAAAACGCCTGCAAGAAAACAAGCTCGGAGAGCACCAAGGACCCTACTTTCTCTATTTTTGTGTAAGTCTATTAGTGTCAAACAAAAAAAAATGTATCTATTTCTTTATATCAGAAACGAAAACACAAGGGATAACAATATGGATCCAGATTCCATATTATTGGAATACTATGGCAACTTTATTAGATTGTTGAAAAAAACTTCCTGAAAAGGTTGAGTTGAAGTGGGTAAAACTCTCTTTAGACCATAGCAATAGCAATAGCAATAGCAGTTAGACTTATATACCGCTTCATAGAGCTTTCAGCCCTCTCTAAGCGGTTTACAGAGTCAGCATATTGCCCCCAACAACAATCTGGGTCCTCATTTTACCCACCTCGGAAGGATGGAAGGCTGAGTCAACCCTGAGCCGGTGAGATTTGAACAGCCGAACTGCTGAACTGCAGTCAGCTGAAGTAGCCTGCAGTACTGCACTCTAACCACTGTGCCACCTTGGTGCCCTGCGCCCTGCGCCAGGGTTGTCAAACTCAAGGCCCGCAGGCCAGATCGGGAGATATCAAAGGACTGGCCCGCGGTGCCTCTGGCGGCTAAAATGGGCTGCATGCATCCCCCCCATGCCTCATTTTCACCCTCCATGGCCTCTTGCAACACTTTGAGGGCTGAAAATAAAGCCAAAAACAGGCCAAAAATGGCCAGCAGAGTCTGCAAGCGGCTAGAGAGGGTGAAAACAAGGTGCAGGGGGGCCCCGTTTTGGCTGGCAAGGTGCTACAGGAGCAGGGGTAGGTTCCAGCTGCTGCTACTGCCAGTTTACTCAGGGATGCGCTACGCATAAGCACACACTTGTGCGCTGTGCGCGCATGCACAGTGCAATGAAAATTGCTCTGCGCATGCGTGGAAGGCAAAGACAAGATGGCGCCTATGGCACCACCGAGAGAACCTGTTCAGGGGCATGGCAGGCTTGGGTCGCTGCCTGTTCCAGCGACCCAGGCTGCCAAGTTGCCACCTGTTCGGCCAAACCGGGCCGAACCGGTAGCAACACACCTCTGTAAGGTGTGTTCCCAACCCCACCCCACTCACCCCACTGCAGGCCTGCAGAGGACAACTGCAATGCTGATCCGGCCCTCGAAGAAATCCAGTTTGACACCCCTGCTTTAGACTCTATGATTCCTGGCTTGCCATTCCTTGTGAGCGGGAGACATAGTTTCCTGTTGTGGCTCGGTAGGAGCCTTTGGAGCTGCTATCAGACTCTGACACAGAAACCTCCTGTGAGTGGTTTCAGGATGCTCACAGAAGATAACAAGCAGCTGTGGCTCATTAAGGATCTCCTCCTGCGGATAAAAGACTGATGGTGCCACGCCCTAGTGGCTGAAGTCAACGTTCCGTTTGTTTGTTCGTTAGTCCGTTCCGTTCCTGTTCTAGTCAAGGTTCCCTGTTTGTGTTCATGATTCCAAGAAACCAACTTGGAGAAGTGGTTTGTTTTTGCATTTGCTGTTTAACTTTTTGCCAGAGAATTTATCTATGTTTATTTTAGGCTCGCAGCCAGCAACAGCCGGGACTGATAAAAGTATTTCCTTTGAAGTTCTGTTTGCCTGTCATTTGTGAATGAACAAGGTAGGGGTCAGAACAGTTTCCTATCCTGCTTCTTCAAGGTACCTTCCCTTCGATGCAGAATTACAGGCGAAGCCGTTGCCTGCACAATCTGATCTTTGTAAGTGTACTTCACAGCGTTTGAAAATCTTTATCAATGCCTTCATTGCTATTCTACCAAGTGCTAGTCTATCGTATAGTTATTGATTGTTGCCACCTTTACCATTAACAGTGAATCCTGAAAGGCAGAAGCTGTCCACAACTTCAATTTCTTCTTCCCTGTGAATTCTAAGGCTTGCTGCTGTGCCTGTCATTGTGAGTTTGGTCTTCATTATAGCTAATCTTTATTTTGCTCCTTGATTTTCATGACTTGGCCTTGCAAGATCCTTTGCATTTTCAACTATCAGAATAGTGTCATCAGATTAGTGCAGGCTATTAATGTTCCTTCCTCCAATTTTAAGATCATATCCATCCTCTTTCAGTGGAGCTTCCCTCTAGACACAGTACATTCAGCATGTAGGTTGAATGAATAAGGGAGGGTGTGAGATTTCTACTCTGTTGATATTCTTGCAGATACTCTAACAATCCCTGTAACCTTTTTATTTGGTAATGAGCAAAGTACTGAACATATTTTCATCTTTTAGTATGAGAAGGTCATTTCTAAGATACTGTCAGGGTTGATATCTTTGCAGTACAGTATTTTATTTTATTTTTATTGAAAATTTTTAGAAAAAAAAAACTTTTGCAAATATTTACCTCCCCCCTGCCCTCCCCCCTTAAACCCCCCCCCCCAACCTACCCCCCACCCCGACTTCCCAGAACAAATACAGGGTATAAATCTTTAACAAAGATGTTCTAAAATAAACTTAAAGAAAATTAGTATCATCTTTCATTTGAGCTTTAACTCCTCTTTGGCGTGACCCGTCAAAACCGCGCTCGACTAAACCGCGCCCGATTAAACCGCGTCGCTGACATCATCAACAGGGCGACAACAGCCAGCGCGGAGAAAGAAGGGCGCTTTAAATAGCGCTTTGAAAGCAAGCCGATTCAAGTTAAGGTAAGGGTTAGGTTTAGTGTTAGGTTAAGGGTTAGTGTTAGGTTTAGGGTTAGGTTAAGGGTTAGGATTAGGTTTAGGGTTAGGTTAAGGGTTAGGTTTAGGGTTAGGTTTAGGGTTAGGTGTATGGTTAGGTTAAGAGTTAGGTTAAGGGTTAGGTTTAGGGTTAGGGTTAGGGTTAGGTTTAGGATTAGGTTTAGGGGGTTAGGATTAGGTTTAGGGTTTACAGCGTGCTTCTGTCTCCGCGCTGTTGTCGCCCTGTTGATAACATCAGCGACACGGTTTAGTCGGGCGCGGTTTAGTCAAGCACGGTTTTGTGGTGGAACCCCTCTTTGCTAAGCTAACTCTAAACAGATTAAATCATTCCTTGTTTCTTCAGTCATAAACTATCTGGAATTTCTTAGTCCCATATTTATTTTGAGTATAGTCAATCCACCTTCTCCACTCCAGTTTATATCTCTCATTTGAGTGGTCCTTGAGATATGCTGATATTTTAGCCATCTCTGCAAGGTTTGTTACTTTTAATGTCCATTCTTGAATAGTAGGCAAATCTTCCTTCTTCCAGTATTGCGCCACCAACAGTCTTGCTGCCGTTATTACATACAAAATCAAGTTAGTCTCTATAACAGTACAATCAGTAGTTATACCTAACAAGAATAACTGAGGGAAAAATATGGAACGCTTCACGAATTTGCGTGTCATCCTTGCGCAGGGGGCCATGCTAATCTTCTCTGTATCGTTCCAATTTTAGTATATGTGCTGCCGAAGCGAGTACATATACAGTAATATAAAATACTGTACTGTGTATTCGAAGCGAATACACAGTACAGTATTTTAGTATACTCCTTCCGTTTTTGTTTGATAGAATCAGTTCCTATCTGTACATTGGCATGTTTTGTCATCTCGATTTGCTGTTGTGAGTTGCTCAGAGCTGCTTAACATGAGCAGCCATATAAATCTTTCAAATAAATAAATAAAATAACATGCAATTGGAGGTTGAAACTTCTTCCTGAATTCAGAAATCTTTTGGAAGACTTTCGTTGTTTTTCAATATCTGTTCCCACTTTCAGTGCCTTTATAGATATCACTATAATATTGTTTCTTGTTTCTTCTAACAGCTCTCTGAAATTCTTTGTTATGTTTTTTTCTTGAAACTTTTTTTTTTTTTTTGGCCATGATTTGTCTTCTGTTCTTTTTCTGACATCCAGCTTGCTTTCTTCTGTTTCTGGGTCTTTGGCAGTCTCTTTTCACATCCACATTTTATACTTCTTTTATTTCATCCTACACTTCTTTTGATTTCCCCTCAATGAGCTTTATCAGAGTTGGTTGCAGAAATCAAATCCAGAAAGCACACACAGGTAACTGATTCAGCAGGATTCATTAACTTCTCCTTATATACAATATAACACATAAGTAAATATACAATACCAACAGCTGGTTCACAGGGAGAAGGAACAGTTTTCAGTTCAGAGTTCAGAGCTTAATACAGCCAAAGAGAACCTTCTCTATACAGAGAAGTTAAGCTAAGCCTAATAGCAATAGCAATAGCAGTTAGACTTATATACTGCTTCATAGGGCTTTCAGCCCTCTCTAAGAGGTTTACAGAGTCAGCATATTGCCCCCACAGTCTGGGTCCTCATTTCACCCACCTCGGAAGGATGGAAGGCTGAGTCAACCTTGAGCCGGTGAGATTTGAATCGCCGAACTGCAGATAGCAGTCAGCTGAAGTGGCCTGCAGTACTGCACTCTAACCACTGCGCCACCTCGGCTCTAAGCCGCGCCCAGACTCTGAGCCATCTGGCATGGCTCTCAATCACCAAATAATTCCCATTGGCTGATCCCTTGCCACGCCTATACATTGACTGACCTTTAAAAAAAAATTATTCAGCATTTTCCAAACATTAAAATCACAATTACACTTTTACAGCTTTCCGTTATCGGTATTTTTTTTTCTAATTTAGTGTTTTCCATTCTACAACATATTGTCTTATGCATATTCCTCTTTGTTTCATAATTTCTCATTTTTATAATATGTACATGTGTTCTGGCCCCCACTTAGCCCATTCAGAAACTACAGCCACACAAAGCTTGCAAAGGAATGTCTTTATCAGTCCTGGCTCGAGCTGGCTGCGAGCCCAAAATAAACATAGATAATAGGTTCTGGCAAAAAGTCTTCACTCAAACTAAATACCAAACAGAATTACGTGAATCAAGACACTTAGCTAAATGCTTTCCTCAATGGTTACACACGAATGGAGAACATTGACTTCTGCAACCAGGGCGTGGCACCATCAGTCTTTTTATCCGCAGGAGAAGACCCTAACGAGCAACAGCTGCTTGTATCACCTCCTATGAGTCCACAATTGTTCCTTACGTCGGTCAGCTCTTCTCCTATGTGCATCCCGAAGCAACTCATAGGAGGGTTCTTTGTCAGCCTCTCTTGCCTCCTCCCCACTGATCCAAGGCTCAGTCATTACCTGGGGACCAACTAGTCTCTCTCAGCCCTGCTCAGAGTCAGACCCCTGTCCAGAGCCCTCCTCCTCTTCCATGCATGACTCATAGGACCCCTAGCTGTCAGAGTCTGATAACAGCTCCAAAGGCTCCAGTCGAGCCACAACATACATGTATATACAATATTTACCACTCTATTACTTTCTGAATATATACCATCTCCTTTTATTATATTTTCTGTGTATTAATTATGCATTAACTTTACATCTCTTTTCAAGCCAATTACATCACCTATTCCATGTCTTGTAGTGCTCCGTTTCCTCTCTATCTCTTAGTTCCATTTGGTTGGCTGACCTTGTTACCATGTCTCTGCCAGTTCATGAATATTCCGACAAGCTTTAGGTCTTCAAAGTGAACCCTGATGAACATCAGGATTTATATATGCTTATGATCATATCATGGAAACTGGTTGACCTTCCATTTGAATTTGGCTCAAACCTTGAACATGAGTGATTCCTGATGTGTTTCATACTCAGGTCTTTGTTGTTATAATTGAGCTCTTCCACCTTTCCCCCTGACCCACAGTGACTCACAGGTCTTGCAGGTTACAGGTTACAGACATTCAGTATTGATTAACTTCTATTATGGACTGAATACCAGCTAGATCAAGGAGATAGTGGTTACTCTTAACAGCATGTACTGTGATTCCAAACATCAGAGGAGAGATTTATTTTGACGGGGAGGGTGGTGGTGTTCACAGGTCCAGAGGCCAGACTGATTGGCCTGGGTTTTTGATTGACATGTTTATTTCCTTGATGAATTTATGGTCTAAAATCAGTCCTTCCACAAAATTAATTGGGTCCCAGTCTATTCCTAAACACAGAGGTGTCAGGCTCCAAGAACCAAGAATGACACGTAGAGTTACTTATGTTTCCTTTATTGTACCTCACCAAAAAACAGACATCTTTCCAAATTAATGCAAACTACTTCCATGATGAAACATGAACAATGGTACCTTGGTACTCATTCTAGGAGATGTGATGAGAACCAAAAATGATGAATATCAAACAAAATTTTCCCATAAGGAATAATACAGTGAGTCCCAAGGCAGCTGACACCCACAAGTTCTATCTTGTGTGTTGAGTATCAAACAAATGATGAGTATCGGGACAAAGTTTTCATGTCAAAATGTGTTGAGTACCACATTTGATGAGTTTCAAAGCAGTTGCAGCTGTCAAGCGAGCAGAACCACTGTTCTTTGGGAAATATTAGGGAGGAGATGTTTTCACCCTTTATCTCCCATACAAACTATCTAAACCAGGGGTGTCAAACTTGATTTCACTGAGAGCCGCATCAGGGTTGTGTTTGGCTTTGGGGGAGGTCAGGGTGGGCGTGGCCAGTTCAATGTCACTTGTGTCAGGGGCGCCTCTGGTGGCCCAAGCATTCTGCCAGTGAAAATGAGTTCCCAAGCTCCATTTTTGGCTGGGATGGCCTCCTGCAACCCTCTGCTAGCAAAAACAGAACTTGGGAGGCCCATATGCAGCCCTCCTGAACTCTGTTTTCGCTGGCAGAGTCACTGAGGCCGATCATTTCCAGGCGGCTCCATGGGCCAGATCTAAGCACCCTGCAGGCCACATCCACCCCCCAGGCCTTGAATTTGACACCCCTGATCTAAACTGTGCCTCTCACTTGCTACTTTGAAATGCAGCCCCTCGTTTTGGGAATCTAGATTACACTCCACCACAAAAGCAGATTATTTTTCTCTCCCACACCCTCTCATCCTTAACTATAAGGGAATTGAAAGCTTACTTGCAACGTATCAATTTTGCCAAGTTGCACAACACACTGTAGCAAACTGTCATTTTTCCTTCAAAAAGCAGCAGAATTTCAGGAGGCCCAAGTGCTCAGGCTGTCTGGAGCAGGTCCTTAGGCGGAGGCATGCAGAAAAAAGCCCAGAAAGAACAAGAAAACAACCAGTTTTCAGAAGCCAGACTGGTGTAGATGAATAGCCCTCTTGATTGTCATGGTGGACCTGGAGTGCAGAAAATGGAGGCGTATCATAGATCTCCTTTAAGCTATGTGAATGTGGATGGATAGGTGTTAATATTCTCTGCTGTACTGCCTCCCTTATTTCCGCAACACAAGTCTGTACAGGACTTTTGGGCATGAACACTTCACTGCTCCAGGGATCAATGGCAACTGAAGAATGGATTGCAAAAGCTCCTTCAAAGAGAGGAGCTAATATTTCTGCCTGAGCGGCATCAAAGAGTGTCTCAATGGCAAGAAAGCAGAAATTACTGTTGCTGCAGAGGACAATAACTTACGCGTAGCCAATCCCCTTATCTCGAGTCCACACTGCAGATTAGCACCTATCCCCACAATCAATCTACTTCGCCGATTTTCTTTTGCCCAATTCAGTTGCACGCGGGAAGTGAAGATTAGTACCTGGGTGAAATGCTTGAGCGATTTACACAGGATTCTAAATATTAATCTCCCGGGGTTTCCGAGCGGCTTCATTTCACCTGGGGTTGAAATGGAATCCTCTGGCCTTCCATGCTGTCATCTGCATCGCTGGAGCCTCGCTGACATCTCACCCCTGTTTTGTGCTCATCACCTCTCTTGGCTTTGCGCTAAGAAACCTGGCGTTGTTACTGTCAGATGATATGAGGTTGTCAAATGCCAACGCTTCCCTGAAAATGTCTCATGCTGTTTCAGATGGTTGCTTTGCTACTCTGCAGGAAGCGAATTCACAGGGCATGACTCATGCTGGAATTTGCTTCTTGCAAAGTACCCATTAAAATCTAGGCCCAGATATTAGAGCTATTGTGACCAGAGCCACCACTTATGCACGATATCATTTAGATATATACCAGAATATTTATTCAACCATCAACAGTACGCCATTCACAATCTGTTGACAGAGTAAGAGTTATGTATTTTTTTTTCCTTCTCAGAGTTAAGGAGTTGAGCAGAATTTATTTTATCTGCTGCGCAACACATTTTAGTTTCAAACTCGCTACTATCCCCATGTATACTTTTTTTTCAAGCTGCAATGTGAAATCTGAAATGAGCTAATGATTGCTTTTGAAATGTCAGTGATATCATTATCCCTGAAATCATGGGAAATGCTACTGTTGAAAAACAACATATGCTTGGATTGTGAATTTAAAGCATCTGTCCCATTGAGGATCATCCTAGTAAACTAGGAAAAGTCCTGTTCCAAAATCCAAGGTTCCCAATAGCCTTTAGGAAATATATTATATATATTGTTGATATGATTGGGCATTCTCGGTTACACTGCACTGCTAGGACAATTTTATTATAGTCTTTGCATGATCTTTAGGCTAGGCTGTGATCTTTTTTTCCTTCTTTCTTCAAACAACTTTTTTTTTAAATTAACAAACATGTAAAATACACACACACAAAACTTAGACGTACATCACATTTACACAATACAATTCGAACAGGAGCTTCCTGTTCTTTCTAATAGCAATTATCAATCGATACCACTCACCTTATATTATTTCCCCTTCTATTGTATTTCATTTGGATTTCACCATTCTTAACCCTCTTATTTCACTCATAACTATTATTTTTTGAATTTTGTTATATTCCTTCATTGATTCTTGTTTCTTTCCTCCATCCACTTATACCATTTATCCCATATCTGGTAGAATTCTGATTCTTCTTTTCCCTGGATTTCTTTAGTTAGTTTGTCCATTTCAGTACAATCCATAACCTTTCTTATTATTTCATCTTTGCTTGGAGTTAATTTGTTTTTCCATTTCTGGCCAAAGGCAATCCTTGCCGCCGTAATTATATGTAGTATTAAATACTGGATTTCTTTTTTGTATTTCACAGACATTATTCCTAATAAAAAAAACTTTTCAATAGGGCAAAAAAGAAGAAAAAATAGTTTGGGGTTTTCTGTATCTTTGCTGCTTTCCAGTAGTGTTTGGATTTTTTCATCCCAACTCTGATGGCCTTCCATTTGCCAACTAAACATGGCGTTAAAAAGGCCCAGATTTCTGCCTTTTAGACTGCATCGTACTTTGATGTTTGAACAGAGCCCAGATATTTCTGTAGCAATCTAGATTCTGGACTAAAAATTTGAATCTTGGCTGATATATTTTTAGCATGATGAGAACTAAGCCTAGATGGAAATGATAATTGGATTAGATAGCTTAGATCAGGGATGTCAAACTCGAGTCATCATGGCATCATCACATGACGTATCAGGACTTCCCCCCCTTTGCTAAACTGGATGGGGGCGGAGCCAGTACATGATGCATCTGGCCCATGGGCCTTGAGTTTGACAACCCTGCCTTAGACTGACAGCCTTAGAATTATCAAGAGCTTTTGTGGTACAGTGGTTATAATCAGGAATGGGATTCAGCCGTTTCAGACTGGTTCAAGTGAACTGGATGCTAATTTTACATCTGGTTCGCCAAACCGGTAGTTGCTAGGACTGGCTGGCCCCATCCACCCCGCCCCTATCAGGAGTCTCCCTGCAGCCCATTTTGGATGCCAGGAAAGTGTAGGGCCTGCATGGAGGCTCTGGGAGGGTGAAAAAATGGGTCTCCCGGAAGTTCTGGAAGTCTGGAGGGCCTCCGGAGCCCAGGGGAAGCCATTTTCACTCTCTTAGAGGCTCCAGGAAAGCCTCCAGAGTCTGGGAAGGGTGAAACACCCTCCCCCCGCTGCCATGGTGCAGGAGGCTGAGTAGGGCACTCCCACCACCCAGCAACTGGGCAGAGAACTGGTTGCTAACATTCTTGAATCCCATCCCTGGTTATGTAGGGATGTGATGCAGTATTTCAGGCTAATTCAGCTCGCTGCAGAAGTTCGACCCTGACTGGTTCAAGGTTGAATCGTCTTGGTTTCCAGAAAATTACTTCCTTTGAATCCTTTCAGATCAATCGGGATTTTCTTGGGTGTGACCCTCCACATGACACCTGATAATGCAGAATCAAGTAGACCCCAAAACTCCGGATATTCTAATTTCCTACAACGGATTCCTGGAATTTCTTTTAGGGAAAGAGAAGTTATCCTGTAAGTTACTGAGGAGTTGTTACTTAAAATATTAATACTGACAAAGTACAGAAGACCAGCTCTTCAGCTTCTTTATCTGAAGCCATTAGCTTTGATTTAGTGCAGTCACGGAAAGTATTTTAGAAGCTCCTTAGTGTCTTCTCACTCAAGTTTAATAGCATTTGTTTAAATGAAGAGCAGTTTCTTGAGCAATATTTCTCTTTAACAGGCAAGTCCCAGCAGTAGGTAATAAGTAAACTGGGAACAATATATTTGGAAGGAAGAAAAATATCCTGCCAGATGAAGTGAGAGATATATTTATTACCTATGATTTTTCAACTATTTTCTAAGAAAGTGTTATAAAATTATCTTTCTGAGGAGTCAAAAAAGAGGGTGAGAAAGAGAAGTGGATGGGTGGATTGGAAGTTTTTTATATTTTCAGGGACTTAATATATTGAGGACATTATTTTAAAAAGAACATAACTCACATGAGTCAAACCCATCACTATTAAGAATCTTGGAAACTCTGGGTATGAATCTTAATTTTTAAAAACTCCACCATACTCCAAAGTTCTCCATAAGTTTGTCTAAATATAAATCGGTTGACTCCAAACTGTGCCAACGTAACCAATTATGTATCGAAGAAACTACAAAAAGCTTGCAAGATTGTGGTCAACCTCACAATGTAGACTAAACCAATCAAAGACTAAATCTATTTTTATTAAATTGGCTATAATAACAGAATATTAAAAATCTGACTGTATCCTACGCACATGATAGTCACATGAATTAAGGAGGTGTCTGCCTTTCCTTTTCTTCATGCCTTTTTCTTGTTTTGGACTTAAGGTGTGTTTCCCCTTTGTCTCTTTCGTAACAGATCTGGCCTTCTGCACATGTGCTTTGCTCACTTTTGTGCCTTCCGCACATGCACCCAGCCTCAAAAATGTGCCTAAATAGGACTGCATAGAGCCGGGGTGAATGAGTGGGACCACCTGCAATTTCTGCTACTGGTTCAGGTGAACTGGTCCAAACTGGCTGAACACTGTCTCTGTTTGCATCATTTATGTATGTTGTTTACTTGGTACATCTACTCTATGTATTTAAAACAGATTTTTGTATTTTGAAAGTGACATGGAATTTTGAGAAGAGGAGGAAGGAAGAAGGAGGGAGGAGGAGGAGGAGAGGAGGCAGAGGCGGAGGCGGAGGAAGAGGAAGAGGAGGAAGAAGAAGAAGAAGAAGAAGAAGAAGAAGAAGAAGAAGAAGAAGAAGAAGAAGAAGAAACCCTCTTTTGTATCTATATCATGACATCAGATCCAACTTAGAACTGAGGAGAAATTTCCTTACAGAGAGAACAATTAATCAGTGGAACAACTTGCCTCCAGAAGTTGTGAATGCCCCAACACTGGAAGTCTTTAAGAAGATGTCGGATAGTCATTTGTCTGAAATGGTACAGGGTTTCCTGCCTAGGCAGGGGGTTGGACTAGAAGACCTCCAAGGTCCCTTCCACCTCTGCTATTGTATTGTATTGTGTTGTGTTGTGTTGTGTTGTGTTGTGTTGTGTTGTATTGTATTGTATTGTATTGTATTGTATTGTATTGTATTGTATTGTATTGTATTGTATTGTATTGTATTGTATTGTATTGTATTGTATTGTATTGTATTGTATTGTATTGTATTGTATTGTATTGTATTGTATTGTATTGTATTGTATTGTATTGTATTGTATTGTATTGTATTGTATTGTATTGTATTGTATTGTATTGTATTGTATTGTATTGTATTGTATTGTATTGTATTGTATTGTATTGTATTGTATTGTATTGTATTGTATTGTACTGTATTGCCAGGGTCATCTTCCTTTCCCTAAAATTCCCTTTCCTGTATCTGATGGACATGGAGACAACCATGCCTTTTTTTTTGGCAATAGTAAGGAATGTGTTTATCAAAATCCTGGGATCCCCCCTCCCTTTCTTCTTGTCTAGTGGTCATTAGACTCCTCTCCAGACTATAAAAAGACTGCTTGTGCACACGCCCCTCTTGCAGAAGTCAACATAGGAACGAATGTTGGAGAACATTACTGTGAGCTTGGCAGGCTGGATTGCTGCCAAGCCTTATCTGTGCTGGATTGCTGCCCAAGCTTGTCTGTGCCGGTTTGCTGCCAAGGACCTGTCTGTCTGTTAATTAAATGCTGTAACTTATCTTTGGCTCGGAGTGTTTGTTGGTGTGGGACGAGGGGGGTCAGAACATATATATAGCACAGTAGATCTTTGTATAGTTAAAGTCAAGCCTTTGCTTAAGAAAAAATTCTTATCCAAGTAAGAAATTGAAAAAAAACAAATAACCAGGACATGCCTCCTAATCTTACAGAACAAAGATTCCATTCTTTTTCCCCAGGAACAAAAGAAGTTGGAAATGTGGGAGGGGAAAACCAGACCATTTTATATGGTTTTAATGGGTCAACTTGGTTAATGCTAACTGATACTGGGACGAAGAATGGAGTCTACATTGCTTCATCCTCTTCTTACTTATCTTTGTGAGTCTTCAGTAAAACTACCACTTTGCTAAATCTGATTTATTGCTCGGCATATAAAATCCTATCCTAGAATTAAAGAGAAATTTCCTAACAGTGAGAACAATTAACCAGTGGAACAAGATATTTCCAGGTGTTCTGGCTGCTCCAACGTTGGAGGTTATTAAGAAGAGATTGGACAGCCGTTGTCTGGAACAATAGCCATTGTCTGGTCTCTTGCTTGAGCAGGGGATTGGACTAGAAGACCTCCAAGATCCATTCTGTTATTATTCTTAGTTGACTTGTTGGTTGGTTGGTTGGTTGGTTGGTTAGTTGATTGATTGATTGTGTGCTGTCAGGTTAACTGCAGACTCTTAGCAACCACACATATAGATAGATTATAGATGATCTTCCCTACCTGATCCTTCTATTAATCTGACTAAGGAAACAGTTCAAGAGTTATTCCTTTCCATTCTTTCTTCTGCATAGAGACAATGTTTAACCAGTTTTCTGTTTCCTTGTGAAATCATCCCTTGTATCCTGACATCTCTAATTGAGTTGGACTGTCAATATGCTTAAATCAGAAAGTATTGTCCTTGCTCTCCATTTATACTCTGTTTCTGTGAAGTGCATTTGTTAGAAATTTGTGCAAAAGTGAAATAAATATCACGATGGGTTTGGAGACCAAGTCCTAGGAGGAAAACTTTAAAAAATATGTGTTGTGCACAATACTTCAAAGAGATTCACTTGCTCTGCTTCCCTTTGACAAAGCTTTGATTGAATTATTCCATCAAAACATATTTGTGAACTGAAGAAGCTTGCTGTGAATTAATGGATTCAATTTGGGGGCTTCGAAGTGTTTCGTAGTTTTTCCAAAGCAATTGATGCATAAATTGGGGGGGGGGGTTGGTTGCTTTTGGAGTTGTTTCAGACAAAATTAAATGTTGCAAACTGTACTTCTATTTACTCTATGTAAAATGCTGTGGGAAGAGCATGAAAGTGTATGCTGTTTTCTGACATTGTATGAAGAGCCGGGCATTAAACTCTCAGCATATCATGACCTTTCAGAGTTTTGTAAATCTAATGCTGTTTTGAAGGCTTCATGCATTTTCTCAGCTCTGTTTTTCTCTCTCTCTTTTCTCTCTCATGCTAATGGAATATTGCCAAACCAATATACAGGTTTGGTTCCAAAAAAAGAGAGAGGAAACCCTTTGAACCAAGGGTTACTTCTTTTGACAATGACTGAATGGATGCCAGACTAACATTTACAAGTGTTGACCCAACCTTCATTGGTGTTGTTTTTTTTAAAAAAAGTGTGGCAAAGTTATGAAAGTCACTTTCTTCCTATTATCCTTTGTTGTCTCTGTGGCATTGCATTTCTGTATTCCACCTTGCAACTGGTGTCCCTTTTAAGCATATACTATAAATCTATATGAGGGTTGTGTTGGCTCAGTGGCTAAGACACTGAGCTTGTTGATCAGAAAGGTCAGCAGTTCAGCGGTTCGAATCCCTAGGGCCACGTAACAGAGTGAGCTCCCATTACTTGTCCCAGCTTCTGCCAACCTAGCTGTTCGAAAGCATGTAAAAATTCAAGTAGAAATATAGGGACCAGCTTTGGTGGGAAGGTAGCAGCGTTCTTTGTGCCTTCAGCATTTAGTCATGCTGGCCACATGACCACAGAGACATCTTTGGACAGCGTTGGCACTTCGACTTTGAAATGGAGATGAGCACAACCCCCTAGAATTGGGAACGACTAGCACGCATGTGTGATGGGAACTTTTAGCAGTTATAGCAATAGCAGTTAGACTTATATACCGCTTCATAGGGCTTTCATCCCTCTCTAAGCGGTTTACAGAGTCAGCATATTGCCCCCAACAACAATCCGGGTCCTCATTTTACCCACCTCGGAAGGATGGAAGGCTGAGTCAACCCTGAGCCGGTGAGATTTGAACAGCCGAACTGCAGAACTGCAGTCAGCTGAAGTAGCCTGCAGTGCTGCATTTAACCACTGCGCCACCTCAGCTCTTACCTTTACTTACTTTTACCTTTACCTATAAATCTATATTTAAAATATGGCCAGCAATCCACAACTCTAATACAACCAAATTCTACCACTTATGAGATAGTCTTTCCTAGAAACTTGCTAAGAGTGAGGTGGTTAGAGTGCAGCACTGCAGGCTACTTCAGCTGACTGCTAGCTACAGTTCGGCAGTTAGAATCTCACCAGGCTCAAGGTTGACTCAGCCTTTCATCCTTCCAAGGTGAGTAAAATGAGGAGCCAAATTGTTGGGGCAATAGGCTGACTATAAATCACTTAGAGAAGGCTGTAAGAAGCACTAAGAAGCGGTATATATAGGTTTAAGTGCTATTGCTAAGTAACATAAATCAGTTTCTAGTGGTTACATTGCAAGCTGTTAGGCTAACCAACATAACTCAGTTTCTAGTGTCACTTTACAAGCTGTGATCATTGCTTTGAGAAACAGTCAGTCATCTTCTAATGAAATCCATGAATTGGGTGATCTTGTTGACTCCAACTGATATAATAGAACAGAATATTTGTAATCCAGGTTGAAATGTGGAGTCCTTGGTGCTTTTTGTGGTTGGTTCGACAGGCACTGATGATGTTACCTAGTTGGGTAATGAAATGTCTGCAAGAAAACAATTGAGCCCAGAAAGCACCAAGGACCCATCTTCAGCTGATTTTGTGATTGCTGAAATATATATTTTTCCTCCATCTCAGCCATTTCATTTGAATTTTGATGGATTCTTGGTGTGGTCAATTAAAATATTGGAAATGATCATCAAGCCTATAAACTATGGAAGTAGACCCTCAGAGTAAGCTTTGATATGTCAAGATGAGAAAGCCAAGTTGGTTCTCCTAAAAGACATGGAGAAGTGGCTTCAAATTATAGACATGCACAGCCCCAAGGGATGATACTCAAACTCCATATAGAAAAATGCTGCATGTTTCCAGTTTCTGTAATATAGTGAAAATTGTAGTTTTATGAGCCTGCTATTTTGACCTAGTGGTATAAGTATCCTGTGGGGTAGGTTTCATATTCTATAAGAAATCTGATAATAGATTTTTCAACACTTATATTGCAGAAAGTCCAGGAACATCAGCCAAATTTGGTAGGATCTATTAAGTACAGTAACTGCTTGGATAATGTGTAATTTTGTTTGAGTTGATCAGGAGAGAGAACTGCAAAACTCTAGTGGTAGATCACTGCAAACAGGAAGCATAAAATATTTGAATGTTGATTAATTGTACATAGAAGTCTAACAAATGTCCAATGTAATTTGTGCACTGATGGCTCCTTATATTTTCTCTATATAATTTGATTCTTGAGAATCTCTTGAGCTCTTGAAATATTTCTTCTTCTTCCTCCTCTTCCTCTTCCTCTTCTTCCTCCTCCTCCTCCTCCTCCTCCTCTTCTTCTTCTTCCCCCTCCTCTTCCTCTTCCTCTTCTTCCTCCTCCTCCTCCTCTTCTTCTTCTTCCCCCCCCTCCTCCTCCTCCTCCTCCTCCTCCTCTTCTTCTTCTTCCCCCTCCTCCTCCCCCTTCCCTTTCTCCATCTTCTTCTTCTTCTCCATCTCCTCCTCCTCCTCCTCTTCCTCTTCCTCTTGCTGTCTTTTTCCTTTCTTCTTACTTCTTCCATGCAATCCTATTGTTCTTTCTAGAAGTGGTTCTATTGGCCAGGCCAATAATACATCCTATTATCTTGAGCCCAATTAATATGCTACAAGAATAAATTTAGGACCCTTACATGTGCTGTTAGAGGCATCAGCTCTGTTTTGTGCTTTGGCAAATTCAGCTTCTCTTCACTTCTGAAATGTGGAATCTCTCAAATGCTGATTCTTTAACCCATTTCAAACTCAATAACTTTAAGATGTGTGGACTGCAACTTCCAGAATTCCCCAGCCACCATGCAGAAACACTGTTTTGGCTGACCTATTTATTCACATTACTAAGGTTGATTTGGACTGGCTGGCTCCTGGCTCCAATTAGGAACATCTGTTGGCTTGAAAATGGAGAGGACCTGATATGAGGGAAAGAACTTCTCCCCGTGTAATGGACATGGATATCTGGGGAATCATTATGTTCCTCACCTGAAAAAACAGGGTTTTTTTTCAAGCTATCATTCAGATCCAGGTCAGGACTCCTTATCAGCTTTTCTTTATTAGTACTATCTTCCACTGAACTGAGAAATATGTTGTCTTCTATTTCAAAGGTGCTTTTTCAAAAGGCAACTGGGCCATGCTTCTTTCTTCTTTCTTTCTTTCTTTCTTTCTTTCTTTCTTTCTTTCTTTCTTTCTTTCTTTCTTTCTTTCTTCTTCTTCTTCTTCTTCTTCTTCTTCTTCTTCTTCTTCTTCTTCTTCTTCTTCTTCTTCTTCTTCTTCCCCTTCCCCTTCCCCTTCCCAAGACACTTCGCTTCTCACCCAAGAAGCCTCATCAGTTCTAGCTGGATGGTGTGTGTGTGTGAGAGAGAGAGAGAGAAAGAGAAGAGAGTGAGTGAGTGAGAGAGAAAGAGAGTGAGTGACTGAGAGAGTGAGAGAGAGAATGAGAGAGAAAGAGAGTGAGAGAAAGTGTGTGTGTGTGTGTGTGTGTGTGTGTGTGTGTGTGAGAGAGAGAGAGAGAGAGAGAGAGAGAAACAGAGAGAGAAACACAGAGAGAAACAGAGAGAGAAATGGAAGATTGGACTAATCCTTCCATTTCCCCACCACCACCACCAGCCAGCCAGAACTGATGAAGCTTCTTGAATGAAAAGCAAACCATCTTCTTCCTCAAGAGAAAAGAAGAAGAAAAAGAAAAAAAAACACAGCCCACTTGTCTTTTGAAAAAAACAAACACATTTGAGACAACCATGACCGTCCATGGATGCTTGAGAATCTCCGTAAACATGTTGTCTTCTGTCTCTTCTCTTTCCGCTGAAAGGCTTGGAGGAATGTGTCTCAAATACCGGGGCAAATATTGTTCATTCTTTTCCTCCACTCAGCCCTCCCTTGCCTTCTTCATTGTCTTCTACTCTTTCTGCATTTGGAAGATAATAATCATAAATCATGGAGGGCAGTTGGTATACAACTTCCCCTGCTGACTCTGTTCCCTCCTTTCTTTATCCTATTTTTCTACTTCTTTCTTTGTCCTATATTATCCTCTGGGTGAGTTGTCATTTGGCTACTGGTAGGTTTCCAAATGCTTTTAAGCATTTGCCTTTGAGACTTGATAAAGTCTATCCTAGATCCTGGAATTCCCACTTGTCCTCTCCATCCCTTCATAAACAAGTCTCATCTAGTTTGCTTCTGAGAGGAACATGTTCTTGGTTAATATTCCTCACTAAAGCAGAAAATTCTCTGTAGCCTGTTAAAGCTGATTTTAACCGTATCCTTAAAGTACACACTCAATTAACACTGGTGATATTTCAGGTTGATGTATGCCACAGGATGGGATTTAGTGATGACTAAATTGTGCACTGAAAAATGGGTCCTTAGCATTTCCCTATGATACTAGTGTGTCTATCTAATAGAGCAGGGGTGTCAAACTCAAGGCCCAGGGGCCGAATTCGGCCTGCAGGGTTCTTAGATCTGGCCTGCAGACCCTCCCTGGAAGGACCGGCCTGCAGTGCCTCTGCCAGTGAAAAACAGAGTTCAACAGCTTGTCAATCAGAAAGGTCGGCAGTTCAGCGGTTCGAATCCCTAGGGCTGTGTAACGGAGTGAGCTCCTGTTACTTGTCCCAGCCAGCTTCTGCCAACCTAGCAGTTCTAAAGCATGTAAAAATGCAAGTAGAAAAAATAGGAGCCACCTTTGGTGGGAAGGTAACAGCATCCCGTGTGCCTTTGAAATTTACTCATACTGGCCACATGACCACGGAGACATCTTCAGACAGTGCTGGTTGTTCCGCTTTGAAACAGAGATGAGCACCATGCCCTAGAGTCTGGAACGACTAGAACATATGTGTGAGCGGAACCTTTACCTTTACCTATAAATCTATATTTAAAATATAGACAGCAATCCACAACTCTAATACAACCAAATTCTACCACTTATGAGATAGTCTTTCCTAGAAATTTGCTAAGAGCGGATGAGGGATGTGGTGGCTCAGTGGCTAAGACACTGAGTTTGTTGATCAGAAAGGTCAGCAGTTCGGCGGTTCGAACTGCCCCTAGGGCCATGTAACAGAGTGAGCTCCCATTACTTGTCCCAGCTTCTGCCAACCTAGCTGTTCGAAAGCATGTAAAAATTCAAGTAGAAAAATAGGGACCACCTTTGGTGAAAAGGTAGCAGCGTTCCGTGTGTCTTCAGCATTTAGTCATGCCGGCCACATGACCACAGAGACGTCTTCAGACAGCGTTGGCTCTTCGACTTTGAAATGGAGATGAGCACAGCCCCCTAGAATTGGGAATGACTAGCACGCATGTGTGATGGGAACTTTTACCTTTACCTATAAATCTATATTTAAAATATAGCCAGCAATCCACAACTCTAATGCAACCAAATTCTACCACTTATGAGATAATCTTTCCTAGAAACTTGCTAAGAGCGGAGGTGGTGCAGTGGTTAGATTGCAGCACTGCAGGCTACTTCAGCTGACTGCTAGCTACAGTTCAGCAGTTCGAATCTCACCAGGCTCAAGGTTGACTTCTTTCTCTGCCATATATTAACCTCTGGGTGAGCTGTTATTTGGTTGTCATTAAGAATGTCATTCTTAATATGGCATGTCTATTGAGAGTGTCACATTCTATAGGGATGGGCATATATATTTAGAAATCTATCATTTCTCTATATGTGATTTGGTATACAATTTATGCAAGATGCATATATTAATTATGTAATGCAAAGCAGTCTTATGAATCTTCCATGTTTTATAATTTAGAAGCATTTCTAGCCTGCCCTAGGTTTTATGTAGATTGACAGTCAGTAATGGAGATCATGCTGGTTGACAATCAATGCTTTTCTTTTCTTTTTTTTTTAAAAAATTGTGAGATGTGATGTGTAAAAAACCTTGAAGATAGAGGGGCATAGAATACAAAAAACTACATTTGCATGCAGCAAGACTCAAGTGCAGCTTCTTATCTCTTCAGCATTTGGGGAATAATGAAAAAATGCATTTTTTTTCCTCCATTCTGTTCTGGCTTGGCTTGAACATTGAGGAAATTAATGTGGAAATTGGAAGATGAGGAGAAGAATGTGGAAATTGGAAGAAAAGAAAGATGACACGGATATTGACTAATAAGGTACAATCAGGGGGTTGAATTAAATCAGAAGTTTGAGATTAGGGGATTACAACTCCCAGAATTCCTCAGACAGCCATAAAGTCCGCAAGTCTTAAAGCTGCCAAGGCCCTGGAATTAGATGTTTTCCCTAATTCCTTCCAATCATTATATGATTTTTAAATGACCCTTTAATCCCTTGCCTCAGGGTGAAGTCAAGGTAATTGAATGGAGCTGTTTGCTAGCCAGATACCCTTCCTGTTGCCAATGCAGAGTTCGCAGCAGATTGTGCCCAGAGAGAGAAATATCTGCTACTACCTAGGAATGAGCTCACAGTCTCCTGATTATGAGGTGAAAGTTCCACTCTAGGCCACTGCACCACTCCTCCAATCATTATATGAATGATTCCTTTTTTATTCCAAAGTTGGATAAATGCATTGGAAAAAGCCTACAGATCCTAGGTGTTATAAAATAATAGGAAACTATGACAAACGGGGATTCCTAAAATTTGGATTGATTATGTTTAGTGAGCACATAACTGTGATTTTCTCCCAGGGGAAAACTGAAGAATTGGGGTACAGGAATGATGCAAATATGTGCTAGTCATTCGAGACTCTAGGGGGAGAGTTTCATCTCCATTTCAATGCTGAAGAGCCAGCGCTGTCCAAAGACATCTCCGTGGTCATGTGGCCAGCAGGACTAAACTCCAAAGGTGCACGGAATGCTATCACCTTCCCACCAAAGGTGGTTCCTATTTTTTCTACTTGCATTTTTTACGTGCTTTCAAACTGCTGGGTTGGCAGAAGCTGGGACAAGTAACGGGAGCTCACTCCGTTGCTAGGGATTCAAACTGATGAACTGTCAACCTTTCTAATCGACAAACTCAGTGTTGTAGCCACCGAGCCACCGCCTCCCTATAGAATGTTATAGGGCACTGCCAAACTGACTGGGTGGAAGTCTAAACATTTCACATTGCATTGTTTTCATCACAAACCTCTTTATTTTAAAATAAACAACCACTTGGGAAGAAGCTTCAGAAATCAACCTGTGTTATGTAGTGTCTCCAGGGATGTACCCTGGGGAACATGGCTTCCTCGCTTCTATCTTAAATAAAAATATGTTTTTAAAGCCAAAATCCAAATGAATTGAATGTTTGACTGAGCTCCAAGTTAGGGACCCCATGTATCTTGAAGTATGTTTTGAGTAGAGGTGGGTTCCGACTTCTTCTACTGCCGGCTCGCTCAGGGATGCACTTCGGACGCTCGCACGCTTTGCGCACGCCCACACTTGAGGCGTGCTACATGCATATGCATAATAGGTAAAAAATGCTTTTGCCCATGTGCAGAAGCAAAAAACAAGATGCTGGCCAATAGAACCGGTTCGGGGGCATTACTACCTACTTAGCCGAACCTGTCCAAACTGGTAGGAACCCACCTCTGGATAAAGGAAAGCTTCCCCCCTACAATGATCAACATCTGGCATTATGAGTTATAATATATTAAATGAGATGAGCCAGTTGGGTGCGCCACAGCATGAGGAAAATATTAGCCATTAATATCACTAATAGCAAAAGGATCATGGGACTTTAGTGTCCACAGAATGGAGAGAAATTTCTTGGCTTTTAAAGCCATTATCTCAAAAGATAACCATCATGTAACAAATTGCATTTCTATTTAGGAAAGAGAGAGAAAGAATTTGCTCTCCTATCCTAGAGGGCAAGTCAACCAGCTGAATCTTAAAAAGCAATGAAACCCTTGTTTGTTTGCATTTTTCGTTTTTTGTTTTTATTATTTTGAGCTGAGCTATAAATCCTGGCTCTAAATGAATAACATGCTGATTTCTCTTTTTCTGAATATAACACAGGAGAAAAGGAAGTCGAATTTCTTTCTTACCTGTAGCCCAGGGGTGGGTTTCTCGCCCCGTTCCAACCGGTTCGGTTGGAACGAGGCCGGTGGCGTCCTTGCGCATGCCTGCGGTGCGTGCGTGCATGTATGCTGTGCATGCATGCATACTAGCGTCTGTGCGATGCTCCAGCTGCTCCTGGAGGATCGCGCAGGCGCTGTATGCGTCCTGCGCATGCGTGGAAGCGCAGAATTCATCAAAACCGGGTAAGGAGCGGGCACGGGCGCGCGCGGGCGCGGGGGGGGGGCTTTGCCGTTCCCGGAAGTTACTTACTTCCAGGTTCGGCGACCAACCGGTTCGCAGGGACCGTCGCGAACCGGTTGAAACCCACCCCTGCTGTAGCCCTAACAGTTTTTGTGATCCCTAATTTTTTATTTTTAAAAGTTACCAGCTACTCTGAGGATATGGCAATATGGTATAAGTGATTGAAGGATATATAACAGATGTGGGTTCCGGTAGTGGAAATGGTGACTGGGGCTCTGAAATGGGACAGCATGCTTGCCACGCCCCTGAACCAGTTTCCCTGGTTTCCGTGACATCTTTTTTTCACCTTTTAAAATGTTCTGTGCATGTGCAGGCCTACCATATTTTTTGGAGTATAAGATGCACCTTTTTCCCTCAAAAAAGAGGCTGAAAATCTGGGTGCATCTTGTACACTGAATACAGCATGTTTTGCCTCCCGAAACCTCGCCCTCTTCACCAAAATGGACATGCATAGCTTTTAGGAGGCTTTCAGAGAGCTCCTGGGGGCTAGAGAGGACAGAAATGAGTGAAAAACAGGCCATTTTTTTGCTCAATTCCCCCCCCCAGCCCCCAGGAATACTCTATAAGCCTCCTGAAGGCTATGTGTGTAATTTTTTTGACAAAAAGCGGGCCCGTTTTTGTGAAATACGGGCAATTTTTTGCTTGTTTTGGGGGGGCTCCCCCCAGGAGCACTCTGCAAGCCCCCTAAATGCTATTCATGCCTGTTTTTGGAAAAAATACAGGACCGTTTTCGCAAAAAATGGGCTGTTTTTGGGAGGTTTGCAGAGTGCAAACTCTTTTTAAAATTTGCCTCTTCAAAACCTTGGTGCGTCTTATACTCCGGTGCATCTTATACTCCCCAAAATACAGTATTTATAGGCAACTGCGCATGCACGCAGAGTGAACCAGCAGTAATGCAGGCAGAAAGCCACCCCTGATGTACAAATACTCAATACTCATTAACTCATTGGTGGTAACGTTTCTGATCTAATATTCACAGGTTCTCCATAGTAAAAAGAATAAAAATGTTTCCCATAAACACTATTGTGGTTTATTCTCCCAGGTTGAAACTGGACTTGATTTTTCTTCCAACACTGTCTTATGGGAAACAGGAACAAAATCAGACTTTTTAAATGGTGGTTCTCCAAGAGATTCAAAATATGGGGTGTCAATTTTACTACATACTCTATGCTGATTTGTGATTGTAACAAAGGTTTTATTTGATTGGGGTTATTGTGAATCAACTGACAAGTCATGATTTCTATTGATAATCTCTCAAACTTTTTTTAAAAATATGGCTCTTGACTGGTGAAATTCCAATGTTTCACAACTTTGCAAAAATATCAGAAGGAAAAGGAAGAAGAATTCATAAAATGCAAGGCTATGAGAACTAAAGCAAAATGAATAAAAATCCTCGAGGGTTCAGTTCCAAATGGAGAGAAAGATACTGGAAACATGGTGGCTGTTTGGAAAGATGTTTTAATGGTGGAGAGGACCACATGGCTTGAGGTCCTGGGCAAAGAAAAAGCACATGGGTGAGAGAGAGATAGAGAGAGATTTATATCTTCTCTTGGGCCCCGCCTTGGAGCTTCCTGTTCCTGTGTATGAAATGTATTCTGATTGGTTATCAGACTCCCATGGGGCCATGAAACTTTGTAGGTTGCGTTTTGAGTTCCAAGCTTGGTTGAATGTTGCTGGGTGATGTAATCTCCCCAAATACCATGTGGTGAGTTTTGTTGCTAGATGGGTAGATGGCTAATCCTACCTTTGTTGGATCTTGGGTGAGGGCATTTGCCTATGAATCAGTGGTGGGATTCAAATAATTTAACAACCGGTCCTCTGCCCTAATGACCAGCTGGGTAGGCGTGGCTTGGTGGTCTTGTGACTGGGTGGGTGTGGCCAACCCAATGTCACTCATGTCGATGGGCGTTTCGCCTTAGCTGTTACAACAGAATACGAGTGAACCGGAGAGGCAGTTTCTGTAAGCAGGACAGTAAAAATTAGGCTAGAAACAACAGCAGAATGTTTCCTTCCTGCCTTCCTTACAGGATTAGCCCTGTAAAGTGGAAAAAAACAAAAGGAGATTTTTTCCCAACAACCGGGTCTCCGAACTGCTTAGAAAGTTACCAACCAGTTCTCCCGAATAGGTGCGAACTGGCTGAATCCCACCACTGCTATGAATAGACCTAGCTATCTCTTTATCTCTTAAGTGAAGACATCTGCTGTGAGCTATTGAGGAGGGTGGGGGCTAGTAAGAGTAAGTCTGCTTCCTGCCTCAAAAAAACATGTCTCTCCATTTCTCATCCAGGGAAATATAGTATTCTGCCTTTTTATCATTTCCTAGAATATTTCATTCTTCTAGGAGAGGGGTGGGTGCTAACTTCCTACAGAAGCCTTTTTAAAAATAAAAATAGAGGTAGGTTCAACTACAGAAAAAAAAGGGATGTAAAATGATCTGAACGAAGAACATAATCCTCCTGTAGCCCTTTTCTCAAAATAGGTTGCACATTGTGATTCACCTGGGTGAAAGTGCAACCCTCTTAACTCAATTTTCCAATGTGCCAGGATTGACCTTCTGTTTATTGGTCTTTATCCAATCCGGGCACAGATTAAGTAGGTTTTGATGAAAAAGTAGATAGGCCATTGTGTGTGAACTACATACTGGATGTCTTTAGTTAGCAGTTGCCTGGAGATGTTACAGAGCATGGGGAACTGAAATGATTTTATGGAGAAATTCATAGTACACTAGGTAGTTGAACAGAAATCTTCTAACACCACTTTCTATAAAAGCCCATCATGATAATGTAGGAAGTTAGCACCCACCCTTCTTCTAGAAGAATGAAATATTCTAGGAAATATTAAAAAGGCAGAATATTTCCCCTAAAAAGAGAAGTAGAAACTCAGAGAGGCAGAAACTTAGTACCCTCACCTTTGTTAATGGACCATTAAGGCCTGGGCTAGTTTGTTCTACATAACAAAGATCTAGCCCAGAGGTGGGTTCTTACTGGTTTTGCCCGGTTCAGCTACACAAGTAGGGGGATTGCCAGCAGTGACTCAGGCTGGCCACACCCCTGAACAGGTTCTCCGGTTGCCGCCGCCACCATCTTTTTTTAGTTCTGCACATGCGCAGAACAATTTCCATTGAACTGCACATGCACGCCCAGTGTGCATCCAGCATGTATGTGCAGAGTAATGCCAGCTGAAACCCACCCCTGATCTAGCCCCTTCAGGCAGAGCCATAGCATTGCCCTTCATTGCATCACCCACCAAGTTTCAATCAAATTTAACACATAGACAACCTACAAAACTAGTTATGACCTCTGACAGCAACCAATCAGGATACTCTTCCTGCGCCCCAGGATATTCAAAGCCCAGAGAGGGCATAAAACTCAAAGACTCTTAGCATCTCTTCCCTTTTAAGGAGCTGTAAGGCATGTGATGTAAGGCAGGAGTTCTAAGGCATGAGATCCTGACCACCATTATACCATCTTTCCAGACAGCCTCCATGTTTCCAGTGTCTTTTTCCCCACTTGGAACTGAACCCAGATGGACATTCCTTCCAACAATAGGATATGAATGAAACCATCACACAACTGTCCTCAAACAGCCTTTCTAGAAGTAGAAATGTTGTAAATATATGTTGTCACCAGTGGTATTGAGTAGTCCAGGAGCATTAGCAATGTCTCTCAATTGTAGTCCTCCTCTCAGTGGATCAAGGTGTTTTAATAGTCCAGCCAGCCCCTAACTTTAATCAAGGAAGTTTAGAAAATCTATGTCATACAAGAATTTTCTCTTGCTCCATCTTAATTTAAGATTTCATTTCTCTTCATTATATTTTCTTTGAAGTGAACGTAATTTTCAGCAAGATTTTGGTTGTTCCATATATTATGGGTCTGGTAGCATCAGGTTCCAGATCAGTGGTGGGTTCCAGATCCCGGTGCAACTGGTACAGTGCAAAGGGGCCCAGTGTCCACCACATGAACACTTGCAGCACACATGCACACACATGCAGCATGCACATGCATACTTACTGGCTGCGACGCTCCGCAATGCCTCTGTGATGCTCCAGCTGCTCAGCGGCGCATCGTGCAGGTGCCATAAACTTTATGTTCGTGCATAGAAGCGCCAAAGAGCTCAAATACCAGTAAGGAGCGCGGACAGGTAGGTGGGCCCTCCGAAGCACCATACTGGAACAGTACCCGGTGCTCCTGGCAGGCACTGGTACACCTCTACCAAGGTGTACTGGTCGTAACCCACCACTGTTCCAGATGATAGGAAATGGGTATAGAAACAAAGTCACTAGAGAAAGAAAATAAGCAATGGCAACAACGGAAAGGAGGGAGGAAGAGGAAGGAACAGAAGAAAGAGTAAAACAGAGGAAGTAAGGAAGGGGAAGTACGAGTAGGAGAGAGGGGAAGAAGGGGAAGAAGAGAGGAGGAGTGGGGGAAAGTGAAAGGAAGAAGGAAAGAGGAAGGAACAGAAGAAAGAACAAAGCAGAGGAAGTAAGGGAGGGGAAGTAAGAGTAGGAGAGAGGGAAAGAAAGGGAAGAAGAGAGGAGGAGTGGGGGAAAGTGAAAGGAAGAAGGAAAGAGGAAGGAACAGAAGAAAGAATAAAGCAGAGGAAGTAAGGGAGGGGAAGTAAGAGTAGGAGAGAGGGAAAGAAGGGGAAGAAGAGAGGAGGAGTGGGGGAAAGTGAAAGGAAGAAGGAAAGAGGAAGGAGAGGAGGAAAGGAGAAGACAGAGAAGGAAGGTTGAGAAGAGGGAAGGAGCAGGGATGGAGATACGAGGTGGCAAGAAAGTGACCCCAACTGTGGTTTCTATATTTGCAAGATGATTATGATAAATGTTAATACTTAACAGATATATGTTAATTGTGTTTACAAGAATGTATCATTGAGAAATATATGAAAGGTAAAAAATAAAACTTTATAAAAAAAACCCCAAGGTCACTACTTAATCTATCACGTATTCATGAATTCAGAGCAGTGGGAGAAGTTTAACTTCCGGGTCAAAGACCTATATAAAGACTCTGCCTTTTTTGCCCTATAGCGGGCAAATCAACTCTATGGTTTCATTCTTCCTGGGGAAAGAAAAAGTAAGTTAGTTAAGTTTCTTTGAGAACTTTCTGCCAAGTATTGTGCATAAGGGATTAAAGCATCTGGAGAGCTGAGATTTACTGCAGAGCTCTGGTGTGAAGCCTGACATATACCTTATTTATCTTCTCCTTTTGCATCTTCTCCTCCTTCTAAAAGTCTCAAACCTACATAAATTGGGTTATTTAGGAATGGTATTTGAGGGACGGTAGAAGGGCTATCACTTATTCAGCTCCAGCGTGTTTCAGAGGACACAAGATTTTTCTGAAGAAATTTCTCATCGGCTGGTCGGGGGATGGCGGGGGGAGAGGGCATATATGGAAAACAAAATGACTTCTGCCACTGTAAGTTGAATCGTAAGGTTATTTATTCAGCTTGTCTGTAATATTTCCTTTCCTTCTGCACTCCATTAAATTGCAGGAAATAATTCAACCATCTTCTCCTACAAATTGTTCTTCAGATATGGATTTTGCCTGGAGATCCGGCTTCCTGATGGAGGTGTGAGTGGTAAGTGTAGATTTGCTACCAATAGACACACTGACGCATTCAGATGAATGACACAACTCATAAGAGTTTTATTAAGCCTGTAGAAATTAATACTGAAACCTACACTCTCCAGGGAAGATAATGTTAAGTTCCTTGTTACAGACAATCAAAGATGCAAGACAGTGTTAATGGTCACTGGGACTATTCTTCCAGGCTGAGTCAGGGCCCCTAGAACAGAGCAAAGAAACTTGACCCAAAGCGTGAATCTCAATTGTATACCTTGAATAACAGAGTTGGAAGGGACCTTGGAGGTCTTCTAGTCCAACCCCCTGCTTAGGCAGGAAACCCTGCACCACTTCAGACAAATTGTTAGCCAACATCTTCTTAAGAACTTCCACTGTTGGAGCATTCACAATTTCTGGAGGCAAATTGTTCCGCTGATGAATTAGTCTAACTGTCTTCTCTCCTTGATTAGTTTCCACCCATTGCTTCTTGCCCTGCCCTCAGGTGCTTTGGAGAATAGCTTGGCTCCCTCTTCTTTGTGGCAACCCCTGAGATATTGGAACACTGCTATCATGTCTCCCCTAGTCCTTCTTTTCATTAAACAAGACATATCCAGTTCCAGCAACCGTTCTTCATATGTTTTAGCCTCCAGTCCCCTAATCATATTTGCTGCTCTTCTCTGCACTCTTTCTAGGGTCTCAACATCTTTTGTACATTGTTCTAGACTGAATGCAGAAATGAATGCAGTATTCCTTACCAAGGCATTATAAAGTGGTATTAACACTTCACGTGGTCTTGATTCTATCCCTCTGTTTATGCAGTCTAGAACTGTGTTGGATTTTTTGGCAGCTGCTACACACTGCCTTTTTGAATAATATTATGCCCTCATCCCAGAAATATGAACGATTTAAAGACAGTTTTGCAGGGACAACAGGGGAGAAGAACACTTGCAGAATAACAACAAATAGCAATAGCAGTTAGACTTATATACCGCTTCATAGGGCTTTCAGCCCTCTCTAAGCGGTTTACAGAGAGTCAGCATATTGCCCCCAACAATCTGGGTCCTCATTTTACCCACCTCGGAAGGATGGAAGGCTGAGTCAACCCTGAGCCGGTGAGATTTGAACCGCTGACCTGCTGATCTAGCAGTAGCCTGCAGTGCTGCATTTAACCACTGCGCCGCCTTGGTTAAATATTGTATATATTGAAATACTCAGAAAGAGAATACCTTGAAATAACAGATATTATCTCTCATAATATGGCATAACATTTGGCCATGGAGTCCAACAACTCCAATCTTACTCTAGAGTAGGCCCTACTCAAACATTGTGTTAAGCATTTTTCAGACTGAAAAGTAATTTTATTTTTAGCCCATCAACTTAAGGATCTATTTCCAGCCAATTTCATGACGCTTTGAGCACTAAGATCTAGGACTCTCTATTTAAAAATTTCCCTTGCCTGGAAGGCTATTGAGATTAGATGCTGGGTAGAAAAGCTACGTATGTTGTGAAATAACTTCGGAAAGTTGCTGACCCAGGAATTGGACTGGGCCATACAGATCTCTGCATGCCCCATTTAACAGATCTGTTCTGTTAAGCATACCATATTTTTCGGAGTATATGACGCACCAGAGTATAAGATGCACAATTCCAAGATTTCGAAGAGGTAAATTTTTAAAATTTGCACTCTGCAGACCTCCCAAACCCTTTGCACGCCTGATTTTTTTTTGTGAAAAACGGGGCATGCAGAGAGTTTGAGAATCCTACAAAGTGCTCCTGGCAACAAGGGGGGGGGCAAAAACGAGCGAAAACCAGCCCATTTTTCGCTCATTTTTGCCCTCCTCAGCCCCTAGGAGCACTTTGCAGGCCTCCCAAAGCCTCTGCACGTCCATTTTGGTGAAGTGGGTGGAGTTTCGGGAGGCAAAAAAATGCTGTATTCACTGTATAAGATGCACCCAGGTTTTCACCCTCTTTTTTTGGAGGGAAAAGATGCGTCTTATACTCCAAAAAATACAGTATTTTGAAAGTCTGTTGGACAGTTCCCACCTAATAGAAAAGCCTTCCACTGGAAGAAGTAAAACTTGCTCCAACCCTGCTAATCTTTTAGAAACAAAGTAAAGCAGACCCCTTTAGAGGGCTTTTAAGACTAGTCAGATAATTGTACAAGAAGATTGCCCTATGCTACTCTATTTATTTGGCATTTATGTTCATCGATTTATTACTGAATTCATATTTTACATTTACTGTGGATGTTTTAGGTCAACAGTGTTGATAATCACGTAATGTAAATTTAGGCTTAACATAATTTGCAAACAAAGAAATCTGCAATTTTTTTTCTCCACAGCCCTCGCGTGGGACAGGACTCTGTTCACTATGATACACAACCCTATCCCAAATGTTAAAATATGGGTCTCTAACAGATGTGGTATTCAGCAGGTTCTGACCAGTTCTGGAGAACCAGTAGTGGAAATGTTGAGTAGTTCAGAGAACCGGTAAATACCACTTCTGACCATCCCCGCTCCCATCTATTCTCAGCTGATCGGGAGGAAATGGGGATTTTACAGTATTCTTCCCCTGGAATGGGGTGGGAATGGAGATTTTACAGTATCCTTTCCCTGGAGTGGGGTGGGAATGGAGATTTTAAGTATCCTTCCCCTGGAGTGGGGTGGGAATGGAGATTTTACAGTATCCTTCCCCTGGAGTGGGGTGGGAATGGAGATTTTAAGTATCCTTCCCCTGGAGTGGGGAGGGAGTGGAGATTTTACAGTATCCTTCTCCTGGAGTGGGGACAGAATGGAGATTTTACAGTATCCTTCCCCTGGAGTGGGGAGGGAATGGAGATTTTACAGTATCCTTCCCCTGGAGTGGGGAGGGAATGGAGATTTTACAGTATCCTTCCCCTGTCATGCCCACCATGCCATGCCATGCGTAACAAGCCACTCCCACAGAACTGGTAGTAAAAAAAATTGAATCCCACCACTGGTCTCTAACATCAAAAAATGTGATTGATTTTAGTAGTGTAGCAGAATATTTGCCTCCATGCATGCATGTGAGCCTGTTTGTGTGTGTGTGTGTGTGGCATAATTTCCAACTTTTTCACATCTTGACTTCAGTATATCTCTTTGAATATTAACTGCTAATTTGGACCAAAGATTCTACAAGGCATCTGAAAACGGGAAGAATCTAAAATGTTTACACGCCTCTCTCCATCATTTATATAATTTCTTCCTGCGGGGCTGTGCCCAACACTCTATAAATTTCAATTATATTAGCAAAGGCTCTTCAGTGTGGTAATTGGTACACTTTATCTAATGGAGAATTTTCATTTAATTGACTCCCAATTTATCATATAAATGTCAAAGCCCAATTTTTCTATAATACCCTATTATCTCTGCTTTTCTAGCTCGCTGCACTTGCATGAAATGGAGAAGCAATAATCTTTGAAGATAATGAAAGAAAGCAACTTAATCCTCAAAGTGCCATCGAGAACAACAGTTTATTCCTTGTCCAGAAGAGGAAACTTTTAAAATAGATTTGTTTAATTAGGTAAATGGGTTTTAGCTGTTAGATGGGCATTTTACATTTATCCCCCCATTCTCTTTCCAAATAGCGCTCTTGCAACACAAGAATTAACAGAAGGAAATAATGTCAGAAAATGAATGTCTTTCTGTAGCAGGGAAGGCTTTGAACTGGGATTTGGATGATATAAGTTCAAGGCTATTTCCAACTGTGGATAATCACTCCCAGGTGATTTAGGGCAGAACATGATATTTTATCATTTACCAATCCTCACAGAGCTGTTGTAATGGCAATAAAGTGGAGGGCCATATGGAAATCAGTGTAAGAGCTTTGAGAAAAGCTGCATTACAGGATAATAAATAACTCATTTTGGTTGACTGGTTCACTGCATGTTTGTTTGTTTGTTTATTAACCATATAGCCATAACCATATAGCCATAAGAGCCGCAGTGGCGCAGGCTACTTCTGCTGATCACTGGCTGCCAGCAGTTTGGGAGATCGAATTTCACCAGGTTCAGGGTTGAGTCAGCCTTCCATCCTTCTGAGGTGGGTAAAATGAGGACCCAGGTTCTTAGGGGCAATAGGCTGACTCAGTAAACCACTTAAGAGAAGGCTGTAGAGCACTGTGAAGCGGTATATAATTCTAAGGGCTATTGCTATATGCTTCCAACCTCACTGTCACATCACTGTGGGTGGCTTATAAACATAGTAAACAAAGGTAAAGGTTCCCCTGCACATGCATGTGAGTAGTCATTTCTGACTCTAGGGGGCAGTGCTCATCTCCATTTCTAAGCCAAAGAGCCATCACTGTCCCAATACTGTCTCTGTGGTCATGTGGCTGGCATGACTCAATGCCAAAGGCGCACGGAGTGCTGTTACCTTCCCCCAAAGTGGTCCCTATTTTTCTACTTGTAGTGTTTACATGCTTTCGAACTGCTACATTGGCAGAAGCTGGGACAAGTAACAGGAGCTCACTCTGTTATGCAGCCCTAGGGATTCAAACCGCTGAACTGCCAAACTTCTGATCAACAAGCTCAACATCTTAGCCACTGAGCCACTGCGTTCCATAAACAAAGGTACAAAACGTTAAAACATGAAGTGTTAAACATATAGAGACTGAATAAAAAACCAGAACACTCCAGGGTGGAGGTGGGAATCTACTTTCTAGTCCAATAACCATTTCCAACATGGGGCATCCCCATTGGGGCCCCAGACCAGACAACAAAGCCAGATTTTAAGGGCCTTCCAGAAGACCAAGAGATTAGAGGCAGATCTCACCTTGAATAACATGATGTTCCAAAGGGTGGGGGCCATAGCGAAAAGCCCTTCTCCTGGACCCTGCCAGCCAGAATTCATTGACTGATGGGGTACACATGAATGTGTCCGGTGGGCCAATCCCATCTGGGTAAGACAATCCCTTAAGGAGCATGGAAGGTTGATTGTGAATGTCTCCATTCTTTTCAGCAGTTGTGATGCAAGAATAGGCGATTGTACAGCGGTGATCAATAATCAATAAGTGTTTTTGATAAATACTTTGGAACCGATGCAGCAGAAACCATATATAGCCAATAACTGAAACAATCAGTTTTAGGAATTTTTGAGTGCTCTAAATAAAAGTTACCGTATTTTTGGAGTATAAGACGCACCTTAGTTTTGGGGGAAGAAAATAGGGGGGAAAAATTCTGCCTACCAGGTATTCATCTGGCTAATATCTTTAGTCTGATCAGCTTCAACAGATAGGTTTGTTGGTTTTGAGTGTGTGTGCTTTTTATCCCCTGGACTATGTATTCCAAGTGAGGCCAGACTGATTAACAATCACTTACAATCATTACAAACAATAATTATTGAAGCCAAGCGAGTGCGCATGTGCGGAGATTCGGAATGGCGGCCAGGGCTTCTCCGCGTTAGACGATCCAGCGGAAAAAGCGCCGGGAGCTTGTGAGACCGACTGCTTGTTGCCGTTGGGAAGGTCCCCCAGGATGATGGAGATTCGGGGGACGTGTATGAGCCAACGGCTGAGAGAAACCGGTGCCTTTCGTTGGCTTGGGGCTTCGGATTCTCCGGCGTGGCG
Source organism: Thamnophis sirtalis (assembly GCF_051295495.1). NCBI lineage: Eukaryota > Metazoa > Chordata > Lepidosauria > Squamata > Natricidae > Thamnophis > Thamnophis sirtalis. The sequence continues at coordinate 12,551,128 of NW_028261391.1, forward strand.
TGGCGGCCTCGGCAGCGGGAGCGGCGACGGGAGCGGCGGCGGCCCTACAGTGGGGGCGGAGGCGAGCGAAAGCGTCTTGCGGCGGCTCCAGCAGCTGTGGGGTTTTTTAACCCTCTTCCTAAAATCTTTGCAACGTGGTGAGCGTACAGCGACTATACTAATCGCGCTGATTAGCGATTGCCATTACTTAGATCTGGGGGATTCAAACAGGGCTCCTTTTCGGATTAGGCGAACCGGGCGGCTGGCTGTGTGCGCCGTGGCCGGAGCCTTTTCCGGAGGCCCCCCCCCTTATACTTGGCTTGGCTTTTCCATCGACGCCACCTTTTCTAACAGAGCTGTTTTTCTCACCAATGCTGCTCGTTCTATCAACACTGCCTTTGTGATCATCGCTGTTCTTTGTCAGCAACATAGCCCCCCCCACCAGTACTGCTGTTTTTACCGACACTGCCCCCTTTTCCAACGCTGTCTTTTCTACCATCATTGGTTTCAACGTTATTCTTTGAATCGATACTGGTTGCCTGCCACTCTGGACTTTGTTTGCTTGACTTCCCCTGCCCATACATTTAGAGTTTGTGACCCGGTTTTTCTTGACCTAGACTATTACCACCACCATTATACTGGCTTTACTCCCAAAAAGAAATTTCGGATTTGGGTTGTGGGCGGACAGACGGTGACAATATTGTGTGACTATACCGAACCCCCACAGGACCTTCTGATCAGCAACTCCACAAAAGAAAAGAGGGGTAACAAGACTCTCCCCCGTATATTTTATTCGAACTATGATCGGCCCCTAGCTACTGTAATTTTGAACATTAACAGCTAATTCGCCAGCTGAACCCGCACCTGAAATTTTAAACAACTGCGCAATTATTATAATTTCTTGCTTTTCTTTCATCTCTCTCTTCTTTCTTTGTATGGGATATGCATGAGATTCGTATGAGATGAATGAATGTCCCACTTTTTATAACCATATTGTTGTAAATTTTCTGTGTTTTAATTTTACGTGGGGACTGCTTGAGGGAGTGTATGAGTATGTGTGATTCGGAGGACCTGCCGGGAGTTGCGGGGGCTGGAGGGGTGGTTGGGGGGACTAGAGACACGGGAGAGGGTCGGGGTATTGCGGTCGTAACAGGGAGGGGCAGATACGGCGGGGACTTCAGGGCAGGCCATTACCGGGGAAGGAGGGTTCGCTACATTACAGAGATCCCTCCTTCCGGCCCTGGGAGTCCCACTCCAAGACCAGATGGCGTGAGTAGTCAGGACCCTGGTCTCAGGCTGTTGTCGCTAAATGCCAGGTCTGTTGTTCATAAAGCTCCTCTCGTCCGGGACTTAATTATAGACGAGAGGGCAGACCTGGCATGTATTACTGAAACCTGGCTGGGCCCAGAGGGAGGAGTCCCCCTTGTAGAGCTGTGCCCAGAGGGATTTCAGGTGCTGCATCAGCCGAGAGCCCAGGGAAGGGGTGGGGGTGTGGCCGCTGTTATCCGGGAGTCGTTAGTTCCTCGCAGGGTCCCTGCTCCGGAGATTGTCGGGTGTGAGTCTTTGCTGCTAAAGTTGGACCTCAAGGGTCAAGTGGGTTTGCTGCTAACGTACCTGCCTCCCAACAGCGTTGCAGCAGCCCTCCCCTCGCTCCTCGAGTCGGTAGCCGAGCTGGCGATTGAGTTCCCTAGGCTGATGGTCCTGGGGGACTTTAATTTGCCATCGCTCGGTGAAAACTCTGACGGGACGAGGGAGTTCATGGCTTCCATGACAGCCATGGGCTTGACCCAAGTAATTCGAGGCCCAACCCATACAGCGGGACACATGCTTGACCTTGTATTTCTCTCGGAGCAGTGGATTTATGATCTTGGTCTGAGGGGGAGTGACATCATACCCCTGTCGTGGTCAGACCATTGCCTGCTGAGGCTCGACTTCCGGAGGCCAAACCCCCACTGTAGGGAGGAGGAACCGACCAGGTGGTTCCGCCCCAGGCGTCTTATGGAGCCATCAAGGTTCCAGACAGAGCTTGGGGTTATTCCTGACACTTTCGCCCACAGTCCGGTGGAGACTCTGGCTGCTGCGTGGCACTCGGCAGCGTCAGAGGCCCTCGACCGGATTGCGCCACTGCGGCCCCTCCGAGGCGGCGGATCCCGGAGGCCTCCTTGGTTCACCGAGGAGCTCCGGGAAATGAAGCGCCGGAGGAGATGCCTAGAGCACCGTTGGAGGTCCGATAAGTCCGAATCGAACCGAGCAATGGTAACCACCTGCACCAGGGAATATACTAGGGCACTTAGGGCAGCTAAAAGATCACACGTAGCCTCCCTGGTTGCATCCGCTGAGTCCCGTCCAGCCGCCCTGTTCAGGATAACCCGCTCCCTATTAAACAAAAGGGAGACGGGGGAACCCCTGCAGGGCAGAGCGGAAGAATATGCCCAATTCTTAGCGGACAAAATTGCTCGGTTTCGGTCGGACTTGGACTCCACACCCGCAGTTCCAGCCGAGGCACAGGGGGACCAAGTAGAACAGCTCTGGGTTGAGTTTCAGGACGTTATCCCCGGGGATGTGGACAAGGCCATGAGAGCTGTAAGTTCCTCCACCTGTGTTCTGGATCCGTGTCCCTCATGGCTGGTTGCTAACTGCAGTGAGGTGACACGAGGCTGGATCCAGGCGGTTGTAACCGCCTCCCTTCGGGAGGGGAACTTCCCCGCCTCATTGAAAGAGGCGGTGGTGAGACCCCTCCTGAAGAAGCCATCCTTGGATCCAGCTGTTCTTAACAACTATCGCCCGGTCTCCAACCTCCCCTTTCTGGGGAAGGTTGTTGAGAAGGTGGTGGCCTTTCAGCTCCAACGGTCCTTGGAGGAAGCAAACTACCTAGACCCCTTCCAGTCTGGCTTCAGACCCGGTTACAGCACAGAAACCGCTTTGGTCGCATTGATGGATGATCTTTGGAGAGCCAGAGATGAAGGACATCCCTCCATCCTGGTCCTCCTTGACCTCTCAGCGGCTTTCGATACCATCGACCATGGTATCCTTCTGCGACGACTGCGGGAGGTGGGAGTGGGAGGCACCGTGCTACGGTGGTTCTCCTCCTACCTCTCGGACAGGTCGCAGTCGGTGTTAGTGGGAGGGCAGAGATCGTCCCCAAGGCCCCTAAATTATGGGGTGCCGCAGGGTTCGGTCTTATCCCCCCTACTATTCAACATCTACATGAAACCGCTGGGAGAGATCATCCGCAGGCACGGGATTAGATACCATCAATATGCGGACGATACTCAATTGTATCTGTCCGCCCCGTGCCAAATCAATGAAGCGGTTGACGTGATGGGCCGGGGTCTTGAGGCCGTTATGGACTGGATGAGGATTAACAAGCTTGTGCTCAACCCAGAAAAGACCGAGTGGCTGTTGTGTTTCCCTCCCAAAGATTTGGCCAACATTCCAACACTCAGGCTGGGGGGTCAAATTTTACACCCCTCAGAGAGGGTTCGCAATCTGGGAGTCCTCCTGGATCCGCAGCTGTCATTCAACCACCATTTAGCGGCTGTGACCAGGGGGGCATTCGCCCAGGTACGCCTGGTGCGCCAGTTGCGACCCTACCTGAACCGGGAGGCACTCACAACAGTCACTCGGGCCCTTGTGATCTCTAGGCTGGAATACTGCAATGTGCTCTACATGGGGCTGCCCTTGAGGAGCATCCGGCGACTTCAGTTAGTGCAGAACGCGGCCGCGCGAGTGATCGCGGGTGCACCCCGATTAACCCCATAACACCTATCCTCCGCGAGCTGCGCTGGCTACCTGTCGATCTCCGGATGCGCTTCAAGGTGCTTTTACTCACCCATAAAGCCCTACATGGCAGTGGATCTGGATACTTGAGAGACCGCCTTCTGCCGATTACCTCCCTACGACCTATAAGATCGCATAGACTGGGCCTCCTCCGCATTCCATCGGCCAGCCAGTGTCGGCTGGCAACTACAAGGAGGAGGGCCTTTTCAGCAGTCGCCCCGACCCTTTGGAACGAGCTCCCCGTGGAGATTCGTACCCTCTCCACCGTCCAAGCCTTCCGCATAGCCTTGAAGAGCTGGCTCGCCCGTCAGGCCTGGGGATAAGGACCGTTACCCCGCCCGAATATTGAATGTATGGTGTCGATTTTATTATATGTTGTCGTCTTAATGTTGTATTCCCCCTCCCTTGGTTTTCTGTGAGCCGCCCTGAGTCCCCTCAGGGAAAAGGGCGGCCTACAAATGTCAATAAAGTCGTTTTGGACCAAAAAGGAGTATATTTTCCTATCTAAACTTTATCTGAGATCAGCATGAGTGATACTATTTCTATTTCTACTATTCTGGAAACTTGGAGCAGCAATACTAGCAAATTATCGGCTCCCCAGAGAAGTTGAAGGGCATACTTAAATGAGAAAATTCAAAGAAGGTAGCCACAATTTGCAAAAGACTGTGTTGCATTGGAGAGAAATAGATTTTCCATTCCTTGAGAAATTGTTTTTGAAGCACAGACTCCATTTTGTTTCATCTCTACTCTTCCAACCCCTACTTAGATGTACTGGTATCCAAAGGGGTAAATATCCTGCAGTAAAAATATTCGAAGCTTTTTTTTCAGCCCTAATGAGGCACTCGCGAGTGAAGTGATCTTCTGTGCATTGCCTGCTTTTCTCATTGCTGCTCCCGCCAATGATCAGCTGTGCTTTAGAAGCATTTTTTCAGCCCTAATGAGGGCTTACGTCAGAGGGAGCAGGCTTATGTTGGAGGGAGCAGCAATGAGAAGTGCAGGCAAAGCACGGAAGTTTGCTTCGCACGTTAGCGCCTCATTAAGGCTGAAAAAAAAGCTACATTTGGAGTATAAGATGCACCCAAATTTTCAGCCTCTTTTTTTGGTGTGTGTGTGTGAAAGTGTGTCTTATACTCTGAAAAATACAGTAATAATGGTTGATACGCACACTGATTGCTGGGTGAAGTAACACTGGTTATAAAATATTAATATAAAACTTTAAAAGCATGCCATTATGTTCATTCAAATCACCATTTCCTATAATTAAATTGTGGCAGATTTTTGGAAAGATTATAAAATGTTTGTTTGTTTGTTTGTTTGTTTGTTTATTATTTATTATTTATTTATTTAACTTGTATGCTGCCCACTCTCGGAAGAAGGGAAAGGGGAATATAAAAAATAAAAAACAACACTTAAAAATCAACAACATTCATGACCTAGGATGGGGCTGGCTAATTCAACAGCCCCAGGCCTGCCGGAACAGCCAGGTCTTGGTCGTTTTGCAGAAGGCCGGAAGGGTAGTAAGGGTCCGGATCTCAATGGGGAGATCGTTCCATAGGGCCAGAGCAGCTATAGAGAAGGCCCTCCCCCAGGGGGGTCGCCAGCCGACATTGGCCGGCAGGTGGAATCCAGAGGAGGCCTAGTCTGTGCGATCTAATAGGTCTTTGGGAGGTGATTGGCAGGACGCGGTCTCTCAGATAACCAGATCCGATACCATGTAGGGCTTTAAAAGTAACAACTAGCACCTTAAAGCGTGTCCGGAGACCAATGGGAAGCCAGTCCAGCTCGCGGAGGATAGGTGTAACGTGGGTGTACCTAGGTGCACCCACAATCGCTCGCGCGGCTGCATTGTTTTAATCCAAAACAATGATAGACTAGTAATATTTATTTTGGAAGCAAATCTCTTTTTCTCTTAGGACCACCTTTCAGATTTAAGAATCTGATGTTTTCTAGCTCACAGTGGCTCGTATCTTCTGGCTAATGTTATGACTCTCATAAATATGGAAGATTTTCTTGATAGACAAAGAAGTAAAAGGATCATGAAGCACAGTAGGTTAGAATAATTTAACTTTAGCATTACAGTTGTAAGGCACAGTCAAAAGATGGAAGAAACTAGTAGCAATTCATTATGGATTATATGTATCTATGGCTTTCTTATGAATACATTCAAGCTAACTGAAGCTTTATCTTCAAGGCAATCATACATTTCTATTTCTTCTGTTTGTTATACAACAAATCACACAATAACGTTAGCAGCGGGTGCTCTCTTGCCAATATAAAGTGACACAGCATTTGCAGATAATATGTTTGAGAGTTCTAGATATACTAAAAGCGATTCTCAGGAATTTTTTATTAAATGGCGTGAATTGAAAACATTTCTATTAAAAAAAATCAAACCATTTGAAAACAACAGTTTTAGACAAAGGAGGATGTCTTTTGACTTCTAACCTCAGTCGAGAAGTGATATGAAATGTAGCAGGATGGCTCAAATGATTTTTAAAAAAATTTGTTTTAGATTCAGAACATCACGGGATTTTTTTTTTCATTGAACAAATCAACTCAGAATTCTCATTTGAGGCTCAAATGTTTAGGCTCAAATCAGAGGTGGGTTCCTACCGGTTCGCACCAGTTTGGTGGAACCGGTACGGGAAATGGCGACTGGGTCTCCGAACCGATAGGGACAGAATGCTCGCCATGCCCCTGAACCGGTTCCCCGGTTGTCATGACATCTTTTTTTCACCTTTTTAAAGGTCAGACCTCTTTATAGGCAAAATCGTGTGTGCACTGAATCAGTATAGTGTTGGAAGAAACCCACCCTTGGCTCAAATCAGTGGTGTGAATCAGCCAGTTCGCACCTATTCGGGAGAACCGGTTGGTAACTTTCTAAGCAGCTCAGCTTTATTATTTTTACAAATAACCCAACAGCGAATATACCCAACATGCCTTCTTCCTTCTATTTTCCAGACAACAATAATCCTGTGGTGGGATGGGCTGAGAGTGGGGGACTGTTTCAAAATCACCCAGGGAGCTCTCATGGCTAAGACAGGACTTGAACTCATAGTCTTCTGTTCTGACCCCCTTTGTCCCACACCAACACGCACTCCGAGCCAAAGATAAGTTACGGCATTTAATTAACAGACAGACAGGTCCTTGGCAGCAAACCGGCACAGATAAGCCGTGGCAGCAATCCAGCCTACCAAGCTCACAATAATGTTCTCTGACATTAGTTCCTGCGTTGACTTCTGCAAAAGGGCATGTGCACAAGCAATCTTTTTATAGTCTGGAGAGGAGCCTAATTACCACCAGCTGAGTGCAATTACCTCCTGTACTTGCGCAACTGTTCCTGACGCCTATTAGCTCTTCACTGCCGTGCATCCAGGAACAACTCACTGCTGACGTCAGGAACGCTCCCTTGTCTCCTCCCCACTGGTCCAAGGCTCAGGCTCCTCCTGGTGGCCAACCAGCCTCTCTGTGCCCTGCTCAGAGTTGGAACCCTGTCCAGGTCCTCCACATCCTCCAGAGCCTACTCATAGGGTCCCTCGCTGTTGGAGTCTGGTGGCAACTCCAACAGCTCCTGCTGGGCCACAACAGTTTTCTGTTTTCTAGCCTGGTGCCCTAATCACTAGACCAAACTTTCTCTTTTTAAGTTATGTACATTCTTATTTATTGACTTTTCTTGATTAGCTATTCAGAATTGTGATATATTGGGGTGGTTTATTCAATAAACAAATAACCAATAAATCATTTGACTTAATTTTTTTTTCACATATGTTGTTTTTCTGAAGATGTCAATTTGGTTTGAAAATTAATTACTGATTACATTTTCACACTGTTTTGTTCCTTTCCCAAAGGATATTATTAATATAAAGAATTCTTTTGAACATTATTTTAAACAAGAAATCTTTGGCAATCTTTTAATCAAGTTAACATGGTTATATTAACTATATTAATCCCATTGATTTAAGCATTTGACCTTCTTGGGTGATTTGATTAAATCTAAATAATTGTAAGTCTGAAATAGCTTTTCTACAATAGGTCTCGTCCGTCTTTGTCATGTGAGAAAAAAATTCTTTAGAGTAGTCATCTCATTACCCTTAAAAAAAAAAGAAAAAGAAAAGAGAAGCCTTTTATAAAGTTAATAATGTAATATGGCTATTGTGAAACTATTTATACCAATCCAGCATAAAGAGGCAAAATTGGTGGTTCATTTGTTGCTACCTTGATTAAATATTTCAAGTAGCAAAATGGAATTGTTGACAGCAATATGATGATGGCATTAATCCAAGAACAGCTTCAGCTGTGCTATTTTATTCAGGCAGAACCAGGATGTTAGTGGGAAATTGCTGCTGTGAAATATTGTATCATCCTACATGGTGTTTTGTTAGACTTGGGAGAAGAATAAACTTGTGAGTTTCAAAAAGTGAAAAAGTCCCTTTCCTTCATCCCCATTTACAATCCTCAACATCCTGAAAATTATTCATCACAAAAGAGAAATAATAAAAGGAACAATAAAAGAAAAATATAGTAAAGGAGTGACATATTTAATGCTGCTTATGATAACCACAGCAAGATTGGCATATGCACAAAATTGGAAAAACAGAGATGCCCCCACTGAAAAATAGGTAATAAAGAAAATTTTGATCTTCCCAAAATGGACAGACTAATGCTAGAAATCAAAAATAGAGACGAGACAGAATATTATGAAATTTGGAACAAAACGTATCAATGGTTGGAAATGAGGAAAAGGAGTTGGAACAGAACATTTTGAGGACTGTAAAACTGGAGCTGGATAATACATAGGTAAATATATAAAGGAGGATGGGGGATGTGTTAATAAGATTAATGTAGCTATGTACGATAAGTAGAAATTGTTTTTGTTGTTGTGTTAAAATATGTATGGAAATTACAAAGCCAGAAAGGTCGCTCTATGTCCAATGTTTTTATTGTTTATTGAATAAAAATATTTTTTTTAAAAAAGAGAAAGATTACAGCAAAATCCCATTGTTTTTCCAGATGAATCAAATTCCCTCTCTGCCTAACAGGAGACACGTCTCTTGGCAGGGTTTGAATCCAAAGTCAAAAGTGAGCAGTTTGTTGGATCCCAAAGGTGGTTCCCCCACCCCCTCCAAAAGGTAACTGGGCATTGTTTTTCCTTCAATATGTTTTGTTTCTCATCCAAGAAGCTTCTTTAGTTCTTTAAAATTCTCCTCTGGAAATCCATTCCTACTCCCACACCATTCAAAGGCTGTCCATCCCAAATTGTATTGTCTTCAAAAACAAGGAAGTCCAGTTGCCTCCTGAAAAAGCCCCTTTGGGACAGCCATGACCTGGATGACTGAGAATCTCTACAGACATTTAGCTATACAATTTGGGATGGACACCCTTTGAATGGTGTGGGAGTAGGAATGGGTTTCCAGGGGAAAATTGCAGACTACAGGAACCAGAAGCACTTACTCAGGTGACCCTGAGGACACAGATAAACCTCCAAGTGCTTCAATGACCCTCTAAAAGAGTGCAAATGACCAGCTGTCTGCAAGGAATATAAATCCTTCTATTCCCCACCATCCAGTCAGAGCTGAAGAAGCTTCTTGGATGGGAAGCAAAATATCTTCAAAAGAAAAAAAACAAGAAAGTCCAGTTGTATCTTGAAAAAGCACCTTTGGGATTTTCCATCTATACTGCCTAAATTACTATTTTACATCACGTTCTCTTAACAACTACCCCAAGTATACAAATCAACTGTATGTCAATCAGGTCAACAATAATTATTTCTTATCATTCTTATCATTCCACCCAGCAGTGTGGTTTGACACCAAAATTCCACAATGATTCTACAAACATTATTGGAAATCCACATTTTACCAAAGAGTCACATTTTATTGAATTTATGTCCTAAAGGTCCTTTTCCAAAAGACAACTGGACTTTCCTTGGTTTTTTTTCTTTGAAACCATTTTGTTTCTCATCCAAGAACTTCTTGGATGAGAAGTGAAATGTTTTCAAAGGAAAACAAAGGATGATTAGGGGACTGGAGTATAAAACATATGAAGAATGGTTGCAGGAACTGGGTATGTCTAGTTTAATGAAAAGAAGGAACAGGGGAGACATGATAGCAGTGTTCCAATATATCAGGGGTTGCCACAAAAAGAGGGAGTCAAACTATTCTCCAAAGCACCTGAGGGTAGAACAAGAAGCAATGGGTGGAAACTAATCAAGTAAAGAAGCAACTTAGAACTGAGGATAAATTTTCTGACAGTTAGAACAATTAATCAGTGGAACAGCTTGCCTCCAGAAGTTGTGAATGCCCCAACACTGGAAGTCTTTAAGAAGATGTTGGATAGCCATTTGTCTGAAATGGTATAGGATTTCCTGCCTAGGCAGGGGGTTGGACTAGAAGACCTCCAAGGTTCCTTCCAACTCTGCTATTGTATTGTATTGTATTGTATTGCATTGCATTGCATTGCATTGCATTGCATTGCATTGCATTGCATTGCATTGCATTGCATTGCATTGTATGTACAAGATAACAAGTAGATATGATCATAAACATGAACAAAGGAAGTAAAAACAGATAACACTCATAAACACAGCTGCTCAAAGTATGCACTACAGCATGTAATTTCCCCAAATTAAAATGAATTATAGATTTTCTCTAAAGTAAATACAGAATATGTGTAGCATTAATGTATTTTATCTTCCTTTTGGTGTTGTGTAGATGGGGGGAGGCCCCCCAGAATGGAAATTGTACCAGAATTTGTAATTTGGGAAATTGAATGGATAAACTAAAGTTCATCCTATTTACAGGTGTGATTTCCTGTTCTTAGAGTGATGTTCCACAAGATTTGGAATGAAGTTAGACATGATGCTAAGTCTTGTTATCGTGGAATGCAGTGAGATCACTCGCCCCCTTCTAGTAGTCTCTGCAGAACTTAGCATCTTCAAACAGGGGACTGGAGGCTAAAACATATGAAGAACAGTTGCAGGAACTGGGTATGTCTAGTTTAATGAAAAGAAGGACTAGGGGAGACATGATAGCAGTATTCCAATACCTCAGGGACTGCCACAAAGAAGGGGGAGTCAACCTATTCTTCAAAGCACCTGAGGGCAGGACAAGAAGCAATGGGTGGAAACTAATCAAGGAGAGAAGCAACTTAGAACTAAGGAGAAATTTCCTGAAGTTAAACAATTAATCAGTGGAACAACTTGCCTCCAAAAGTTGTAAATGCTCCAATACTGGAAGTTTTTAAGAAGATGTTGGATAACCATTTGTCTGAAGTGGTGTAGGATTTCCTGACTGAGTAGGGGATTGGATTAGAAGACCTTCCAACTCTGTTATTCTAATTATAATTCTAAATCTGAGTGAAAAGGAAAAACATACTTCAAAGAAAACAACAAGAAGAAAGTCTTCTTGCCTTTTGTAAAATCACATTTGGGACAACTAAGATCTGGATGACTAAGAATCTCCATAGATACTGAATTTTTGCTTTACTGAATAAGTACAACTGAATTGGAGCTATCTACTTTATACTATTGTTTTATTCCTTTTGCCTTATATTTGTCCATTTTGAGAGTGGAGTTGTTTCGGGGGGGGGGGTGGGGTGGAATCCTTGGATGTGAAAAGTTTGCCTTACCCATATTCTAAACACATAGGCACAGAATTAATTTCTTTATTGTTTATTTCCCTAATCAACTTATTTCTTTGTTGTTTATTTCCCAAATTAATCATTTTCTGGCTTCAATATATTTGCGTTATCAATTTACCAGAAAGTCTGGATTTGCAACAACTGGTAAACCACAAAAACACTAATTGAAAGATGAGCCACGGTGGCACAGTGGTTAGAGTGCAGTACTGCAGGCTACTTCTGCTGACTGCTGTCTATCTGCAATTTGGCAGTTCAAATCTCACCAGGCTCAAGGTTGACTCAGCCTTCCATCCTCCTAGACATTTAAACTGGATGTCAGGGAAAGAAAACAAAAGCAGACAATAAAGCAAATAATGAGTAAGTGGCCAGAGTTAGGAATTATGTGGTATTTTCCCCAAATGACCTAGAATTGACATTGAACATCTGTTGAACATTAGAGAAATTTTGAGGCTGCAATTAAATACAAGCTTTAAATAATTCAAACTAGCCTTTTCCAATTGCATACAGAGAACAGTTTTATTATTTTCGGCGGTGCTCAAATCAGATTGAACAATGGGTGGGTAAAATGAGGACCCAAATTGGTGGTGGGGGGAGGCAATAGGCTGACTCTGTAAACTGCTTTGAGAGGGCTGTGAAGCTCTGTAAAGCGGTGTATAAGTCTAAGCGCTATTGCTATTGCCAAACTATTGTGCTTTTGCAAATCCCTTCCACTGGCCAAGCAGACTGGGAAAGATGGGAACTGAAGTCCAAAACCTGTTTGTGGGGGGAGGACACCAGATTGCCTATTCTCTTCTATCCTGTAAGTGGCATCCAAAACCACATTTTTGCTCCTGATTTCTCCGTGGCAATCATGTTTGATTAGCAGCACACACCCTGTTTTACTTCACAGCACTGGGGCTGAATTCTAACTGAGGGTTTTGTGAGTTAAGACAGACTTTGTATGAACACAAAAGAAGCCAAGGTGATTGGCTCGCCACAGAAAATTACTAAGCAGCTCCAGAGTTCCGAGTGTGCAAAATGGATTAACCCACTGAGAAACTGCAAACCTGTGATTTTTGAAAGAGCATTAAAAACAGTAGGTGGTTTGATGTATTTAAAACAATGGGCTGAAATGAAATTCTTAAGAGGAAGAATGCTTTGTATTTATTGATTTCATTGGCTTGCCAAACGTGCCATGTGCCAAACTTCACCAGGCTGAAGTCATTAAACTTCCCCACTTTCTTGCTTCTTCTTGAAACTTCATGAGTGGCATTTTGGAATTTGGAATTTTATCCTAGATGAAATATAGGGGGTGTCCCTAAAACCTTCAGCTCTAGGATGGGTATGTGTGCAACCTTAATATGATCTCTTGCGAATGCAGACTACTTCATGATGTAAAAAATGATGTAAAAAGAGATGTTGAGACTCTAGAAAGAGTGCAGAGAAGAGCAACAAGGATGATTAGGGGGCTGGAGGCTAAAACATATAAAGAATAGTTGGTGGAACTGGGTATGTCTAGTTTAATGAAAAGAAGGACAAGGGGTAACATGATAGCAGTCTTCTAATATCTCAGGGGTTGCTACAAAGAAGAGGGAGTCAAGCTATTTTCCAAAGCCCCTGAGGGCAGGACAAGAAGCAATGGAAACTAATCAAGGAGAGAAGCTACTTAGAATTAAGGAGAAATTTCTTGACAGAAGAATTAATCAGTGGAACAACTTGCCTCCAGAAGTTGTGAATGCTCCAACACTGGATATTTTGAAGAAGATATTGGATATCCATTTGCTTGAAGTGGTGTAGAGTTTCCTGCCTAAGCAGGGGGTTGGACTAGAAGACCTTCATGGTCCCTTCCAACTCTGTTAATCTATATTCATTCATTTCAATGTAAAGAAAGGACGACTTCATCCCACTTTTTTAGCAATCTGGGGTGAAAGTGAATCCAATAAATGGGAAACCAGTAACATGGATAATCTTGGTCATCCAGGTCATGGTTGTTCCAAAGGTGCTTTTTCAAAAGTATTCGGCGACTTCAGCTAGTCCAGAATGCGGCTGCGCGAGCGATTGTGGGTGCACCTCGCTTCACCCACATAACACCTATTCTCCACGAGCTGCACTGGCTACCTGTCGATCTCCTGGTATGCTTCAAGGTGCTACTTGTCACCCATAAAGCCCTTCATGGTAGTGGATCTGGGTACTTGAGAGACCGCCTACCGCCAATCACCTCCACTCGACCTATTAGATCCCATAGATTAGGCCTCCTCCGAGTTCCATCTGCCGGTCAATGTCGACTGGCAACCACGCGGAGGAGAGCCTTCTCGGTGGCAGCTCCGACCCTATGGAACGATCTCCCCGTGGAGATTCGTACCCTCACCACCCTCCAGGCCTTCCGCACAGCCCTCAGAATCTGGCTATCCCGTCAGGCCTGGGGCTAAAGACTGTAACCCACCCGAATGGTATGAATGTTGTGTTTTTTAATGACGTATTGTCCTACGTGTTAAATGTTTGTTCCCCCCCCCTTTTCGAGTTGTAAGCTGCCCTGAGTCCCCCCAGGGAAAAGGGCGGCATATAAATAAACTTCTCAAATCTCAAACTGGACTTTCTTTGTCTTTCCTTAAAGACATTTTGCTTCTTATCCAAGAAATTTCTTTGGTTCCAACTGAATGGTTGAGGAGGGAAAGATTGGAAGGAATATAAACTCTTCCATCCTCCACCATTCAATCAGGACTGAAGAATATTTTTGGATGAGAAGCAAAATATCTTCAAGGAAAAACAAAATTCAGTTGCCTTTTGAAAAAGCACCTTTGGGAAACCTGAAACAGTCAACATTTAATGGCGGCTTACTCTGCCTTCTATTAAAGGAAACCCACAACTCCATAGAGATAAAAAGAGGTACTTTTAGTGAGTTTGAAATGATAGCAGCAAGGATGGGTTTCTCCCAGTTCGCACTGGTACGCCAGAACGGGTTCGTGAAATTTAGTGTATCTTTTGGAACCCGTTCCAAAAGGAAGGAAGGAAGGAAGGAAGGAAGGAAAGAAAGAAAGAAAGAAAGAATGAGGAGAGATACACACAAGAAAGGAAGGAAGGAATGGAGGGAGAGTGAGAGAAAAAAGTGAGAGACAGATAGAAAGAGAAAGAGAGAAAGAAAGAAAGAAAAAGAAAGAAAAAGAAAGTGTGAGAGAGAGATGAAAGAAAGAAAGAAAGAAAGAAAGAGGGGGAGAGAGACCAAAGGAAGGAAGGAAGGAAGGAAAGAAAGAAAGAAAGAAAGAAAGAAAGAAAGAAAGAAAGAAAAAGAAAGAGAATTTATGACCACAATTGAGCCCAAAATTTTGGTTGCTAAGCAAGAGCATTGTTAAGTGAGTTTCACCATATTTGACAAGTTGACCACACCCACCTGGTCACATGCCCACCAAGTCCTGCCTGCCCGGTCACATGACCGCTGAGCTACTCCCACAAAACAGGCCACACCTATAGATTAGGTTCTAAAAATTTTTGAAACCCACCACTGGATAGCAATGAAAGCAAGGCAAGATCTGATCCAAAATGCGTGAAAATTACAGATTAAGAGATTTCCCAAGACTATCCCCCCAGAGTCCAGCACTGAGAGTCCAATCAACATCCAGTATGATGTTGTGTGAAGCCCATCTTTAGGTATTTCACCCATCTGGACTCCTAGGACGGTTGGCCTTGGGTGTTTACAGGGTGTAAACAACTGCCACTCAGCAATGCAATAATTCTTGAGAGCAAACATCCCTTTCAGGGAGACTGAAATGCTGAAGACTGATAAGCTGGGCAAAGCTAAACAAAACTTTACCTCCTTCCTCACTTCCAAAAACGTGTAATATTGACCTGCCTATATTATTAACCTTCTACAGATTATTGAAGGGACATGGTGGCTGAGTGGCTAAAACACTAAGCTTGTCAATCAGAAAGGTTGGCAGTTCGGCGGTTTGAATCCCTAGTGCCGCGTAACAGGGTGAGCTCCTGTTACTTGTCCCATCTTCTACCATCCTAGCAGTTGAAAGCATGTAAAAAGGCAAGTAGAAAAATAGAAACCACCTTTGGTGGGAAGTTAACAGTGTTCTGTGCGCCTTCAGCATTTAGTCATGCCAGCCACATGCCCAAAGAGATATCTTTGGACAGAACTGGCTCTTTGGCTTTGAAACAGAGATGAGCACCACCCACTGGAGTCAGAAATGACTAGCACACATGTGCAAGGGGAACCTTTACCTTTACAGATTATTGAGTGGGTTTATTATAGTTTGGTGTTAGAAACCTCCTTAATTTTGGGGGGGAAAATAGTCACGTTAACAGATTGACCACTTCAATTCCAACCAATTTCAATGGTATGCCTATTGAGTTCTTCTTATTGAAGATCATCACACTGTTAGCTAACGTTTAAAATTATTCTGCCCAGAAGCGTACAATTCAGCGTTTATACCAATCAGATTCTGGGGGAAACTTTCCAAATGCTCAAATGTACAACATAATATTCAGTGAATTTCCTGTGGATATGAGTCACTTTGTCAATTGTGATGCCTATTAAAATACCCAGTGCTTCATTGCCCATTGTGTTTGAGTCCTTTGATTTAATGATTTCCATTTATGAAACAGCCTCTTTTATGGTTTGCAAACATCGGGCTGGAGGGAAAAAAGAGAAAGCTTTAGGGTATGAAATATTCAAGTGTTATATTGTTGATACCGTACTGTTTAGGAACTATCAGAATGGGTTTTTTTTTTCAGAATGAAAACCTAATTCTGCATTGATGCCATTAAATCCG
The DNA here is from genome assembly GCF_051295495.1 of Thamnophis sirtalis. Classification (NCBI taxonomy): domain Eukaryota; kingdom Metazoa; phylum Chordata; class Lepidosauria; order Squamata; family Natricidae; genus Thamnophis; species Thamnophis sirtalis. Next base: position 12,567,279 of record NW_028261391.1, read on the forward strand.
TTTCCTCTTCTACCTTCTAACAAAAAACTTATGGAAAAGTAAAGTGTTAGAAACATAGAATCATAGGGCTGGAGGAAACCTTGGAGGTCTTCTAGTCCAATCCTTAAAGCCGGAGACCTTGGTATAGGGCAGTGTTGGTGAACCTTTTTGGTATCAAGTGTCGAAACGGGAGTGTGGGCATGAGGGAATACTGGAAACTGGAAGAGCAGCTCCCCAGTGTGCACGCACAGGAGCGCTGGAAACCAGAAGAGCAGTTCCCCGGCACGTGTGTATGCGCCGGGAAGCTGAGCTTCCAGTTTCTAGCATGCACATACATGCCAGTCACCTGGTGTTCCAATTTCTGGAAAGCATGCGAATGTGAAGGCCAGCTGGCTGGCATGCATGCGCATGGCGGAAAGCAGAAGCCCAGTTTCCCGGCACGTGCATGAGTGCCAGGGAGTTACTCTTCCGGTTTCCGGAGCTCCTGTATGTGCAAATACCAGCTGGCCAGCACGCATGTATGTGCCGGAACCTGGAAGAGCAATGGGCGACGGCTGGCAAATCCAGAGAGATGGCTCTGCGTGCCACTTCTGGCACATGGGTTCGCCATCATGGTATAGGGTTTCCTGCCTGAGCTGGGGGTTGGACTAGAAGACTTCCAAGTTGGCAGAGGCGAGTTGCCCTATTCTGACCTATAAACCTATGCGAATGGCTACAATTCTCATCACTGACCCCTTTTTTGCTACTCTGCTTCTTCGTTCAGTAGCTCCAGCAGAACTACGGGAAAAGGCAAATGAGCTTTGCTGATGCTTTGCTCTGGCTGCTAAAATGAAAAGAAGTGATGTGACCAGTTGGGAAATTTAGAAATGATGAAGACCATTAGTTTCCTAGCCATGCTTTGCTCAAAACACCCTAGAAAGGAAGCTTCCTTTTAAAGCCTTGTTCAGTAATGCTGCTTAATGCTTGATTTTGCTTTGACCGTCTCATATTAAAATGTCATTCCTGCATGTTGCTGAGGGTCTAAAAACAGCATGATAAAACTGGCACCCGCAAGGATTTAATCCTTCTGTTCCTTTGACTCACCATGCTAGAGACAATGTGTCAATTCGTGCTGCAATAAATGTATATTAATTAGCATGAGGGGGAAATATATGTGTGTGTGTGTGTGTGTGTGTGTGTGTGCGCGCACGTGTGCGTGCGCGTGCATGCACTGTGTCACAACCCCTGGTATGGCCAAATATGGGAGGGAGCATACTGCTTCCCTTTTCTGTCTTTTGGCTCACCCTAGGCAGAACACCATTTTTTTTATGTTGCCTTGTTACATTTGTGTTGATAAATAAATAAAGGGAGACTACTATAGATCACAACCCCTGGTATGCCCAAATATGAATATATATCCCTCCCATATTTGGGCATACCAGGGGTTGTGACACAATACATACCTATTTCCCTGGCTTAGCTGATAAAGGAGGAGAGCCTGAGGCTTAGTGGCTAATATAACTGCCTAATATGTAATACAGCCCAGGTTCAATTCCCAGTAAGGGTATGGCTAGCTGATGAGAGCTAAATAGCTTGTGTTTGTGTATGTGTGTGTATATTGATTCCTACAGAACCGACCTCTGTAAATTGTGATGCACCAAAAGCACTCTTCCGAAAGATTGATAAGCCTTCTCTTTACAATGATATCTGCTCAGGATTTCAGTAACAAAGAACTTATCAAGCATGTGACAGCCCCAAATATATGAGCAACTGGGTTATATTAACTCTGTAAAGGTTACGGATTGCTCCAAACTTGAGAGCTCAACCCAAAGTATGTAGAAATGGACTGAGCTTATTCTACTTTCACTGAAGATTAAAGGTGGAATCTTAAAAGTGCCTTAAATTATAGATTTGAAAGAGGGGAAGCAAGGAGAAGGTTGCGTCCGAATGCAGTGGGAAATCGCAGTGCTTAAAAATGGAGAATTTTGTAGGGCAAAAATGCAGAGTGTTCTATTTTATTTGCCACCCTCATTTGAGAAGCTGATATAAAGGACAATCATATTTGGGATCTGCTTTCTCATTTGAGGAATAGCATGATAGTTTGGTAACATGCAATCTTCTTTGGAAAATGGATAATCTCCGGTATTTTCAAGGTTAAGTGAAGGTAATGCCCTAGGTTTGGAAGGTCAAAAGTTAGGAAAGGAAATAAAATGATTGAAAATATATCTGGATTTTTTCCAAGGAGAAACTACTATATGCTAGATAAACCCATCATACACTAGTTTCTTCTGCTACCAAAAGACCCTATTTGGGGGTTAAGCTCTATAGGTTGTCCATCATTAACCATCTGCTAGAAATGTGAAGAAATGTTAAGAGCAGGAGAATTCTAATTATTTGGTCCTTTGGTCCACTGCCGCACCCCCAAACTGGTTTCCTGGGTGGCACCATTGCTGCCACCATCTTGTTTTTCAGTTCTGCACATGCACAGAACAATTTTAATTGCATTGTGCATGCAAGAGAAGCGCGCACCAAGCGTGCACATACATGAAGCGTGCACATGAGCGAACCAGCAGTAGTGCATGCCAGAACCTGTCCCTGGTCTAGTTTAAATGGTGCTGCTGATCCAGCTACTCCAGGGCCTCATATCTGGCCCTTGAAACATATTGGATCTGCCCATGTCCAAAATTTGGGTTTCTTTCAGCAGAAAGCTTTGAAATATCAGATTTTGGTGGTTAATTACACAGTATATTTGATCTGATTTATATAGCTGCCTATCACAAAATAGTGGCTGTGAAAGCATTGTTAATTACACAGTTTATTTGATTTGATTTATATAGCTGCCTGTCACAGAATACTCAATGTGACAACATTGAAAAACAATATAATACAATAAAATACAAACATCAGCAGAGTAGCCAAACCAATCTAGACAGATAATAACCAGATTGCAGGATTCAATTAACTCTCTGACTCCCATATCCAGCCACATCTTCAAAAAGCAAGCAGTGTTCAGAACCAATCTAATCTCGGTGGAAGGACAGCTACAACAATAAGGAGGAATGACTTTCCCAGATTAGAAAGAATTTCCGATTGATTGTTTATTCTGATTGACAATTCTTACTAGAGATGAAACGGCTGTTATTTCTGAGTATCATTGATTATCAATTTGATGTCTGACAATTGCTTTAATTGGTTCAACTAATATTTGATACATTTAGAAGCACTACTATGGTAATATTTTTGACAATTCTTATTCATTTTCTACGTTTCGAAATCTATTTTCTCTTTCTTTTCTTTGTTATTTTATTTCTTCTTGTCTCTGTGTTTTCTTGGTTGTACTTGGTGGTAGTGGTGGTGGAAGAGGAAGAGGAGGAGGAGGAAGAGGAAGAAGAGGAGGAGAAGGAAGAAGAAAGAAGAGGAGGAGGAAGAAGAAGAGGAGGAGGAGAAATGATGGAGAAGGAGAAGGGGAAGGAGAAGGGGAAGGGGGAGGAGGGGGGAAGAAGAAGAACATCTTAGAAATAACATTGTTCTGTCCTTTTATTAGCAGGATTAACAAAGGATTTTGCTTACCAGTTTAAATGCATCAGAAATATACAACCAGCTAAAAGTCAATAAAACAACATGGGAGTTGGATACATCTGTTTGTCCCTGAGTGTCGGCAAAACAGGTAAGCTCAGGTTTTAAAATGATCAAGCTGCATCTCTGGACTGAACAGTGTGTGGGAGTTACTATCAAGTAAACAAGCCCCTTTGATCATCTCATCTCTTACCTGCTCCTCCCACCATCCCAAATGTAGTTCAAAGCTTGCTAGAAGAGGCTACAGAGAAGAAATTAAAGCTGTGGAGATATTTCTCTAAAGTAGACGCAGGCAGGGACAAAGATCCAAGAGAGGAATATGGGAGGCAAGCCAAAAAAAACCCCATAGCAATTGAAGTATTGAAGCGGGCAAGTGATGAAGGATAGATGATTTCTCTTAATTGTTTTTCTGATTCGCTTTTCTTTCTTTCTCACTTTCCTTTCCTCTTTTTAGGTAGGTGACCTGACTAGAAGTTAGGTAGGATAGAAAGAAACATCTTTTAAGAAAGGGTGACATGATTAAAAGTTAGAATAAGAGATAGAAATAAGAGAAAGGGGGAATATTAATGTATAAATTTTTATATAATAAAATAAGAGCAATAACAAGAGAAAACATGGAATAGTTGAATAATAACAGACTGCAACTTAATATAAACATGTATTACTATTGTTAGGAATATAATCTAACGGTTGGGTTGGCAATATATAAATCATGTAACAATGCTGTTCCTGTTTCTTTAAATCATACTGTAAAATGTGATTGGTTGCTGTTTTCCTCAATCAGCCATAAGAGGGAGCCAGAACGACTGTTAGTTCTCTGGTTCGTTAGATGCTGGGCTGATCTGATCTGAGTGCCGTGAGCTGTTGTAAGTTTTGCAACTGTTAGCAAACTTTGAATTCTGAACTGTTTGTATGTTTATGGACTATGTTATTTGGATTATCCCTTAACTGAAAGACATTGATGACTGACTGTCTTATCCGTGTATGACTTGGACTGTTTGATGGACTCTGATACCTCTATTTCCACAAAAGTAAAAGCCTATTTAAACTGCAGTGTCTCTGTATGCTGGTTTGTGTGTTCGCCAACACAACTCTCACACTTTGCTGAATGTACTCGCTCTCCCAACGGGGAGCCTACTTGACAACTATTAGAATATATAAGTTGGTTGAATGTAATAATTATGATTAATTTTATTAGTTTTACTTGTATTATAATGTATGACACCCAGGGGCCACACTGTTCACACATTGATGTTGTGGCCCGGCAGGAGCCGTTGGAGCTGCCGCCAGACTCTGACAGTGAGGGGTCTCATGAGTCGGCCCTGGAGGAGGTGGAGGATCCTGGACAGGGTGCCGACTCCGAGCAGGGCGATGAGAGACCAGTTGGCCACCAGGTGGCGCTGGAGCCTTGGATCAGTGGGGAGGAGACAAGAGGGAGTGATCCAGAAAACACCTGTGAGTTGTTTTGGGATGCACGCCGTCGAAGGGCTATTCGGCTGCAAGAACAACTGCGTAATTATAGGAGATGATTACGCTCAGCTGATGCTTATTAAGATCATCTCCTGATTATAAAAGAGACTGCTTGTGCCATGACCTTTTGCAGAAGTCAATGTTAAGGATTAACAAGAAACAAACTTGGCAGGCTGGATTGCTGCCAGAGTTTGTTTGCATTGCTGCCAAGTTTTGTAGGACTTGCTGCCAGAGTGCTTATCTCCTTGTTTATGAGGCTTGCAGCCAACGAGAGTCTGGACTAATTAAAAGAAACATTCTCATTTGTGTTGGTTTCAGCTTTCGTTCCTGGACAGAGGAGGGGGGGGGGTTAGAACACATTGATATGTTCCTAAATTTTAAAAAACAACAACTTAAAAAAAGATTTTCTCTAATTTTCACATGTAAACTGTTGAACACAGGACAGTGGGCAGGAATATCTGAGATCATTGTCTGAACAAACACAAGCATTACATAAAATACGGAGGAGTATCCTTATTGTCATTCAGACTGGATTCGTGGAGGATTTGAATCTTTCAGTGATGCTAAACACTAGCGCTTTGAAAACATTTCAAAGGAACTTAGGCTTGACTGCTCTTTGAGAGAGCTCACGCGTTCACTTCTTTTCTCCCTTATATGTCTAAGATTTCATTCAAAAGCTTTCGCAAAAACAGTTCTTTGAAAGCAAACTTGAACTCTCTTCCTCTCTTGTACCCTTTGTTTGCTTGTTTGTGTGTTTGTGAATATTGCAGGGGGAAATGATGAAGGGGGAAAGCTTATCCTGAATATTCTCAGATATGAATTTGAGGTGATAGAAAGTGATGCGGATGACAAGTCAGTTTGACAATGCAATCTTTTTTCTTTTTCTTGGTGGACCGAACAATTTCTGAAAGAAACTTTTTTCACTGTAAAAACAGTTTTAGAACTAGCAAGGTCAATTCATTGCAAAGAGCCTCTGATTCTGGATCATCCTTCAGATACATGGGGTAAGGCCACAGTTGGGATAGTGCATTCAGTTTTGGTCGCCACGATGTAAAAAAGGATGTTGAGACTCTAGAAAGAATGCAGAGAAGAGCAGCAAAGATGATTAGGGGACATACTCTAGAACAGTGTTTCTCAACCTTGGCGACTTTCAGTCCTGTGGACTTCAACTCCCAGAATTCCCCTGTTGCAGCAAATTGAGGTTTGTAATCTACTTACGAAAGAGCAGGACTTGAGACCACGAAAGTGAGAGAAACAGGTTTAGTGGATGCATTGAGTTCAGCGTGTTCACACACCAAAATCTGAACTGCCTGGGCTCTGCCCAGGATCCTACTTTTATGCCGTGTTCCACACGGTGCATTCTCAAGGCGTTTCCATACACGAGACAAGCATGACATTTCGAAAAGCAGAAGTTCATTTGGAATGTTACAGCAAAGGACATAGGAAAAATACAAGAAAGAGCAGTTCCTATAATGTCTTAAGCTGTCAGCAGTTTTTTTTACCTCTGTTCTATCTCTCCCCCACGTCTGGCTTCCTGTGCCCCTCCTTTACAGAGTCTTGCCACACTGTTCAGCCCTATTTTTAATACTTATGAGGAAGTTGGGGAGAAGGTTCACTCCAGCTAAAAGTCAACTTTGGGACTCCAGGGCACTAGAATGAAAAGCCAAACTAATATGAATTTATAAGGTCCATTCTATTAAGACCACCTAACCTGGCCAGCCACTGGTGGGTTTACCTGTGCAACCCCTGCTGCATCACCCCCAGCCAGCATAGCTGGCTGGGGGATTCTGGGAGTTGAAGTCCAAAGGACTGAAAGTCACCAAGGTTGAGAAACACTGCTCTAGAATGTCTCTTGCCATTATCCACATAATTATTGTTACTAAATGTTGTCTTTAATTGCTGAGAAATGTTCCTCCAGTGTGCAGGATGGATAATGGTTTTTTATATTGCTAGGAAAACTGAAAGATGAACTAGAGAGGGAGTGGCTTGCTCAGGCTCCTTAGAGCATATAATATTAATTATATTTAAAAAATATGATCACGTAGCATAGATTTTCTTTTATCCCATTCCTTTTTATTATGAGGACCTCTGTCTAACCATCTTGAAAAGACAATTCCTGCCATAAGATAGAATACATGGCAGCATTTTGTTGAAAATCATAAAAAAATGCATTTGAAATTTTCTTCTTCATATTTTAAATGGAGAATTCCAGAATGGAGACTGAATTGATGGCTGTTATTGTTAGTTGCAAAATTGTGTCCAACCCATCATGGCCCCATAGGCAATGTTCCTCTAGGCCTTCCTGTCCTCTACCATCCTCCGGAGTCCATTTAAGCTCATGCCGACTGCTTTGGTGACTCCATCCAGCCACCTCATTCTCTGTCATCCCATTCTTCTTTTGCCCTCAATCTTTCCCATCATTAGGCTCTTCTCCAGGGAGTCCTTCCTTCTCATTAGGTGGCCAAAGTATTTGAGTTTCCTCTTCAGGATCTGACCTTCTAAAGAGCAGTTAGGGTTGATCTCCTCTAGCACTGACCGGTTTGATCACCTTGCAGTCCAAGGGACTCGCAGGAGTCTTCTCCAGCACCAGAGTTCAAAGGCCTCTATTCTTTGGCTCTCAGCCTTACCATCAGAATTGAGGGTATGAGCCAGTTAATTTATTCAAGTTAGTGGCAATACGTTCTGAGATGAGAAAATCTACTCTGGAAATGCAGTATGACAGAGGATCCAATGTTTGAAGTCTTAAATCACAAGCTTCTATTTCTCTGAAAGGGTCATTATTTTGATTCAGAAATAGAAATTCCCCCACTGTGTGTGTGTGTGTGTGTGTGTGGCTATGCACACATACATACACTCACATAGACACAGCCAGAAAAGTATGGGAGAGAAAAGGGGAAAGCAGTGATTAACATTAAAAATAGATGCTCCCTGTGATGGGGGAGAAGCAGTCATATAGAAATCTGTCTTTGACAAGACTATCTTAGACAAATAGATGGAAAAGATTTCTTCAGATTCATGGGGAAGTAGCGGTTTAAAAGAAGAATGTCAAATAAAAGTGTGACCTGGAATGCATTCTTCTTTTATTTATCTGTTTGGTATTGAATATTTCCAGTATTCCAGTATTTATCTATTAATGACTTTCTACTTGATCTATAAATAAAAACCCAGCCACAAAATACTTGATGGTCTACTACATTTATTTTAAAAAGGAATATACTTTATTCCCCTTACTTGCCTGCACACTTTTTAAGGTTTCTGCTAAAACTGGAATTTGAGCAAGCATTCTCCAAGTGAATGCTCAGATTACAATTTTCATTTCTTTCTGCCATTTCAATTCAGCAAACTGGATAGTATATTTGCTTGCAAATATACTACTTAACCTTCTAGCACTGCTTTGAGGGGCTGTCACAGAACAGAGAGGGTTAACTTATTCTCCAAAGTAATTGAAGACCAGACAAGAAGAGATGGGTGACAGTTCATCAAAGAGAGATCCAATCTGGAATTAAGAAGAAAGTTTCTGACACTGAGAGCAATTAATCAATGGAAGAGTTTGCCTCCCAGAGTCGTGGGTGCTCCCGTGGCACGACATAACCGCGGTAGACTAAAGCGCGCCAACAACACCGCGATGTCAAAAGCGCGATGTCAAAAGCATGCCCACAACAGCGCGCCGACAACAGCGCGCCCACAGAAGCGCGATTTAACTTAAGGTAAGGTTTAGGGTTAGGTTTAGGGTTAGGTTTAGGGTTAGGTTTAGGGTAGGTTTAGGGTAGGTTTAGTGTTAGGTTTAGGGTTAGGTTTAGGGTTATTTTTAGGGTTATGTTACAGCGCGCTTCTGTCAGCGTGCTGTTGTCGCGCGGTTTTGACGGTGCGGTTTTGTCACCGCGGTTTAGTCACACGCGCTTTAGTCTACCGTGGTTTTGTGGTGGAACCGGGTGCTCCATTACCCAATATTTTCAAGAACAGACTGGACAACAATTTGACTGGAATTATATAAAGTAAAAAGTCCCTAGTAACCTGGAATATTGCAACCAATTTTGTTCACCATACTACTTAAAAGATGTTGAGATTTTGGAAAAAGTTCAGAGAACAGCAACTAAGATGATCAAAGGCCTGGAGACTAAACCATATGAAGAATGGCTGTAGATTTTGGGTCTGGTTAGTCTAAAGAAAAGAAGAATTAGGGGTGACATGATAGTATTTCAGTGTTTGAGGGGCTGCCACAAATAGCAATAGCAATAGCAGTTAGACTTATATACCGCTTCATAGGGCTTTCAGCCCTCTCTAAGCTGTTTACAGAGTCAGCATATTGCCCGCACAGTCTGGGTCCTCATTTCACCCACCTCGGAAGGATGGAAGGCTGAGTCAACCTTGAGCCGGTGAGATTAGAACCGCTGAACTGCAGATAACAGTCAGCTGAAGTGGCCTGCAGTACTGCACCCTAACCACTGCGCCACCTCGGCTCTTCAAAGAAGAGGGGCTCAAATTATTCTCTGAAGCACCAGAAGGCAAGGCAAGAAACAATGGGTGGAAACTAATCAAAGAGAGAAGCAACCTGGAATTCAGGATAAATTTCCTAACAGTGAGGACAATTAACCAGTGGAATAAAAGTTGCCTTCAGAAATCATGGGTGCTCAATCACTGGAGGTTTTTAAAAAGAGGCTGGACAGTCACTTGTCTGAGATGATATAGGCTCTCCTGCTTGAGCAGGGGGCTGGACTAGAAGACCTCTTAGATCCCTTCCAGCTCTATTCTATTCAGATTCTAAAAAGGTCTCCTGCCTTGGGAAGGGGGTTGGACTAGAAGACCTCCAAAGACCTTCTAGCCCTACAATTCCATGATTTTTGAGAAAGGACACCAAGTTTCATACTCTGGAAGTTGAGTGAATTTATCCCATGGAGTGGTTGATTTGACTTCCCTTCTTTTCTTCCCCATTCTCCTCCACAACATTTGTTTTCTCTTATAATAATTGTGCAGCTGGATAGATCTACTGTCTTCCAAAACATTTGAACAAGGAAGAAAGTTTCTGTAATTTCCCCTCCATGTAGAGATAGAGGAGGAGATACACAGCTTTTTTTTTTTTTTTTTTGCTGGAACAGATTTTGCAATTCACTTGGGATTTGCAGGGGATTTGGCAGAGGTTATTCTTTTCTGTGTATGCTCCGTAGCCTCTGACACATAAAGATGACAATCCCATCACGTTGATGGCATGTCAGAAATCTCATCTCCAAGGTCAACCAAGTTGATAATGTTGCTAGTCCTTTGGGGCATTAGAAGCCATGGAGCACATCCATGTTTGGCTTGGATGTTTCACCCGGTGTAAATCAGCTTACCATTTTAGTAGTTGTCTGCTGCTACTAGTACATAGAGATTTATTAGTGTGTGAAGGTTTTCTCTATTGTGGCATTCTTTGCTATGAAATTTCCTCCCATTATAGCAGAGGTGGGTTCCTACCAGTTCGCACCTATTCGGTAGAACCGGTTCGTCAAATCTACCGAACAGGTTAGAAGAGGTTCCACCAGTGGACCCAGAAAGCAGGCCACACCTACAGAAGAGGTTCCAAATTTTTTTGAAACCCACCACTGGTCCTTGGATATGATTATTCTACACTATCATGCTCCTATTTATAAAACTCAGTGCCTCTGTGAAAGGTAAGGATGACTACTGCGTTTGTGGTGCAATCAGAACATTGCATGTGTTGAAGTTGTTTTAACACAAACCAAAGATGCCTTTTAAAAAACAAGTTTACATCATATTCTTATGCATACCAGTGCTGTGTGTGAGGTAATTTAAGGTGGTTCTGACAAGTGTCGTCGGCATCTTCATATCCGGTCACATGGGCGGCAAGCCACTCCCATCCGGTCACATGGGCGGCAAGCCACTCCCACAATGGAGGCCACACCCACAGAGTAGGTTCGAACAATTTTTGAAACCCACCACTGCATTATAGGTACATCAGGCATTGTTGTCCTTTTCACTAATTGCTTAGGATGCATCTCTTCATTTAGGAAACCCATTCAGTAGCTTTTGTTTATTTGTTTCATTTTTACCTTGCCGCAAATCCTGGAGGACTCTTGGCAATTTCACAAAACTATATAAACCATTAAAAAAGATCACAATCCTGCTTCAAAATGAATAAGAACATGACAGTATACAACCCTGGCCTCATGCAAACAACATCACTTCTTGGGTCCCCTTTCGAAAACTTTATTTTTAACTGCTTAGAAATATCTAGCTAGCTTGTCCATTACGTAGAAAGTTTCTAGACTTGGGTGTTACTATTAAACATGTACGGCATCCACAGTAAGTTTTTAGAAAATAAAATGAATGTTATTCTATGATAGGACAAAATCTTCTCCTTCTCCTTCTTGCCTCCGTTCCTGCCTCCACTTCCTGGTTCATTTAAGAACAAAAACAGATTAATTTTGCTTTGAGACCTATAAAGATAAAGGTAAAGGTTCCCCTTGCACATATGTGCCAGTCGTTCCTGACTCTAGGGGGCGGTGCTCATCTCCGTTTCAAAGCTGAAGAGCCAGCGCTGTCCAAAGATGTCTCCATGGTCATGTGGCCAGCATGACTAAATGCTGAAGGCGCATGGAACACTGTTACCTTCCCACTAAAGGTGGTCCCTATTTTTCTACTTGAATTTTTACATGCTTTCGAACTGCTCAATTGGCAGAAGCTGGGACAAGTAATGGGAGCTCACTCCATTACGTGGTACTAGGGATTCGAACCGCCAAACTGCCAACCTTTCTGATCAACAAGCTCAGTGTCTTAGCCACTGAGTCCCACTTGTTTTTACATTCCTATAAATTAGCATGGCAGTGAATCTCTGAACCAAACTGCACATTTTATTAGGAAATGGTTTCTTTTATTTTTCTTGATCATATAGCCAATAAATTCCATAGTAGACTCCCAGATTCTACTGTAATATTGCACTGGAAAACCAATTGGAAAGGTGGAAAATAGCTGGTGATGGCAATAAAGAGCTGAGAAATAGTTACCCTGCTATTAGTCCTTGACTTACAACTGTTGTTGGGATCAGAAATTTGATCAAAGGTGGTATTCAGCTGGTTTGGATCGGTTCACCCAAACCGGTAGTGGAAATCGCAGATGGGCTCTATGCTGTCCTATTTAGGCACATTTCCAAGCCTGGAACAGGACTCAATAAAAAAATTGCATTCCTTCACCTCTTCTAGGTAGAGCCAGGAGTTTCTAAAGGAATTTATCAGACAAGAGCGTTTGAAAAGCAGAAGATATTGCTCCTACAGGAAGATACAGAGATACTAAGCAACTCCATCCAGGGGGAATTGATTATAGCAGAAGTGTTTAAATACTTGAAAGTATTAGGGCTTCCATTATTCTGCTGTCAACCAAGATTAGTAACACACCCACTTTGCTTCAGATCAGCAATTAGGAAATAAAGAGTGGGGAGGTAGATTGTCCAGAATAATTCAGAGATAGATATTATTTCCTGAAAAGCACACCATTCCCTTGTTGAATATCTTTCAACTCTAAGATTATGATAGAAATCGGATGATTGCTTCTTTCAAAGTAAGATCTTGTGTGGAGTGAAACGTTTTCTGCATTTGAATTTGAAAAAAAAATGGGGAAGGCAAAATTATCCCCAACGGAGTAGTATTAATCACCACCAAATCAGCTTTTGCCAGAAATATTGGATCCACTCCACGGTTTGGAGAGAATCAGGTTCAGATCTACAGAAAATTAGTAGGTGAATTAGAGGCAATTGGTATTTTTTTTTACCCAATTTATTTCAAGGGATTGTTGTAAAGATAAAATGAAACAAGATCCTGGGAAAAAATAGAAAATGGAAGAAAGGAAGGAGGGAGGGAGGGAGGGAGGGAAGGAAATTAAAAAGCTTTCTTTGTTATTTGATTTGCTTCTCTTAAAGTGCCTCTACAAGTAGTTTAAGAAATATAAATCCATATCTGTCATTTCTTGGTGGGTGAGAAATAAAAGATAGCAGATGGTTGTTTCGGTCTGTTTTTTGTAAAAGAGCCATTAACCTTTCAGTTAAGCAATTTGAGTGAAAGAAGTTCAACTATTCACAGAACCATCACTTCAATGAATTTACTAATAAATGAGGACTGGAATTTTGTTTATTCTGTTTTCAAGATCTTCTTGTATCCTTTTATAGCATCCATCGAAATCCCCACTCCTTTATCTCTCTTGATGATTCCATACAAATTTCTAAAATATTCCTGACAGCATTGCCTCATTTGAAATTCTGTTTGCCCTCTTCACCCATTTCTAGAATAAAATGTCATTTCTCTCAAAAATTCACTGTACTTTTCTGCCTTTTTAATCCCAGCATTTCTTCCTTTGTACGATTCTTTGAACCGTAGATTAAACCAATGGTTAAATATAGTGCTATCGAATATGGGCTGTAAAAATCCACATTATTGTATCGAGAGTGATGATTCTGGAGAATCCTTGAAACTAGGACAAATTATCAGAGCAACTTTTTCTGTAGGAGCTTTGCAGCTCAAAGAGTGGAAAATTACAAAGTTATGTGACCTAGGCCAAACATCTATTTTAATCAATCTTTCTCAATCCGTCATCAGACATTGCCAATCATGTTGGCGATCCTATTTTTATCACCAGCCGCACGAAAAAGTGCTGCTGAGTTTTGTCCAAACCAGTCCCTTAGATTTTGAAGCCATGATGTTTTTCTGCCTGAACCTCATTTGCCTTCAATCTTTCCTTAGAGGATTAAGTGAAGAATGCCGTATTTTTCTGGGTGTCGTATCACATGTCCAAAATATTCTAACTTTTGGGTTTTTTTTGTGCTTTTGATGCTTTTCCTTAGCTTTCCCAGGCAGCTTATCACCTCCTCATTTTAATCAATGGGATAGGCACATTTTATTTTTGAAAAAGCTCCAAAGCAGTGGTGGGTTTCAAAAATTGTTCGAACCTACTCTGTGGGTGTGGCCCTCCTTTGTGGGAGTGGCTTGCTGCCCATGTGACCGGATGGGAGTGGCTTGCCGCCCATGTGACTCGATATGAAGATGCCGACGACACTTGTCAAAACCACCTTAAATTACCTCACACACAGCACTGGCATGCATAAGAATATGATGTAAACTTGTTTTTTAAAAGGCATCTTTGGTTTGCGTTAAAACAACTTCAACACACGCAATGTTCTGATTGCACCACAAACGCAGTAGTCATCCTTATCTTTCACAGAGGCACTGAGTTTTATAAATATGAGCATGATAGTGTAGAATAATCATATCCAAGGACCAGTGGTGGGTTTCAAATTTTTTTGGAACCTCTTCTGTAGGTGTGGCCTGCTTTCCGGGTCCACTGGTGGAACCTCTTCTAACCGGTTCGGTAGATTTGACGAACCGGTTCTACCGAATAAGTGCGAACTGGTAGGAACCCACCTCTGCTCCAAAGGAATCATGAATCATTATGGTGAACGCTTTTTATTATTTTATTTATTGATTGATCTATATTTTTTTGTTTCCAGACCACCCTGAAGGGAGAGTTCTTATATTTTCAGAAGGACAAAGCAAACATACCTAGATTTGAATTATCATCAGAGTGTTATTTCTGGCTAAGTTCTGAACTGTTGGTGCCATTGTCTGTGGAGATTGTCCGTCATCCAATAGCACATGCTTGTCCCAAAAGTGCTTTTTTTCGAGAGGCAACTGGACTCTCTGGTTTTTCTTTGAAGATGTTTCACTTTTCATCCAAGAAGCTTCTTCAGCTTCTTTTAGTGACCATTGGAAGTTATGGCCAACTTCTCCAGGGGTGTTTATGACCTGGTTCCAAAATTCTGATCCCACCCCTCATGACTGCATTTCATACATGTGGCAACCAGTCCACACTTACAGTCATTTGCAGCATCCTACAGGCACATGACTGCATTTTACCATGCTTTGCTGAAAACCAGCATTTACTTGACAGGATATTTTAAGGATATTTTAAGGTCATAAGTGGAGAACTACCTGTATTGGCTTCTCTGTGAATGTCATGATAAATTTTTGCTAATTTCTATTTTGAGCTCTCAGGCTTTTTTCTTGGGGGAAAAGGAATACATTGCGATAGGGATCTCCCTCCACAATGGCTTTGCTTTTTTAGGTAGGTAACATGATTAGAAGTTAGGTAGGATAGAAAGAAAACATATTTTAATAAAGGGTGACATAAATAAAAGTTAGAATAAGAGATAGAAATAGAGAAAGGGGGAATGTTAATGTGTACATTTTTATATAATAAAATAAGAGCAATAACAAGAGAAAACATGGAATTGAATAATGACAGACTGCAACTTACTGTAATTATGTATTGCTATTAGAAATATATAAGTTGGTTGAATGTAATAATTATGATTATTTATTAGTATTAGAATGTATGACGTTGAGGTGCCACACTGTTCACACATTGATATGTTTGTAATAAAATAAAATAAAACAAAAACTTTTTTTTAAAAAAAAGCTACAACAGCAAACAAGTGATTGCAGACACAGAATCAGTTAGAATTAGATGTTACTGTATGTTCTTAAATTGGACTTACATAACACTCTACTCAGGGGTGAAATTCAGCAGGTTCTGACAGGTTCTGGAGAACTGGTAGCGGAAATTTTGAGTAGTTTGGAGAACCGGCAAATACCACCTCTGGCTGGCCACAGAGTGGGATGGGAATGGAGATTTTGTAATATCCTTCCCCTGGAGTGGGATGGGAATGGAGATTTTGCCATATCCTTCCCCTGCCACGCCCATCAAGCCACGGCCACATAACCGGTAGTAAAAAAAAAATGAATTTCACCACTGACTCTACTCCAAGGTCAGCTGTAGTGAAGTGGGTCAACGGAGGGGTAAATAGAGGGATGGAGTGGAGTATTTAGTTAGAAAAATAACATTCAAGATATCAAGGCCAACGCAAGGAACAACCCATAAAGTGCAAGAAGCAAAGTTGTAGGAAATGAAGGGAATAGAAGTAAAGCAAGATTTACATTTCTTAAGCAAAGCTAGGCACTATCAACTTCATTCTTTCAAAACTCTTGCTCCTGAGTTATATAAGGAGTCAAAAACAGTATAATAGAATGTCTGCATGTCTCCCGAAGGACTGCAATTTAAAAATCATTCCCTGTGAAGAGAACATAAAAATGTCGCTCCGAGAAGTATATATCAGCCAACCCTTTTCCCCTTCATTCCCATCTACATCTTCTTTTATGGCATATTTTGGTGAAATTTATCCAACTGGACTATATCCTCTTTATATCTGGAACAATCGTCTGACGCTATGTGAAGTGCTGAAGCCATTAGCCTCTTTCAAATAAAGGCTAAGGGCTGCTGAAGCCTTTCGGTTTGATAATTCAGATTTACATCTCAAAAAATCACCATCCTCTTTTAACAATCTCATAATCCCTTGCAATCCCTCCCTGGGCTATGCCCAATCTGAGCAATTGATTGGAGCTGAATGTTTACTGGCTGGATGCCTTTCCTGTCACCAATGCAGAGTTATTTTTTCAGCAGATATATTCTCACTGTGCCCAGAGAGAGAAATATCTGCCTCTACCTAAGATTGAACTCACAGCCTCCTGATTGTAAGGCTGTGAGTTTGATCCTAGGTAGAGGCAGATATAGTTACACCTAAAAGGAATGCATTGGGATGCAGTGGCTCAGTGGCTAAGACGCTGAACTTGTCAGCCAGAACGTCGGCGGTTCAGCGGTTCGAATCCCTAGCGCCGCCTAATGGAATGAGCTCCTGTTACTTGTCCTGGCTTTTGCAAACCTAGCAGTTCGAAAGCATGTAAACAATACAAGTAGAAAAATAGATACTGGTGGGAAGGTAACAGCGTTCCATGCACCTTCGGTGTTTAGTCATGCTGGCCCCATGACCACGGAGACATCTTCGGACAGCGTTGGCTCTTCGGTTTTGAAACAGAGATGAGCCCTGACCCCTAGAGTCGGGAATGAGTAACACATACTGTATGTGTGAGGGGAACTTTGCCTTTACCTAAAAGGAATACCTGTTGATATTTTGGCTATGTTCACCCAAAATGCTTACCAGGGTTTCTGAATGAACCCATTTTAATTAAATGCAGAATACGCTGAAATCTAAACTGATTAAATGAATCTGCCTAATTTAGTCAGCAAAACAACTCTTTAGGATTTGCATAGCAAGTTTATTATGGGGAATCATTTGCAGATAGCCTTCATTTTATGACTGTAATGGAACCTCCAATAGTAAGTTGTGATCGTTGTAGAACAGGTGATCCATGTGATTGACTGGATTTTATGACCCCTTTTGCGATGGTTGATAAACAAAACAACTGTCACCTTCATGAACTTTCAACTGGGTGGGAACCCCAGGAAGTTTTCAGATTCAGGTTAATGTCAGTGTTCCAAATATCATCCAAAATTAAATCTGAATCCAAGGTAGAGCTTTCCTCAAAGTTCCAGTTTATTAATAGAACCATGTTGGCACATCTGTGGAAACCTGAATCTGAAAGCTTCCTGGGTTTCCCCACCCAGTTGAAAGTTCAAGATCTTGCCCCCACACCCACAAGTCCATCACATGGTCCAATCTTCCACTGCCACACTGGCAGTTCCACCCATCCAATTCCCATCAAGCTCAGAGGTGTAGAGAACAAAAGATGACCTTGGCTTTCTAGAAAGGAATTTTATTTTGACAACAATACATCCTACTCCTTACTATTTGCCCTCCCAATTCCCCACTAATGAAAAAGCATAGTAAAATAATAGAGAGTGTGGCAGGTGAAAGATCCTAAAAGGAACCGGCTCCCATTGTTTGGAGAACTGGAATTAAATACCCCCTTTTAAGCCAAAATGTTGTAAATTGCGATCACATGATTGCAGGGTGCTGCAAATGTGACCCACTTGAAATGCAGTCATGTGATTGTGAGATGGACCTAAGTATTTATTGGTGTGTAACTTTGAGTTGTTGCTGAGCGACCAATCATAATTTGAGGAATACCTATGACTGATTTGATGCAGTATGCTTAGAGTCACAGGCCTAGGTGTACCTAACTCTAATGATGGAAAAATACTGTGTTTTATACCCTATTCCCTATTTTATTTTATTTTTTGCCACAAAAAAGAAACAAGATCTTATTTTTTGGGAGAATGTCATTTACTGACTCACCTCACTTGCGCATATAGCACCCGGTCTCCTTTTCGCTGTCAGAGGCCTTCGGAAACTTCTTTTGTGGCCTGCAAGGCTTCCCTGAAGGCCATTGCAGCCAATAACAGAGTTCCAGATCAATCCGGAGCTCTGTTATTGGCTGCAGAGGCCTTCAGGAAAGCCTTGTTGGGCTTGTAGGCTGCAGAAGAAATGGACCGACAAGAGGTATATGTGACCTGGCTACAACTGTCCAAAGGTAAGTAGTAGGGCAGATCCACCTCCCCATCCCCACTCCAGCTTAATTTTTACCCCTGCACCCTGGAGTGGAGTCTTAATTAGGGCTTATACTAGGCACATGTATAAAAATCAAGGTAGGATGTACTTTGGGGGTAGGTCATATTTTCGGGGAAAACAAAATGTGCATTGTGACATCACAAATATGAACTCTGCCCTTTTTCTACTTGTGTCCTGCTGTCAAATACAACTTACTGTACATAAAGGCCAGAGTTTGTGTCATATTGTCATACTATGTCACAAAGGGTGTTTGCAGGACTGAGCAAAAACCAAGATATCAGAGGTGACTGCAAAGCAGAACCTTAACCCACACAAATAGACATCTCAGATGTTACTGGAGCTTTGTCAATGGATGTCACTGGAGCTTTGAATGAACACAGTCTCCATCGAGTTCATCAACAGTGGGGATCAGGCCTATCAATTGGAGCACAAATTATGGGTCACTGTACTGGTGTTAACTCAAAGAGGGATAGGGTTCAAATGCTGTTGTGTACAATTATGCTAATAGCAATATACATAAAGATAGTTATGAAAAAGAAATTGAGTAGTTAATAAATTTCAATTATATATATAACACACACACATACACACACACACACACACATACAGTATGTACATACATACACACACACACATATAAACACACACACTGTCCAGTTCGGCAAACTCCCAAATGCCACCCCTGACTGGCCACATCCATCCCTCCCCTCCCACCCCACCCCTCCCTTCTCTGGCCCATTCATCATGCCAGGTAAGTGCAGGGCCCATGCAGAGGTTCAGGGAGGCCTACTGGAACTTCCAGAAGTCTCGAAATGGGCCTGAGGGCCTCCAGAGCCTAGGGAAAGCAGTTTTCGCCCTCCCGGAGGCTCAAAGAAAGCCTCCAGAGCCTGGGGAGGGTGAAAAAGATCCCCTCCCCCTGTGGTGCAGGAGGCCAACTAGACCACACCCACCATGGTCATGCCCACCCAGCAACGGGGCAGCGAACCCATGATCAACTTTCTACTGTCTAAATGTTTTTATGGCTGAGCTGGCAGTTTATTTCCCCTGGGAAACCACATTTTGGGGGGAAATAATTTATTTATGTTGAGTAGCAAAATTTTCTTTCTATTTCATCTTGAGTCACATGGTTCTGCCTGCCATCTTGATTTTCTCCCTCCCCCCCCCAAAAAAATAAGGGAGCCTAAGGCTACAAAACTTTGGCTAACTCAATATATTTGAACCATTTCTTCTAAACAGATGCAGTAACTTTTCAAAGATATCTACTTTTCATAAGACTTATACTTGTTTATTTTTCCACCTTATAATATATAAACACAGGGGTTTACTATTTGTGTATTTATAACCATCTCTCCGTGGTTTCCAAGTGTAACATCTACTAGACAATCATATGTCCTATTGGGTTCCCTTTGAGGGAAAGGTAGTGACATTTGATGTGACCAGAATGAATATTAAATTTTAGGCTGACCATATTTTTTATACCAATGCTGGATAGTCCTGTGATTATCTAAGTGTATATATATCATGCATAGAAAAATAATTATATTGGCTTATAATAATAAGTCCATATTTACATACCTAAACAGAATGACCCTGGATAGGAATGACTTCTGACTTCCCGCTGGCTTCCCCATTGATTTTGCTTATGGAAACATGGCAGGGAGCATTGGAAATTACAATCACTTGACTGTTGGGGATGCTGCAATGGTTGTGACTTTGTACATAAAGCTCATATGAACATCATGGAAATTTCAATTTTACAGGAATAATGGGGCCAATATTTTAATGCATTTCTTTAAATGATCAGATTTAAAATTTTAGATATTTTGATTCAAACATTGTTGCCATATAATGCATCGTTTGGCCTAATAGACTAGAAACAGATAAAGCCAACGAGGGTTTAGTAGCATATGAGTATAATATCTGTTAATTCTTGTTAATTCTTGTTTTTTAAAAAAGCATTTTAAACTCAATTCCTGTATAGTACAATATCAAGCAAAGCCATTTATCCTCCACCTAACCATTTGTGCATCTTTTTTTAAAAAAAAATCACACTGTATTTTGAACAACGGGTCATTCAGCTGGGTGGCTGTTCAGTCACACCATAAGACCTTTCCTCCTTTAATGATGGCCAATTTCTCTCAAGAGTTCCCAGCACTTAGCAAAATGTCATTCCTTCAAAGTCATTCATCCTGATATAGCATAAAATGTCACAAGCACAATGCAAAAATCATGCATTACCTATAGTTAGTCACAGTATGACTATCGACATTTCCGCTCCGGGTGATCAAATGTCAGGGCAGGGCAGTTGTTATCTCTGCAAATGACAGGATGCAGCTCCCCCATTGTTACTCCAATTTTCCCACTGGGTTGTACTAAAACCGTTCAGTCACATATCATACCAAAGATGGTAATAACACCTATGATATTTACAGGGGCAATGGACCAGCATGATATTTGTGGAGACAGAAGGATCTTCAGAGTGCCAGCTGATAATGTCCAAAGTAAAGTACTGGGAAGAAAGAGCAGAAACAGACCAAATTGGGGCAGGTAACGGGACTTTATTTTCTTTTAATGACCCTATGATCTCTTGCATTGAGGTGGAGTTGAGGTGACTGAACTGAGTGTTTACTGGCCAGATGCCCTTTCTGACACCTATATGGAGCTCATAGCAGATATTTTCTCTCTGCACCAGGGGTGGGTTCCTGCCAGTTTTAACCTCTTCTGTAGAAGAGGTTCTACCAATCTACAGTGCTGTTTAGAACCGGTTCCAGCTCCCTCCCCCTGTCCGTCTGCACGTCATCAAGATGAAGAGTGAGAGGAGGAATTCTGGGAGTTGAAGTCCACTAGTCTTAAAGCTGTCAAGTTTGAACACTCCTGGGGTTTTTTTTCCTAAAGGGTAGGGGTGCAAGGGTCTTGTAACTTGACAGCTTTAAGACTTGTATGCTTCAAATGCCAGAGTTTCTGAGCCAACATTTTGGTTGCTAAGTAAGAGCATTGTTAAGTGAGTTTCACCACATTTTATAAGTTGGCCACTCCCACCCAGTCACATGACTGCCAAGCCACTCACACTCAATCACATGGCTGGCAAGCAACTTCCTCCCGGTCACATGGCCAGCAAGCCACTCCCACCCAGTCACATGGCCAGCAAGCCACTCCCACAAAGCCACACCTACAGAAGACGTTCTAAAAATTTTTGAAACCCACCACTGCTCTGCACCCAGAGAGAGAAATACCTGCCTCTATCTAGGATCGAACTCACAGACTTCTGATTGTGAGGCGAGAGTTCTACCTCTAGGCTTGGTCAGGTAACAAGGCTAAACCATGGAAATTCCAATTTTCAGTGGCTACATAAGAGTTCGCCTTAATTTGCTCTAATTGGATTGGATTATACTCAGGCAGGGCACAGGACCAAAGATGGGATAGATCTGCTGCTGTTGGCCATCACTAAGATGGTGGCTCTTTGTTAGATGAATAACTCCAACTACACTCATCATCACTTTTATCGCTTGAGGAAAGGATGTGCAGCAATCAAAGGACATAGTACTTTCACAAGAATGGTTCTAGATAACTTACCTTTAGTAGAACAAAAGAAGTCAAATGGAACCTCTGAGCCACCATCACTGAATAATGTGATACTCAGAAAAGCTTATCAAATTGAAGATGAAGAAAGCAACACCTATTACCGTTGTGTTTCACAATTGCACTCTTAGAGTAGCACACTTTGCAAGGTGATTGTGAGATAAATGAAAGGACTTGATCACAGAAATCATGAGTTCCAGAACTACTGCAGGATTGGAATGGAGACAGCAGTCTACAAATGTGGCAGGAAATAGCAGTGATGCACAAAATACTGAAGATTAATTTGGATTCAGAGAACATTCAAGTTCCACCATTGGTTGAAAGGAACTAATCTAATTAGCTGGTCATTTTGCTCTGGCAGAAGTGGGGAGACTGCCTATGTTCAGATGCCCCCTTTACAGAGGTGGGTTCCTACCAGTTCGCACCTATTCGGTAGAACCGGTTCGTCAAATCTACCAAACCGGTTAGAAGAGGTTCCACCAGTGGACCAGGAAAGCAGGCCACACCTACAGAAGAGGTTCCAAAATTTTTTGAAACCCACCACTGCCCCTTTAGCTTACCAAGTTAAGCACCCCTTTTAAGCTATTACTCGGTTATGTATTTTGAATTAAAAGAAATTGCATACACAACTAATGTAGAAGTCCAATGTCCCTTGTCAACATGCAAAGGAGAAAGCAAATATGCTCATCAAGCCTGACACCATCGTTCAGCTTGGTAGGTCAGATTCAAGATAAATGGTTCTCAGTTTGAGCAACTTTAAGTGGTATGATGGCTGCAGAATCCTGGAAGTTGAAGTCTTCACATCCTAACATTACCAAGATTGTGGGGGAGGGAACCCCACTATTCTAGATGACTTCTATTAGAGATTTCCACCATTGCTGTTGTGAGGGTGGAAGTTTCAACCTAACCTAAACTCAGCAATGATTCACTCAAAAGTATCTCTTGTAATGATGGCTGAAAATGCCTGTTACTTAATAAAGCACCATCACTTACATATAGGATGACTAGACCGCAAACTTGGTTCTTCCATTGATCACAACTCACAAGCAAGTAGCATCAGAAAACCTGGATCCAGATAACCTGAAAGATGCAACTGGACTTTCTTAGCGTTTTCTTTGAAAACCTTTTGATTCTCATCCAAGAAGCTTCTTCAGTTCTAACTGACTGGTGGGGAATGAAAGAATTTATATTTATATTCTTTGCAGTCATCTGGTCATTTAGCACTCTGGGGGTTGATCGTTAATTCTCTTAGGGGTCTTGAAACCACTTGGGGGTTCATCTTTATCCTCAGAGTCATTTGAATCTGAGTGTAAACCCAAATCCTAAGCCAATGATAGCAAAACTATGGCACACGTATCTCTGCGGGCATGTGAGCTGTCGCCCCAGCTCAGCTCCATGGTGCAAGTGCATGCGCCTCCCACCAGCCAGCTGATTTTTGGGTCGTGCGCGCATGCACGGCGTTGGGTCGCACATGGGTGTAGGCACGACAACAAAAAGGATAGCCATCACTGTCTTAAGCAGATCCTGCTAGCATGCTGGATGATTTGTTCATTTTTTTCCCCCTATGCTTCTGTGAGGGTAGATCCATATGGAATATTTTAGCAATAGCAATAGCAGTTAGACTTATATACCACTTCATAGGGCTTTCAGCCCTCTCTAAGCGGTTTTGCAGAGTCAGCATATCGCCCCCACAGTCTGGGTCCTCATTTCACCCACCTTGGAAGGATGGAAGGCTGAGTCAACCTTGAGCCGGTGAGATTAGAACCGCTGAACTGCAGATAGCAGTCAGCTGAAGTGGCCTGCAGTACTGCACCCTAACCACTGCGCCACCTCAGCTCTTTTGATGCAGGTCTTGCTTTAGATACAGTATATACACTTGAAATGGCAGATAACTAAATCATAATCTAAATCATATATAGTGATTAAGGAAACAAGCTAGAAATTAGAAGTCTGTAAGTTGTGGTTCTACTTTAGCTACCAAGCCAGCTGGTTGACCTTGAGCCTGTCATACTCACTTAGCCCTAGGAAGCAAACAATGGAAAATCATTTCTGAAATCTTGTCAACAAAGCTGCAGGGACTTGTCCAGGGAGTCGCCAGGAGTCAGCACTTATTTGAAGGCACACAAAAAAAGAGAGAGAGAGAGAAATCTAGATAATTGCTTAGGTGACTTCTTCACTTTAATACGTCTGTCACTATTTTGGGGGAATTGAGAATTAATCGGCTCACAGCAAACTAATACGGACAGTTTTCCACAGAGAACTGGTCCATCTGTTTTACTCCAGTTATTTTGATAATTGTTTTCTGTTACTCTTGTACAATTCCTAGTTTTTGTTTTATGAATTTTGTGACGTTTAAAATACTTTATTTGTAAGCGGCCTCAAAAATAAGTTTGGAGGCATATTAAATGGAACAATGAGACATTTTGACGCTTAAAAGTCTTAACTTAGAGCGGAGAATTTGAAGAAGTAATTCATCCCTTGTAGTCTTTCGGGCAAAAAACATCGTCCTCAACAACTTTTAAAATTATAACTATACCTGGTCTATTTAATTGTCGGATGAAGCACATAGGACACAGAATAGACCCCCTTACACTGATTATAGCTCATAAATATGCATCAGGAGAAGTGAGACCTTGAGTCAGAAGCCATATTCATATACCCTGCAGTGCACTAAACCAAATCAAGTCAAGATATATTAACACAGCATGCTCAGGTTGGTGAGTGTAACCTTGTTTAAGCTGTGTCTGTGTGAGCATGCAACTTTGCATGTTTTAGAAAACTAATTCATCTGATTAATTTAGGGTTCAGTATAGAACATGGGGATAAGATAACATAGAACTTATTCTAACATAGAATAAGGGGCATGGTGGCTCAGTGGCTAAGACGCTGAGCTTGTCGATCAGAAAGGTTGGCAGTTCAGCGGTTTGAATCCCTAGTGGTCCGTAACATTCCCGTTACTTGTCTCAGCTTCTGCCAACCTAGCAGTTCAAAGCATGTAAAATGCAAGTAGAAAAATAGGGACCACCTTTGGTGGGAAGGTAGCAGCATTCTGTGCACCTTCAGCCACATGACCACGGATACGTCTTCGGACAGCACTGGCTCTTCAGCTTTGAAATGGAGATGAGCACCGCCTGTATTCCATACAGGTAATCCTTGACTTATGACCGGTCGCTTAGTGACTGTTGCAAGTTACAAAAGACTCCAAAAATGGGATTTACAACTCAGATTTAAAGTTCCAACATCCACTCCATCCCCCCACCCCCCACAGTCATAAGATCACATTTGGGGCATTTGGCAACTGGCCAACATTTACGGCGGTTTGCAAAACCCTGCTGTCATATGTTCAGAAAATTTATGACACTTTTGCCAGACTCTGGCATTTATTTCTGCTTTCTGGTAAAAATTGCCTCATCGTGAACAATGGTATAGGAGATGACCAGGCTGAGTTTCAACCAACCAATTTGGTACATAGGAATGTACCTCCTGGTACATAGGAATCACCAAGAATAAAACTTAATTGAAAGATCCATTTAGGCACAGCAGAAGCAAAGTTAGCTCTGAGGTTTTCCCATGAAAATCTGTCAGAATTTGTTGCAGAAAAATCAAATCCAGAAAGCACACACTGATAACTGATTCAGCTGATTCATTAACTTCTTTATATACATAAGAATAGATGAATAAATGTACAATACCAACAGGTGGTTCTTCCAAGTAAATACAAGGCAGGAGAGTTACAGGCAAACACAAGCAGTTAGTTTCATATCAGCAGACAAGCCCAGACAGACTGCTAGTGTTACTTCTCAGAGCAAGAGATTAAGAGTTTATAGACTACTTTCAGTTTCAATTCTTAGTTAAGCCACACCCAGACACCAAGCTTAAGTTTCTGTTTCCAAAACAGCCCTCATTGGTTGAGCCAGTGGCTATCCCTATTCATTAGCTGATCTATTCCATTCTATGAATATTCATACTCTGACAAAATCTACATAGGTAAAACGCCCTACAGTTCATTTCCCACCAATTACAGTGAGTATTTTTGTTTTGGGAAAACAATCTGCTCCATCTGGTAACTCCAAGGACTTGGCCTTATCTCCTCTCCAGTAGCAGATGGCTGTCATGCATTCCTTAGCTTCCTCCCACCCTAGGAATCTACTACCTCCTCCCATTTCTGTTTGGCAAACTGCAAGCTGAAGGTTGATTTGGAAACGAAGAAAGTGAGTCGACTTTGATGCTAAGCTCAAGGCAGGGATCAAATGGTTAATCAGTCATGAGTTCCTTCATGCCTACAAGAGATCTAAGTCCAGTCCACCTTGAATTCCATTGACTCTTATCTACAATCAATTCACCTTGACTGTTAGCAATTCAGATCCTTGTAGGGAGCTTAAGCTTGCAATAAATCTTTATGCTCATTCGAACTGCCTGATTCTCCTGATTTTCCTGGCAGAAATGGGTTCACTTAATAACCACTGTGTTAGCTTAACAACCTTCCCAAAAAATTGTAAAATTGGTGACAATCACATGGTGACCTGCTTTGCAACTGTCACAAATTATGATCAAAATTGTAGCCTCAATTACAGCAATACATCTAGGACTACCTGTAATAAAATTAATCTTGTTGTGTTACTAATCCAAGATCTCCCAGGGAGCTTTATGACCGAACATAGAAGATGCCCGCATTGTTGGTTTTTATTTAGGTGTGTATCCCATACTGTATTTTATTCAGGAGCTCTTAACTCTATATACGACTCACTCCTTCTATCCTATGGGTAGTTAGGCTGAGAGAGAGAATAACTGATCCAAATCATTCAGTGAGTTTCTGTGGCTGAGAATAGGCTAGAAGGTCAGTTTTCCTGCTCCTAGGCCAACAATTTGACTACACTACTACATCACACAGGCTTTATGGTAGCTCATATAACAGAATAACAAACAGACAATCACAATAAGAGAATAACAGAGTTGGAAGGATCCTTAAAGGTCTTCTAGTCCAACCTCCTGCTGAAGCGGAAGACGCTATAACAATGATGGCAAACTTATGGCACACGTGGCACACGTGGCACACAGAGATTTCTCTGCAGGCACACCAGACATCGCCCCAGCTCAGCTCCACTGTGCATGTGCACGCACCTCCCATTGGCCAGCTGGTCTCCAGGTCTCTGCCGTACATGCGTGGGGGCGGGGTGCATGCAGGGGACACACACTAGCCTTCTCCAACTTGGTGTTCTCCAGCCATCTTAAACAAGGTCTGGGAATAATAAATCTTGAAGGCATAAGATTTGGGAGAGCTTCTGTAATAACTACACAACATTGCATTGCCTCTCTCTGTTTCACAGATAGCTAGAGGTAAAACACATGAGCTTCTAAGAAAGGCTTTTTAGCTTATGGTGCAATCTTCCAGATCCATCACCTTGTGTTTTAGTCAACGGTGAAAACACAAAGGCTTTGGGTAAAATGAATAGCGCACAGCAGCAATACATGTACATTGGCAGGGCATAGTTATTTATTTTCTTTTTGGATGCTATTGCTTTATTGTTTTATGTTGGTACAATTTTATACTGTTTTTAGAATTCATCTCCCCTTGGGATGGAAACGCAGACAGTGAATACATAAGCGGTGATATGCAAAGTAGCCCCCTTTGAAAAGATTTGAAAGGTTTAGTTTCAACTTGTAGCAATCTCTGTTCCAAATTTCCACCTAGTTGAAAGCAAACTCTTAGTTGCAGAAGAGCTATTACCAGTTGGGAGTTCTTTCAAGCCCAGCTGATGCCTTTGTTATGCCAACCTTCACACCTGGCTATCTACTCTTGGAAGTCATGTGAATGCCATCTCTGTTGGCATTATGGCCACAGATGTTTTCATGATGCCTACAATATCTCTGCTGGAGCTTTCTAAGTTCCCCTTGACGAACAGATGCCAGTCAGAAAGCTCGGTACCATAGAAGAAAGAGAAAATTTATAGTTCTCGGCATCTGAGGTGGAGGATGGCAAGCCGTACAACAGCTGCTTGCAAATTCAGAAGCAGCACACATCCACTTGTCAATTCAGAATCTGTGGGATGCCTTCATAAATGACAGCTCTATAGAATTTGTTCAGCTATGTATTCAAAAGCTGTCATCGTTGCTTAAGCCTACCCAAGTCCTGCTGTGCTGCCTCATTGTGGCAGGAAGGTTCTTCCTGGGAGGGATGAGTGAAAAATGCTGGAACTGTATACCATGAGTACATAATCCCAGCAGGGTCACCCAAGGTGTAAAGGTTATCCTAGCCGTCCATCGAAAGCAAGGAGGCACCAATATTGGGCAGAAGGGGTGGAAAGATGCAGCAAATAGATCATAGCAAAGACAACGAAAAAGTTCATTCTACTGTATAATATATAGGCACTCCTGTGTTTTGCCCACGGATAAAAAAATATATAAAAAGACAATGAATTGGAAGATCTAAAGATCTAAAGGCAGATGATCCTGGAGAAAAACCTATCTACATGGTTGCTAAGAGGCAATGCCAATGTCAATATGGTCAATCAATCAATCAATCAATCAATCTGTGCTTTAAAAAAGAGAAACAGTGGATGTGTCCTTATGCAACCAGATAGGCCAAGGCTATGGAGCTTTAGTCTGACCAAGTGATTTATCCTTTATGATGACTTAGAACTGGATCACCATCTAAGCTGACACCACCCAGAGCATAGTGCAAGATTGGAAGATGTGGAGACACCTGGCCCACAGAATTGCCAAGAGTTGGACATGACTGAATGGATATCTTCTTCTTCTTCTTCTTCTTCTTCTTCTTCTTCTTCTTCTTCTTCTTCTTCTTCTTCTTCTTCTTCTTCTTCTTCTTCTCCTCCTCCTCCTCCTCCTCCTTCTCTTTCTCCTTCTTACTCCTCCTCCTCCTCCTCCCCCTCCTCTTCCCCTCTTCCTCCTCTTCCTCTTCTTCAAAATATCATGCATTCATGAACAATGAACAAGCTTCATCAATCAAGGGAGACACATGACAGACTGAAATAAAATGTTCTCTCAAAAACTGGCTAAAAATAGGCCTGGCCTTGTCAACAGTATTTCATAAAAACATACTGGAAGTAGGAATTTAGGCTACCAGGTCCAACCACTTGCTCAATTTAGAAATCCAACTTGAAGCATCTACTGTATGACAGATGCTGTCCAGATTTTCCTTGGGACCAATCAGTGAAGGGGGTTGCATCATTTCTCTTTATCACTGGTTTCATTGTCCCAATACTTTTACCATTAGGATTTCACCTCCTAACTTGTAGTTATTTTAAGATCATTATTTGGCATCCTGAACTCTAGAGTTGTAAGGAATGAATTTGGACTTATTTTCTGGAAAAAAAAATTCAAAGTTCATCTGTGATATCAAGTGAGTTAAAAACTTGAGAAGAATTATTCAGTGTGCTATCGGCAGTTTAAAAAAAAATCACCAGTGCAGATTACAACTGAAAGACGTTTTTTGACTTTGACAAAGAGGCAGAACAAGAGAAATTCAGAAGTGATCAAGGAATCATTTCTGGAAAGGAGGAAGCAAAACCTGTGAGGTTGAAGTAATCAGATAGAATTCCCCCATACACAGTCATATATGTTTGTATATTGGAATTCTAACAACAACAACAACAACAACAACCTTTATTGTCATTGTACATATATACAACAAAATCAATTTAGCTTCTACTGGTGCAATCCATAACAAAATAAAAAAAAACATGAACATTATTTTATCAAATAATATATTATTAAATATGAAATGACCCATATTTGGATTCCAGTAGATCCAAATATGAAATGATCTACCGGTGCAATCCATAACAAAATACAAAAAACATGGATAATATATTATCAAATACGAAATAGTTTGATAATAATATATTATCAAATCATTTCATATTTAACTCCAAAACATTTCTGTTTTCAGCATATCTTCCCTTCATATTATGTACATTTTGGACATTCCTAGATTTTAAAAAAAATATGGTATCAATCTAGTCATTTCTCCTTATGGTTCAAGGTAGCACCCATTATCCACTCTGAAGACATCATCCTGGGCTTTGTCCATCATTAGCTGGAATAGAATGATAGAATCATAGGGCTGAAGCCTTTCCTCCCTCTTTGGAGGACTACTTTGGAGGTCTTCTTGTCCAACTGGATATTGAAGATGGAGCTGTTTAAATGGTCATAAATGTATTTATAGACAAAATAAGTTAACAATAAAAAAGTGAAAAAGAGTACTAGTTGTCTGTTTGGTCACCAAACAAATCTTTGAAAGAAATCTTTGAAAGCAGGTGACATTTCTGATCTTGACATGACCATCCCTCTTTTTTCTCACCATCAATTTTCTTGGAAACATTTAATTTTGGGATCCAAGCTCTGATGAAAAGAAATGTTGACCACCTTTTAAACAAAGTATTTAGGATCTTTTTCCTTCGCCGTGTATCAAAACGGTGCATAATGTACAAGAATTTTGCCCTGTTTTGTCTCCTCACAACTGGAAAAGATGTTTATCTGTGCTGGTGTGGGTATTTTTTCCTTTCACACTTTTTTTTAAAAAAAGGATCCCCTGAAAGACATCATTTCTCCATTATGTCTAGGTATATGAAGTTCATTGTGGTGGCTTGACAAGATTACCTAGGAGACCCTTTCAATTTTTATGGCTTTATTAGAAGAATACCATGGTGAGCCAGAGCTCAGGGCTTAGGGCTCTCCAAAGGGGTGATTTGCTTCAATCAAAGTTTGAGTGAAGCGTTCCCTTGAAGATGCTTCATGAATCTTCATGGCCCTTTTGCTTCTGAGAATGAAGTACACCAACCACATTACTTTATAGTATCTCAGCCTTCTCCCGAGGAAGAAGATGGAAACCTTTTTTTTTAGTAAGTACTGCAGGAAAGAGTAGTGGCTTTGGATCATGCTATGGGGTTTTGAATGTCTTGAAACTACCCAGCCTGGCAGCTATTTGCTGGAAAAAGAGAGGAGGCCACAAAGCAACTTGTGTCAATAGCAATCACAATAGTACTTAGACTTATATTCCACTTTACAGTGCTCTACAGCACTCTCTAAGCAGTTTACAGGGTCAGCCTATTGGCCCCAATAATTTTGGCTCTTCATTTTACCCACCTCAGAACCTGCTGAATTTCAACCCTGTGGAGTCCCCACAATTTTTGGAGGCAAGCTGTTAATTGTTCCCACTGTCAGGAAATTTGTTCTTAGTTCTAGATTGATTCTTGCCTTGATTAATTTCCATCCATTGCTTCTTGTCCTGCCCTCAGGTTCTTTGGAGAATAGCTTGATCTCCCTGTTCTTTGTGGCAGCCCCTGAGATATTGGGACACTGATATCATGTGACCCCCTAGTTCTTATTTTCACTAGGTTAGACATACCCAGTTCCTGAGACCTTTCTCCATATGTTCTCGCCTTCAACACTCTATTCATCTTGGTTGCTGTTCTTTCCAACAGTTTATGCTATTTGTAGTCAATCTTCCTGAGTGTCCTCCTTCTAACATTTCTGTTGTGGCCCAGCAGGTGCCGTTGGAGCTGCCACCAGACTCCGACAGTTAGGGGCCCTCTGAGTCGGCTCTGGAGGATGTGGAGGACGCTGGACAGGTTTCCGACTCCGAGCAGGGCGCAGAGAGGCTGGTTGGCCACCAGGAGGGACCTGTGCCTTGGACCAGTGTGGAGGAGACAAGGGAGAGTGAGCTGGAGGCCAGTAGTGAGTTGTTCCTGGATGCATGCCATCAAAGAGCTACTAGGTGTCAGGAACAATTACGCAATTACAGGAGGTGATTGTACTCAGCTGTTGGTCATTAGGCTCCTCTCCAGACTATAAAAAGCTACTTGTGCCCATGGCCCTCTTTGCAGAAGTCAACGCAGGATTGAATATAAGACATTACTGAGAGCTTGGCAGGCTGGATTGCTGCCAAGCCTTATCTGTGTTTATTGCTGCCTGAGTTTGTCTGAGTTGCTGCCAAGGTACTTATCTGCTTGTTCTGCTTGGCTTTCAGCCACCGAGATTTTGGTGTCTTGCTATTAAAGTACATTCCAGTTAAGCTTGTCTCGGCATTCGTTACTGGATGGAGGAGGGGGGTCAGAACAATTTCATAGGTAGAAACATCTGACTGTTTAATTCTTCTTCTGCAAACTATATTGTTTATTTAAACAACCCCTTTCTATTATTGATGGAAAAAAAGCATATGGTATGCTGGGATGCATAGAGAATGTACCCCAGAAAAGATGGCTATTGATGATGAGGGAAAAAAAAAGACAACAGCCAATTTAGATGGTGACTGGGCAGATCCATAGAGGTTCAAACTACTCTAGTCTTTTACTTCTGTAATTCTGTTGATTATTTCTGTAACCACAGGCACATAGTACAAGCTGCTGCAGAAAAAATAGTAGAAAAGCACTATGGTTAGAAGGGCATTTCCCCCCATATATTCTTATTTAAAATCCCCCGCAAATTTCTGCAATGTGATCTTGCAGAGTCTACATGGCCTTCAAGCTACAAATTGATTGTCCATTC
Source organism: Thamnophis sirtalis (assembly GCF_051295495.1). Lineage (NCBI taxonomy): Eukaryota > Metazoa > Chordata > Lepidosauria > Squamata > Natricidae > Thamnophis > Thamnophis sirtalis. Next base: position 12,599,773 of record NW_028261391.1, read on the forward strand.
TTGATTTAAGCAAGAAATGCAACCAGTGGTGGGTTTCAAAAATTGTTCGAGCCTACTCTGTGGGTGTGACCTCCTTTGTGGGAGTGGCTTGCCACCCATGTGACCGGATGGGAGTGGCTTGCCAACCCATGTGACCGGATATGAAGTTGCCGACGACACTTGTCAGAACCACCTTAAATTACCTCACACCCAGCACTGGCATGCATAAGAATAGGATGTAAACTTGTTTTTTAAAAGGCATCTTTGGTTTGCGTTAAAACAACTTCAACACACACAATGTTCTGATTGCACCACAAACGCAGTAGTCATCCTTACCTTTCACAGAGGCACTGAGTTTTATAAATATGAGCATGATAGTGTTGAATAATAATATCCAAGGACCAGTGGTGGGTTTCAAAAATTTTTGGAACCTCTTCTGTAGGTGTGGCCTTCTTTCCGGGTCCACTGGTGGAACCTCTTCTAACCGGCTCGGTAGATTTGACAAACCGGCTCTACCGAATAGGTGCGAACTGGTAGGAACCTACCTCTGAATGCAACATATTACATTATCACAGGGAGAATGGTAACTGAATAAAGCTAGGAGCCTGTTCAAGTTGGTAAAAAGCCAGGGCTAACAATTAATGGGCAAATTATTGGATCAATCTCTCATTTCTCTTATCTGCTTACATTTAATTCCTCTTTTGAACCAGCAAGCTCATTATATTGAATCCCTTAAATAGGGCCAAAGTATGAATAGATCATCATGGAGAAGGAATGCCTTGAGTTAAGGCAACATGATTTGGCTTTGCATTGATTCTGTAAAGATTCTCAGTCATCCAGCTCATGGTTGTCCCAAAAGTGTTTTTTCAGGAGGCAATTCAATTTTCTTGGTTTTTTTTATTTGAAGCCGTTTCACTTCTCATCCAAGGAACTTCTTCAGCTCTAGCTGGATGGTGGGGAATGGAAAGATTTATACTCCTTGCAGATAGCTGGTCATTTGCATTCTTTTGGAGAGTCACTGAGGCCACCTGGATGTTTATCTGCGAGACCATCTATGTCAAAATTGAACATCCCTCTCTCAACAGAGGGGGAAGGATATAACATCATCTATCTCCAATCTAAAACAGTTCAACAGTTCCAAGAAGGCTCCACACCCATTTGCACTGCTCAGGTGACCCCGAGGACCCAGATAAATCTCCAGGTGACCGTAACAACCTACTAAAAGAATGCAAATGACCAATCTACAAGGAGTATAAATCCTTCCATTCCCCACCATCCAGTCAGAGCTGAAGATGCTTCTTGGATGAGAAGTGAAATGTCTTCAAAGAAAAAACAAGAAAGTCCAGTTGCCTCCTGAAAAAGCACCTTTGGGACAACCATGACTTGGATGACTGAGAATCTCTACAGACTTTTAGCTATGCAATTTGGGATGAACATTCCTTTGAATGGTACAGGAGAGCATGAATGAATTTCCAGAAAAATTGCAGACTATAGGAACCATTAGGAACCACCACTGCTCAGGTGACCCCCGAGGACACAGATGACATTGATTGTATGAAGAGGGCTTCTCTTTTACATTAAGACCTGCCAGCAACATCTGCACAGGAAAATGTGCAATGGTCCAGCTAGACGCCTCCACGGAAAATGTGCAAACTTCTCACGAGGATCAGCAAATGAGTCAGGCCTGCAGCATAACAAAATCTGAGAGCGCACGATTATATTGCAACAAAAAGAAACCCTATGTGCTTTGTAACTCCACGAAATGAGAGATGAGCCAACTCTAATCACCACTAGCAGCTGGTTTAATATAATATTTTTGTTGGTGAGCCATGATATTGGACAATTTGTAAAATAGCACAGTTTGTCAGACTGATCGACCAGGGCTAATTTTTGACACTTACATTTTCAACTCCAATGATTTCTAGTTCTTGATTGCGAATGGGAGGCTCGTGAGAAGCAACATGTGGGTTTAAATTCCTGCAGATGGCAGTGTTCCACTGAGGACTGAAAGGAAACGGAAGGCATTCACATTTCAGAACAGCTTCCTCCTGGAGTGCCTAATGGAAGACCCCCCCCCCCCCATTATGGTAATGCCATTGTAAAGGATAGTTTCTGGAAAGAGAATCCAAACACGTAAATAAATACTAGCAAACTGAGTAGACTTTCTTCATGCCTGGGTATTCCTGTTGATCCTGTTAAAAATGTTCATCCTGCAAAACAATGACCTATTATTTCCTTTTTGCTGTAGGATTTGGATTAGAAAGCTGGCAGGGATATTTTCTGGCTATTAATTACAAAGTTTAAAGGTGTTTCATGAGTACAATGATTGGGTGTTTCCTTTTTTGGGGGGTGGAATCTATTACCTTATTGTTTCCTCTTTTAATTAAAAAAATAATTTTACAGTTTAATATGTCATTAATATGCAATTCTGGGTGGCATCCAGCCAATAAACACTCAGCTCCATCTAGTCACCCCGACTCTACCCCAAATTAAGGGATTATAGGATCATAAAAAGGGAGTAATATGTATCCTTTACATTTTAGATCTGTCCATCAATAGAGATCATCTCATTCATTCATTGCATGATCCCCCTTTACTTTCCCCCTTCCTTCCTTCCTTCCTTCCTTCCTTCCTTCCTTCCTTCCTTCCTTCCTTCCTTCCTTCCTTCCTTCCTTCCTTCCTTCCTTCCTGTTCTGACCTAGGCTTCCCAAAAGCATGAAGCTGACTCTTTGTCCCAATAAAACCCCTTTTTATTTAGTTTAAAGTGAATTCCTCTCCAGCAAAGTCCTGGCCATCAGTACCTTTCAAGAGATTTCACAACTACAGATCTTTATCAAGCTTGGAGAGCTGCCAGGCTGATATCTTCCAAACGCCACTCTGTAGCAGACAATAGTTGGCAAGAAGTCAGAAACAGATCTTCACCCTAATGAATTGAACTAATTGTCTCCTGCAAACTCCCCTCCCCTTTCACTCCTTTTTATTCCCTATGGGAGGGGCCATTTACCATCCACCTGTGGCTTTACTCCTGAGTCGGCCCTTGTTCCTTAGCTGTTCCCTTCTCCTGGCAGCTCTGCACATGGACACACTGGGAACAGGCTCCAGCTGTTCTTCTGCCCCACTGATGTCTGATTCCAAAGGCGGCTGATAACCAGCATACGGCTCTGGTCCCCTCTCTGCCTCTGACACAGAGCCCTCATCAGAGCCTTCTCCAGACTCCAGGACTGGCCCATGTTCCTCCCCAACCTCCTCAGTGTCTGAATCTGCCACCAGCTCCGCTGGCCACTGGTGGCCACAACACTTGTTTCCCAAGAAGCTAGAATTGTCACCCTAATGTGTTGCTTCTGGAATGCTATATTTCATTTCATTTATACTCCATATTATATCATTTTGGTACTCTTTACTAACTATTTCGATCTTTATCGTATTTCTGTCTCGATAGTCTTCCAAGGCACCATATCTAGTTCACATCACAACACCTTGAAGAAAGTTAGGCTGACTGTAAGATTAATGATCTCTCGGCTTCAGAAGAGAACAGGGACATAACTTTTTGTGGCCTCAGACAACCTTGTCTGGGCACAGCAGCTAGGTTCGGTCATATCTTGTTAGTACTTCAGGGGGGGGGGGGCTTTAAGGAAATACCAGTGCTGTAAACTAGACAGAAAAAAGACAATGTGCAAACTGCTTTGGTAGCATTTGCCAAGAAAAGTCGATGGGCACGTCTATTGAGTTACTGAAAGTTGACCTTGAGTTCTGTCTGATCTAATCTGGTATTCTAAAACTATCTTCATGCTGATTTTGAAGTTGAAACTAAAAAGTCTGCATTTTAGCAGAAGTCACAGGAATATAACTGTTTGTTCCATCACACTTGATCTCTACAGAAATCGAGATAAACAAAGGCCTCATGGGATGCCTAAATGCAACAGTGTTTGTGAGAAATCACTGCCTTTAATAGAATGATGAAAGCTTCACAGTGTCTTGTCTCAAGCTCTGTCCTTTCTGAGTATCCAGGCAAAAATCATGACAGACATAGAAAAGAGGTGGAGCTTAGGTGGCAATACCACAATTCTGCTTCCATCAGCTTGACCCACCTTGATTCCTGTAGACCCTGCTGTCTGAATGTTAGCCAGCCAAACTTTATCTGTTACAAATTCTTGTGATTTTACCCACTGAGAAAAATATCTTCTGGAAAAATATATATACCAGTAATATTTGACCAAGCCGTGTTGTTAAATTCATCTCTGCAGATGCTACCACCTGGATGATGTTCTGTAGAAAAAGCTAAGGAGATTGAACTAAGTAAGAGTTTGGAGAAGAAACTTGTTGATTTATGACCATTAAAGCCAGAGGTGGGCATCACATAACATAACAAATGGTTTGCCCAGAACCGAAAATGCACCTGGCCAGATCTGCCACCTAAAACACAATGCTCTGTTTTGGCTTCCACATGCCCTGTTTTTGGAATCGGGGAGGAAAGCGTTTTCAGAACGGCAGTGCCGCAATCCCCTCTCCAATTCCAAAAACGGGGCATGCGGAGGCCATTAAAGTGCATCACGTTTCAGGTGACAGATTTTGCCAGGAGGGAAAAGAAGGTGAGTCTGCAGAGAAGGAGGAGGAGGAGGGCGTGTGGCTCTGGGATGTGCATCGGGGAACCGGAGTGGAAAGCATTTTAAGGTGGCAGCGCGGGCTGGAACCGCCCACTGCCTGAAACGCAATGCACTGTTTTGGCCTCCGTGCACCCCGTTTTTGGAATCGGAGAGGAAATCATTTTTGGGTGGCAGCGCCAAATGACCTGATGCTGCATGAGTGCAATTATATAGGGATAGGATAGTGCCAGGGCAGGTGGGCAAACCCAACTGCTTGTCGGAACTACTGGTTCACCTGAACTGGTCCAAACCCACAGCAGCCCACCTCTGGTTAAAGCTCTTTATGGCACAAGTACAGGCTACTTGTGTCATCCCAGTGGGATTGGCCCACTCCACTCATTCTGGCAGAAAGGGCCTGCTCTGGACCTGTTCAGCCAAGGAATTCCAGCTGTCAGGATCCAAGAGAAGGGCTTTTTCTGCTGTGGCTCCCTGCTTTTTGGAGCATCATGTATCTTGAGGTGAGATCTGCCTTCACCCTCTTGGACTTCTGTAAGAACCTCAAAACCTGACTGTGTCAACAGGCCAAGGGTCCTAATGTGGGCATTACATGTTGGAAATGGTTAGTGGAGTAGGAAAAAGATCCTACCTTCACCCCATAGGTTTCTGATTCTTAAGAATAACAGAATAACAGAGTTGTCCTTTTAGTCCAGGCAGGAAACCCTATATCATTTCAATCAAATAGTTGTCCAATCTCTTCTTAAAGACCCCCAGTGTTGGAGCACACAGAATTTCTGGAAGCAAAGTCATTCCACTGATTAATTGTTCCGACTATCAGGAAATTCCTCCTTGGTTCTAGGTTGCTTCTCTCTTTGATTAGTTTCCACCCATTGTTTCTTGTCCCTACCCTCAGGGGCTTTGGAGAATAGGTTGCCCCACCCCCCTTTGTGGCAGCCCTTTAGATATTGGAACTTGTTTTGTAACTTCTTTCATTTTGATTTATTTAATATTTTAAAGTTTTGTACCTCTGCTTTTACAGGGGATGCGGTGGCTCAGCGGCTAAGATGCTGAGCTTGTTGATCAGAAAGGTTGATAGTTCAGCAGTTTGAATCCCTACCAACAGAGTGAGCTTCTGCTACTTGTTCCAGCTTCTGTCAACCTAGTAGTTCGGAAGCATGTAAAAGTACAAGTAGAAAAAAATAGAAACCACCTTTGATGAGAAGGTAACAGTGTTCCGTGTGCCTTCAGCGTTTAGTCATGCCAGCCACATGACCACTGAGACGTCTTCGGACAGCGCTGGCTCTTCGGCTTTGAAAAGGAGATGAGCACCGCCCCCTAGAGTCGGGAATGGCTAACATATATGTGCGATGGCAACCTTTACCTTTTACCTCTGCTTTTCTGATGTTTGTAAGTAATCTAGAGTCACTTGTCAATAAGATGAGAGACATTTCATTTTAAACAAACAAACTTGATCTTGTAGGCTATAAACCTGAAAGTTATTTTTTTAAACATCTAGAAGAATCCAGTGGCAAACTATTTCCCCATTGTTGCAAAGAAAACTTGCACAAATGTGATCACACTGGCACCTGGAGACAGACTCGACTCCAGAGTCTGCTTTTTGTTCTCATAAATCAGGTTTTTTTAGTCAAGTTCAGGGGGGTCGGTGAACTTGGATGGGGGAAAAATTACAAGCTTATTTTCACTAACCTCTAAGTGAACTGTAGCTTTTCATTCAATAATGAATGTAAGCAATCAAGTAATTTATGGCCTCTAGACTCCAAAAAGGCTTGAACGTAATTTGTTTCCTTTGTAATACAATCTATATCTCTGTATATTATGCATACAAACACATCTTTCTAAGAAGCAGTCTGTAGGTTTCACTAGACTATTAAAAGAGGTCCCTGGCACAAAAAGGTTAAGGACCCCTGTTATAAATAATCAGCTGAGTGAGTAATGAATGTCTCCAATTTTGCAGGGATTATAATGAGACTGCCTGGAATTGCACAACATGCTTAACCGGGTTAGTTAATGATCTAGCAGCTGTGTTCACATATGGGACTCTCAGCTAATTTTAACAATGGGTAGTTACTGTTGTCTGGGGCGGGAAGCTTAGCCAGTTGCATAAACCTGGCCTACTTCATTAGTTTATGATTTGAGATGCAAACTTAGAAAACGAGTTTTGTAAAATATTCCCAATTTTAAAATAAATCAAGTAAAATTGCCATCCCACATTTGCCTTCCTTACCTGGGTTTTCTTACCTTCCTTGTAACAGAAATAGTCTCCAAAGATACGCAGCAGCTTCAGGGATATCTTTCCAATTTTCCTCCATCACTTTTTGCTCTGATGCCCTGTTTCTCAGTTGGTTAGTGGTAAATAGCCAGCTCAGGGTTGACTCAGCCTTCCATCCTTCTGAGGTGGGTAAAATGAGGACCCAGATTGTGTGGGCGATATGCTGACTCTGTAAACTGCTTAGAGAGGGCTGAAAGCCCTATGAAGCGGTATATAAGTCTAACTGCTATTGCTATTGCTAAAAAGCACCCTCTACTATGAGGCAGAAGAACTGTGTGCCTCACCTACCTTGGGATTTTTTAGGCTTTTAACCCTCGCTTAACTCTGCTCAAGTGATCATAAAACGCTTTAGAAGTCAGACGAGGCACACAGATGAGGCACACAGTTCTCCTGCCTCATAGTAGAGGGCGCTTTTTAGAGGCTTTTTTAAACAGTTAGGCAGTTATTCACGGTGAGGCAGCAGCTAGCTAGCCTCACCTCAGCACTCACCTTTTTCCTTTTACATTTATTTTCCTTTTCATGATCACAGTGGTGAGGCTGTGCCTCCCCTGCCTCCCCTGACTGCACGTCACTGCACTGGAACAGAGACATGTTAACAAGGTCAGCCAATGTATAGGCATGGCAATTGGGTCAGCCAATGGGAACTATTTGGTGACTAAGAGCCATGCTAGATGGCTTGGAGCCTGGGCGTGGCTTACCTGTGTAGCTCTGAGTCTGTGCAAGTGAACTAATCTAGTCTGCTCTCTGAATTGAAACTGAAACTAGTCTGTCTGCAATGCTGAACACTGAACTGAAAAATGAAACTGTTCTCTGCTGTTGGTATTGCATATATATTCTTATATACAAAGAAGTTTTCTTACTTAAATAAATCTTGCTGAATCAGTTATCTTTGTGTGCTTTCTGGATTTGATTTTTGCAACAAACTCTGACATGTCCCACCTAAGGCAGGAAAGCCGGTGAGGTGACTTGGGGCCAATTACTCTGTCTCAGCCCAATCTAACTCAAAGGGTTGTTGTGGTGGAGAAAAATATGAGGAGGAAGGAATATTAGGTATGTTCCAGTGGTGGGTTTCAAAATATTTTAGAACCTCTTCTGTAGGTGTGGCCTGCTTTGTGGGAGTGGTTTGCTGGCCATGTGACCAGGTGGGCTTGCCAGGCATGTGACTGGGTGGGTGTGGCCAACTTGTAAAATGTGGTGAAATTCACTTAACAACGCTCTTGCTTAACAACCAAAACTCTGGCCTTTGAAGCATGCAAGTCTTAAAGCTGCCAAGTTACAAGACCCTTGCATCCCTAACCCTTTAGAAAAAAAACTCCCAGGGGTGTTCAAACTTGAGAGCTTTAAGACTTGTGGACTTCAACTCCCAGAATTCCTCCTCTCGCTCTTCATCTTGATGATGTGCAGACAGGCGGGGGGAGGGAGCTGAGACCGATTCTAAATGGCACTGTAGATTTGTGCAACCTCTTCTATAGAAGAGGTTAGAACTGGCAGGAACCCGCCCCTGGTATGTTCCCAAGTGAACAAAATGAATTAATTGTCTGACTCAGCACAAAGCAATCTTCTATATTATTAGTAGCAATAGTCGTTAGGACTCGTGTATCACTTTACAGTGCTTTTACAGCACTGTCTAAGTCATTTACAGACTCAGCATATTGTCCCCAACAACTTGGGTCCTCCTTTTACCCACTCAGAAGGATGGAAGGCTGAGGCAACCTTGAATTAAAGCTGAAAACCATTGTTTTAGATGCCAGCTATGGTCAACCACTTATACTAGGAAAACAAGCAATAATTATAGTCTTTTTTTTTTTTTTTTTGCTTTAGTGGCAGCAAACTTGACATCCTAACATACATTGTAGGGATAGTATCATTTGCTGTTTGCAAGATTAAAACAGTGGTTAAAATTTTAGATTTGGAGGAGGTTGACCCAGATTCAGATCCACCTCTTCCATGAAAGTGAGCAGAACTTTGTGTGTGCCTGTGTGTGTATGAATTAGAAGTGATGCACACAACGCACATTTGAACTCCTGGAGGAAAGGCAGGATATACATAGAACAATAATATGCTATTGTATACTGTATTATAAATAAGAAGTACTTGACCTAATTGAGGCTAATGTTCTCACAGATTTACACATTAATGGTCTCGTACCATGAGGTCCCTTAAATCAAGAAAACTAAGTAATGCTTCTTCCCATCCACCTCTTCTTGTAAATAAGTGTTTTATTAATCTGCAGCAACGGGAGAGCTACGGAAAAACACAGTTAGTGTATTCATTTGGGTTAGTAGGAGGTTGAAATGTAAATTACAGTGTTGAAACTTTTTTTGACATAAGGAAGAAAGGAAAAGAGGGGTGATGCATAAGGCAGAAAAAGCAGAAAAATACAAGGATTAAAATAGTTGTGCATTCAATGTTGTTGTGGATAAGTGTCTCGACATGCAGCAAGTTTATACAGTATTAATGAATCTTTCAATGATGGGAAGCTGTTCTGACCCCCCTTCTCTGTCCAGGAATGAAAGACACAAGCAAATGTAAATAAGAATGCTTTTAATCAGTCCAGACTCTTGTTGGCTGCAAGCCCAAAATAAACAAAGAGATAAACTCTCTGGCAGCAATTACTGCAAACAAGCGCTCATAGCAAACCACTTCTCCAAGTTGATTTCTCTGAATCATGAACATGAACGAGAACGTTGACTCCTGCAACCAGGGCATGGCACAAACAGTCTCTTTTATACTCAGGAGAGGATCTTAATCAGCACCAGCTAAGCACAATCATCTCCTACAATTACGCAGTTGTTCTTTACGTCGAGTAGCCCTTCTCCTGCATGCATCCTGAAACAACTCCCAAATGTTTTCCTGAGCATTCCCTTTGATCCAATGCTCTGCCGCCACCTGGTGGCCAATCAGTCTCTCTCTGCTCTGGTCGGAGTTGACATCCTGTCCCGGGTCCTCCACCTCCTCCAAGGCCGACTCATAAGACCCCTCGCTGTCGGAGTCTGGTGGCAGCTCCAGCGGCTCCTGCCGGGCCACAACAGGAAGCAATCAACAAAAAGGCAACTGGACTTTCTTTTCCTTTCTTTTTTTCTTGAAGACGTTTTGCTTCCCATCCGAGCAGCATCTTTGGTTAACTTCTCCAATGCCATTGACAATAACAGCTCCTGATCCAAAAGGTTAGCATTGCAGAGTAGGAACAACTGTGTAATAGACCCATAGTCTATTTAGTCTATATAGTCACTTATAAAGCCCTTCATGGTATTGGACCTGGGTACTTGAGAGACCGCCTGCTGCCAATTACCTCCAATAGACCGATTAGATCCCACAGATTAGGCCTCCTCCAAATTCCATCCGCTGTCCAATGCCGGCTGGCGACTACCCAGAGGAGAGCCTTCTCTGTGGCTGCTCCGACCCTCTGGAATGAGCTCCCCGTGGAGATTCGAACCCTCACCACCCTCCAAGCCTTCCGCAAAGCCCTTAAAACCTGGCTGTTCTGACAGGCTTGGGGCTAAAGAGCTTTTGCCCCCCCCTCGAATGGTATGGTTGTTGTGTGTTTTTAAATTATGTATTGTTTTGTTCGTCTTTTTATCCCTTATCTGTATCCCCTTCCCTGACTTGGATTGTGAGCTGCCCTGAGTCCCCTCTGGGGAAAAGGGTGGCATATAAGTGCAATAAATTCAAATTCAATTCAAATCCATAGCAAGCAAAACTCCGAGGCAGGTAGATTCCTCAAAGAATAGCTTTATTGGGTATATCATATTGGCACAGATCTGGTGAAAACTGAGACTGAAGGTTCCTGCGATTTTCACTTAATTAAAAGTAAATGTTTTTCACTTTCTCAAAACAATCAGTCACATGGTCCAGGTCATGGCTTGGTCTGGTTGCCTGGAGACATCACTCCTCCTTCCTCTGACCAGGTGTGAGAATGTCCTTGGTTCCCAAGAGAAAGTATTTTATTTTGGCTCCAAAGTCCCAACTATCTCAAATCCCCCCTCCCTATTCCTCAGCTCCTGTGTGGCAACCCAGAAGCTCCAAGATGGTCCTGGTGAGATCAGACATTAGACTTGTCTGCCCACCAGTGAACTAGGTGGCTTCATGAACCTGGGGTTCTCCTTCACTGGAGGCATGTCACCGGAAATTAGATGGTCATTGGTCAGAGATGTTCTAATGCAGTATTTCTCAAACTCTGAGGAATTCGACAGGTTGAAATCCACACATTTTAAAGTTGCTGAGGTTGAGAAACACTGAACTTGCTAGATAATCCCCCCCCCCCCGAATGCCATCACTCTGCTAAACAAATAATTCCCTCACCACTGTCAAACTATTCACTAAGGCTGCATTATTATTACTATTAGTCTTCTCATCGTTCCTATCACCCATCTCCCCCCTTATGACTGCAGGACTGTAACTTTGTTACTTGTATCCTTACGATTTATACTGATATTGTTTCCTGATTGCTTAGTTGTATCCTAGGACTATTGTTAAGTGTTGCACCTTATGATTCTTGATGAATGTGTCTTGTTTTTTTATGTACACTGAGAGCATAGGCACCAAAGACAAAGTCCTTGTGTGTCCAATCACACTTGGCCAATAAAGAATTCTATTCTATTCTATTCTATTCTATTCTATTCTATTCTATTCTATTCTATTCTATTCTATTCTATTCTATTCTATTCTATTCTATTCTATTCTATTCTATTCTATTCTATTCTATTCTATTCTATTCTATTCTATATTCTATCCTATCCTATCCTATCCTATCCTATCCTAGTCTATTCTATTCTATGATATGTAAAGTGTCTTGCTCAACTTACGATCACAGTTGAACCCAACAGTTGAACTCAACATTTCTGTTGTTAAGTGAGACATTTGGTAAATGAATTTTGTCCCATTTTGCGATCTCAGCTGTTAAGTGAATCACTACAGTTGATAAATGAGTAACCCAGTGAATCTGGCTTTTCCGTTGACTTTGCTTGTCAGAAGGTCACCAAATGCCCTTGGGGCACAGTAACGGTCATAAATATGAATTTTGATCACATGATCATGAGGATGCTTCCAAAGTTGTAACTCTGAAAAATGGCCATGTGTCACTTTTTCAGTGCCGTTGTAACTTTGAACAGTCACTAAATGAACTGTTGTAAAATGAGGGCTACCTGCACTCTAGGGGTGTATGACTGTATGTTCATTTTAGAGTGCAGAATGGAGAATAATGGATTTGTTTTACAGGAAGACAGATTTCAAATGAATGTTGACCAAAAAACCCCCATCCTATTATAGGAACAGCAGTTAGATAGTATAACCAATGACCTAGAGAAGTGGAGGATTACGTTTCACTGTCAAGAGAAGATTTGACAACCATCTGTTGCAGTTAATTTAATTTGGGCTTAGTGACATAAATGTCCCCTTCAAATTGTATAATTCTATATTATAAAGGATTCACCAACATTTCATACATAAACTTTGATGCAGTGGAATGAATTTATCCCAGAGGTTAAAAACTATGATGTCTGCGACTACAGTTACACATGTTAGTAATGAAGTAGGAGGTTTCCCCCCACAAATTTACCAGTATGGACAACCAATATCCTCACATCATATGGGTAACAGAGAGGTTAAAACCCTCTGCTTAGTTGTGGCTCAGCCAACCACGATGGCTCAGAGGTTAAAAGATGCTGAGCTTGACAGACAGGGTTCAAGACCCAAGCACCGCATGCAGAGGTGGTATTCTGCTGGTTCGCACTGGTTCGGGCGAACTGGTAGTGGCGGCAATGTGAAACTCCGCGCATCCTCCCAGACATCATCTCGGAACTTCTGCGCATGCGTGCGTAGTCCCACTACTGAACTGGTAGCGAAGATAAGAGGATATCATTACTGACCATGTGACAGGGTGAGCTTCTGTCCGGCCGACCTAACAGATCAAAACCATGTAAATGCAAGTAGATAAGTAGGTATCACTTTGGTGGGAAGATAAAGCATTCTGTGTGCATCTGTATGTAGTCATGCTGGCCACATGACCCCAGAAGTGTCTTTAGACAATGCTGGCTCCCTTGGCTAAGAAGTGAGATGAGCAACATCCCCTAGAGTTAGATATGGCCAGGTAAAAGAAACATTTACCGTTATCTTCACCTTTAGCTCTATTGAGGGCTTTTTCAATTTGTTAGCAAGGGGGTTATTAGATAAACTAGAAAAAACTTTATTTAGTGGTCCAGAAGTCACTTCCAGTTTGGCCGTAGGACTGTTTTTAGCTCTCCGGAGCCTTCAGGAGACTTCCCGGAAGGCTCCGGAGGACAAAAAACAGCCCTATGAACAAATAAAATGAAGTCTGTTCCCAAACTTCCAGTTTGCTTGTAGAGCTGGTTTTTCGCACTCCAGAGGCTTCAGGAAAGCTCCTGAAGCCTCCGGAGGGCCTCCGGGGGGCAGGGAAGGCTGTTTTAACCCTCCCCAGGCTCCAGAGGCTTTCTAGGGTAAAACAAGCATGGCAAAAGTGGGGGGCAGTGCTGGTCACACACGCATGTATACAGGGATCATGTGCATAGCATTATGGGTGTGGGCATGCCTGTACATGACCCCCCCCATGCGCTTCCCCTGCTTTTGGCATGTGAGCCAAAAAACGTTAGCCATCACTGCATAAGACCATGCTGTAGATCTTGTGGCTCCAGCTTAAATCCTTTCACTGTAGTAGATGGGATCAGGAAGTTATGAATGGATGCTTTCTCAGCCCACTCTCTCCATCCTCCATGGCCACAGTACTAACTTTTGTTGAACTAATGTTTTTAAGAAAGGATTTTTATAATCATCAAATATTTAACAAGAGGGTTCTGTAAATCCCCATAAGCCCCTTCAGCCATGCTGCTGGGCTTTCTTATCTTAATTGCAGATATGAACCACTTGTAGTGCCTTTGCTTATTTTTAAAATATAATTATTTTTTATAATTAATTCATTAACATGCCTGTGGCCTTCTATTGATGTTTGATTACTTTTTGTGTGGTCCATTATTATTACACTTCAAGTAATAATAATAATAGTAATAATCTTGCCTAGAAATGAGAAGTTTTTTGTTAGTTTTCCTGAAGATCAGATTTCAAAGAGAGAGGGGGAGAGAGAAGGGGGAGGGAGAGAGGGAGAGAGAAGGGGGAGGGATGGAGAGGGATGGGGAAGGAGAGGGAGAGGGAGGGAGTAGGAGAGGCAGGATGATGGACAGGGAGGGAGAGGGAGAGGAAGATGGAGGGAGGGGAACAAGGAGGGAGAGGGCATGTGAGAGGGAGTGGGGGAAGGAGTGAGTGAGTGTGCTAGTAGTATCTTATTTACAGATAGAAATGTAGAGGAATCCAAGATATTCCCAAATAGGCCCCCAAAATTAAAACATTATGTTTTTAGACTAGTGTTAGCATTTTGACAGAGAACCATTGTTGGTAAGATGATCCAGACACCTTTTAAATCACATCACTGTCACTAGTGACTGTCTTAAGACAGGCTTGCAAAGTTTGAATGACGATGTCTGGAGCAGAAGGAGACAACTATGGTTTTTCCAAACGTAGTATTAGAGATTTCCGTCATAGCATCAATGGACAAGTGGATTGAGAATAGTTAAGCAGTACTGAAGATCAAGGTCTATTTCAGATACACCATCCTTTTTATAACAGATTCTTGCCAAATTTAGTCATAGGAATGCATCCAATGAACATATTTATATCAAGAGAAAAGAGCACGGTAGTCAGAGGTGGATTCCTGCCAGTTCTAACCTCTTCTATAGAATAGGTTCCACAAATCTACAGTGCCGTTTAGAACCGGTTCCAGCTCCCTCTCCCCGCCTGTCTGCACATCATCATGATGAAGAGCGAGAGAAGGAATTCTGGGAGTTGAAGTCCACAAGTCTTAAAGCTGTCAAGTTTGAACACCGCTGGGTTTTTTTTCCTAAAGGGTTAGGGGCGCAAGGGTCTTGTAACTTGACAGCTTTAACACTTGCGTGCTTCAATGCCAGAGTTCCTGAGCCAACATGACTGGAGGAAGAATTCTGGGAGTTGAAATCCACAAGTCTTAAAGCTTTGAACATCCCTGGGTTTTTTCCTAAAGGGTTAGGGGTTCAAGGGTCTTGTAACTTGACAGCTTTAAGACTTGTGTGCTTCAAATGCCAATTTCTGAGCCAACATTTTGGTTGCTAAGCAAGAGCGTTGTTGTGAGTTTCACCACATTTCACAAGTTGGCCACACCCACCCAGTCACATGACTGCCAAGCCACTCCCACTCAGTCATGTGGCTAGCAAGCCACTCCCATCCGGTCACATGGTCAACAAGTCACTCCCACAAAGCAGGCCACACCTACAGAAGAGGTTCTAAAAAATTTGAAACCCACCACTGACGTTAGTGGATAAAATAGTGCAAATAAGAAGAAGAAACTTTTTGGATGAAAAGCAAAGCATCTTCAAGGAAAAACAAAGCCCAGCTGCCTCCTGAAAAAGCACCTATGGGACAACCATGACCTGGATGACTGAGAATCTCCATAGATGCACTGCAAATAAGCTTCCACAAATACAAAGAAAATGCTGGTACCAGACATGGTCACTGCACTTAGAGTAAAGCCAGTGCTATCAATCTATAATCTCCAAAAATGGGATTCTGTTTACAGTTGTGGCTGTATGCAGCATGTATGGATTTTGTTCCTTGAGGGAGAACAGATAATAAAATTCAAAGGGACAGACGTTATCAGACAAATGTGAAGAGATTGGCTTGTTTACCTCCACAAGGCAAACAATCTGAGAATCCACATAAGATGGTGATGCCTTTGACAAGTTTTCTGTCACCAACAGTGAGAGTCCTTCGGTCACAATAGAGAAGATTCATAGAGAAAATAAGCAGTGTTCCCAATTTACACAGCAGCCTAGAATGGTGGAAATACACAACAAAAATGCCACTTTATGGAGTTTTATCAGTATTGTAAGGAGTTACATGGGGACTGATAGAGGCTGCGCTGTGAACGTGAATGTTGAAAACATTCACGTTCACACACACACAAACACACACACAGATAGATATTGAGATAGATAGAGGATAGATAGATAGATAGATAGATAGATAGATAGATAGAGATAGATATATTGAGATAGATAGATGATAGAGATATATTGAGATAAATAGTTAGATAGATAGATAGATAGATAGATAGATAGATAGATAGATAGATAGATAGATGATAGATAGAGATATATTGAGATAAATAGATAGATAGAGAAAGATAGATAGATGTGGAAAATAGATAGATAGATAGATAGATAGATAGATAGATAGATAGATAGATAGATAGATAAATAGATAATAGATAGATAGATAGACAGAGATAGATAGAGGGAAAGATAGATAGATAGACAGACAGACAGAAGGATAGATGATAGATAGATAGACAGAGATAGATAGAGGGAAAGATAGATAGATAGACAGACAGACAGAAGGATAGATGATAGATAGATAGATAGATAGATAGATAGATAGATAGATAGATAGATAGATAGATAGATAAAGATTAATCTATAGGATATCTTGATATTGTCAAGATGAAGCTGATCTGTTGTAGTTTAGTTTTATGGTTGGAACTGGCCAGCTTGAAACAAATTACTCAAATCACCAATGCATTCAAAGGTGCCCAAATCAGTACCACTTCATCAGAATAACTTGCTTTGTCTGGACAAAGAATTAATGTACGTACATCCTGCATGATTTTTAAATTTGATGCAAATTCAAAATGATTCCAGTGACTTCAACAAGAACCACAAAGATATACCAAGAAAAATTAGTTGATGGGATAAGCATTCCAAAGTATTTAATGAACAACTGTCAAGCAGTAGACAATATTCCAATCAAGGAACTACCAACTCAGCAAACATACCCTATACATATCTAGTTCCTCCAGCATTCAAATTCATAGCTTCTATTATCAGTTGTGATAATGTAATTAATCACAACACCTATAGAACTCAACAGACAGTAACAACAACAAGTTCCTAATCAAGGAATTACCAAGAATAAAACAACAATCCCACCAACACTAACATGCAAGCCACTGTATATAAGCAGAGAGCAAAACCCATTTTCTTTCAGCATTGAAGATGTTACCTAGTTGGGCAATGAAACATCTGTAAGAAAACAATCAAGCTCAGAGAGCCTCAAGGACTCCACCATTTCAATCCTAAGCTACACACATACTCTTCTATTGGACTGGCTATTTGTACAGTAGCTGATCTGTAGCTGAACATTAATGAAAAAGAATAGAATCTGGCATGTCGCCTCAACACTACATCAACCAGCTAGAGATGGATTGGCTGAAAGTTTTGTTCAAAGTTTCAAGAAAGCTTTGTGAGAAATGTCTGGTCAGGAAAAAAAAAAGCTCTCTGAAAGCTTAAAAGTTTTCCATTTGCTTATTGCAACACACAGCGCACACAATAATAAATTAGACACCAGGAAAGTTGTTTTTCAGCTTGAAATTCACCTTCAAAACCTAATGTGAGAAGAAACATTTAGAATAAGCAGCCAGAACAAATGGAGCTATCTTTTCAAGCTGAAAAAGAGCAATTCTCTATTGTGCAAACTGCACCATCAAAAGAATATAGAGGGAAACATAAGTGGACTACAAGAAATATCAAAGAAGGACTTGAATCTTTTCTTCTCATACTGTTGAAATTACTCCTGATAATATTTGGAGAGGTTATCTTGAACAGCTGAGAACAGAAATACAGAAAAAAGGTATACCTGATTAGCGACTCATCTATATTTTCTGACTTACCACTAATAGCACCTGTCCTTGAAATGACACACAAGGGGTGATTGCTACGTGTGTGCCAGAACAATTGAATACATTATTGAATTGAATTGAATTGAATTTATTGCACTTATATGCCGCCCTTTTCCCCGGAGGGGACTCAGGGCGGCTCACAATCCAAGTCAGGGAAGGGGATACAAATAAGGGATAAAAAGAGAAACAAAAACAATACACAATTTAAAAGCACACAACAACCATACCATTCGAGGGGGGGGGGGCAAAAACTCTTTAGCCCCAGGCCTGTTGGAACAGCCAGATTTTAAGGGCTTTGCGGAAGACCTGGAGGGTGGTGAGGGTTCGAATCTCCACGGGGAGCTCGTTCCAGAGGGTCGGAACAGCCGCAGAGAAGGCTCTCCTCCGGGTGGTCGCCAGCTGGCATTGGCCGGCGGATGGAATTCGGAGGAGGCCTAATCTGTGGGATCTAATCGGTCTTATTAGTTTGGTGTGTAAAAACCATCACAGTGCTTTGATTTAGCATATTGTATTTAAATATAATAAAGTATGTATCTCAGCTAAGACGAGTGTGTTGGATTACAGTTGTCATTGATTGATTGAACTGTGTTGGCTAGTTACCTTGAGCTGCCTGTATATTTATAATTCTTGCCAATTTGTTTCTCCCAATCATGTCAAAAATGAAACTAGTAGGAAATAAGTCCTATTCCTGACACAAGTGTTTTGGGGTTGATCAATAGAAGAGAAGAAATACTCCCAGTGTAGATTGGAGTCATTCATAGCAACTGATAAAAGGGTAAAATTTCCAAATTCCAATATCTTAGTCCAGGATTGGGAGGAATGCACTGAAAATCTGTGACATAAAAGGATTGTCTTCAAAGATGAGGCATGAAACACCCTCAAAATAGTTGTTTTGTGGTTGCTAAATAGGTAAGATAAAATAAAGGGAGCCATGATGGCACAGGGTTTAGAATACAGTATAAGAGCTGTGGTGGTGCAGTGGTTAGAATGCAGTACTGCAGGCTATTGCTGCTGACTGCCAGCTGCCTGCAATTTGGCAGTTCGAATCTCACCAGGCTCAAGGTTGACTCAGCGTTCCATTCTTCCGAGGTCGGTAAAATGAGGACCCAGATTGTTGGTGCCAATAAGCTGACTCTGTAAACCGCTTAGAAAGGGCTGTAAAGCACTGTGAAGCGGTATACAAATCTAAGTACTATTGCTATTGAAGGCTAACTCAATCCTTACTGGCTCAAGGTTGACTCAGCCTTCCATCCTTCTGAAATTGGTAAAATGAGGACCCAGATTATTGAGGGCAATATGCCGCGACTGTAAACCACTTAGAGAGGTCACCATGAAGTGGTATGTAAGCCTAAGTGTTATCGCTATTGCTAAATATTGAACATAGAGCCATGGGAGGAGGGGGGCGGAACAAGACTCTGAACACTCTCAGCCAAAGTGATGGCTTCAGACTGGAAGTTATAAAAAGGTATGTTTGAAATGAAAGAGAGAATGGAGAAAGATAAATGCTTTGTTCCTTTATATCCAGTTGACTGTAAGCTATAGGAAGATGAATTGCCACCTGACAGGTCTTGTATGTACAGCCTGAGAATGCTAAACAACATCAGTAAAAATAGAAGGTATGCTGCTCTTACTTTTAAAATCAAAATGATTTAGTGAAGCATACAACGATCTGCTCCTGCTAAGTGAAATGATCATTGCAGTTTAAATTAGTAGCAACATTAGGGCATCTTCTTTGCCACAGACAAGAGAAAGATGATAAATAGTGACAATGAGTGAAATCATCACTTTAAAAACAGGATACTAAGGAAATAACCTCATTAATCTTCTTACGGACTTTTTCTCTTGTACTTTCACCAATGTTATGGATGCCTAGCAGTGGTGGGATTCAAATTTTTTTACTACCGGTTCTGTGGGCATGGCTTGGTGGGCATGGCAGGGGAAGGATACTGTAAAATCTCCATTTCCTCTCCATTCCCTCCCCACTCCAGGGGAAGGTTACTGCAAAATCCCCATTTATATCCCCAGTCAAACTATTCTCCAAGTCACCTGTGTGTAGAACAAGAAGCAATGGGTGGAAACTAATCCAGGAGAGAAGCAACTTAGAACTGAGGAGAAATTTCCTGACAGTTAGAACAATTAATCAGTGGAACAGCTTGCCTCTAGAAATTGTGAATGCCCCAACACTGGAAGTCTTTAAGAAGATGTTGGATAGCCATTTGTCTGAAACAGTATAGGGTTTCCTGTCTAGGCAGGGGGTTGGACTAGAAGACTTCCAAGGTCCCTTTCAACTCTGCTATTTTATTATATTGTATTTCCTCCCAATCAGCTGGGACTCAGGAGGCAGAGAATAAATGGGGCCAGGGCCAGTCAAGAGGTGGTATTTACCGGTTCTCTGAACTACTCAAAATTTCCACTACCGGTTCTCCAGAACTGGTCAAAACCTGCTGAATACCACCTCTGGTGCTCAGATGATTTATCCCCAATTTTTATCTTAATGATGGTGGACCTATGACATACATGTCAAAGGTGACATGCCATGATGTTTTGGGTGACACACCAGCGTTCACTAACACCCAGTCAAAAGTATTCTTGCCCCATTCTCACAAATTTTGGAGGCTATGGAGGCCTTATGAGAAAGGACTGTGCCCTCATGCACTTTCTGCACCCTCCATAAATGAATATATTTTACTTGTACTTCTTGTTTGCAATTACTTGATATTTCTTTATATATATAATATATAGCACTAAACATAATTGGACTGTATTTTTTTAAAAAAATAAATAAATAATGAATTGTTTCTCTTTGGTTAAGGAGTGACCAGCACTAGACTTTTGATTAGCAGTCAAGTTAGGCATTTCCCAAATGTTGACATGCCAGGCCCAGAAGGTTTGCCATCACTGTCTTACCTGATGCAGACATGAATAATGGCTTCCTCTATGATTCCCCCACATTTTAAAGACCAGCATTTGACAGAGCAACCATGCAGGACTTGGAAAAGATATTCTAGTGCCATAATCTGTCAATATCTGTCTGTCTGTCTGTCTGTCTGTCCGTCCGTCCGTCTGTCCGTCCGTCCGTCTGTCTGTCTGTCTGTATCTCTCTCTCTCTCTCATCTATCTATCTATCTATCTATCTATCTATCTATCTATCATCTATCTATCTATCTATCTATCTATCTATCTATCTATCTATCTATCTATCTATCTATCCATCCATCCATCCATCCATCCATCCATCCATCCATCCATCCATCCATCTGGATATCTATCTATCTATCTATCTATCTATATATCTATCTATCTATCTATCTATCTATCTATCTATCCATCCATCCATCCATCCATCCATCATCATCATCATCATCATCATCATCATCATCATCCTGTCTATCTATCTATCTATCTATCTATCTATCTATCTATCTATCTATCTATCTATCTATCTATCTATCTATCTATCTATCTACCTACCTACCTACCTACCTACCTACCTACCTACCTACCTACCTATGACTAGCACCTTGAAGCGTATCTGGAGACTAATCGGTAACCAGTGCAGCTCACAGAGGATAGGTGTAACGTGGGTGTATCGAGGTGCACCCACAATCGCTCACGCGGCTGCATTCTGGACGAGCTGAAGTCTCGGAATGCTCCGAGTGCAAGGGTAATGGAATATTGTGGCCCACCAGACTTGGATAAGGAGGAGGTTGGGCCAGCTCTGGAGTCTGGGCAAGGCTCTGATGGATGCTCTGCATCAGATACAGGGCCGTCCGACATTTCCCAGCCAAAGGAGAGGCAGCTGCCTTTGGAGTCTGAGATAAGTGGGGAAGAAAAACAGCTGGGGCCTGTTCCAGATGCGTGTATGCACAGAGCTGTTAGGAGAGGAGAACAACTGAGGACAAGAAGTGGACTCAGGAAGCAAGGCAGACGTGGATGCTGAATGGCCCCTTCCTGGCTGGGGAATAAATAGAAGGAAAGAGAGAGTAGTTATCATAGGAGACAACAGTTCGGATTTCTGAAGATTTGGCTCATTGTGTTTTGTGCCTCAGAGACTGCTTGCCAGAACTTAATTTGCAGCTTTTCAGCTGGGGAGGGGTTGTCGCAGCCTAGCAATTAACGTAAGGAACTGATAAGGCCTGTTATTGCAGTTAACTCTTTGAAGGACTATTGCCTGGACTTTTCGATGTGTGAATGCCATTATTTCACAGGAGATAAATAAAGTGGGTTTTTTCATGAACAGGAGTCAGTTTCTTGTTTCTGCTAAGGCTGGGTTAGAACATGGAGAGATAGCAGACTTCCAGATCTGTGTTTGGGTTCCTTCTGGCATTAGGCTAGTCATTACAAGTAAATATTCATTGGGCAAGATAGGTCATTAGTATGATTCAACAGGACTTTTCCCAATGTTCTTACAACCTTCCTTTCCATTTTTCTGTTAATTAACCTCATCTTCAAGAGAAAAAAAGCCTGAATCCTTTGGGCAGTTTTTTAGTTTCATATATGCTGGGTTTGATGCAATGGTTTTTAGTGGACAAGAACTTTATCTTCCTCCAGATAAAAGTGACCTGGGTCTTACCACACACTTCATTGCTGAAAAGGAGCAAGTTATGATGGAATAATAGTTACTGTTGGAATGGACTTTTGATACTTATTCTCTGCTCTGACTTTCAGAAGGTTTCCCTCCATCAAGTTCACACCCTCACCTCCTTGGCGTTCAAACATGCCTTTGAGAGTTATTGTTTATGGTTTGTGTTGACAAGATAAATACCGAGTTATTACAACTTTGAAACGACTTCTTGAGGGGTTCTTTCTTCCTTAAGTTGCCAGCGCAACTGAAAAGTAGAAAATCACAGATTCTTCTTTGAAGATGTTTCCTTAGCAACAGAAGCCCCATGAAAATTATGAGCATTGGTTTGCTTTTTAGATTTTCCTTCAGCCGAAGTTTCTTTGGTTAACATTATTTTCTCCTTTAAAAATTAATTATTTTACTTCCTCCAACTAACTATAAAGAAATCAATTAAACTCTAACAAGAAAAATAAAGCTACCAATATGTTGACACGAACAACACAGCCTTCAACTTTTTCACAAACATTCAACTCAGAATACCATGAAGAATCAGAATCCAATATATAATGACCATATTTTTCGGAGTATAAGATGCTCTGAAGTATAAGATGCACCTAGCTTTTGAGGAGGAAAACAAGGGGAGGGGGGAAGTCTAAGGTGACCAGATTTTCAGATTGGTAAAGAGGGACACCTTTGACCGGGGGGGGGGGGCTTGATTAAAAATTTTATACGGAGCAACAAAAATTTTCATACAACCCCAAATTGGCTATCACCAACAGAAAGAACGACACACCCAAATTTTACAGATTGGAACAAAATTCTAAGATACAGAAATCTAATTGACAGACAGGGAAATTTAAAAATTCATATTCACATTCAATCATATTTTTCATTTTCAAGAAGACATTCTAAGCAATTAGACTGCAATAACAAACAAGTAAGCCTTTCTTCACCCGGTACATTTTCATTTGGACCTTCAAACATTGACAAAAGAGTTGAGTAGATTGAAGACTGATTATGATTTGAATGATTACCCCACATCTCTGAAAGATTGTATGTATTCCAATATTTCTGTCGAACAAAGATGAAAACAAGGCCATTCCAATTTTCTTGCGGACGCTTCCTTCTTACTGATATTTACGATTAAGCATAATAAGTCATCAGTATCATCTATGCCCATCTTCAAGTGCTTCTCACTTCAGCTGAAATTGATTTCCTAGCTTATTTTGGTCAAATTAAATGCCAATTTAGCTTCCTTTAAGATCTCAGGAGATACCTACAGTATATGCATATCAACTTTCTTGCAATAGAAGGTATTCTTTACATGTCACTACCAGTTAAAACCCATTTCCATCAACTTTAATTTCCCAGTTAAGGTGGAATGACTCACATAATGCATTTAGAACCAGTTTGTTAGATGTTAATTACTGAAGTACTTAAATGCATTTCCACTTCAGGTTGCACATTTTTAAACTATAAATGCTAAGTCTTTAAGTTGAGCATAATTATCTTTATGAAAGTTTAGTTTAGTTTTTTTTAAGTTTTTTTTAGTTTATTGATTAGTCGATAAGGTAAAGGTAAAGGTTCCCCTCGGACATATGTGTTAGTTGTTCCCAACTCTAGAGGGCAGTGCTCACCTCCATTTCAAAGCCGAAGAGCCAGCGCTTCCTGAAGACATCTCTATGGTCATGTGGCCGGCATGACTAAACACTGAAGGTGCATGGAATGCTGTTACCTTCCCATCAAATGTGGTCCCTATTTTTCTATTTGCATTTTTACGAGCTTTCGAACTGCTAGGTTGGCAGAAGCTGGGACAAGTAACAGGAGCTCACTCCATTTTGCAGCACTAGGGATTCAAACCGCCAAACTGCCGACCCTTCTGATCGAAAGCCTGAGCATCTTAGCCACTGAGCCACCAAGTCCCTGATTACTCCATAGGTTATATCAAAATACAAAATTCCAAGTATAAATTATTAATAAAATCCTATAAAAGCAATATGAGATTGGAATAAAATACAAGAGTTTTATATATACATACATACATACATACATACATACATACATACATACATACATACATACAAAATAGGATGAAATTATATTTCAGTATCACCCCTACAATCTATCCCAATCAGTCCCATGTATGCTGATCTTAGCTGAACCATTTTACTCAAGTACTGTGCTGTATTAAATGTTGTTTTTAAATTCTGGCCGCACATAAGATACGTTATTTTAATATGGGGTTCCCAATGGGTTCCCCACAAAGATAAAAGAAGATAATCATTTTCTCCTCTTCTGCCAGTTCTGTAATGAACCATGCTCTTTTGAAATTTGCTTCTATAGGGTCAAGTACCATATTTTTCTGTGTATAAGACACTACTTTTTCTTTAAAATATTTACTTGAAATTTGAAGCGCATCTTATACACAGGAAGCCGTGTATGCCGGATGAGCCTCTATCTTATATGCAGCTCTATCATTCCTTTCTGTATGTAGTTGTTTCCTGTATCACATTACCACTCTAGTTTTCATCTCTATTGTTCCTGTGATGCATTTTCTGTTCTAACAAGATGGTTTCTGCACAGGGGTAACTTATAGTGTGGCTTATACAAGAAACTTTAACCTAAGGCTCCTTCCTTAATAGATTTATAAATTCAATTCTTTTAGAATTTAGTCCTTTTGCCCCTTTGGACTAATATGTTCTTCAGCTCATAAACCTATCCTCTGAGATATTAACAGATATGACAATTGAGATAATATATTCATTTTATAACTGCCACTTCATCTAACCAAGACAGTTCTGTCCACCTTTTCATTTCTTTCCATATTTCATTAATTAATAGTACCTAATCATTTTTGTTGCAAATTTCACTCCTAAATTTAGTAGTAGATAGGGTAGAGATTTTACATTTTCTGATATCTTTCCTTAGTCTTCTATTAACTGCAAACCTCTGTAGAGATACTGAGCTAGTTAAAGAGGAACTACCTCATTAGGAATAAATGTTATAAAAGTATATAAAAGCATTAATTCATAATATATTTATAAATTTATATATTTATAATATATAAATAATGGACACATTATAACATTTATTCCAAAATTATTAGAAGAACATTATAAAGCTTTGATATCTTTTATTACTTTTTAAAATATCTTTTTAAACAAAATATTAAATTTTTAAGTAAATCTATCCAATAGCTAAAGGTGAATAAGGCACATTAAAAATACAAATTGAATAAAATGTATTTGATAAAATCAAACAAAATACCAAATGAAGACACTGCCTCTAGGAGCACCTCAAAAGTGAGAACTTGCTCCTTTATGGTCAATGGAGATCCACCAGGTCAAACAGCTGACAGATGGACCACTCAAAAATTATCACCCTCTTGTCCAGCTTGAGTTTCAGTTTATTGGCCCTCATTGAGTCCCTTACTCTTCTGCCAAGGCATGGGTCCCTTCACTTGTGTTAGATGATAAAGACAGTTAGGGATGGGTGTTATTGGCATATTGATGGACCAGTATGCAGTATGCAATGAAAAATCTAGAAAATAACGATGATGGTAAACAGAAGAATTTGAAGAAGTCAACAATAAAAAAAAAAAAAAATGCTCAAGGAGACTTTGATTCCATTGGCTTTGAGGATAATTTTGAACAAAACAGGCTCTTCAAAATTATCCAACCAGACTAAAATACATAATCCAGTAGATTGGAACTGATGCAAAAAATATGGATTTGATATCCCAAATTTTCTATTTTGCAGACCACAGAGCTGCAAAAATGCTCCATAACAACCATGTAAACATTCCCCACTATGATGTCCAGTATCTTTGTTTATATTGATTGATTTATTAAGTTTATGCCATCTCAAAAACAACTTTAGGCAGTTTGCATGTCGTGTCCTAAAAAGTGAAATGTTTTAATTCAGAAATACATTTTATATATATATCTTACCGTATAACAACGAAGTAGCTCAAAAGAAAGGGAAAAAAGTTGAATAAAATAGCAAGACACAACACTTGATATACAGCTTTAATGGAATAAATTGGCTTTTTTTCTGTGTAATTAGTGGAATATTAGGAGTTGTGGTAGTACACTTTTTGGAACAATTAAAATAGATTAAATTTATTTGACCTTGTGACATTTAGTTTGCAAAACATAGCTTTGCTCAAAAACATGCATATAGTCCAACAGTATTTGGACAATTATCAGATTTGGGGATAACGTTTTAATTGACCCTAACTTACCAGTATATATTGCTAGTATTGCTAGTATTGTGGAATTATTAAATTATGTACATATACACCAAAGCATGATAACACAGAGAGAGCCATAGTGGCACAGAGATTAGAATGTGGTTTTACAGGCAAACTCTGCCCACAGCTTGGAGTTCGAGTCTGACCAGCTCAAGGTAGACTCAGCCTTCCATCCTTCTGAGGTCAGTAAAATGAGGAGCCAGATTGTCAACAAATATGCTGACATTTGTGAACCACTCAGGAAGTGCTGTAAAACACGGCAGAGTGGTATATAATCTAAATGGTATGTATGTATGTATGTATGTATGTACAGTATGTATGTATGTATGTATGTATGTATGAATGTATGTATGTATGTATGTATCTTTGTGTGTAATAGTCACAATCTTGTACTTCTTTAATTTTATTATCATGAATTTCATTTTCAGAACATATTATATTAACAAGGGATTCAGTGTCATGATAAAGATTGGGAAGATGATGGAGTTTCCTGTTTGTCATTTCTATTGAATGGAAATCACCCATGCCTTATTTATCTTCTCATTCTATCTTAAGGGACAATTCACCCTTATCAAAAGCTTTGCAGCCATCTAATGAGATAAAATCATAGGGATTATAAGTTATTGTTTATAAATTATAATAATCAATGCTTTACTTAACAAGTCAGTAATTTGCCATGCTTTAATATACCCTACTGGGTTCAAAAAGATATGATTTGGTGGTTTATTACCAAATTATTTAGTAAGAGCTATAAATCTATTTGCCTCTTGATTATTAATAATAGAGCTTAAATATCACAGCTTCCTTTCTTTAACTGATATTTTAGCTTTCTCCAGAATGCTGATATTATTTTTACACCAAAATACCACTGAAAAAGGCAAAATATGGTAAATAAGAATATTCTTGTCCTTGTTTAAAATTCTTACTTCTTGCTAAATTTATCCTTCTTAAGTCCTTCTTAAATGCTTATTAATTGTTTAAAAATTAGTTATGTCTTTAATTCCCTTTGTGCAAATAGATTTACTGAAAGTATTTATCTGGTGTGGTGTTTTTTTTTAAATCCAGCATATATACACCAAAATATCACCTGGATTTATTGAAGAATAGAAATAAAAGACGACAATAGAGAGAAAATAAATAAAGAATATCTACATATCCTACTCATATGAATGTATTTCTTGTCAAAGTCTATCCTTTCTTTTTCTGAATCCACAAAAACAACTTCTTCGTTTTAATTCAGTTGGATAGCAATTTAGAATACTTAGCACTTCCAATTATGTTCTGCATTTCATTTTAAATCTTTACAAAAACCAGAAATTTAAATTCCTGCCTCTTATCCTGAAGCCATATATACATTTTCATTCATCTTTTATTTATATGGTGTACATCGAATTCCTTAATCCCGGTTATTAATTTTTAATATCTTCATCTGTGTTGTGCTCATAATATAACTCTATTCACTAACAAGTTTCCCATAACTAGTGTTTCATACCATCCTACTCAGAGGTGGGTTCCTATTGGTTCGGACCTGTTCAGCTGAGTAGGTAGTAACTTGGCCTGCCATGCCCCTGAACTGGTTCTATTGACAGTGCTATAGGAGGTGCCATCTCATTTTTTGCTTCTGCATATGAACAGAAGCATTTTTTTTAACTACTGTGCATGCACACATAGCACGCATCAAGCATGCATGCATCCGAATCGCGTCCCTGAGTGAAACAGCAGTAGCAGAAACTGGAACCCACCCCTGGTCCTACTAAATGGTCTTCTTCATTTACATCAAAATAGTGTTTTAGTGGAGATGTGTGGTATGATGGCCTAAAGGTTAAGATGCTCACCTCCCGTTTGGTAGGTTGAGAGTTGAATCCTAGGCAAGGCCGATATTTGTCCATCAGAACACAAAGGGAAAATATCTACTGCGCACTCTGCATAGGCATCAGGAAGGGCATCCAGCCAGTAAATGCTCAGCTCCATTCAGTCACCACCCCACCCTGAATAAAGAAATTGAAGGGTCTTAAAAAGAAAAAAAAGGTTTTAGTGGGGATCTCGTTTGGTGTAGTGAGAGGGGTCTGTGAATTCTAGAGATGAAGCCAGTTGTGTGATTTTGGGCCTGTCACTCTCCCTCAGCTCTAGGAAGGAGACAAGGGCAAACAATCTTTGAAATCTTGCCAAGAAAACTGCAGGGGCTAGTCTAGGCAGTTTCCAGGAGTCAAAAACTCTCTCAGGACCACACACAGAGTACTTTTCTATTTTATTGTTGGTACGTTTTCTTTGTAGCAAGATATTTATAACAATATGAGTCTTCGTTACCTTTTGTTTAATACCCAGTCCTACTAATGATCTAATCACTGTGTGGTAACTCTTTAGATCTCTTTTGTATTTTGAGGCAAAATGAAGACATCAAAGTATAACTTAGTCTTGAATATGAATTCAATTCTTTAGAATAATAGGAAAAGCTCTTTCTGTGGTTATTAAGAGATTTTCAGGCATCCACTAAATACAGCTCATCTAAAATACCAGCACGTATTTAATCCTCTGAATCCACATTTTTTATCCTCCACATTAGCTCTGAGGCCAATGGGCCTGAACAATGCAGTACATTTACTGTATTCATCTTGCTTGAATTAAAAAATGAATGGCATCCAGAAAATAGCATAAGTTATAGATGTGTGAAGGTAAAGTTTCCCTCAGACATATGTGCTAGTTGTTCCCTAGGGGGCGGTGCTCATTTCCATTTCAAAGCTGAAGAGCCAGCGCTGTCCGAAGACGTCTCTGTGGTCATGTGGCTGGCATGACTAAATGCCAAAGGCGCACAGAACGCTGTTACCTTCCCACCAAAGGTGGCTCCTATTTTTTCTACTTGCACTTTTTCATGCTTTCAAACTAGATTCCCAGCGGACAAGTCATGGGAGCTCTCTCCATTACGCCACTTTTCTACTCCAGTAGAAAAAGTGCAAGTAGAAAAAAGAGTCGAGGTGGCGCAGTGGTTAGGGTGCAGTACTGCAGGCCACTTCAGCTGATTGTTATCTGCAGTTCAGCGGTTCTAATCTCACCGGCTCAAGGTTGACTCAGCCTTCCATCCTTCCGAGGTGGGTGAAATGAGGACCCAGACTGTGGGGGCGATATGCTGATTCTGTAAACCACTTAGAGAGGGCTGAAAGCCCTATGAAGCGGTATATAAGTCTAACTGCTATTGCTAACTGCTATTGCTACGCGGCGGTAGGGATTTGAACTGCTGACCTTTCTGATCGATAAGCTCAGCATCTTAGCCACTCAGTCACCGCATCCCTCTAATGTGTACCATAGGCTTAGTTTGGTGTTAATTTTCAATTACTATACAAATGTTCTGGGTAGGAGGTGATTGTGGAAGGAAAGGAAATATCAGAAACAGTATTGCATCACCATTATGATTTATCATTATTATCATTATGATGCCCCATCTATGATCAGGAGAGAAGTAACAGCAGATGTCAAGATAATTAAGTGAGAGTATGATCCTTGACACCTTCTGAACAGAGATATGCCCCAAGCTTACTGACTCAGAAGCAGTTTTATGGCAGGAACATACAAGAACAAAATTGAATTAAAAGATGGAGGAAGAAGTCCGTCGGGCAAGGAATAGTATTAAAAGAGGATACGGCTGAAGGATCTGACCTCTCTTGCACTACTTGGAGGACCCTGAATAGGTTGAGAGTTGGACTCCCTAAATGTAAAACCAATATGCTCAAATAGAGGCTCTCAGATGATAGTAACATGCTATGCAGTGGTGGGTTTCTAATTGTTTTTACTACTGGTTTGCTTGTGCTCGCGCATGCGCAGAAGTGTTGAGGGGGTGGGTGGAGCTTCCCACCGTCACTACTACTGGTTTGCCGATCCGGGCCAAACCAGGAGCAACCCACCTCTGATGATATGTGAATGAACAGAGACACAGAACCCAGCACATCTACTGATATGTCAGCTACTGGCAGAAACATGTACCAATAATAACTTATTTTTGGCCAATGACAAAGCCAAGAAGGCTTCTTCATTCTGGCAGTTTGAGCTAGACACAGAAGAAGAAGAAGAAGAAGAAGAAGAAGAAGAAGAAGAAGAAGAAGAAGAAGGAGGAGGAGGAGGAGGAGGAGGAGGAGGAGGAGGAGGAGGAGGAGGAGGAGGAGGAGGAGAAGGAGGAGAAAAGTCATCACCATGCCAGTGCTATCCTTTTTTGTAAATGTGTTGTGACATCTTCCTCTTCTTCTTGTGCCACATTCATCATTGGACATTGGTGATCATGTTGGCCATCCTATTTTTATCAACAGCCATATGAAAAAGTGCTGCTACTAAAACAGTCCCTTAAATTTTGAAGCCACGATGTTCTTCTGTCTGGGGCTTGTTTGCCTTCAATCTTTCCCTGACATCGCACACCTATAAAAAAGATGGAGTATTTTGGACAATAGGACAATGTTGCTTTCCTCATTCTGGATATTTTGGACAAACTTAGCACTGTAGAATCCTAGAGACTGAGATAAAATGAAGGCCTGGTTGAAAAACCCATTGCTTGGGATCACTTTCATGGATCAAGGACCTCCTAAACGAAACCATTCAGCTGAATTTACAGATGAACAGAGAACTTTTGTCTTCAACTTTCGGTAAAAACGCTATAAAGTGTTAGTAAGAGTTGACAGGTCCAATGTCCTTTCCAGAAACTCACTTCCCTAAAATCTTTTAAATGTTAATAGACTGCTAGGCCATTTTTAATGAACTGGGGAATCTCAATCTTGTTAGCAACAGAAAAAAATATATACCGTAGTCACATTTACATGCTAAGCGGAATTTCACAAAATGTATAACATTTTTATCTATCCAAGTACCCTTGTGATATGGGTCACCATTAGACCTATTCCACTGATTGGGAAATGTCAGTGTCTTGATTTAAGTCCCAGTTAAACTCTAAGAATGTCAAAAATATCTTTGCTCAGGCACCTTATTTCATTGTAACCTAAGGAATTAAGAGAAAGGCTGGTTGATTCAGGATAGTGCTTACGTCAAGCTTAGTTAATCAGATGTCTACAGAAGAGTGAAAGGCAAAGTCTCCTTTGAGTTAAGCTTGACTTATCCCTGGCATTTTCTTATAAATTCTATTTAACTTTATGTGTCTTACTTCTACTCATGCATAAAGATGTGAAGATTTGCACTGTATGTCTCCTAGTGTTGTGGCCCGCCAGTGGCCAGTGGAGCTGGCAGCAGAGTCAGACAGTGAGGAGGTTGGGGAGGAACATGGGCCAGTCCTGGGGGCTGAGGAAAGCTCAGATGAAGGCTCTGTGTCGGAGGCAGACAGGGAGCTAGACAGCCGTGAGGCAGAGGAATAGCTGGAACCTGTTCCAGTAGTGGGTTAGGCTTAGTGAGCTGAGGTGTGAGGTGGCACAGTGGTTAGGGTGCAGTACTGCAGGCCACTTCAGCTGACTGCAGTTCTGCAGTTCAGTGGTTCAAATCTCACCGGCTCAAGGTTGACTCAGCCTTCCATCCTTCCGAGGTGGGTAAAATGTTTGGGGCGGATTGTTGTTGGGGGCAATATGCTGACTCTGTAAACCGCTTAGAGAGGGCTGAAAGCCCTATGAAGCGGTATATAAGTCTAACTGCTATTTCTATTGCTATTAACCAGTAGTGGTTTGGCGGCCTGGTCACTGGAACAAGCTACAATCCAGGGCTGCCATGCCCCTAAACTGGTTTTTCAGGAGGTGCCACAGGCGGCACCTTCTTGTTTCATGGTTCTGCATGTGTGCAGAACAATTTTAATTGTACTGTGCATGCAGGTGCAGAAGCGCCAGAAGACAAGAACAACTAAGAATGCAGGGTCGACTTTGGAGTAAAGCCACACCTTGGAGGTGATTGGCCCCTCCCATAGAAAACAAAAAAGAGCGAATGGGGAGTGGGCTTTTGCAGGAAACAATTCGTTCAGTCAGTCATTTCAAGAGTGGAAAGTTCTGTTTGTGACTATACGAGGTTATGTGCCATGTTTTGCCTTGCCCTGCGTTTAGAAACTAGTTATCTGGCAGCTCTCCAAATGAGATAAAGTTCATGTTGATAAATATTCCTCTGAAAGACTGTTTGCTAAGCCTTGCTGACTGTGAATGAAAGGAATTCACAGTTGTGTAAATACAATGGGTTTTGCCAGGACCAAGACTCTGCTTCTTGCTTTTTAAGGAAGCCTGGATCAGAACATCTAAAACCTATGCCAATTCTTCCTGAATAAAGCTCTTATTTCTTTTACTGACTGTATTTTACATATTTTACCAATTATGAGAATTATCTTCCAACATGGTATCCCTACAAATAATATGCAACTCCCAGAATTCCCTAGCCAGCATGGTTGTTGAAGTCTACAAGTCTTAAAGTTGCCAGGTTTTGAGACCCCTGGACTGCACATGAGTAGGATTGTGGGGAAAATTAGACTTCTCTTCTTTAACCTGCATTAAACAATTTCTACTATTCTCTTGAGAAGGTGATATTCTGCATTAAGAGCACGCCTTTCTATTATTATAAACTCAGTCAAACTCTGAGGTTTCTCTACCACAATTAGGACACAGCAGGCACAATATTTTAGATATTTCTTTTCCAGATATTCCCCTCTTGGATGGCTAAATTCTTTTTTTTCCCATAAAGTTTTTTTTATTTTTCATTTTCATAACATATAATCGTATGTATACTATTACATAGCCAACATCGTATTGTATTATTAAATGTTTATATTAATTCAATTCATCTTACCATCAACTCCCCAAAAGAAAAAGAAAAAAAAACACGCATGAGCGTTCAGAGAACCGGTTGTTAAACTTGGAAAATCATATCAGGGGTGGGTTCCGGCTGCTACTACTGCCGCTTCTCTCAGGGATGCACTGCGCACCTGCGGGTGCTTCGTGCATGTGGATGCTTGATGCACGCTATGCACTCCTGCGCAGTACTAAAAAAATTCTTCTGTACATGCGCAGAAGCCAAAAACAAATGAGAGAACCGGTTCGGGGTGTGTGGCAGGCCGAATTACTAGCTACTTGGCCGAACCGGTCCGAACTAGTAGGAACCCACCTTTGCATCACATCCCTGATGCACATGTATCCATAATCATGTACCTGAATGTCAGCACTGCATATTTCCCCAAGGTTGAATGATAAATCATAATTCAGTTTTTAAAAATTCATGCATAATAGGGATGTTGCTGTTGAACCTCATTATGTTATCATTCTTATACATTAGCATTTCAAGATGTTGACAGGCACTCCTGTTTGCCTAGAAAATGAAGATGTTCTTGCTTCTGCCCGAAGGAATTTGCAATCCAATAGATGTACTCAATCCATCCTGGTAGTTCAGTTTTATGATAATGCACATCAGGGGTGGGTTTCTTGCCCCGTTCCAACCAGTTCGGTTGGAACGGGGCTGGCGGCGTCCTCGTGCACGCGCGCGGTGCACACATGCGTACTAGCGTCTGCGCAACACTTCAGCTGCTCCTGGACAATCGCACAGGCGCTGTATGCGTCCTGCGCATGCGTGGAAGCACAGAACTCATCAAAACCGGGTAAGGACCGCGGGTGGGAGGGTGCGCCCTTCGCCGTTCCCGGAAGTTACTTACTTTCAGGTTTGGCAACCAACCGGTTCGCAGGGACTGCCGCGAACCGGTTGAAACCCACCCCTGATGCACATCCTCCTAGAATGCGAGAGCCAGACGGATCGTTTTGACCAGGACATTGTAATATTTTTTCTTAGGCTAATGGTCACACTTGAGGACCTTGTTGGATTCGAAAAACACATCATGGAGGTAGAGTCCAAACTGAAATTGCTTTATTTTAACTTATATTCCTATTTGATTAAAGTGAAACATAATTTAATTAATTGTACGTTTACTCTGTCCCTCTTTTCATTACATTATAATTAACAATACAGTAACAAGCTTGGGACATTTGGTGAACTCTATGAGGACTTTCTGATAAAGTCCATCTGGTGAAGTCTTTGGGAGATATTATGCATCCCAGGGCCTCAAGTTGTACTCCTAGACTATTAAGTTCAACCCCCTTACTTAACTCAAGGAAGCAAATTATAATATCCCAACTAGATGGATATCTTGCACTGGTTGAACTCAACCAAGTAAGAAAAAAAAAAAACAATTTGGTTAAGTAATTGATTTTACCTGTCAAAACTTCTCTGATTATACCACCCCACCCAAACATTCAGCCAAAATTTATCTGGTAACTTTTATCATTATTATACATCCTACATTCTTGGATGACAGAAAAAAGATTGTATTCTTCTTCATCCAGCAGTGTGTTTCACATTTTGTCACCACTGGTTCACTGAGTGGGCACTTGTTTGCTTCACGGGCACCTGCGCCCCTTCCACGCATGCGCCCGGCCTTCTACACATGTGCTTTGCTCTCTTTTGTGCCTTCCGCACATGCACCCGGCCTCAAAAATGTGCCTAAATAGGACTGCATAGAGCCGGGGTGAATGAGTGGGACCACCTGCAATTTCTGCTACTGGTTCAGGTGAACTGGTGCAAACTGGCTCAACACTGTCTCTGTTTGCATCATTTATGTATGTTGTTTACTTGGTACATCTACTCTATGTATTTAAAACAGATTTTTGTACTTTGAAAGTGACATGGAATTTTGAGAAGAGGAGGAAGGAAGAAGGAGGGAGGAGGAGGAGGAGGAGAGGAGGCGGAGCCGGAGGAAGAGGAAGAAGAGGAAGAAGAGGAGGAGGAAGAAGAAGAAGAAGAAGAAGAAGAAGAAGAAGAAGAAGAAGAAGAAGAAGAAGAAGAAGAAGAAGAAGAAGAAGAAACAACTGTCTTTTGTATCTGTATCATGACATCAGATCCAACTTAGAACTGAGGAGAAATTTCCTGACAGTTAGAACAATTAATCAGTGGAACAGCTTGCCTCCAGAAGTTGTGAATGCTCCAACACTGGAAGTTTTTAAGAAGATGTTGGACAGCCATTTGTCTGAAATGGTATAGGGTTTCCTGCCTAGGCAGGGGGTTGGACTAGAAGACCTCCAAGGTCCCTTCCAACTCTGCTATTGTATTGTATTGTATTGTATTGTATTGTATTGTATTGTATTGTATTGTATTGTATTGTATTGTATTGTATTGTATTGTATCCCTGTACAGGACCAGGGCTTACAGTCTGACCCAACTACCCAGCTTTCACCATTCCAGCTGCTACAGATCTCATTAACAGAGCAACAAGCCCATATTCATTTTATCAGTGATTTGAATATGATTGTAGCATGCAGGCTCAATACAATAAACTACATAGTCACATCACCATTTAATAGAGCTTATTCTTTTCTAATGTTAACCTCCACCACAGCCAATATCCACCAGAATTTTCCTAGGAATCCATTTTATTAAAATTTAAACAATCACCAAAAATGTTTCCTTTTTATTTTCCTGGGTAAGCTAGCCTTAAGTATTAATACTTTATGCAGAAATGCCCTTGTTATCTAGATATATGCTCTAATTATTGTTTTAAATGCTACAATTGAGTTGCAGTCTTAAATTAGATTGTGGTAAGTTACAGCATAAAAAAAATAAAGCAACTACTTGTTCATTTGGGGGCTAGATTCCCTTCAGCCAGGATGTTTGGCGTAGGAAGCATCATTGCTTAACTATAAAAAGTCAATATAACTTGGCTATTACTCCTGGAATAAACCACCTGTTTTTTTTAATTGAATCAGACAATCTGCCTAGCACAATTTGAACAAGATAACCCAAAGCCTTAGACTATATGTAGCCTCCAGACTTTCTTTTGCAGTTCCAAGAAAACCTATATCCAATTTTTTCTGCAAAAGTAGACATTCAACAGATTTTTATGATGTCTTAGAAAACCCATTGGGATATCCTTTCAGAGAGATAATTCTTTATCTCTAAGTAAGGTTCTACATTTAGGCAAGAAAAACCAAGCTGGCAGGAATAGCCAACACTCGAGAAGATAGGCTAAAGATACAGAAGGATCTTGACAAATTTGAACATTGGGCACTATCTAATAAAATGAAATTCAATGGTGAAAAGAGTAAGGTTCTACATTTAGGCAACAAAAACGAAATGCACAGATACAGTATAGGTGGTAGCTTGTTCAATAGTAGACACTGTGAAAGGGATCTTGGAGTTCTAAGGAACAACCATTTAAATATGAGCCAGCAGTGTGCAGCAGTTGCCAAAAAAGCCAACACAGTTCTAGGCTGCATAAACAGAGGGATAGAATCAAGATCACATGAAGTGTTAATACCATTTTATAATGCCTTGGTAAGGAAGGCCACACTTGGAATACAGTATCCAGTTTTGGTCACCACAATTTAAAAAAGATGTTGAGACTCTAGAAAAAGTGCAGAGAAGAACAACAAAGATGATTAGAGGACTGGAGCCTAAAACATATGAAGAACGGTTGTAGGAACAGGGTAGGTCTAGTTTAATGAAAAGAAGGACTAGGGAGACATGATAGCACTGGTCTCAGGGGCTGCCACAAAGAAGAAGGTCAAGCTATTCTCAAAGCACCTGAGGATAGGATATGAAGCAATGCATGGAAACTAATCAAGGATAGAAGCAACTTAGAACTAAGGAGAAATTTCCTGAGAGTTAGAACAATTAATCAATGGAACAACTTGTCTCCAGAAGTTGTGAATGCTCCAACACTGGAAGTTTTAAAGAAGATGTTAGATGTGATATTTAGCAGGTTGTGACCAGTTCTGGAGAACCGGTAACGGAAATTTTGAGTACTTCGGAGAACCGATAAATACCACCTCTGACTGTCCCCATCTGTTCTCTGCCTCCCAAGTCCCAGCTGATCAGGAGGAAATGGGGATTTTTCAGTAACCTTCCTCTGGAGTGGGAAGGGATGGAGATTTTACAGCATCCTTCCCCTGCCACACCCATCAAACCACTCCCACCAAGCCACACCACACCCACCATGCCACAGAACCAATAGTAAAAAAATTTGAATCCCACCACTGAACCATTTGTCTGTAGTGTAGGGTTTCCTGCCTAAGCAGGGGGTTTGACTAGAAGACCTCTAAGGTTCTATTCTATTCTATTCTATTCTATTCTATTCTATTCTATTCTATTCTATTCTATTCTATTCTATTCTATTCCATTCCATTCCATTCCATTCCATTCCATTCCATTCCATTCCATTCCATTCCATTCCATTCTGTAAACAGAATTACCATGGCCAGATTGCTATTGTTTTGCTATTAAAATTCAAGAAGAAAATATTTTATTAAAAAAGAAAGATACCAAGCCAAATAAAACATAGATGCTTTTTGATTAACAAAGGAGGCCTTTGATGATAAGATTTGTGCTTGATCTGCCATTCTTTAAGGATACTCTTAACATTTTCACTTCTGTTTCCTTGGTTTAAAGAGACATACAGTTGACCTTGCTGGAATATTAGTTTCTCCAGATGAATGAGCACATTCCTCCTGATTTCATCTATAGAGAGAGAAAAGCACAATGTCACATAAACATACTGATGATATTTTAATTTATTTATTTATGTTAATTAATTTATTTTAATTTATTTATTTATGAATTAAATATTTTTTTCCTTAACCACAATGTTGTATGTTGCCATTCTCACCTCAAAACAGTTTAGAAACTCTGCTGGTTTCTCCACTGAATTGTAGAAAGCCATTAGAAATAATATCACATGATCTCCTGGGACCTAGAGCAGGATGAGTCTAACTGATCTCTGGGGGTTGAAGGAAGGGCTGGTCTTCACTTAATTATACATTTGAAAAATGCAAGAATAAGAGCAAGTATTAAGGTATAGGGGCTAATGTATTTACCGGTATCTTGCACCAGAGATTCCCTGTTTCTATTTCTGTCTGAAGCTACAATATCTTACTTGGTGACTTTCAGCCCAATCTATTATGAAGAAATTGTTGTTGTTACTTGCAAAGTCATGTCTGACCCATCACGACCCCATGGACAACGTTCCTCCAGGCCTTCCTGTCCTCTACCATCCTCTGGAGTCCATTTAAGCTCATGCCTACTGCTTCAGTGACTCCATCCAGCCACCTCATTCTCTGTCGTCCCCTTCTTCTTTTGCCCTCAATCTTTCCCAGCATTAGGCTCTTCTCCAGGGAGTCCTTCCTTCTCATTAAATGGCCAAAGTATTTGAGTTTCATCTTCAGTATCTGGCCTTCTAAAGAGCAGTCAGGGTCGATCTCCTCTGGGACTGACCGGTTTGATTGCCTTTCAGTTCAAGGGACTCATAGGAGTCTTCTCCAGCACCAGAGTTCAAAGGCTTCAGTTCTTTGGCCCTCAGCCTTTCTTATGGTCCAACTTTCACAGCCATACATTACAACTGGGAAAACCATAGCCTTGGCTATACGCACTTTTGTTGTCAGGGTGATGTCTCTGCTTTTTAGTATGCTGCCTTGTGAAGAAATGCAGGAAGGTAAAACACTACGTAAATGCTTTGACTTCCTGAGCAAAGATGGGATAGAGGTAGCAATAGCAATAGCAGTTAGACTTATATACCGCTTCATAGGGCTTTCAGCCCTCTCTAAGCGGTTTACAGAGTCAGCATATCGCCCCCACAGTCTGGGTCCTCATTTCACCCACCTCAGAAGGATGGAAGGCTGAGTCAACCTTGAGCCGGTGAGATTAGAACCGCCGAACTGCAGATAACAGTCAGCTGAAGTGGCCTGCAGTACTGCACCCTAACCACTGCGCCACCTCGGCGTACATGTGCATATGTATGTGGCAGAGAAGAAATTAGAAATAAAAACATCTGGGTCTTTTTTCCATCTTTAATTGTTGCTTCTTTAAGAGCCACAGTTTCTGATGAGGTGGGCAGAAAATTTAATAATAATAATAATAATAATAATAATAATAATAATAATAATAATAATAATAATAATAATAATAATAATAATAAATGGTGAATCAATTCCTTGCTTCTGGCTGGGAAACCATCACAGAATATTGAAAATGAATAAGAACAGATTAGAATAGACTAGAACAGACTATTCACTCGTGAGTCATGGGTCCTATATTTTGGATGTATTCTGTACATTAGTCTATTTGAGATATCTTGGTTCAAAAATTGTCAGTGAATGAAACATCATTTTGCTCACTCTAAGTGCCATGACAATTAGAATTTTGATAGTATACAGACAGAGGTGTTAGAAATCATTAAGGAAAGCCGATATATTTTCACAACATCTATCAGTTTTAATACACTTATTTTGTTTACTTCACTACAACTGCAAAGTGTTTCAAAAACGTGACTCTTCATCTTTTATATACTTATATATTTCACTATAATGCTCCTATGGATCTTGGAAATATATTTTCCTTTAAAATGTAGCCTGTACACCAAAGCTTTGGTCACTTTGATCCAACAGGAAACTTGTTATCAAGAAATGATTTTTCTACTTTATAGGGTTGGACAAAGAAAAAGGATATAGAAAACATGAAATGCAATATGTGCTTGACATTCATAATTCATTAATGTTCCACCATTATTTCTGTGGTATATCTCAGCTGTGGCTGATTCTCTTTGACTTTGACACTAGCAGTGAAACATGTTTCAAGAGCTAAACTAATGAAAGTCTGAGAATTCCTGACATCAAAGAATACATCAAAATACAGATATATTTAGGTCCTAGAGCCTGCTAGTCATGGGGACCATGGAATTTCATGATGAATTATTGTAGTCCTGGGCTGTGTGAGTTTGAAAAAGGTAATAATGTAGGTTTATGTGGTAGTAGACAGGATACCTTCAGGATTCTGTCCCCTTAATAAGATAAAATTAAAATAAGACTTCATGAGAGTCTTTAACTATATCCTTGTCAGAGTTTGTTGCAGAAAAACCAAGTCTAGAAAGCACACACAGATAACTGATTCAGCTGGATTCATTAACTTCTTTTTATACATAATAACAGATGAATAAATGTACAATATCAATAGTAGATTCTTTCAACATGGTAGAAGTTACAAGCAGAACACAAGCAGGAGAGAACAGTTAGTTTCATTTCAAAGTTCAAGACTGGATTATTGTAATGCGCTCTACATGGGGCTGCCTTTGAAGAGTGTTCGAAGACTTCAGTTAGTCCAGAATGCAGCCGCGCGAGCGATTGTGGGTGCACCCAGGTACACCCATGTCACACCTATCCTCCGCGAGCTGCACTGGCTACCCATTAGTCTCCGAATCTGCTTCAAGGTGCTGGTCGCTACCTATAAAGCCCTACATGGCATCAGACCTGGGTACCTGAGAGACCGCCTCCTGCCGATTACCTCCCATAGACCGATTAGATCTCACAGGTTAGGTCTCCTCCGGATTCCATCCGCCAGCCAATGTCGGCTGGCGACCCCCCGGGGGAGAGCCTTCTCTGTTGCAGCTCCAGCCCTCTGGAATGATCTCCCCGACGAGATCCAGACCCTTACTACCCTCCCGGCCTTCCACAAAGCCACCAAGTCCTGTCTGCTCCAGCAGGCCGGGGGGCTTGTGAAACATCCAGCCCCATGGAAATTGTGAATGTTGCGGTTTTTGTTTTAAAGTGTTGTCTTTGTCCAGTTTTCCCCTTCCCTTGTCTATTGTGAGCCGCCCGGAGTCCTTCGGGAGTGGGCGGCATACAAGACAAATAAATACAATACAATACAATACAATACAGAGCAGACAGAAATCAGTCTTGTTTCAGTTTCAATTCTTAGCATAGACTCAGTTCTGTTTCAGTTCCCATTGGCTGACTTGGTTGCTATGCCTATTCATTGGCTGACCTTGTTACCATGTCTCTCCCAGTCATGAATATTCTAACAATCCTCACTATGTCAGGTGATAACTGTATAAGCTAGACTGCTATATTTGATAGACATTTGGCTTGATTCAGCAAAAACCTTCTGATGTTCTTATGTCAGTCCCAATATTTTCAATGTATGTCTACCAAGGATTACAATCAGAGATTATTCTCCAAGAAAAAAACCTGTGCATCATTTCATATCACCTTCAGAACAATGCCTTATTCATATGTTTTTCTATAACATGTCAAGTACCTTGAAATAATTAGGGGCAAAGTAAGCTATTTTGTATATCTATGTATGATGGTTTAAAAAGTTTTATTGCTTTCTACAACAGGAGTACTTGCATTTGGAAGAGAATTCAATCTGAATGGTGTTGGAGTTCAACAAAATTGCCTTATGGATTTTGCAGATAATATCACTTTTCAATGCATAGAGTTGGCCTCTAACCTTAAAGCAAGAAATTCACTCTAACCAATAAATGGGCATGTAGCCTCTGTTTGAAATTGAGCAAATAGTTCCATATCAAATGAATTTAATATCTATCATTCAATTACTTAAGACCATCGGCATGGGTCCTATACAAAAGGTCATGTTTTACACTCTTTGAAGTGAAAAATTTCTGGGTATATGAAGAATACAATCATACTACACATCAATATTCTCTTCCCCAATTCCTTCAAAGATTTGTCATAAGAATAGCACTTAGACATATATACTGCATCACAGGGCTTTACAGCCTTCTCTAAGTGGTTCACAGAGTCAGCATATTGCACCCAACAATCTGGATCCTCATTTTACCAATGTCGAAATGATGGAAGCTGAATCAGTCTTGAGTCAGTCAGGATCGAACTCCTCACAGTGGGCAAAGTTTGCCTACAATATTGCATTCTAACCACTGTGCCACTATGCCTCTTGCCCACCTTTTTTTTATTATTCTAAAGATTGTTCTAAATCCATTTCTTTCTTTCATTCTTTCTTATTTTTTTTATAAAAAGGTTTTTTACTTTTTAATATATAAACATTTCATCCTTTCATAAACAGTGTGTCATCTGGGTACAAATATGTCTGTGCAA
Source organism: Thamnophis sirtalis (assembly GCF_051295495.1). NCBI lineage: Eukaryota > Metazoa > Chordata > Lepidosauria > Squamata > Natricidae > Thamnophis > Thamnophis sirtalis. The sequence continues at coordinate 12,642,054 of NW_028261391.1, forward strand.
CAGTTTTCAGTATTTACAACATCATTCACATTAATATTAATTCTCTAATCTTAAAATTGCAATATATTAAGTAATTGAACATTATTAACCTATTCATTTTCTTCTCAACATATCTTCTAATAAAAATACAATACTGACATTAATCATAATTATCTTCCTCATCATAATTCTAACAATTATCATCTTATTTATACCTCTATCTTAACATATTTTCTACTCTTTTTAGTCTTTTATACTTATTTTCAGTTTCCCTTTTTTCTCTAACCATGGATAAAATACTTCCCATTTCTTATAATATTCAGTTTGTTCTTTCTCTTTGATGATTAATGTTAATCTATTCATTTCTACACATTATAATATTTTCCTAATCACTTTCTCATCAATAGGAATGTCTTCATTCTTCCAATGTTCTGCAAATACAATTCTAGCTGCAGTTAATACGCAGATAATCAAATTAGTATTCTCTTTAATATAGGTTTTGGGTAAAATCCCCAGCAGAAATATTTCTGGCTTTAACTCAATATGTTGCGTTATCATCTCCTCCAACCATGTCTTTATTTTTGTCCAATATTTTTTTGCTTCTACACTTGTCCACCACATAAACCCATTTCTTTCTGTTGATATTCTTCTGAAGGTGGAGTATTCAGAAAGCACCCGGATAGCACCCAGAAAAATGTCTGACCAATACAGTGGAAGATATTTCTTTTGACTGAAAGTTTTTAGTTTTTAAACTCAAATATTCAATTCAACTTATCAGAGAATAATTTCTTCAGAAGTTTTGATTTAGTTCTGAATGAAGCCTGTTGTGCCTCTTTCATGAAGAGAAAAATTATGACCGCATTTGCATATATATCATATTTTTCGGAGCAGAAAATGCACCAGATTATAAAACGCAGAAAGATTTTGAGGAGGAAAATTAAAAAGTTTTTGCACTCAGCAAACCTCCCAAAAAGGCCCATTTTTCACGAAAACGGCCCCATTTTTTTCAAAAAAAGGACATGAATAGCCTTTAGGATGCTTATAGAGTGTTCGGGGGGGGGGCAAAAACAAGCAAAAAATGGCCCATTTTTGCCCAAAACTGGCTTGTTTTTTGTCCAAAAAGGGCATTGATAGCCTTTAGGAAGCTTATAGAGTGCTGTTGGGGGCTGGAGGGCAAAAAACTGATTATTTTCACTCATTTCTGCCCTCTCCAACCCCCAGGAGCTCTATGAAAACCTCCTAAAAGCTATGCACAGCCATTTTGGTGAAGGGGCGGAGTTTCAGGAGGCAAAAAATGCTGTATTCAGTGTATAAGATGCACCCAAATTTTCAGCCTCTTTTTTGAGGGAAAAAGGTGCGTCTTATACTCCAAAAATACGGTAACCATATGGTTTAAAATTACTTCTGTTTTTGAAAGCATACATGCTCTCTTCAAATGTGAATTTATTATTATAGGGAAAAGATTTTGAATATAAGAAAACAGTCTGAACATCATCACATATGGGAACCTGTCAGGAATGGACAGGGAAAAGCACCGGATAATCTGTAACATCTTTTCCAACTCACACATTTCATATGTGGGTTCATTCACTTCAAGAAAAATGAAGCCTTTAATGAATCTCTCATCTCAGGACTTGGTGTAAAAAATCAAATGCACAATAACAATTTACAGCAATTGACTGAAGCAGTGACACTCAAGGAACATGGAAATTAATGCACACAGGCATTAGCAGCATGAGAATTAAAGTCTAATTAGAACCACTCTGAGTCAAGTGTCAGCAAGTTAATCATGCAAGATCTCTGAAAAAAACATATTTTTTTTCAGCAAAGCAATAAAATAAATCATAGCAAACATGTAATTGAAAAATGCAATGTTTTGGGAACAAAAACAAACCAGACTAAAAAGAAACCAACTCATAGGAATAGTTACATAAATGGAGTTTTATTTAGCTAATTCTGTTTATTTGTGTATTTGTTTGGATTTTTTTTGAAAAATATATATTTTATTTTGCTAATTGGATTTGTTCTACTTCACAGAGAAAATTATGACTGGCCCTCAAGAAGGATTACTAAAACTTCAGAAAATATGTTTTGTGCATTTTGTGGGCAAATTTAATCCCGGAAGGGGGATTGGGACCATATTGGACTTTTGAAAAGAAGTGATGTGAGCTTTCACAAAATATGTGCTGTTGGGTCACAAGTCAGATAGAAAACTCTAACTTCCATACTCACTCACTCACTCACTCACTCACTCACTCACTCACTCACTCACTCACTCACACACTCACTCACTCACTCACTCACTCTGTCTGTCTGTCTGTCTGTCTGTCTGTCTGTCTGTCTGTCTGTCTGTCTGTCTGTCTGTCTAGCTATCTAGCTATCTAGCTATCTAGCTATCTAGCTATCTAGCTATCTAGCTATCTAGCTATCTATCTATCTAGCTATCTATCTATCTATCTATCTAGCTATCTAGCTATCTAGCTATCTAGCTATAATTTTTTTTACTTAAAATATTTAAATAGCTGGCCATCTTTTAACCAACTCTGAGTGGCTTCCAATGAAAAAAAATACACATATGCAGACTCACACATATGCAACAAAACAAGACAAACACAGACTTCAATGGATAATTAGAACTGCAGAGAAAACAATTGCTACCAACCAGGGGCGGATTCTGGCAGGCACTACTGCCGATTCACTTGTGGGCGCACTTGCATGTGCAGTGCAATAAATATAGTTCTGCGCATGCGCAGAAGTAAAAAACAAGATGGTGGCAATCAATCAAGAGGCACCACATCTATTGTTGGCGTTTGAGTTTGGTATTTAAAACCTCTAGCAGTCTTAATAGAAAAAGGAAACATGAAGAATTACTTAGAAAAGTCTATCTTTGATTGCACTCTGGTGTCCTAAATTGAGAGCTGTTAGAACATGCCTTTATGAGTTACATTAATTTAAGAAATAATAATTTAAATATGGAACAACTAGACAGTAAATGAACAAGAATCCATCATAAAAAGTTTTTAGATTTTTTGTTATGTCCAACAACTTTCTCCTCTTTGAAAGAAGTAGGTTTCAGGAACTTACTTTTATACTGCCAATTAAACAATAATAAAGTAATTTGCTAAGTGCCCCAAAGTTTCTTTTATCATGTTTTTTTTTTACTAACAATAGAGAACATGGCCTCAATATCCCACAGCTTATCAATTTCTTTCCTCTAGAATTTTGCATTGCCACTCTGTTCTCCATTGCTACAGGATAGCACAAAAATATCCATGAGTATCTTCTCCAGAATGTGTTCTTAAGGTAAAGATAAAGGTTCCCCTCGCACATGCGTGTTAGCAATTCCCGAATCTAGGGGGCGGTGCTCATCTTTGTTTCTAAGCCAAAGAGCCCACGCTCGTCTCCATGGTTATGTGGCTGGTCAATAGTCACAGTATGATTGCTTCCCATGTTCTTTTACCCTTTCTCCTCCTATTATTTGACCAATTAGTCTTCTCCTTACGCAGATGTGATGGAGTCACTTTGGTATACTTTAGGATAACAGAACAAAATATCAGCATTGGGAGGGGCATTAGAGGTCTTCTAGTCCAACTGCCTGCTCAAGCAGGAGATCCCATACCATTTCAGTCATTGCCTATTCTCTTTTTAAAAACCTGCAGTGATGGAACACCCACAATTTCAGAAGGCAAACTACTTCGTTGATTAATTGTTCTAACAGTTTCCTTATTTTTTAGGCATCAGTTTTTAGATATACTCTAGGGTCGTTGTGGCGAACCTATGGCACATGTGCCACAAGTGGCATGCAGAGCCCTCTCTGTGGGCACATAAGCCGTCACCCCAGCTCAGCTCTACCGGGCACGTATGTGTGCTTCCTGCCGGCCAGCTGATTTTTGGATCTCTGCCGCACATGCGCAGGGGCAGAGGGTGGGGGGCATGTAGGAGATGTCCCCCTGAGGCTTGTTTTTGCTCCCAGGAGACTGCAGGGAGCCATACTAGACCCAAAATGGGGAGCGCGCGGGGGTGGGTGGGTGTTGCATGCACATGCATGGGGGGAGTCATGTGCGCATGGGTGGGGGAGAAGCAGGGGTGTCACATGCATATGTGCAGGGGGGCAGTGAGCACAGGATGATGTGTGCATTTCATTATGGTTATAAGTCGTTGGGAGATGTGTGGCAGGAGGCGGTCCCTTAGGTATCCAGGTGGATGAAAGAATTCAATCCTCCACATGTTTCCATTAATAGAGGGCTCAAAATGTATGGATATACTCCAGTGTTAAATGCATTTTCATAAAGAAAACATGCAGAAGGTATGAGGGAGTTTGAGTTGTTTTGCTTTGATGATATTATGCACAAGGACCACATATTCATTATCCTTGGAATTGCAGCCCCCCAAGTGTCCCCATAGTCAAAGGATTATAATTCAGGTGCTTGGCAATCAGATGCAATTAGAACAATTACAACAAGGTTAGTCATCCCTGCTCTAAGGATTGTATCAAATATTTTATAGACCCTGAGGCCCCTTGCTTTCCATTCCAGCCCAAGATCTGATGCTACATGATTTTAGGATTATACATACAAGATTGAAATAGTAAAGCGTGAGGATGGGCGAAAAAAATTAATGGAGACATTCTTTGAAACATCAGCTTGGATTAGGATGCTTGACTTTGTGGAGATACAGAGGCTGCTTTTTCATGGATAATGGGAGAAAGGCAACCTACTGATTGATGCTAATAATCAAAAGAGTCCATAAAATGATACAAACCACGTAAGTCCAGGCTTGCCTATTAAATGTAACAGCCAAAGCTATAGGAAAAGAAACTCATTATTAAAACTCCAGGAGTCAAGGGAACGATGCAGAGTGTTAATTAATTTCACATTTGTCACTTTCAGAAAGAATTTACTTTGGGAACAGACACACCAAAAAAATCTATTAAAATATACAGTACCTTCATGCAAAAGAGTGATTTTTTGGGGGGGGGGGGCGTACAAATGTATGAATATTTGTAATGGAGTGTTTTCCCCTACTCAACCCTATTATCTTTGTGCATCCATTTATGTAAGTATATTTTCCTTTCCTTTTTTTTCTCCCACAGGATAATTTCTTCTTGCAGTCTACTGAAATGCTCAGAGATGCTGAGCTGGAGTGTGAGTCTCATCTCCCCTTCAGGAAATTCAACATGTTAGAAGTCCCAGCTGGGGAATGAAGGAAACAGTGGGGCGAAAAGAGCTATGGGGGAAAGAGAATTGTGCGGGAAGATGAAGGAGGAAGATGAATGGAAAGAATGGGTCATTGTGTGTGAGTTGCAGAGGGACCAGAAAAGCATCTCTAATTAAATAAAATTCTGCCAGGCATGAAGCTTTCTTCAGAAATAGCTTTGAAAGGCAAAAAAATATAATGAGCTATCAATTCCTCCTCAATTATGAGCCAATTGACATTCTTGCTATTATGGATAGTGAGGTACACTGAGATGATGAGCGAAGTCTGAGGTCCTACTGAATTCAGGGAGATAAAAGAGGTTTCTGTTTTGTCAACACAATTGAGAGAAAAGATGGGGAAAGAGAAGAACAGAAAAAAAGGAAGTATAGAAAAACGAGTGTCAGTTGTGCACAAGGATTAAATAGCAATGTTCTAATTTCAGCATCATGGTCATTAATCATGGGCCAGAGTGGTAAAGAGCTTGATTGGGACTGGATGTAACCAGAATAGAATAGAATAGAATAGAATAGAATAGAATAGAATAGAATAACAGAGTTGGAAAGGACTTTGAAGGTCTTCTAGTCCAACCCCCTGCATAGGCAGGAAACCCTACACCACTTCAGACAAATGGTTATCCAACATCTTAAAAGCTTCCAGTGTTGGAGCATTCACAACTTCTGGAGGCAAGTTATCCCACTGATTAATTGTTCTAACTGTTAGGAAATTTCTCCTTAGTTGCTTCTCTCCTTGATTAGTTTCCACTCATTGCTTCTTATCCTACCCTCAGGTGCTCTGGAGAATAGCTTGACTCCCTCTTCTTTGTGGCAGCCCCTGAGATATTGGAAGACTGCTATCATGTCTCCCCTAGTCCTTCTTTTCATTAAACTAGACATACCCAGTTCCTGCAACCGCTCTTCATATGGTTTAGCCTCCAGTCCCCTAATCATCTTTGTTGTTCTTCTCTGGACTCTTTCTAGGGTTTCAACATCTTTTTTACATCGTGGCAACCAAAACTAGATGCAGTATTCCAAGTGTGGCCTCACCAAAGCTTTATAAAGTGGCATTAACACTTCATGTGATCTTGATTGAACCAGGTTGAACTCAACCTGAAGTTTCCTAAAGGGTCAGTTTCATGCCAGTCATTCTCTCTTAGTCCAATCCACCTTACTGACTGCTGTTGGGTGGATAATATGGAGATCCCCTTAGAATTACCGTGAGATCTTAAGGGGAAAAACAGAATATAAATCTTTCAAATCCACCAATGAAGAAAATGCTACTAGAGTGAAATTAATCCACTTTGTTTACAAATAATAGGACTTTTATGCTTTTGGGAGAATGTCCTTGATGACAGATAGCTTGGCTGCATTTGGGTTAGTGGGTTAAGTAGGATTGTTTCTGTTCAATAGCAGAGTTGTTATTATTTCTGGCCTCTAGAGATGTAGCTTAGACAAATAAATTAAGGGGATATACTATACAGTTAGAGCTAGATTTTTTAAAAAATGCCTGAGATTTATTGTGTTGAATTTTGCAGACCAGGAAGGGGATTCAGAGGAGAATCATGGAATCAAAAAGGTTGGAGGAGCTCTTGAAGTTCTAGTCCAACCTCCTACCCAGACAGGAATCTTCATATCATCTCAGACAAATGGTTTCAGACACCTTTGTCTGAAAACCTCCAGTAATGGAGCATTCATGACTCAGATTTTTCCATTGGTAATAGCTGTCACTAGCTCTTCCTTAATTCCTTATTTTAAGTTTGATCTTCCTCTATGCCAGTGGTTCCGAAACTTGGCAACTTTAAGACTTGTGGACTTCAACTCCCAGAATTCTTCAGCCAGTCCACAAGTCTTAAAGTTGCCAAGTTTGGGAACCACTGCTCTATGTAATGCTTTCACCCACTGGTTCTTGCCCTACTCACATACGAGATATCAATTTCCCTGTAACAGCTCTGCAAGTATTGGAGGATTTCTCTCTTAGATTCATTTCTAAGTAAAGTTTCCCCTTAAGTCAACCAAGGTCCAATTTCCTTAGGAACAATTCAGAGGGCTTTTGCAATTGCCTTCACCTAGATATTCATAGCCCTCGGGTTAATTAATGGTGCCCCATTTTTTAATTAATCACACTTTAGTTTTTTTTAAGGATCTGTCAAGGCCAGTTACATACTGCCAGCTGTTGGGCACTGTTAGAGCTATAACTGGTCTAATTGAATGTATACAACTAACATAAGAGCTGTGTGGGACAATGGTTAGAAAGATACTGCAGCTAATTCTGCTGATTGCAGGCTGCCAGCAGTTTGGCAGCTCGATCCTGACCAGTTCAATGTTGACTCAACCTTCCATCCTTCCGAGGTGGGTAAAATAGTCTTGGTCTGAGAACCCAGACTATTGGGGGCAATATGCTGACTCTGTAAACCACTTAGAAGGGACTGTAAAGCACTGTGAAGTGGTATATAAGTGCTATTGCTATTTCATGTTCTTTGATTTGTCCCAATTGAAGAGATCTATTTTACACATTCAGTGCAATTCAACTCACAGTGTAGGCATGACGATAGCCCATTTTATAAAGAAACTCCCTGTTTGTCATAAGTCAAGAACAACCTTTCAATTACAGAATTAGTGGGCCGCCGATAAGCTTTATGGACAACTTTGGAGGGAAGAAAAGAAAAGTAGCAGAATAGGAATATCGGTCAACAGAAATCTGAAAGGTATGACTGATTAAGGGCCAATGCATTTTAAATCTGTTCTTCAGATGCATCTGAATCACTCTCCTCTGAGACACATTAAAACTACAAAAGCATTTTAACTGACCTTTATTAAGATTGATTCAGTTGCCCTTCAAGAAGTATCCTATGAGTTCAAGTAAGGCAAAGTTTTATAAATTGTTTCAAATCCAACTCTGGTTCTTTTTTTTAAAAAAAAAAATTCAGAGTCCAGAAAGAAATGAGAGGTGCCCAGAATGGAGAGACTCCAATTGACAACAAAATAATAAACCCCATCACTTCCAACATCATTAGCCTGCCTAATGATCATGATCAGAATTCATGCTCTGTATTTCCACCAGATGGCTGGTCGTTGTCCAACAGCTAAAAGATTCTTATTCTACAAAGAAAACCCCATAAGCTTACTCCGACTGTGGTGCTTTACACATTCCTTTATTGTTCAGCACGTCCCTAAACCTTATCAGCATATATATGCCTTATTTATTGCATCAGTAAAAAGGACGGATGTCCAGAGAAAGGTACGTTGCAGCTAATATTTTGTTCTCCTCTCCTGCAAGGAGAAATAAAGACACCGAGAGGTTATAGCAGCAGCAGGTCAGCAGATGCTGTGAGACACAGCTGAAAAGGGACTTCTGGCAGGTCATTGGAGCAGCTATGAGGAATAACAGCTGCCTCTGTGAGTCTGAGATACTTCATCATAAGAGGTTTATTCATGGACTGCCGCTACAGCTTTCGCTTTGTGGCCTCCAAAATATTTGATTAATTCAAGATTAAAAGCACAAATGGGGGGGGAAAAATCAAGTGCATCAGGCTAAATTTGTTGTGGTCCGCTGGCAGCCTGTGGAGCTGGCAGCAGAGTCAGACAGTGAGAAGGTTGAGGAGGAACATGGGCCAGTCTTGGAGTCTGGGGAAGGCTCAGATGAGGGCTCTGTGTCGGAGGCAGAGAGGGGGGCAGGATCATCTGGTAGTTACGTGCTACCTCTGTAACCTCCGGAGTTTGACATCAGTGAGGCAGAAGAACGGTGTGAGCCTGTTCCCAGTGTGTGCATGCGCAGAGCTCCCAGAAGGCAAGAACAGTTAAGACAAAAAGGGCGACTCAGGAGTAAGACTTGGAGATGATTGGCTCCTCCCATAAGACATAAAAGAAGATGTGCACTTTTGCAGGAAGCAATTAGTTCATCTAGTTCAGTGCTGGTGAACTTTTTTGGCACCGAGTGCCCAAACCTTTTTGGCACTGAGTGTCACACCATGCATGTGTGTTCATGCTCCCGTGCCAGAGCACCAGAAACCTGAAGACCAGCTGGCCGGTGCATGCACATGCCTGTTTTTTGCGCCTTTTTTCAGGCCATTTTCAGGCTGTTATTTGGGCCACTTTCAGACTGTTTTTGGCCTGAAAAATGGCCCTAAAATGCCCCCAAAACAGCACGAAAAACAGCCTGGTTTTTTATTGTTTTTCGGGCCATTTTCAGGGCATTTTGGAGGCCATTTTCAGGATGTTTTCTGGTGCTCTAGTGCCTGCGAACACCAGCTGGCCAACCTACATGTACGTGCTGGAAACCAGAGGAGCAGCTGGCAATGGCACGTGTGCCCACAGAGAGGTCTCTGCATGCAACCTCTGGCCCTCGTGCCATAGGTTCACCATCACGGATCTAGTTGATTCAAGCTCTGAGAAGTCCTGTTTGATTCTGTGCTCCATTTGGCCTTGCAAAACTAATTGGCAATTAGGTCTCTGGCAAAGTTTCAAGGGAGATAAAGGTGGGTGCTTATCAACATTCCCCTGAAAGACTGCGGCAACTCGAGCAGACATCTGCCAGACTCTTCATAGACTGTTTGGGAATCATTATGGGCTGAGAATGAACATAATTCACAGCCATTGAAATAAAAAGAGGTTTTTTGGGACTAAGTTTGCGATTTATGCTTTCTCAGGAAGCCTAGGTCGGAACAAAATTAGGGAAAAATAGACAAACAACGCCAAGACCAACATCAGGCACTTACAAGAGAAAAAGCAACTTGATGCTGCTGATGAGGCCAAGCATAACAGACATGCAACTGATAACTTTATAGCCTCGGATTTTCTTAAAGGGCAGCGGGAATGTCAAGCCGAAAAGAATTCTACTTTGTATTCTGTTGTAATAATGGCGCACACTTCAGCGTATCTCATCTCGAGTGCATTCAGATTGCTTGGGAAGAAACCTCAAGCTATAAAGCAGCCTATTAATGGGTCTTCTTCTTCCAAAGGAAAGGAATTAAGTAAATGTGGTTTCTGAAAGCAATTTGGCTTTAGTAACATGCAATGCCTACAATTTAAGGGGTGGGGTGGGGTGGTACCCTTGAAAATAACTTTTTCTTCTTCTTCTGAGCATTTTGTGGATACATTAATGAAATCAGGTTTTTTTTCCTTTTTTTCCTCCCTCTAATTTCCCATTTGTTTGAGTACCTTTTCATTAATTAGCACATGAATGTTAAACTAGACATTCTTTCGTTCAAATGTTGTCCCAGTTAAAAATTGGCTTAGATGGCTTTTCATTGCTCAGTCATTTCTGACTCTTTTTGCTCTGATCTTGTCTTCAGGACCATCTGCCAGTAACTGGTCTGTATCTCTGTGTCATTGCAAGTTCATTCATGTGTCCTCAGTATCACGTCTCCTTCAGTGGTCAGTTTCTAACCTGTTTACTACCGGTTCGCTGAGAGGGCATTTTGCATGCACGCTGCTCTCTTCGCTCATGTGCGCTCCTGCCACAAGTTGCTGCACATGTGCAGTTGACTGAAAACTGGTCTGCACATGGACAGAAACATGCCGGTGACAGGGAACTGGTTCGGGGGTGTGGCAGGCCTGGATCGCAGCTGGTGCCAGTGAACTGGTCTGAACTGGTAGGAAGGACCCATCACTGGTCTCCTTTGTCTACTGTCAGTCTCTATATTATGGCTTTCAAACCTGGGCTTCTTTCCCAATGATTCTTGACTTCATCTTGACTGATACAGATCTTGTTTTCTCTTTTCTCAGGTAGTACAATTTAGATGCTTCATATTCTATTCTAATCCCAAAGGCTTTCTTTCAAGAGGCAACTGGACTTTCTGGGTTTTCTTTGAAGATTTTTTTTTAAAAAAAGAACCCTGGGGTGTAATCCATCTGGTCCTGGTGATTTGAACTCATCTAGGGTAGACAGATGCTCACTTATCATTTTCTTCCCTATTTCAACTTGTGTTCCTAATCTGATTTTTGTGGTGCTGTTTTTGATAGGTTGGACTTTTATCCCTTTGTGTAAAGACAGATGCAAAACATGAGTTAAATAGCTCTGCGTTCTTCCTGTTGATTGTCACCTTCTTGCGTCTTTCTCCCACCAATTGTTTCCTTAACTTTTTTCTTGTTTTTAACATGTTGGAAGAAGCTTTATTTTTTTTGGTTATTTTTTACTTTTATGGCAAGCCTTTCTTCATTGTGAGCCTTAGCTTTCCTCACTTCATCTTTACATGCTCGGGCTATTTGCTGATATTCTGCCTTAGTTATGTCCCCCCTCTTTCCACTTTTTATACTTATCTTTTTTGTCTTTCAATTTCTTTCAAAATTTGTTTCTATCTGTTGCTTTTGTCTTGCCTTCAGGTGATTTGGAGAATAGCTTGACTCCCTCTTCTTTGTGGCAGCCCCTCAGATTTTGGAACATTGCTATCATGTCTCCCCTAGTGCTTCTTTTCATTAAACTAGACATAACCATTCTTGGTATGTTTTAGCCTCCAGTCCCCTAATCATCTTAGTTGCTCTTCTCTGTACTCTTTCTAGACTCTCAACATCTCTTTCATATTTTAGTATCTAATTAATTTTGACTACTCTATAATGTATTATAACAACAATAATGCTCCAAAACCTCTGCCAGACTATCATACCTCTTTTATATGGACAATCTGAAGCGGTATGGAAACACACCATCCAAAATATAATCACAGTTCAACACTGTCCAAATATGCCACCAAGATATTGCAATGTAGTTTACACTGGATAAATGCACCACTTTCCGCCAAAAGTAAGGGGAAAATAGTGAAAGCTAAAAAAATCAAGCTGCCCTATGGAAGTAGGGGACGAAACAATCACTACAAATATTTAGGCATTCTTCAAGCGGACAACATCAAGCATTCTGAAGTCAAGAAGAAGGCTAGGAGGGAATATATCAAGAGATTGAAAAAAAAATGTCAACATCCAAATTTAGTGAAGGAAATGCCATCAAGGCAATTAACACTGGGACAATTCCAACAATTAGAAAGGCAAGGATCTGGGACAGATAGAAGCTATTTAATGGTATTAAGGTATCATTGCAGGATGAAAGCTGTTCCAATACAATTTTATAATTGACTGATGGTTGTCAATGCCAAGGGTGTTCAAGAGATGCTCCAGATGTTTTGGGACTATACCCAAGGCATCTATTACAATCATAGTTCGTTATACAGGCAGTCAGATATGGAGCTGGGTTTCCCCCCCCCCCCACCTATTGAGTCCTTTTCAAGAACCTGGGATAGACATAGATTGATGTTTTGTGGCATTACAGATACCATTGCAGGATGTAAGCTGTTCTGAGTAATGCTGTCTTTGCAATTGACTGAGGGTTACTAATAATGTTATTATTGCATTCCCTTCTCAACATTATACTGCATCCCCACATAGATAACTGAAAAGGAGCCTAAACCATTTGTTGGTGACTTTCAGTCTATGATATTACATTTACATATGGGGGAGTAAGCCCCATTGAATTTAGTGAGGCTGATTTATGTGTAGACATGAGTCAGATTGCCCTTAAACTGATATGGTAGTGGCAAGAAAATTATATAAAAATGGAGTTCGTGGCAATTGTTTGTGTATATAATAATCTGAAAGATATTATGGCTGTAAGGCTGCTTTTCACAATGGATTTCTTCCAAAACAGAGGAGATACGGCATTAAAGAGGAAAGGGAGCAGGTGTGGGTCTTAGCAGTACTAAGAAAAGCTCTTAATCATCCCAGCACGATGTAAGGTCATTGAGAAATGGGAACTTCAAATTGAATGACGCTCTTCCCTCAGACTTAATTTGCAAGTACATTCCCTGCTTACATATATAATGAAGATTTGATTGTGTTTTCCCCCTTTCTTCAGCACCAAGGAAAATGCTCTGTAAATCGGAAAGGAGATAGTGAAATGTGGAACATAATGCATTAAAGAATAATTTTCTCAGGGAGATGCAAGGTGTAAAAGTGATCCACTATATTCAGTCCCTCCACAGGATGAGGAAAGTGCGCCACATGGGTGGCTTATAAATGTCATGGATAGATTAGATGATAGTTAAGAAAGAAAGAAAGAAAGAAAGAAAGAAAGAAAGAAAGAAAGAATGATAGATGATAGATGATAGATGATAGATGATAGATGATAGATGATTGATAGATGATAGATGATTGATAGATGATAGATAGAGATAGATAGATGATAGATAGAAAATAGATATTGCATATGATAGATAGAAGATATATGATAGATAGGGAGATAAAAAGATAGATAAATGATAGTTAGATAAATGATAGGTAGATAGAAAGATAGATTAAGGTGACCAGATTTTCAGATTGGTAAAGAGGGACACCATTGACCGGGGGAGGGCGGGAGCTTGATTAAAAATTTTATATTTTGTCAAAAGGTCACAAAAGGAGATTACATGACCCCAGGACACTGAAACAATCACAAATACGAATCTGTTGTCAAACATCAAAATTTTGATCACGTGACCATGAGGATGCTGCAACGGTTGCTAAGTGTGAAAAATGGTCATCAGTCACTTTTTTCAATGTCATTGTAACTTTGGTCACTAAACCCATTATACCACCTTTCTTGCCACAGTTCTTAAGTGAATAACTGCAGCTGATAAGTTACTAACATAAGTGAATCTGGTTTCCCCATTTGACTTTGTCAAAAGGTCACAAAAGGCGATTACATGACCCCAGGACACTGAAACCATCATAAATACGAATCTGTTGCCAAACATCAAAATTTGGATGACGTGACCATGAGGATGCTGCAACGGTTGCTAAGTGTGAAAAATGGTCATCAGTCACTTTTTTCAATGCCATTGTAACTTTGGTCACTAAATGAACTGTTTGAAAGCTAAGGCTAGCTTGCATTATAATGCCTTATGCTAGCTTACATTTTCAAGAGAGAGAAGCTAAACTCCTTATTAGAATTGAAATAGAAATGAATAGAGTAGAGTAAAGTAGAGTAGAATAGAATAGTTTATTAGCCAAGTGTGATTGGACACACAAGGAATTTGTCTTTGGTGAATATGCTCTCAGTGTACATAAAGAAAAATAAAATAGAATATATTCATCAAGAATCATAAGCTACAACCCTCAGTGATAGTCATAGGTTACTAATAAGCAATCAAATTATACTAAGAAACAAATTATTGGATTTTCTTTCAAAGAAACTCAGTATGTGCTTCCTGATTATTAAAAGTGCAAATTCAGTGTCAATGACTCCTGACTATTTAAAAAAAGATTCTATCCAAAATAAATGGAAATAAACCATTTTTAAAAATTCTATGCACAATAGTTTGAAATGTATTGTGCATAGAATTGTTAAAAATAGTTTTACTTCAATTTATTCTCTGTGGAATAGTTTGAAATGTTTTACTTCAATTTATTCTGTGTGGATTTTTTAAAAAATTGTCTTAGACTATTTAAAAAAAGATTCTTTCCAAAATAAATTGATCAGGAGCGTGCACTGACCCTTAGATTTGGTCTCGGGTGCAGTTTGAAACAGTTGAAATAAATCTGGATTAATTCAGAATACATGAGGCTAGCTACTTTGTTTCCAGATGCAATGCAAGGCACATTTCACCTTCCAATTGACTAGCATAGCCAAATAAAGAGTAATTGGCAAGGATAATACGAATAATCAGTAGAGTGGTTGTTCCTATTCCCTACGTTAAAGATTTCACATTAAGGCTGTGAATGTTTTAGAAATAATTTGGAATACATTTGGGAGACATGAATGTCTGTCAGGAGGCATATGATTAAATATACATGGTGATTTTTCATCTAGATATTGCCATTCTGATGCAACCTTCAGATCCTGTGGACGGTTCTGAATTTGGAGCTTGTACAAATGCAAATTGAGCATGTCTCTCTCATTCATTAAAGCAACTCCTTTTAAACTTTCAGGCCTCTGAAAACAGACGCTGCTACTTTTAAGGGCGACAATAAATCAATCCCTGAGAAACAATGACATATTTTTTTTCCCATCTAATGTGGAAGCATCATAAAAGGTGACTCCTTTCATCTATAAGCAGAAAGATGGTGGGCTCACGAGAACTACTGTTTCAGAGACATTTTTGAAGTTTCTACAGTGTCACATTGTCTTCTCCTCCTCCTCCTCCTCCTCCTCCTCTTTCTCCTCCTCCTCCTCCTCTTTCTTCTCACTTCATTTATACTTAGAAAAAAAGCAGCAATTCTGTTGTATTCAGTAGTTCCAATTTGAAATAAATTAAAGTTCTTGAAATTTTACCAAAAGCCAGCCACATTTGAAGACAAAAAAAGAAATAAAAGGATAGATAGCATTTCATTAGGAGAAATGCCGCATTTGGTCATAATGAAATGCTATTTACTGCCTTGGACAAAAGAAAGCACATACTTTTTATACAATGAAGGCATTAAACGGGAACACTGTTCTATTAAAATGTGGAGGTAAGATTTAGTTATTTTTCAGCTTTTTGTGCTTGATGAGAGAGAAGTCACATTACAGAAGTTATATAGTCTGGAAATCGTGCTGCTGAATATTTTACCTCTGTGATGATTCATTGATAAAGGGCTCAGTTTTAAAACAAGTACTTCATGTAAGACGTAATCTTACATGGAAGGGTGAGGTATGATTGCAGTTTGCAAATTTAGAAAACTCCGAATGCGAAAACACTTTACCTAGTGGGCACAGAAACTGCAAAACTGCAAATGATTGTCTTTTATGTAAGGACATTTTCCTAAACGTTTTTTGTTCCAAATCAGGAATGTGAAAGTCCACCCTGTTTTAATTTGGCAAAGCAGAAGGGGGTGACAATTAAAAAGAAATAAATGTTTCTTTGCCCATCAAAAGATTATATTCCATAAAACTTTCTCAGAAATAGATATCTCATCTTTTCTAGTTCTTCCTTCCGACAAGTGACTTGTGATATTTCATCTATGCATATGATAAAATGAATTTCATGATTCTATTCCTCCAGTAAGTTGCAACTCATAAAAGTTTATTGAATTTAATAAAATATATTGGTCAGAAAAGCTGCAAAAATCCTTATGATTTCTTGTCATTGTAGGCTAATAAAGATCAGCTCCTCCACTTTGGGGGTCAATCCATTCTGTACCTAAATTCTACGTTCTTTGAGCGATAGTTTATTTCACCTCAGTGTTGGAATTGGCTAATGGGTTGAGAAGATGTTACCGCCTACAATTTACTCTTTTGCTTGTTTTTTCCATGTAATATTTTCCAATATTGTTATATTTTTTATTTTAATTGCAAGAGTGACTTTGTAGAGTGAGATGGGTGCAGTGGTGGGTTTCAAATTTTTTTAGAACCTCTTCTGTAGGTGTAGCCTGCTTTTTGGGAGTGGCTTGCTGGCCATGTGATCGGGTGGGAGTGGCTTGCCATACATGTGACTGGGTGGGCATGGCCAACTTGTAAAATGTGGTGAAACTCACTTAACAAGCTTAGCAACCAAAATGTTGGCTCAGAAACTCTGGCATTTGAAGCATGCAAGTCTTAAAGCTGTCAAGTTACAAGACCCTTCCACCCCTAACCCTTTAGAAAAAAACCCAGGGGTGTTCAAACTTGACAGCTTTAAGACTTGTGGACTTCAACTCCCAGAATTCCTCCTCTCGCTCTTCATCTTGATGATATGTGGACGGGCGGGGTGGGTGGGAGCTGGAACCGGTTCTAAACGGCACTGTAGATTTGTGGAACCTCTTCTATAGAAGAGTTTAGAACTGGCAGGAACCCACCCCTGGATGGGTGGCACATAAATAAAATGATCCATTGAAAATCTAATTTACTCAGGAAACATCACCTGCAAGTAACATAAATATATGTGTGGATGAATTTCAATTTCAATTTTAATGGATTTGTATGCCTCCCAATCTCGAAGGACTCCGGGCGGCTTACATAAAAACAGTTTAAAAAAAATATTAAAAGAATTTAAAATACAAAACAGAGCAAATTAAAAAAGGCACAACATGCACTCGCTCTTAATGGGGCTGAAGCTCAATCAAAAAGCAGAGGGTCCCATCAGATTTGGAAAAACGTTGGAACTTCCAGCTTCCAAAGCTATATTTTACTTTTTAAGGCAGTTAAGATTACCTTATTCAATCAGGCATTTAATGGATGATTGTGGAGGTTTCTTTTTCTTTTTTGCTTATTATGGATTGCCATATTATTATTATTATTTATGTTGAGTTCTGACATGAAAGGATTGGGTTTTGCATTCTTTTTCATCTAATTATTATACACCACTTTCCATGCTGGAAATGTCTTCGGATAGCGCTGGCTCTTCGGCTTTGAAACAGGCATGAGCACCGCCCCCTAGAGTTGGGAACAACTAGCACATATGTGGGTGGGGAACCTTTACCTTAACAGGGTTTTTTTTTCCAAGCAATATATCTCTCAAAAAGAAATACAGGAAGTCTTTGATTTACAGCCACACCTAAGCCCCAGACTTATGTTGCTGAGTGAAATAATTGCTAACTGAATTTTGTCCCATTTTACGACCTTTCTTGCCATAGTTGTTAAGTGAATCACCACAGTTGTTAAATCAGCAGCATGGTTGTTAAGTAAATCTGGCTTCCCCAATGACCTTGCTTGTCAGAAGGTTGCCCAAGGGGAACGCATGACTCTGCAACCCTCATAGATTTGAGCCAGTTGACAAGCAGCCAAATTTTGGTCATGGCACTGCGGAAATGCTGTAACAGTTTGTAATTGTGCAAAAACTGTCAGAAGTCACTGTTTTGACTGTCATTGTAACAGCGAATGGTCTGTTGTAAGTAACTGTTGTAAGTCGAAGACTACCTGTATATGCGATTTAAATAAAGAAATAAACCAGCATATAAATATCAATTTATCCTAAAATCAGTGGTGTGATACACCCGGTACACCCAGTTAAGGCGTACCGGTGCCTGCTGGGAGTACAGATACCATTCCGGTATGGTGCTCCAAAGGGTCCACCCACCTGCCTTCTCTCTTTACCGCTATTTGAGCTGATCGGGGCATTTGCAATAGCAATAGCAGTTAGACTTATATACCGCTTCATAGGCCTTTCAGCCCTCTCTAAGCGGTTTACAGAGTCAGCATATTGCCCCCACAGTCTGGATCCTCATTTCACCCACCTCGGAAGGATGGAAGGCTGAGTCAACCTTGAGCCGGTGAGATTTGAACCGCTGAACTGCAGGTAGCAGTCAGCTGAAGTGGCCTGCAGTACTGCACTCTAACCACTGCGCCACCTCGGCTCATGCACAGAGTGTACGGTGCCTGTGTGACACTCCACAGAGGAGCTGGAGCATCGCGGGCAGTAGGTATGCATGCGTGCACTGTGTGAGTGCACATGGTGGGCGCCCGGCCCCGTTGCACTGTGCCGGTTGCAACAGGTTCCGGAACTCACCACTGCCTAAACTGCCCATAATATTAAAACAGAAAAGCAGGATTTCCGTGTTTTTGTATCCCACTAGTTGACAAACATGTCGACTGAATGGGGAAGCAATGTTTTCCCTCTCCCCTTCTTTTCACCATTTGTCTAAGAGTCAATAAATCCTCATGCCATTAACACCACAAAATGGAGTTGCAGGAGACAGAAAAACAGATAAGGCAAAACTGAGGTTACTTTGCCAGAAATGTTCTGATTTCATTCTAAGGCTGTTTTGAGGGTAGATAAACATACTTTGCCACTATTGCATAATAGCATAATAATATGAGAGAGAGAGAGAGAGAGAGAGAGAGAGAGAGAGAGAGAGAGAGGGAGGGAGGGAGGGAGGGAGGGAGGGAGGGAGAGAGAGAGGGAGAGGGAGAGGGAGAGGGAGAGGGAGAGGGAGAGGGAGAGGGAGAGGGAGAGGGAGAGGGAGAGGGAGAGGGAGAGGGAGAGGGAGAGAATGAGAATAGATCTGTGATGGCAAACCTATGGCACCTATGCCAAAGATGGCAGGCAGAACCCTCTCTGCGGGCATGCGAGCTGTTGCCCAGCTCAGCTCCACTGGGCATGTACACATCCGCCTATCGGCCAGCTGGTTTTTAGCTCTCTGCCATGCATGTGTGGGGGGCAGGGCACATGCAGAAGACACACGTGCATGCACAGGGGTTTGATGTGGGAGGGAATATGCACATGCATTGGGGGTGTGGGGTGCGTGTCACACACCCATTGCATTATGGTTGTGTGTGCTTTTGGCACTTGGAAACCAAAACATTAACTGTCACTGGTATAGATAATTTGGAACAAAGTATTTGGCAGCCATTACAAAACAGAAGCTTATGCTGGAAAGAGAGGAATGGATGAAAAATAAACTCAAGAGAACTTTGCTTTGATTCTCTGGGTATGAGAAAAAGTCTGTCAGTTTTTCAAGATTCTGTTATTATAATTTACATCACAGGTGTCAAACTCACCGCGTCATGTTGCCATCATGTGATGCTTCGCAACGTTTTCCCCCTTCATGGAGCTGGGGTGGGCGTGGCCTATGCATGACACATACGGCCCGTGGGGCGCCATTTTAACACCCTTGATTTACATCCACAAACTGGGGTCTTAGTATTTCTCGTGCTGTGTGTTTCCTATGTTGAAAAGCAGACAAGATGCTTCTATGTTCTATATTCTGTCTTACATTTTCAGGTAGAAGGTTACCAAAGGTGATCTCATGACTCGGTTAAAGATGGTGACTGGGAAATCCATTGCTAACTGTCACAGACATAAAATGCACTGATGGCAGTTCTGGTGGTTACAGGTGGTCATTCAGTGAATCTCACCCAATGGCTAAGAGCGATTGCCATGACTTTCCTTGTAGGGCACTGGCAAAGATAGTTGGAACAGTGATCATGCAACCATTGGATGCTCTAATTGTTCTAATTGCACCTGATTGCCAAGCACCTGAATTATAATCCTTTGACTATGGGGACACTTGGGGGGTTGCAATTCCAAGGATAACGAATATGTGGTTCTTGTGCATAATATCATCAACGCAAAACAACTCAAAATCCCTCATACCTTCTGCATGTTTTCTTTATGAAAATGCATTTAACACTGGAGTATATCCATACATTTTGAGCCCTCTATTAATGGAAACATGTGGAGGATTGAATTCTTTCATCCACCTGGATACCTACGGGACCCCCTCCTGCCACACACCTCCCAACGACCTATAAGATTGCACAGATTGGGCCTCCTTCGGGTACCGTCGACCGGACAATGCCGGTTGGCGACTACCCGGGGGAGGTCTTTCTCTGTAGCTGCCCCGGCCCTGTGGAACAATCTTCCCGCAGAGATCTGGACCCTTCCCACTCTCCCGGCCTTCCGTAAAGCCATTAAAACCTGGCTGTTCCGGCAGGCCTGTGGCTGTTGACCCCAAAATATGGTCCAGCCCCACTCAGAATGGAGTGCATGATGTGTTTTTTAAATCTATCTTTTCTTTCCTCTTCTGTTTTTTGATTTACTGTATTGTTATCCGCCCGGAGTCCCACGGGATTGGGCGGCATACAAATGCTATTAAACTTCAAACTTCAACAACCAAAGTAAAGTTATATCATTGTGATACAGACTCTTTCCCTTTCTTATGTGTGTGTGAGACATGTCACAAAGCACATTCAAAAGCAGTGCCTCAATGCAGTTTTCATTATTTAATCTCCGCTTGTCTGTCAGACAATGTTGTGTATTGATCTGGCTGCACCCATTTCACATTATTAATTGGACTGTGATTTCTCAATAGGCTCATCACACTGAGTAAATATGATTTGGAAATTTTCTTCCCATATGATAAAACCTTTTTGTTTTGTCTATGTAAAAGGCCATCAAATTATCAAATCCAGCTAGAGGCAATGAATTCAATTTGAATGATAATCAAAATTAAAAAAAGAAGAAGAATCAGTTTGACGCAGGAATTTGATTAAACTACTTTCAAGCTGATTCTCCAAATTAAGCTTTCGCATTGCATGGTAGTTGTTAGTATTTTGTCTTCCTAGACAAGTCTGGAGAACATTAACTTTGTCGGGGGAAAAATACAACAATAACTGATTGACATTTTCATCAAACTACAATTGGTAGCATTTTATTTGCAAGATGCAAGATTACTGGTTGTTTTGCCAATATTTCATTTATAGCAATGCTGCAGTTTTGAGATTCATTCATATTAGCTCATGTAAATGAATATTTACCTACTTTATGTTCATGCTGGGTAAGGATGAATCCGTCTATCAATATTGATTTTGCGGAACATTTTGAATTACTAATTTTATTTCACGTCTGCAGCAGCATCACTCTACAAATTCTACAACAAAAATCAGTATGAAAATGTGTATATAGTTATGTGGTTTTATCCTAAGGATAAATTTCCTAACAGTGAGAACAATTAACCAGTGGAACAATTTGCTTTCAGAAGTTGAGGCTGGACAGCTGCTTGTCTGGTATGGTATAGGACAGTGAGGGTGAACCTTTTTGGCATCGAGTGCTGAAATGTGTGTGTGTGTGTGTGTGCCCGAAACCAGAAGAGCAGCTGCCTGGTGTGCATGTGCGCGCCAGACAGCTGCTGTTTTGGTTTCTGGCACACACATGCGCATTGGCCACCTCATCTTTCAGTTTTTTATGTGCATGAGCACATGAAGACCAGCTGTGGGTGTGCATGCGTGCACCAGAAATCGGAAGAGCAGCTGCTTGGTGCATATGCACGCACTGGGAAGATGATATTTCAGTTTCTGATCTTCCGGTTTCCAGAGCTCCTGTGCAGGTGAAGACCAGCTGGCCAGCATGCCGGAACCCGGAAGAGCAATGGGCGACGGCTCATGTGCAAGGAGAGATTACTCTGCTGCCACTTTCAGCACGTGTGCCATAGGTTTGCCATCACGGGTATAGGATCTGTTTGAGCGGGAGGTTTGACTAGAAGCAATAGCAATAGCACTTAGACTTATATGCTGCTTCACAGAGCTTTACAGCCCTCGCTAAGTGGTTTACAGGGTCAGCATATCGTCCCCAACAATTTGGGTTCTCATTTTACCCACCTCGGAAGGATGGAAGGCTGAGTCGACCTTGAGCCTGGTGAGAATCGAACTGCCAAAATGCAGTCAGCCGGCAGTCAGCAGAAGTAGCCTGCAGTACTGTATTCTAGCCACTGTGCTATCAGGTCTCATAAGACCTCCAAGGTTCCTTTCTTATTCATCAACAGGCATATTATGTTATATGTCTTTGCTCTTAATTTTCTATGTAATCACCTTTTAAAAACATTTTCCTTGTCATTAATTATAAAATGGATTTTTCTTAATATGCACATTTTGTATATATTTCTTTAATAATGGCCCAAATTCTGATAAGTCTCCCTTCCCCTCCTCGCCTTTGTATATAGGCTGGGGAAGAATAAAGTGGTTGATTTACAAAACTTACATAAACAACTCCTCTTCTTGCTTCTCCTCTTCTTCCTCCTCCTCCTCCTCTTCCTCCTACTTCTCTTCCATTTCCATTATCACCTCCTGCACCTCCTCCTTCTCCTTCTCCTCCTTCTCCTCCTCCTCCTCCTCCACCACCACCTCCTCCTCCTCCTCCTCCTCTACCTCCTCCATCCTCCTCTACCTCTTCCCTCCTCCTCTTCCTCCTCCTCTTCTTCTTCTTCCTCCTCCTCCACCACCATCACCTCCTCCTCCTCTACCTCCTCCGTCCTCCTCTACCTCTTCCCTCCTCCTCTTCCTCCTCCTCTTCTTCTTCCTCCTCCTCCTCCTCCACCATCATCACCTCCTGCTCCTCCTCTTCCTCCTCCTCTACCACCTCCTCTCCCTCCTCCTCTCCTTCTCCTCCTGTCATAAGCCCAACTGAAAGCTTGAATGTCCTAACGTTTATTTTTTGTTTTAAAATTTGAGATCACCCTTTCCCATGGTAGCAAGTAGACAAATCATTAAACTTCATGTATAAATATATACTCGTTGACTAGAACTTTATATCTCTATTAATTCCAGTGGCTCAGAGTGACATGCTGGATTTTTTTCTTGTCACAATCAATTCTCATGATAACTCCTTGAGGTTTGTAAGACTGAAAAAATATTAAGTCTGGTGAAAGCTAACTCGATAACATCATGGATAATAGCACAGTATTTTAAAGAACGACCCAGAAGGAAGCCCTGTGGAATGGCGTGCAATTTCTTTTCTTGGATATGTTAGAGCGGGGGAAAAACAAAAGACTGGAAGGAGCTGTTTAATAAGTATGCGGGAAGGAGACACACAGCTTTGCTGGGAGTCACAGAAATGAGGTATTCTATCTCAAAAGTTTACTTTGTGGAATAGAGACACCGCTGTGTGAAGCCTTCAGCAGGAATGTTCAACCAGTGGCCTTTCTTTGAAGAAAATGGATTTGTCACATGCTTGGAAACCACTTTGATCAATCAAGAAGAAATCTACCTGCTGGTTTGTTCCACCATTTAGAAGTAGGGCCACTTGAGTTGCAAGTTTGCTTCAAGGCATACTTCCCTAGAAATTTTAGTGGAGCAAAGCCCTTTTCTTTGAAGCTCTGCACATTCTTGCCAGTTACATTCTTGACTCCAAACTACTAAGTACTGCCTAGAAGTAAAGGGTTCCTAGGGAAGCCAAATCAAAGCAAGTATGTCTAGGAGGCCATCCTTAGTGGGAATTTGAATTCAAGTGTCTACCATCATGGTTCTCATGCCAATGAAGGTTCCCCAAACAGTAGTGTGTAGCCAAAGGTGTAGGACTGTGATGAAATTCATTTTTTTACTACTGGTTCTGTGGGCATGGCTTGGTGGGTGTGGGGTCAGCCAAAGGTTGGCATTCGCCAGTTCTCTGAACTACTCAAGATTTCCGTTACCGTTTCTCCGAACTACTCAAAATTTCTGCTACCAGTTCTCCAGAACCTGTCAGAACCTGCTGGATTTCACCCCGGTGTAGGAGTTGAAACCAACCCATATGGTCCCAGATTGAAGAGGGTTATTTTATAATGCAATGTTCTTTTTAAACAAGAATTTGAACATTTTGTCCGTAGGTCTTTTTGGACAGGTGTTCTGACCCAGTTATGTAGGCAGCTCCTGCCACCAATGAAGTCTTTTATTGTACTGCCAAACCATGACAGACAGTTCTCCAGAGGTGCTAATAACCTTCCACCCTATTTTTCCTCCAAAACCAGCCACCCACTGTCAATGTAACACAATCCCACCAGCTGAGTCCAATAGTAACCAGAAACAAGCTCCTAAACAGGAAGAAAGGTGGAAGTCCACAAAAGTGGTGAAGTTTCAAAAATAAACTCCATAAGCCACAATCCAGAGTCAGGGTCCGCAAAGCAAGGTATGCAAATCCAGAGGTTGAAACACAAGCCGAAGTTCAGAAGTCAAGGTTTCCAAGAGTTAGGGGAATGAGTGCCAAGGCAAATGATTCGCGCTCTGGCCTATGGTTAAATCAGCCCAAGCCAGATGTTCCTAGTGAGGAAGGGTGGGGCTGTCTCCTTGCAAGCAGCCTTGCTGACCACTTCTTCGCTTCCCTCTCCATGCCTTTGGGTTCAGTGGAGGAGACAGCTGTTGCTCGTCAAAGGGAATCTGTTGTCTTTATAACTAGATTAACAGAGTTGGAAGGGACCTTGTGGGTCATCTAGTCCAAGCAGGAGACCCTACATGTGCCTCTACCTAGGATCGAACTCACAACCTTCTGATTGTGAGGCAAGAGTTCTACCTCTAGGCCACAGAGATGCCTGTCTGCAACTAATTATCCCTTTTCATCCTGCATTTGTGAAGGCAAACAGCTCCTCAAGCACTTCCTCTAATGCTGGAGGAGCAGTGGACAGCATTTTCTTAGCCCCTGGATTCTCCAGATATGCCAGGCCAGGCATGCCATCCCTGTTGGATGGTCCCAGTTCCAACTCCTCCTCATCTGAACTAGGATCTGACAGGGCCATGACAACAGGTTATAAGTGAAAGAAAATACAAGCTATAAATGGCAAACTATAAGATAAAAAACTTTGAAACCTGGAAGAATCAAACCTGCATATCATAAATAATTAGTTTATAATTAATGCAATTCAGCTAAGAATCATACCATGTATTTTATTTTTCTTTTTTTATTGAAATGATGGTAAGACTAATCCTTTAATGTCATAAAGGTGCTATTAGGTAAGCTCCCCATTGGGAGAGAGAGTGAATTCAGAGAAGCGTTGTGAGAATGGTGTTGGCATCAATTTTGACATATGATGACCTCTTTGATTCATCTTTCAAACCAGCAGTCCTCTCTGTCCAAAATGTGGACTTTGCTATCTTCAAAATAGCAAACCAGCATACAGAGACACTGCAGTTTAAATAGGCTTTTACTTTCGTGGAAATAGAGGTATCAGAGTCCATCAAACAGTCCAAGTCATACACGGATAAGACAATCAGTCAGCAATGTCTTTCAGTTAAGGGATAATCCAAATAACATAGTCCATAATCATACAAACAGTCCGGTACACAAAGTTTGCTAGCAGTTGCAAAACTTACAATAGCTCACGCTGATCTAACGGCACTGCTAACAGCCAGCTTCCAAACACTCAGATCAGATCAGCATCTAACAGTGATTCTGGCTCCATCTTATGTCCGATTGAGGAAACAGCAACCAATCACATTTACAGCATGATTTAAAGAAACAGGTACAGCATTGTTACATGATTTATATATTGCCAACCCAACCATTAGATTATATTCCTAACAGGTGCTTTTTCAAGAAGCAACTGGACTTTCTGGTTTTTCTTTGAAGATGGTTTGCTCCTCATCCAAGAAGCTTCTTCAGCTCTGAGTGGATGGTGGGGAATGGAAGGATTTATACTCCTTGCAGACAGCTGGTGATTTGCATACTTTTAACGAGTTGTTAAAGGCCACTTGGAGGTTTGTCTGTGTCATCAGGGACACCTGAGTAGTGCAAATGGGTGTGGAGCTTTCTTGGAACTGCTGAAAGGACTTTGTTGTAGACTAGAGATATATGATGTCATATAGCCCGCCCCTCTGTTTATAGAGGGCTGTTCAATTTTGACATAGATGACCTCTTTGATTCATCTTTCAAACCAGCAGTCCTCTCTCTGTCCAAAATGTGGACTTTGCTATCTTCAAAATAGCAAACCTTTAAACCTTTGCCTTTAAAACGCAGCTAGACTGCTGACTCTAATCCTGATGGGTATGTTCTCCTAAATTGTGCCATGCGTTTATGAAGTGGTTGTTTTGTTTCCCCGATGTACATATCTGCACAACCTGCATTGTACTGCATATACCATGTTGCTCAGTTTGTGTCTGGGTGTTTTATCCTTGGGGTGGACAAGCTTCTGCCTTAGTTCTGCCCCTCTCGACTTGTGTGGTTGTGTGATTCTTGCTTATTTTAATTATCTGTATTCTGTTCTATGTTCCCCTTCTCCCCTTTTGAGTTGTTCGCCACCCTGAGTCCCTCCCGGAGAAGGGCGGCATACAAA
The DNA here is from genome assembly GCF_051295495.1 of Thamnophis sirtalis. NCBI lineage: Eukaryota > Metazoa > Chordata > Lepidosauria > Squamata > Natricidae > Thamnophis > Thamnophis sirtalis. The sequence goes on from NW_028261391.1 coordinate 12,668,597, forward strand.
TAATAAAATTCAATTCAATTCAGTTCAATTCAGTTTATTCTTGGGTTTAATCCATTAACAAACTCTTATCTGATATAGTTAATGTCAATGCATATTACATGTATAGGCATACGTTCACATCAGAGGTGAGTTCCTATCAGTTCAGCTGGCCAAATCGGTAGTGGTATGGTGGCCTGGGTCGCTGGAAACGGAAGTGACCCAGGCTTGCCACCCCCCCCCAACCGATTCCCCAGTCACTGCCGTCACCGCCACCATCTTGTTTTTGAGTTCTGTGCATATGCAGAACAATTTTAATTGGATTACTCATGGGTGTGTACGAAGTGTGCACACGTGCAAACCAGCAGTAAAGCCAGCCAGAGCCCATCCCTGTTTCGCATGCATCCTGAAGGTGGACATTTAAAACTGGGAAAGTTAGAGAAAGCTGTTTCAGAACCAGTAGTGAAAACTTTTTCTCTTTAGCCATGAAGATTGAGTGAAAATTACCCACAACGGCCATAGTCTCCGTCTTTCATTAACAACTCAACAGGCGCCACCCATCCAGGGCCGGAAATCATCTCCATTAAATGTAGGTGTATCTCACAGATATTGTGATTCTATTATGACTTGCGAAAAGCAAAAAGAAATGAAATTTGACAACTTAAGCCCATCTCTTTCTTAAAGAGCAGCTCTGCTTTGCTGGTTCAGATAGAAAGCTGCAAAAGGGAAGATAGGGAGAAGCAGATATTTATTTATTTGGCCTAATTTATATAGCTGCCCCCAGACACAACACACTCTGTTTTGTTTGTATCTGGTCTTAGTAATTTTTTTTCTCATTTAGCTTTTATGCATTGACCTCATTAGGGAGGACAACGATGAAATATCTTCATGCTTTCAACATATTACGATCATCCATAATAATAATTAAACTAATAGCTCCCATTAGTTCTCGGACTGTATGTTGGACATCTCAAGTGTTCTTTTAAGCTTTAGATAGTTAATCATTTTGTATTCAAGGACTATCCTCTTTTTTTTAAGTGGTGGAAGAATGAAGAAATAATATAATATGGACAATCTGGATCACATCAGAGGTGGTATTCAGCCAGTTCTGACAGGTTCTGGAGAATCGGTAGTGGAAATTTTGAGTAGTTCAGAGAACCAGTAAATAGGCTGGCCCCACCCCTGCTGCTCCCCAGCTGATCTTCTTTTGTTCCCCTGAACAGGAGAACGGAGCTGGAAAGCAGGTTAGTGGGGTGGGGAAGGAATGGGGATTTTGCAGTATCCTTCTCCTGCCACGCCCACAAAGAATAGATTTACTCTTGATGGGAGGGGAGAAGTAAGGCGAGACCAAAAGAATACCAAATGTTGAAAACAATGCAAATTGGTTTCAGGATTTGTACTAGGCAAATAAGCCATGCTGGCACAGTGATTAGCATGCAGTACTGCAGGCTAATTCACTGTTTACTCCAAGAGTTCGATTCTCATTCATTTCATTTCATTTATTATATTTATATGCCGCCCTTTTCCCCTAAAGGGGACTCAGGGCAGCTAACAAATCAAATCAGGGAGGGGGGGGTACAAACAAAAAAAATAAAAAATAAACAATACATAACAATACATAATTTAAAAACACACAACAGTCATACCATTCAAGACGGGGGCAACAGCTCTTTAGCCCCAGGCCTGTCGGAACAGCCAGGTTTTAACGGCTTTGCAGAAGGCCTGGAGGGTGGTGAGGGTTCGAATCTCCACGGGGAGTTCGTTCCAAAGGGTCGGAGCAGCCACAGAGAAGGCTCTCCTCCGGGTAGTCGCCAGTCGACACTGGCCGGCGGATGGAATTCGGAGGAGGCCTAATCTGTGGGATCTAATTGGTCTAGCGGAGGTGATTGGCAGCAGGCGGTCTCTCAAGTACCCAGGTCCAATACCATGAAGGGCTTTATAAGTGACGACTAGCGCCTTGAAGCGTATCTGGAGACCAATAGGCAGCCAGTGCAGCTCATGGAGGATAGGTGTTACGTGGGTGAACCGAGGTGCACCCACGATCGCTCGCGCGGCTGCATTCTGGACAAGCTGAAGTCTCCGAATGCTCTTCAAGGGCTGCCCCATGTAGAGCACGTTGCAGTAGTCCAAACTACTAAACTACTCAATGTTGATTCAGCTGCCCATCCTTCCAACGTCAGTAAAATGAGGACCTAGATTGTTGGGGGCAAAATGCTGATTCTGTCAACCACCTAGAGAGGTCTGTAAAGCATGGTGAAGCAGCATATAAGTCAAAAAGCTATTGCTATTGCAATTGGCCAATAAAGAATTCTATTCTATTCTATTCTATTCTATTCTATTCTATTCTATTCTATTCTATTCTATTCTATTCTATTCTATTCTATTCCATCCCATCCCATCCCATCCCATCCCATCCCATCCTATCCTATTCTTATTATGCAGTCAAATTGCACGGTACGGGTTCAGACTGCCAATAAATGACAACATGTTTAATGTTTCTGTTCCAGGATTTGTGATACAAACTGTCAGTTATCTTCTTTGGAACACGTAGAGTAAAAATCTTAAGTATCTCTTAATTTGCTAATAATCATTTGGAGTGATCATGCAAAATGTAAATGGGCCAGTCTTGCAAGAGGTGTGGCACTAGCTGTCTGCTCCCATCCATGAGAGTTCATATCCTTCATAGACTCTGTAGAATCAGAAGTTACCATGAGGTTCCTCTAGGTTGGTTCTCCAAACATTTCAACTCATTGGCCCTTTCATGAAGTTTCAGATTGTTGCTTGACCTTCCCAAAAGTTATTATCTGAAAATAATTCAATAAACATTACTTTAACTAATAGTACTAGTATACTAATGCTAATACTACTAACCCTGATCCCTTAGACAGTCCCATTGAGATTCATCACATTGGGGAACCTTGATCTAGTCTAACCATCTAGTCCATGCAGAATCTCCATCTGATGAACATACAGCAGGGATGTCAAACTCAAGGCTGGGGGGGTAAGACCCGGCTCATGGAGTGCTTAGATGTGGCCCTTGGGGCCACCATGGAAACAGCAAAGGACTGGTCCATAGTGCTTCTGCCACTGAAAATAGAGCTCAGGAGGGCTCCATTTTCACTGGCAGAAGGTTGCAGGAGGTTGTCACAGCCAAAGACAAACCTTGGGAGCCCGTTTTTGCTGGCAGAGCACACGGGCAACCATAGGCATCCCCGACATGAATGATGTTGAGTGAGCCATGCCCACCCTGGCCATGCCTACCCCAGCCCTACAAGGTCAAACTCAACCCCGATACAGGCCCTCAATGTAATCGAGTTTGACACCTCTGCCATAAAGTCTCTATTGGAAAATTCCAATGAAGAAGAATTCCTCATGTTAGGGGGAAAATGTTTTACTTCTCACCTCTCTCATTAATCTCTTTCTTTCATGACTTTTTTCTTTTCCAGCCTCTTTCTGGAACATCTTCCCAACACTGAGTTGCAGGTACACACATAAGGGAAATTAACTCTCATCTGTCAGTTAACAGAAATGGTCTCAAAAGGTATACTGGCTACAGAACACAACTCCCTTTTAAAACTAATTATATGGAAGTTAAATGACAGCATATAAGAATTTTATTTTTAAATGTAAGAAAACTTATGGTGTATAATTAGAGCCTGTGCATTTAATTACAACATTCAGCCAAAAGAACTGGTTTTCCAAAATGCCTTGTGTGCATGAATTTAATTTTTAGCCTCATTCATTTCATCCCTAGGATTCCTCTTTTAACAAAATAGTTCAGAGTAAAACAGGCACAAATGCTATTTAACAAAACACTGCCATGTTGCCTTGGCAATTCTTTTGCAGGCATACTTGAATGTGGCTGCGTTCATACAATAAGATTATCTTGATGACTAAATGAACCCACTTGTTAAAATACAGTACACACACAATACATTAAAAGCTTTATACAATGCAGAAACCAAATAGCAAACCAAGGTTAATAATAAGTAAGCTTAGAATGGATGTGTAGTTAATGGGAAGAACAACCAGGGATGATATGATAGCAGTCTTCCAATACCTAAGTGGCTGCCATAGTTAAGAGGGATTGACCTATCCTCCAAAGAACCTGAAGGCTGGGCAAAAAGCAACAGATAGAAACTTATCAAAGACTGATCCAACTAGAATTAAGAAGATATTTCCTGACACTTAGAACAATTAATCAGTGGAACAGCTTGCCTCTATTACTGGAGGCTTTTAAGGAAAGAGTGGACAGCCATTTGTCTGAAATGGTATGGATCTCCTGCTTGAGCAGGGGGTTGGACTAGAAGACCTCCAAGAGCCTTTTTAACTCTGTTACTCTGTGTTGTGAATATATCTTGTAAGCCTTTAAGCAGGTATGTCAACACATTTGATACCCGCCCAAAATAAGCATTGTTCTTACTAGTCCCCTTTCCGGGGAGGAGGTAGGTAAGGAGAGAGAGAGAGAGGCAGAGGCAGAGGCAGAGAGAGAGAGAGAGAGAAAGAGAGAAAGAGAGAGAAGGGTGGGGAATAGAGACAGAGAGCTGTCATTCTGGCACAGCAAAAATAGCCACATATGTGTTACTGGAGATATTGTGGAATCTCCATGCAAGCAACTTTGAGCTTCTATTTAAAAAGTGTGTGAGAGATGATAGATAGATGATAGATAGATGATAGATGGAGGAGATAGATAGATAGATAGATAGATAGATAGATAGATAGAGACAAAGAGATAGCATTTATCTATACTACAAAGAGATACAGCATCCATCAATACAAATGATAAAACATCCACCTTACAACAACAAAACAGAATAATATAATAAAAGGAAACTAGCACACATACTGTTGCAACTGATAATGCCAGCTCATAGATCAAAAGCTTTCTGAAAGACTTCATTTTTAACTCCTTATAAAAAGCCAATGGCATCAGGGAAGATGAATTCCTCATGAGGGGGATGTTGCGATTCCAAAATGTAGGCAGCCCCGTGAAAAAGATATCTTTGTGACTCCATAGTTTTGTTTAAATCATAACATGTCATTGGATAGAACTATCAATTGCTACATTGGCTGAACATTAAATGGTGCTTCTGAGTTCAGAGATGAGTTCAACAGTGGCCAGTGAATGATTCTTTAGGCACAAATTCCAACATTTGCTCCATCTTTTATTAGGGAAAGGGAAGAATCCTGCTCTTCCTTTTGGTATTTGGATAGAATGGAATGGATGGATGATCTTGGGGAAGGAAGGAAAGAGATGCTTATTTAGGAACAACAGGGACAAGAGAGGAAGGAGCTCTAAGGGGTTTAACGATCAGAGAAAGAAACTTTAAGAAAAAGTCACCTAATGGATCAAGCAGAGCCGGGAGGAAGTTAATAGGTCCAGACTTGCAATATAACGTAGCCTTACAATAAAGTGGAATTATTTCATGTAGTTATGTTTCCTGTCTGGTTTACCACTAGAGGGCTGACAAGATGGTGATAGTTAGTCTTCAAGGAAAGCACCACGTGGACAACTGAAGACTTTCATTTTGTGTGTCATGCAATCTTCACTGATATCTCTCTTGTTCCTTCCGCTCCTGGGACATAAGCTATATGAAATGATGAAAGGTTCAAAACTAATGAGATAAGGTGGAAGGCCCAGGATAACTAAAGGCTAGGTGGAAAGATGAACAGGAACTGAGGTGAAACCAAGTGAATAAGGTCCAAAACAAAAGGATGAGTTCTTAAAAATTTTCTGTTCAGTGCACATATGCATGGTAGGCAGCTGCTCTTCCAGGCTCCGGTGCATGCATGCACGCTGGCCAGATGCTCTTTGCATGAAGACCAGCTGGCTGGTGCACATGCATGCACCAGAATCCAGAAGAGAACAGCTGGACAGGGCACATGCATGCTGGACTAGCTGTCTGGCATGCAAGTGCATGATGGAACCTGGAAGAGAGCAGCTGGCCGCTGTGTGCATGCGCACCAGCCAGCTGCTCTCTTCTGGGTTTCAGCACTCCGGTGCGTGCACCAGTTTAGCACTCAGTACCAAAAAAATTAACCATCGCTGGTTTAGATGCTTCTCCATCTGCAGCTCTTGATATCTCCATCATGGAACAGCAGAGACACTTCCTCCATCAAATTTCCATATGAATCTCTTGTGAAGTTGTGTCTCCATAGAAGAAGACAATTACCCTAGATATTAAGGAGTGTACTAATATTTGCTCAGGGGAGGGTCTATGTTAGCTACACTCCTCTGCTAGAACCTACATCAAATCTCCTCTAAACATAACATCCCATGTAAATAATAAATAATATCAAAATATTTTAAAAGTCCCTCTAGGATTCCTAAATGGGAACCCATTAAAAAAAAATGCCTCGACCTGGCATATCAGATCATTTTAATTAAAGGTTACTAATCCTGCATTTATTTTTATGTAACATTCTTAAATGCTGTTCAAGAGAGAAGTGAGAATTTTTTTAAAAAAAGAATATTGTGACGATCATGATTCCACTATTGCATTAATATTAAATTGCACAACCATGCAATTTTTTTATCCCTCTCTCCTCCCTATAGACACTCCTAGTAGTGGTTAAAGTGGTTAATAAAGATTTGGTGTCAAATTTCCACTAACTGTGGAAATTACTGGCTGATTTTGGGTGGTGGTGGTGGAGATTTCCAGATCAATGAAAGGCTGAGCGCTGAAGAATGGAGGCCTTTCAACTCTGGTGCTGGAGAAGACTCCTGCAAGTGCCTTGGACTGCAAGGCCATCAAACCGCTCAGTCCTAGAGGGGATTAACCCTGACTGCTCTTTGGAAGGCCAGATCTGAAGATGAAACTCAAAGACTTTGGCCATAATAATGAGAAAGAAGCAGGGGTGGGTTTCTGCCAGTTCACCCCGGATCAGGCAAACAGGTAGTGGTGGCGGCGGGAGGCACCGCCCACCCACCAGGATACTTCTGCACATGTGCAGAGGTGTCACGCGTGCATGCACGAGCTAACCGGTAGTAAAATAAATTGAAACTCACCACTGGAAGGAAAGACTCCCTGGAGAAGACCCTAATGCTGGGAACGATTGAGGGCAAAAGAAGAAGGGGACAAAAGAGAATGAGGTGGCTGGATGGAGTCACTGAAGCAGTAGGCATGAGCTTGAATGGACTCCAGAGGATGGTAGAAGACAAGAAGGCCTGGAGGAATGTTGTCCAGGGGTCACGATGGGTCGGACACGACTTCACAACTAACAACAACATAACTCTTCCTGTGGAAATAACAGGAAGAAACTCCCAATATGGTGACTTATTTAGCACATTTATATCCCATCTTCAGTGAAGATTCAAGGAATCAGTTCCATTTTTTTCTCGTCTTCATTTCATTTTTCCCCCCAACCCACACTGAGTAAATTAAAAAAAAACAACAACTCATGTCAGGCTGTGTGTGCCCTCATAAAACAATTTCATCCCACTCTGTTTTTCACAGCTTAAGATAGCAAAACAAAAAGATAGTTCACACAGAGGCACCATTGACTGAGATCATAGCTAAACTGTTTGAAAGTAGTAGCAGGAAAAAAGCATCTACAAAACTGCCAGCTGTGACCATTTTATCTCATTAAGTTTATGTTTTTATGTGGAGGAATTAGCCTTCCCTCCCTCTATCCTTGTGGCAGACATGAAGTTAGGCATCTCCCATTTACAGCTAAACACAGACAAGGAGAAGCAACTTCACTTGTGTTTGTTGTTATCAGTAGGAAACTTTTAATTGCCTTTCTCCATTTAAGCAGAATATAGTAGAGAATAGTCATGAAAATGAATCTCAGCACTCCATGGGGATATATCCTAATTTGACTCAAATTACTATCAGAAGAAACAAAATGTTATTTGCTCGGCTTCACCAAAATAATTGATTTAGCAGAAATAAAAACAACGGGAAGACTATCATATGCCTCATGACATCATTTCTCCACACCAATTCTGGTTGATGAAGTCAAATTTACAATGGGCTAAAACCAAAAAAGGTTAATAAAGATCTAGGTTTTGAATATCTCCCTATGAACTAACGAAGGAGAGAAGCAACCTAGAACTAAGGAGAAATTTCCTAAGGGTGAGAGCAATCAACCTGTTGTGGCCTGCCAGCGGCCAGTGGAGCTGGCAGAAGAGTTGGACAGTGAGGAGCTTGGGGAGGGACATGGGCCAGTCCTGGAGGCTGGAGAAGGCTCGGATGAGGGCTGTGTTGCAAACAGAGATGTGGCCAAGGCCGTCTGGCAGTTCTCAGCTGCCTTCGGAGCTAGACAGCAGTGAGGCAGAGGAACACTGGAGCCTGTTCCCAGTGTGCACATGCGCAGAGCTTCCAGAAGAAAAGAACAGCTAAGAAATCAGGGTTGATTTGGGAGTAAGGCCACAGGTGAATGGTGAATGGTCCCTCCCATAGGAAATTAAAGAGGAGCAAAAGGAGAGTGGGCTTTTGCGGGAAACAATTTGTTCATTTGTTCATTTGTTTCCGGAGTGTGAAGATCTGTCCGTGAATCTCAGAGACTCTGTGCCAAGTCTTTCCTTCCATAGCACTGCATTTGGAAAATATTTACATGGCAGCTTTCCAAGCTAGATAAGGTCTCTGGTCATGAATTCACCTTTGAAAGACTATTTACCAGGCCTTTGCTGAATGTTAATGAGGAATTCACAATTGTCTAATAAAAGGAGTTTTGTCAGGACCAGAAATCTGTGTCGTGCTTTTTGGGGAAGCCTAGGTCAGAACACAACCAATAGAATAGCTTGTTTTCAGATGTTGTGGGAGCTCCATCACTGGAGGCTTTTAAGAAGAGACTGGACATCCATCCCTCTGAAATGATATAGGGTCTCCTGCTTGAGCAGCGAGTTGGACTAGAAGACTTCCAAGGTGCCTTCCAACTGTGTTATTCTATGTTCTAACTTAGGAAATGTGTAGATAGTATCTGGTAATTTTAGTGCATTGGAGAAAGTATGGGATGCTTTAAGGGTTTTTGGAACTGTTTCTGCCATCTGTGTCAGGGGTGGAAATTCAGCCCTGTGTTAATGGAGGATGAACTGTGGTTTTCCTTGAAGTATACTTTACAATTAAGAAAAATAAACCGGAGATATATTCTAAGGAAACACATTTTATTGTAAAATAAATAACAAACAAACTTACTAGCTAATAACTACATTTTGGCAAAGTTCCTAGCCTGCCTCCTCGGCAGGCAAACAAAGAAAAATAAAAGAGAAAGAAGAAGGCAAATGGACATGCCTAGTGAGTTTTACAAATGAGAGGCAGTCTACCGTATATCTCAGAATATAAACTCAACTGGCAAAACAAAAAAAACATCATGACAATCTGAACATGTGACTAGCCATGTCCCAATGAAAAAGAACAAGAGAGGTCATCTAAGCGAAACGACTGTGCAATCTCTATACAATGTTTGGAGTGACCATGATAGAGGCATCATATAAAAATTCTATTTTGAATTCAATGCTTTAAATATTGAATAGCAAAATCTATTTAGTGTAGACCCGATCAGTAAATATGTATGTTGCCAACCAACTAGGTGGAATCAGAGGTGATTACTTAACTTGGGTGTCTTCCATATGGGTGGGGGGGGAGGGAGGGAAGGAGGGAGAGAGAGGGAGAGGGCAGGGGGGAGAGAAACCTGTGATTATGTTTTCATTCCATCATAAGCTGGCATGATTGGCTCTGTTGCTTAAAGTGCTGTATTTGCAGTCTTACTTTATGTCAATTTTACTCTGACAGTTTTGTTGTTCCGCTTGTTTATAATTCAATACCATCTGTTCAACTGATCACCTTACCTGAATCAGGATATTTTATGCAGTAGTAGACATAACTACAGTTTCCCTATCAGAGGCAGCGTGTTTGAGCTTGGTGTCATGCTGCAAACTGAAAACACGAATCAGTATGGACCCAATTGATACATTCATGCAAACTTCTGTTGAGTTTATTCAACTCAATGAGTCGACCTTCTTCATTAGTTCTGATGAATGTATAAAGATGGAAAGCACAGTTGCCATCAGAGTTGAAGGGCTCTTGAGAAGCTACACTCAAAATTTATAATTCATCATCTACTCTTCCCAGCAGAACTCTAAAGGTTTTGTGGAAGAAAAGATACAATGTCATTTTCACTGTCATTGGCTTTTGGTGATTTCATGGTTCCACTCGTGTAATTGGAGGTTTTTAAGAAAAGGATGGACAACCATTTGCCTCAAACGGTATATGGCAGTGATGGCGAACCCTTTTGCCACTGAGTGCCAAAATTGCAATGTGCGTGCATGTGCGTGCATGCGCTGGAGTACCAGAAATCCGAAGACCAGCTGGCGGAGTGCGCATGCTTGTTTTTTGGGCGTTTCTGGCCATTTTGGGGTCAAAAATGGCCTGAAAAATGGCCTGAAAATGGCCTGTTTTTTTACTATTTTCAGACCGTTTTCATTTTCATGTGCATGCTAGGAAACAGAAGAGCAGCTGGTCATGGGGTGTGGGCCCACAGAGAGGGCTCTGCATGCCACCTCTGGCACGTGTGCCATAGGTTCACCATCACAGGTATAGGGTTTCTTGCTTGAGCAGTGGGTTGGACTAGAAGACCTCCAAGATCCCTTGCAATTATGTTATTCTGTTAACTTTATTGGCAATAACATGGAAGGGTTTTTCCATTTTCTTCCTAAATGTCTTCTCAGGTCATCAATCTAGTCTACAGCTTTGGCATTCCTAGAAATTCTCTCATCCAACCCAGATACTGCCACTATTTGAGCAAAATATACAACGGTACATTTGCTTTGTAGCATGGTGAAGGAAGTTAGCACCTACCCATCTCTTAGAAGAATGAAATATTTTAGGAAATATTAAAAAAAGGCATAATATTACGTTTCCCTGGATGAGAAAAGGAGAAACATATTTTAAAGACAAAGCAGCTCCCTGCAGCTGCCTTCCCCCCTTCAGCTCCAAGGTGATGGGATTAAAACATGGCCCTCAGGACATGATAGGATTAGTCCTCTACTCATCTCACCACATGGCACCTGGGAAGATTTACGTCATCACCCAGCAAGAGTCCACCAAGCTTGGGGCTTAGAACAGCCTACAGAGTTGCCCCTGCATGACCCCATGGGAGTCTGACAACTGGGAATACAAGCTCAAATTCAAAAGCCCAGAGAGGCCATAAAACCCAGGCACTCTCAGCATCTCTTCCCTTTTTGCCCAGTATCTCAAGCCATGTGATCCTATTCATCAATAAACCTTCTTTCCAAGCAACTTCCATAAATCCAATGTCATTTTCCCCACTTGGAACTGAACCCAGAAGGATAATTCTTCTAACAGAAGGAAGGAAGGAAGGAAGGAAGGAAGGAAGGAAGGAAGGAAGGAAGGAAGGAAGGAAGGAAGGAAGGAAGGAAATTAAATAATATTTTAATTGCCAATTTGTTTCTGATTTGCTATCTGATTTGATCTGGTCTTCCAATTTAATTTTAAAAAATTGATCTACATGTCCAGACTGAAAGAATTGCTTCAGACTTGCAAATCAAATCAGAAAACAAAAATCAATTGCTATACATGTGCAGAAGTTTTCTGAATCAATTCAGTGGCACCCAGTTCAACTTGATACTTACAATTAAACAGGTAACTCAATTCAAAAAAGTCACTTCAGTGTTTAGAATGGATAAAAGAGGTTTTAGAACTGAATCCCCAAACTGAAAATAAATGGAACATACTAGTAATAGAAAGCAAGAACTCAATAGGGATAAAGGAAGCAGGAAAAAGTGGTCCTGAAAGGGACAATGGCAAATGGAAAGGTATTTAGGCGAGTTGGAAGAAATGTCCACCTAGGTAGGTAGGTAGGTAGGTGTGTGTGTGTGTGTGTGTGTGTGTTGCATTTGTGCTGATAAATAAATAAAGGGAGACTAGTATAGATCTATTCAAGCTATTTAGCTCTCATCAGCTAGCCATACCCTTACTGGGATTCAAACCTGGGCTGTATTACATATTAGGCAGTTGTATTAGCCACTAGGCCACAGGCTCTCCTCCTTTATTAGCTAAGCCAGGGAAATAGGTATGTATTGTGTCACAACCCCTGGTATGCCCAAATATGAAAGGAAGCATACTGCTTTCCTTTCTCTGTCTATCGGCTCATCACAAGAGACCATCCAGACAGAAAGCCATTATTTGTACTGTTGCCTTTGTTACATTTGTGTTGCATTTGTACTGATAAATAAATAAAGGGAGACTAGTATAGATTTATTTCAAGCTATTTAGCTCTCATCAGCTAGCCATACCCTTACTGGGAATCAAACCTGGGCTGTATTACATATTAGGCAGTTGTATTAGCCACTAGGCTCTCCTCCTTTATACATACATACATACATACACACACACACACACACACACACACACACACACACACACACACACACACTTTTGGGCTTTGAATTTGATCTTGTATTCTGATTGGTTGATGTTTCTCCTTTTCTCATCCAAGGAAACATAATATTCTGCCTTTTAAATATTTCATAAAATATTCCATTCTTCTAGGAGAGGGTTGGGTGCTAACTTCCTTCAGACAGACCCTCCGTGGTTGGTGATCTGTATTTATTGGCATCACGCAATGGAGAAGACTTTACTTCCACCCTTCCTCCATTTGTACGTTTTATGGGAATGCATCATTTACCTAGAGTGGTTATTATATTTCTAAAAGGACTATCTTGAATTTCTTTATAGCTTTATAGCTATGTCAGGTGGCTTTCTTGTGTATTACAAAAGTAATCTTGTTCTCCTCTCAAGAGATCATCAACCTATTTTGTTCTGTCACCCATCTGTCATTGAGCACACAGATTTTGACACTTGAAGCAGCTCAGTGAACAGAACACTATAAGCAATTAACATCAAAATTAAAGCTACCTGTGGCTAACAACAGGTGATTATACTGTCTAGCATCTGCTAAATGCTATTGTACACCAACAATAGACTCCTGGCTGAGAATACAGCTGGGAGAATCTGTGCATACAAATGGAACCAAATTAATTGGGTCATATTTTTTGAAAATTGTGATTATAATGCATGGACATTGGTTCCTAGTATAGAATCTCTGCTAGAATCTTGTGCAGTCCTCACCTCTCCTTTATTATTATTATTATTCTTTTAGACCGGAGAAACATATCAATCAAAGTCAGTACAATACAAAGTCAATCATTTTTAAGTCAATACTTGGTTTTCAAAGGAAAACAAAGCAAAAAGAGAGAGAATGGTCAGAATTTTACAAAGATACTTTTGGTAAAAGAAACTAGGCAAATACTATTTGGAGTAAGTGACCTTGAAGTTATTATGCACCTGCAAAAGTTGCAATAGGATTTTTTAAAATACAGATTAAACATGGGGGTGGTATAAAATGAACATTAAGATCTGCTTTTCTTATAATAGTCTTATAGTTTTATAGATTTTCTTTATAGCTCCCATCTACCCTTGTAGGCTACAGATCAATAATGGCAATATAATTTAGAATAGAATAGAATAACAGTTGGAAGGGACTTGGAGGTCTTCTAGTCCAGTGATCCCCAACCCCCGGTCCGCGGACCAGTGCCGGGCCGTGGAGTACCTGGCACTGGGCCGTGCAGCAGCCGGGGGCCATGATCGCTGCAGCGGCCGGCCGATTCCTGAAAAAAACCTAAGAGCGCCTGCGCAGCTACGTAGGGCTAGCGTAGACAGCGCTAGTAGCGTAGCCTTGCGTAGGCGCAGTTTGTGCTACGCTATCTACGCTAGCCATACTGAACTGCGCCTGCGCAAGGCTACGCTACTAGCGCTGGTCATCGACGCGCTCAGCGGGCCACGGTAAAATTATCAAAGGCTGACTGGTCCGCGGCGATAAAAAGGTTGGGGACCACTGTTCTAGTCCAACCCCCTGCTTAGGCAGGAAACCCTACACCACTTCAGACAAATGGTTATCCAATATCTTCTTAAAAACTCCCATTGTTGGAACATTTACAACTTCTGGAGGCAAGTTGTTCCACTGATTAATTGTTCTCACTGTCAGGAAATTTCTCCTTATTTCTAGGTTGCTTCTCTCTTTGATTAGTTTCCACCCATTGCTTCTTGTTCTACCCTCAGGTGCTTTGGAGGATAGCTTGACTCCCTCTTCTTTGGGGCAACCCCTGAGATATTGGAACTCTGCTATCATCTCTCCCCTAGTCCCTCTTTTCATCAGACTAGACAATATCTGACCATCAATAGATGCTCAATATCTCAGATTATTTCTTAGTTCTTCCAAATTGGGATGGAAGAGATAGAAAGAAAGGATAAAATAAGAGTAGCTTTACTGTGGCTGCATTCATATAGATTGGTTACTAAGTTCATGTATTTTCAGTATGTACAAAGTGCAGCAATACCAATAGCACTTACACCAGGGGTGTCAAAATCAATTTCATTGAGGGCTGCACCAGGGTTGTGTTTGACCTCTGGGAGCCAGGGTGGATGTGGCCAGGATGGGCATGGCCAGATCAATGTCACTCATGTCAGGGAGGCTGTGGCAGCCTTCCCCAGCTCTGTTTTCACTAGCAGAGGATTGCAGGTGGCTGGGTCAGCCAAAAACAGAGCTTAGGAGCCCATATTCACTGGCAGAAGCACAGAGGGCTGGTCCTTCACTTCTGTCCCCACAGACCAGATCTAAGTACCCTACAGGCCAGATCCAGCCCCCGGGTGTTGACTTTGACACCCCTGACTTAGACTTATATACCGCTTTATAGTGCTTTACAGCCCTCTCTAACCAGTTTACAATGTGACCATATTGCCCCCAACAATCTGGGTCCTCATTTTATTAGCCTCGGAAGGATGAAAGTCTGACTCAACCTTGAGCCAATCAGGATCAAACTGCCGGCAGTCGGCAGATTAGCCTGCAATACTGCATTCTAACCACTGTGTCACCATGGCTCTTTTACTGAATTATAAATGATTCTTATAATACACTGAATCATAAAAACCTACAGTCCACATTAATCAAGTTTAACATGTTGGTTCAATGTACCTGCTGGATGTTAATCTGATTTGATTCGCTATATTATGTAAACACACGTAATGCTTACAGGATCTTTTGGTAGGTTCCTTCTTTCTGGAAACAGCCAAGAAAGTATCATATATAATTTAAATAACCTTCAATATAGTATGTGCCTTTTGAAGTACATTTGATATTTCTTGCTTGGGTGCTCTGCTAAATTATATTATTGTTTACAAGGATTTTTAATGTAAAGTTTACTATGGGCCTTCTGAATAGTTTAATACCCTATTCTGACAGCTTCATGTTTCTTTTTTATATTTTAGTCGTGCAACAACTCATCACCAAGATTGTAGAAGAAAATGCAAGTGTATGTTTATTAGAGTTGCTTAGATATTAATAATATATGAAAGGAACATCATGTTTAGAGCACTTTATTAAATTGGCAACTTTTCCCTTGCATTATTATGGCATAAAACCCTAATAAATAAAGCATAACTCTCAGCATTCTTTATTTAATTAAGCTCCTGCACTGTAACACCAGAACAACTCAGAGAATATCCATTTAGCCACCTTGTAATGAGCAGTCAATGGTTGTGGCTTGCAGGTTTTTATGCTATACTTTGATGAGACATTTTTATTTTTGTCCCTATTATGAATGAGCAGTATTTATAGTCACCTTATGGGGGTGATGAGAAGCATAAAATTAGATAAATAGATAATAGAGAGATTGATAGATTGATAGATTGATAGATTGAAAGATTGATAGATTGATAGATTGATAGATGATAGATGATAGATAGATGATAGAAGATAGATGATAGATGATAGATGATAGATGATAGATGATAGATGATAGATGATAGATGATAGATGATAGATGATAGATGATAGATGATAGATGATAGATAGAAGATGATAGATAGATAGATAGATAGATAGATAGATAGATAGATAGATAGATAGATAGATAGATAAATATGATAGGTAGGTAGGTAGGTAGGTAAGTAGGTAGGTAGATAATAGAATGGATGGGTGGATGGATGAATGGATAGATAGATAGATAGATAGATAGATAGATAGATAGATAGATAGATAGATAGATAGATAGATAGACGATAGAAGGCAGATGATAGATGATAGATAGATGATAGAAGGCAGATGATAGATAGAGAGATAGAGAGATAGAGAGATAGAGAGATAGAGAGATAGAGAGATAGAGAGATAGAGAGATAGAGAGATAGAGAGATAGAGAGATAGAGAGATAGAGATAGAGAGATAGAGAGATAGAGAGATAGAGAGATAGAGAGATAGAGAGATAGAGAGATAGAGAGATAGAGAGATAGAGAGATAGAGAGATAGAGAGATAGAGATAGAGAGATAGAGAGATAGAGAGATAGAGAGATAGAGAGATAGAGAGATAGAGAGATGATAGATAGATAGGTAGGTAGGTAAGTAGGTAGGTAGATGAAAGAATGGATGGATGGATGGATGGATGGATGGATGGATAGATAGATAGATAGATAGATAGATAGATAGATAGATAGATAGATAGACAGATAAATGATAGATGATAGATGATAGATGATAGAAGATAGAAGATAGATAGATAGATAGATAGATAGATAGATAGATAGATAGATAGATAGATAGATAGATAGATAGATAGATAGAGATCCATGGCTGTTACTGACATCTTGATTATTTTTTAAATCCTCCCTGCAGATTCCACTGGGGAGATCAAGATTATAGAAGTTTAAAGAGTCCATTCAAATGTGTCAAATGCCTTTCAATGCTGAAAATGCAACATAGGATTCAGATAATAGCTGGAACATGGCATTTGCCAACATTTCAAAGGTTCCAAATACACATATATATGCACACACTATCAGCTGTTAATCAGCTGCAATCTTTAGGGAGACTACCTGAAAGGTACAGGCTGACAATCTAGTGAGTGCAGATGAGATTCCCTGGCTGATTCTTTTGTAGATACCTGCAACAATCACATGCATTTATTTGAAGACATGAAGACAGGTTAGTCTGGAAGATATTTGAGCCTATGAATCTCATGGATTCTTTAAATGTCAGAGTTCTTTGTGATCTTAGATAGATCTTCCTAGCTGGTTCAATTGATCAGGGAAGAAGAAGGGACTTGGCTAAAATTAACATCTTGGTACCTTTGGCCTTAAAAGAGGTAGGAGTCTGCTTAAAAAGCCTGTTCCATCTTCACACTTCTTCTTTGGGAGAAAGATTATGCAGAAGATGATATGGCAAATGGCTTTGGAAGAAGAGTATCACATAACACTTGTATCAGAAGCATCAAGGCACTTCCAGGTTGAAAGGATTAGCTGATGACATCACTGTTCCCCAGGGGATGCCCAGTTGGCAGCTCCTTTCATGTCCCCAGCAGGAGCTGGAGCAAAGGATGGAAGCTCAACCCCCCCACCCCCCCCCATCTCAAACATTGGCTTGTTGCTTGCCAATCCAACATCCTAACTATGCGAGACACCATGTTCCTTAAGAAGAGGATTATTTGAGCCCATCAAACTCAGTGATTATGGAAGCAAAGTCATGTTGTTTATCACCACTAGCACATCCCTGTTCTCTAGATGTAAACTATGATTTAAGTGGCTATCCACACCTGCAAAAGAAGATTGACAACAGTTTTAGGCAGTTTTTTTCTAGTCATGGTTCCAGCAAATGTTTGACATTCCACCTTTATTGATGGAAACTTAGATTTTTTTTTGGGGGGGGGGGTCTTCCACAAATCCAGTTCAGCTCCTGGTGGCATCATTAGCACATCTGTACAGATTTCTTGGCTACCTACAATCCACTTAAATAGTAAAAATACTCATCATACAGAAGTCTGCTCAGCTAGCTTCCCCATAGCCAGTGGAAGTGGTATCAAGGCAAGAGATTAAATTTAAATAACATGCATAGATAGTGCTCAGCTGGTGTTGGACTCCAGGTGCGTTGAATGCCATTTCTGCATATACAAAATCTTCTTTAAGATTCCAAGCCAGAGACAATTTTCCAATGAGACCGTATGTTCAATTTGTAATACAGCCAAGTATTATAAACTGGACAAATTCATTTACTCAGCCAGATAATTAAGAATTTCAGTGCCATCCCTACTAACGTTGGTAATTGGCTGGCCAATCACTTAACTTCATTCATATTCGAGTGATTATCTAATCATTCATCTGAAAGCTTTAAAAAAATGCATTCTTATGCCTTACATTGATATTTCTAATAGAGAATTATCTTTAATTAAAGACATATCATTAATTTGATCTCTCAACACACCAACACATTCTTGGTATATTAATTCTAGCACAATGCTTGGCAGCTGTTTAGAAACAGATCTTTCCTGGAAATATGTTAATTCAGAACTAGGATTCATTACTCAGCATTGCATGCTCAGCATTTGCTTGCCTGCCTTTTTACTACCACATTCAGAAAGCTCTTGCCTTAACAGACTAGTCCATCGTGTGTCAGCCTCTGTCCTTCTTTCATTTTCAATTCCTGGTAAGAAAGGGAAGATTCACAACAAAAATGTGGTGACTCTAGAATGAGTACAGAGAAGAGTAACAAAGATGATTAGGGGATTGGAGGCTAAAACATATGAAGAACGGTTGCAAAAACTTAGCATGTCTAGTTTAATGAAAGGAACGACTAGGGGTGACATGCCATCATTCTGCTAAACAACTAATTCCCACAGCACTATGAAACTATCTCGTAAGGCTGTACTACTATTATTTTTCTCATTTTTCTTACGTATCTCGTTATCTTCTTATGACTATAACTTTGTTACTTGTATCTTGTGATGTATATTGGTTTATTAATATCTTAGTATGATTTATGTTGATTGCTTATTTGGTATCCTATAACTGTCACTAAGTGTTGTATCTTATGATTTATGATGAATGTATTTTTACAATGATTATGTTCATGATTTATCATTTTTTGCTTTTATGTGAACTGAGAGCTTATGCACCAGGGTCAAATTCCTTGTGTTTCCAATCACACTTGGCCAATAAAAACTCTATTCTGTTCTGTTCCCTTCCCTTCCCTTCTTCTATTAAAAAAAAACCCTCTCACCATGACAGATCCTTGAAATTGTGCAACAGACTTTGCATATTTGCTATGTATTTAATCAGAAGCTCATACTGAATGTATTTCTATCTCCCAGGCTGCCTAACAAAAAGCTTCAAAATGTGCAAAGTTCAAGGTATCTTGTTAGTCTGTCTTTAGCGTATGTTCTTTATTACAAAATGACAATCCCTGTGTGACTGTTTCTAGCAGCTCAGCCCTGTTACGACATCTTGTGATTCTACATTATGTTCAGGCATCTGATGCCACCTTCTTCTTTCTATTGTCATGTTTTCTGTTAATCTTTGCAGGTTTAATTTTGGTTATAGCTTATTTCCTTTAAAAAAAGAACAGTTACAGAATGTGTGTGTGTGTGTGTGTGTGTGTGTGTGTGTGTGTGTTGTATTTGTGCTGATAAATAAATAAAGGGAGACTAGTATAGATCTATTTCAAGCTATTTAGCTCTCATCAGCTAGCCATACCCTTACTGGGATTAGAACCTGTGCTGTACTGCATCTTAAGGATATGGCTAGCTGTTGAGAGCTAAATAGCTTGAAATAGATCTATACTAGTCTCCCTTTATTTATTTATCAGCACAAATACAACACAAATGTAACAAAGGCAACAGTAAAAATATTGGGTTTCTGTCTGGATGGTCTCTTGTGATGAGCCGATGGACAGAGAATGGAAGTAGTAAACTTCCTCCCATATTTGGGCATACCAGGGGTTGTGACTTTAAATGTATGTATGTATGTATGTATGTATATGTGTATGTGTATGTGTATGTGTATGTGTATGTGTATGTGTATGTGTATGTGTATGTGTATGTGTATGTGTATATGTATATGTATATGTATATGTATATGTATATGTGTATGTGTATATGTGTATATATGTGTGTGTGTGTGTGTGTGTGTGTGTGTGTGTATATATATATGTATATATTAAACCTGGGTTGTTGTTTTTAATACAATTGAAATTCTGAGTTCTCCCTTTACTAATCTAATGCTCATTGTCCCTTTTATGATTACAACTGGATAATATTTCTTTTTGCTAAGCAAGATGGTTGTTAAATGAGTTGTGCCCTATTTAATGACCATTTAGCCATAGTTGTTAAGTGAATGGTTGTGGCTGTTAAGTGAATTATGCAGTCATTAAGTCAATTTGGCTTCTCCTATTGACTTTGCTTATCAGAAGCCAGCTGGGAAGATGGCTAATGGTGGTCACATGTCCCTGGGATGCTGAAACCATTGTAAATACATTTGGTTGCCAAGATCTGATTTTTGATCATTTGACTGTAGGATGCTGGGACAATCATAAGTACAAGGATTAGTTGTAAGCCATCTTTTTCAGTGCCGTTGTAACTTGGAACGGTTGCTAAATGAGTGGCTGTATTCAAACTTTGTAGTCTTCTCAGAGTAGACACAACTCATATCTGATACCTATATTTTGCCTGCAGAAGTGGGATAGAATCAAGATCACGTGAAGTGTTAATACCACTTTATAATGCCTTGGTAAGGCCACACTTGGAATACTGCCTTCAGTTTTGGTCGCCACGATGTAGAAAAGATGTGGAGACTCTAGAAAGAGTGCAGAGAAGAGCAACAAAGATGATTAGGGGACTGGAGACTAAAGCATATGAAGAACGGTTGCAGGAACTGGATATGTCTAGTTTAATGAAAAGAAGGACCAGGAAAAACATGAGAGCAGTGTTCCAATATCTCAGGGGCTGCCACAAAGAAGAGGGAGTCAAACTATTCTCCAAAGTACCCGAGGGTAGAACAAGAAGCAATGGGTGGAAACTAATCAAGGAGAGAAGCAACTTAGAACTGGGGAGAAATTTCCTGACAGTTAGAACAATTAATCAGTGGAACAGTTTGCCTCCAGAAGTTGTGAATGCCCCAACACTGGAAGTCTTTAAGAAGATGTTGGATAGCCAATTGTCTGAAACGGTATAGGGTTTTCTGCCTAGGCAGGGGGTTGGACTAGAAGACCTCTAAGGTCCCTTCCAACTCTGCTATTGTATTGTATTGTAAGTTGTCGGTGCTCCAACATTAGAGATTTTAAAGAAGAGATTGGACAATGATTTGTCTGAAATGGTGTATGTCAGTGATGGATAACCTTTTCTGGTTGGAGTGCCCAAAATGCATCCAAACCCCCCAAATGCAATGCCCGCACACACACCCATGCATTCATGTGCAACCCCCCTTGTCTTCCCTCTGTGCATGCATGCGTGACCTCCCGCATGCCTCCCCCCTGCATATATGCCAGAGACTTGAAGACCAGCTGGCATGCACATGCGTGGCAGAACTTAACTGGGGCGACGGCTCAAGTGCAATCAGAGAGGGTGCTGCATGCCACTTCTGGCATAGATTCGCCATCATGGGTGTAGGTTTTTCTGCTTCAGGAGGGGGTTGAATTAAAAGACCTCCAAGGTCCTTCCCAACTCTCTTATTCTGTTATTTTGATAATCAAAATCCTGAAATCTGGAATATGTAATATAAGAATGCAAAAGATCAAGAAGCAAGTGAAAAAATAATTTAATTTCCGTGTCTGCTGACTGAAAAAGGCCAAGGAGACTTTAAATTTTAGCTGGAATGATTCATTTTACCTCCCAGAGAAGTAAATTCCATTTGAAAATTGAAGTGTTTCCCAATCATTTCATTCTGGAGCTTGTAGACTACCAGTGTATTACATTTTACTTTCCTAAGATAACATAATATACTGTTTCTCAGTGCTTGGCAATTGATGCACAGTTATTGCTCAACAGAGTGCTTAAATAACATTTTTTCCTTATTATCATTTTTATTTGTTGTTTCAGTGGAAGAGTCATCGTAAGTGAATAAATGATACAAACCTCCAGAATTATGGATCTGCAATGATAACACAAAGAAGTTTAATACAGCACCAGTAATGCACAACTCTGCTAATGGGCTTTTAAAATCCATTTTCATTATCTGTTGCACTGCATTTTTGTCATTGTTGAGAATGGATTCAGAAAATACTTCTCAAAAGGTATAGTGATTTAGCAGAGGATAAACAGTAGATCTCCATAAAGCTGGTTGCTAAGTCACCAATGAGCAATCTTTACTTCTTTTCTTGTCGCAATCTGGCTTTGGATCACAAAATAGTCCTAACAATATATCAATACAGATGAAATGAAACAGATGAAAATTGGACTTAGAATAAATAAGAAACTAAGTGGAGCTTGTATAGAATGAAAAAAAATATACATGCTGACCTATGCATTACAAAATGGAGGGCTCATCTCAATAATTGTGAAGGTTGAAACAGAAACAAAGAGCTTGAGATCAAACAGAATTGCCATCAAAAATGGAGTGGAGATACCCTCCATATTCTAAAGCAAGACATGAGTAGCAACAAATTCATTATGGATAAACATGAGAAGATATAAGACTTAAACTCTGGTGCTGTTTTGCATAACTGTACAGGCTTAACTGTACAGCTGATTATCTTTATTAGAGCTTTATTAGACTAGGGGTGACATGATAGTAATGAGGGGCTGCCACAAAGAAGAGGGAATCAAACTATTCTCCAAAGCACCTGAGGGCAGGACAAGAAGCAATGGGTGGAAACTAATCAAGGAGAGAAGCAACCTAGAACTAAGGAGAAATTTCCTGAGAGTTAGAACAATTAATCAGTGGAACAACTTGCCTGCAGAAGTTGTGAATGCTCCAACACTGGAAGTTTTTAAGAAGATGTTGGATAACCATTTGTCTGAAGTGGTGTAGGGTGTCCTGCCTAAGCAGGGGGTTGGACTAGAGGAACTCCAAGGTCCCTTCCAACTCTGTTATTCTATTCTAGTCTAGATCTGTAATTATAGCAACATTCCAGCTGTCGACCTTCAAAAACCAAGAAAGATACTTTCGGATTCTCTAGCCAGTTTTCTTTATTATTCCTCTTCGATATACAGAAATCTTGACAAATTAAAGCAGTCTACGTCCATCTACCTAGAACTAATAGAGAGAAGCTGTCTTCACCCTCTTCCTCCCAAACAAGCTATCTATTTTTTTTAATTGTAAGCCACCTAGAGTCATTGACTGAGATGGGAGGCTATAAAAAGACTGAGTGAGTGAGTGAGTGAATGAATGAACTATGATATTTCTTGCTTCTCTGGAACGTACTCCCTCACACCCTCCCTCCATTTGAGGAATACAGGCAATATTACATCCTATTCCCCTAAGTCTTGTTTTTGACTCTTTACTGCTAAATTCAAACTGAGAGCTTGAGTTTTGAGATAGAGATTGATTGCCAAGTTTTGATGTGGCAGAAGTACATACTTTCTATATGGAAGGCCACAGGAATCTCCAAGTAGGACTGCATATACTTCTGTTGGTCAACCAGTAAAAATTGTATTGAACTAAATAACCAATTCTCTCATGTTCCTGGGAAAGTCAGATGGACTGTGGTTAGAATGCAGTACTGCAGGCTATTTCTGCTGATTACTGGCTGCCAGAAGTTTGGCAGTTCGGGTTTCACTGGCTCAAGGTTGACTCAACCTTCTATCCTTCCGGGGTCGGTAAAATGCAGACCCAGATTACTGGGGGCAATATGCAGACTCTGTAAACCGCTTAGAGAGGACTGTGAAGCTCTGTGAAATTGTACATACAGTAAGTCTAAGTGCTATTGCTATCAGACCGACTGTTGACGTATAGTAATGACTAGTAGTATTTCAACATAGAGTGTACGAATAAAATGGTCAGGCCTAAAAACCAAGACACTTGGAGATCCTTCCAAGCAGATTTGACTGTTCTCACCTATAGATAGAATCTTGCCAAACTAAAGTACTCTACTATTTACTTCAAACATATATTCTGAGAACTGTTAGGGAGGGATCGTCTTCACCCTCTTTGTCTATAACTAAACTGAAGACTGAGCCGCTTCGTCAATTCACATCCTCCCTTCTCAGGCTCTATCTCCTCACTACATTCCATCTCAAAAATTCAACATCCAGTATTATTAACATGTTTTCTATTAAGAAAGTATTCTCAGTTCAATCTTTAGCAATCATCTATCCAAGAATCTTAATAACTAAAATGACTAGCTTAGAATTTGAAGAAGGGTGATTAAGCTTATGAAATAATACTTGGATATATCTGGGATCCACTGCATGTTATATGTCATGTTAAAAACGGTCTGTTAACACCTTATTCTCATCATCAAATGAGACATAAATATAAAGTATAACTATGTATCTAGAACCGTGGTGGTGCAGTGGTTGGAATGCAATATTACAGGCTAAATCTGCTGACTGCCAGGAGTTCGATCCTATTGCCTCAAGGTTGACTTAGCCTTCCATCATTCTGAATTGTTGTAAACAGCCTAGAAAGGGCTGTGAAGCACTATGAAGCAGTATATAAGTCTAAATGCTATTGTTATGTACAAAAAAGGAAGCCAAGGAATTCATTTCTGCACCTGAAGGAACAATTTGCTATATACAGTGGAAAAAACAACTGTGACACTCACTTTATTACAAGGTGGTGAAGGTCAGAAGGTCATGTATGAATGATATAGTATAATCATATTTCCAGCTGTCTCTAGCTGTCCACCTCTCCATTAAATCCCAAGAGAGGGAAAAAATATAGGAAGGGGGATCCTTCTCATTTTCCTGACTTGAAAACGTTGCTGTTTCCCAAGTAATGAAAAGCATGCATTTGAAAACAATATTGGTAATATTGTATTATCAACAATGAAGTATATTAAAGATACACCCCCGTGCAGAAGTAAATGTTAGAAATTCTTGAGAACCAATGTTGAAAATCAGAATCTACCTTCTTAGCCATTTTTCACTATTATCCTCATTCCAACGCTGCAGTGGTGGGTTTCAAAAATTTTTCGAACCTACTCTGTGGGTGTGGCCTCCTTTGTGGGAGTGGCTTGCCGTCCATGTGTTTTCTCTCTCTCTCTTTCTCTCTCTCTCTCTCTCCTTCCTTTTGTCTCTCTGTCCCTTTTTCCTTTTTTCTTTCATCTCTCACTTTTCTTTCTATTTTCTTTTTTTCTTTATTTATTTCTTCCTTCCTTTCTTTCTTTTTCTCTGTGTGAGTCTGTCTGTCTGTCTGTCTGTCTGTCTCTGTGTGTGTGTGTGTGTGTGTGTGTGTCAGTGGTGGGTTTCAAAATTTTTTGGAACCTCTTCTGTAGGTGTGGCCTGCTTTCCGGGTCCACTGGTGGAACCTCTTCTAACCGGTCCGGTAGATTTGATGAACCGGTTCTACCGAACTGATGCGAACCGGTAGGAACCCACCTCTGCAACACTGAGATGCCAATACATTTCCTATTTTGCAGCCTTTATCTCCCCAAGAAAAAAAAAAGTAACATTTTCCTGTAAAAATTATAGTTGTAAATGTGTTGGTGGCATTCATATAGCCAGTAGAATATTGTTGGCTTGTGCAGTGTAAGAAGCGTAGATGAAAGGGGGTGGGGAGGGATGCTTGTTTTCCAAGCAGGAGAAACACAAACCCATTAGGGAATGAAATATTCTTTTCAACCATTTAAGAGGCAATCCAAAAACACAGAGAAACAAAAAACACCCCAAAAACCCCTGACCAAAAGGGAAGCAAATTCCATTTTCAGCTTCTTCCAAAACTGAGATGAAAAGAAACAATAGAGGCATATTTTTTTCTCCTTCTCAATGTTTGTTTGCTGTCATGAAATTCAATCATTGTAGGCCAATATTTTCAGAGAAAGGGCATTTTCACATGTGCAGCTGTGGCTAAATAGACTTTGTTTTGCCTGGATAGCTTCGCTTCATTTGGATTTCTGGCCAGCAAACGCAAAGAGCCCTTGTTTTATTGAGGACCACCAAGGATGACACCAAGGCTGTCTGATACTTTAGGAACATGACAATGAGATCAATGTAAAAAATGAAAACAGCACCATTCGCAAAATGCACACAGATCAATATTCTTGTAAGCCATAAAATACCAACCGTGGCACAGGTGGCATGCGAGCTCAGCTTATATTCAGGCCTTCTGGGCCCACCAGAAGTCGAGAAACAGGCTGTGTTTGGTCTCCCGGGAAGTGGGAAGGCCATTTTTGCCCTCCTCAGGCTCCTGGAAAGATTCTGGAGCCTAAGGAGGGTGAAAAACAGGGCTTCCAGTCCAACCAGAAGTTGGCAAATGAGCCATTTTTGGCCTCCGAGGGCCTTTGGGGAGGGGTGGGGTGGGGAAGGCCTTTATCGCCCTCCCCTGGCTCCTAGAAAGAGTCTGGAGCCTGGGGAGGGTGAAAAATGGGCCCACCGTGCCATCACCTGGCAAAAGCAGGGGGAGCACGGGGGAAGGGTCAGCGCGCATGCACTGGGGGAGGGGGCATAGAATTATGGGTGTGGTCATGCACACGCATGACCCCCCATGCTCCCCCTGCTTTTGGCACGCGAGGGCAAAAAGGTTAGCCATAAACTGGTACAGAGAGATATTTTTCCATCATTCTACGAATAAGTCATGTACTCCAGTGAAAGCTACTTTTGCTTTTAAACAGCTGTTGTTTAGGAATCTAAAAATACCCGTTGGAGCCCCTGTCACTGACTTGGAAATTGCATTTCTCCTTTGCTTCATAGTCCTTGAGAATTTTCTTTCAAGATATTCAATAGGTAGCCCTCATGTCATGACCACAATGGAGCCAAAATTTCTGTTGCTAGGCAAGATAGTTCCCGAGTGAGTTTTGTCCCATTTTACAACCTTTCTTGCCACCATTGTTAAGTGAATTACTGCAGTGATTAATTTTATAACATGGCTGTTAAGTGAACCTGGTTTCCGGCCGTGAAGACCTGGCTGTCCCAGCAAGCCTGGGGTTGAGTTCCCCCCACCCCTACTCGAATTTGCTGTGTCTGTTGTGCTTCTAAATTGTTCGTATTGTCTGATTGTCTTTGTCTTACTTTTTGTAATTTCCTCTCCCTTGGCTTTGTTCAGCCGCCCTGAGTCTCTTCGGGGAATAGGGCAGCCTACAAATTGAATAAACTCCATTGACTTTGTATGTCAGAAGGTTGCAAAAAAGTAATCACGTGACCCCGGGGACACCACAACGGTCTTAAATGCATGTCGGTTGAACAAGCATCCAAATTTTGATCATGTGATCAACAGTCATAAGTTTGAAAAATGTCCGTAAGTCTTTTTTTTCAGTGCTGTTGTAACTTTGGTCACTAAATGAATGGTTGTAAGTTGAAGACAACTTATATGCCCCTGGTGCTTTAGAACATGGATGTCGAACCTGTGGCATCACATTGCTGTCATGTGACATTTTGTGACCTTACCCCCTTCATGGAGCTGGGGTGGGTGTGGCTTACGCGTGACTCATCCGGCCCCTAGGCTGCCAGTTTGACACCCCTGCTTTAGGAGAACCAAGGATGTATTTTACCCTAAAGAGACCATTACAATATTAATTAGGAAATTAAATATCCAGCATTCACTAATTTAGTATACAAATAATGAAATAAATTATGATAATCCTAAAGTTATAAATATCCCCTAGAGAAAATTATGACTGGAAACTACAGTAGTTAGGTTCATATTCCAGATTCCACATGATTCCAGATTCCATGTTTCAGATTTCAGATTTCAGATTTCAGATTCCAGATTTCAGCTCCAGATATCTATTGTAGATATTTATGGCCCTTAGATATTTATCTACAATAGATATCCCTAAAAACTGGTTGGTGCTGTATACATCCTTTTCCATCCTGATGGCCTCTGGAATAAGTAGAATAACATAAGGCCGAGGGGCTGGATCCAGCCCATGGGGTGCTTAGATCTGGCCCATGGGGCCACCCTGGAAACAGTGAAGGACCAGCAGTACCTCTGCCAGTGAAAATGGAGCTCAGGAGGGTCACATGCAACTCTCCCGAGCTCTGTTTTCACTGGCAGAGGGTTGCAGAATAGCAATAGCAATAGCAGTTAGACTTATATACCGCTTCATAGGGCTTTCAGCCCTCTCTAAGCGGTTTACAGAGTCAGCATATCGCCCCCACAGTCTGGGTCCTCATTTCACCCACCTCGGAAGGATGGAAGGCTGAGTCAACCTTGAGCCGGTGAGATTTGAACCGCCGAACTGCAGATAGCAGTCAGCTGAAGTGGCCTGCAGTACTGCACTCTAACCACTGCACCACCCCGGCTCTTGCAGAAGGCAGTCACAGACAAAAACGGAGCTCAGGAGCCCGTTTTTGCTGGCAGAGCACTTGAACCACCACAGAGGCCCCTGACACAAGTGACGTTGAACTAGCCATGCACAACTCTGATGTGGCCTTTAGTGAAATCGAGTTTGACACCCCTGAGCAGAGGTGGTATTCTGCCTGTTCACACCGGTTCAGGCGAACCGTTAGCGGAGGCGTCGGGTGGCTCCGCCCACCTGCCCAGACGTCATCATGGACGCTCTGCACATGCGCGCGGGCTCGGTTCCAAACCGCTAGTGAAGATAAGAGGATTTCATGTCTGCCCCTGAGCTCAGCTAAGGATTTGAGAAGTTGAACATTAAGGTATCTGAAAGGCAGTAAGCTATTAATCTGAGAAAGAAAAAAAACCCACACGGAGCTCTCTCTTTATATCAATATGTGTCTCTCCACGGAAGATCTAAATATATTTCTCCATGTTTTAGCACTTTTCAGTGCCTGCTTATGGTGCGATCTTTTCTTGATCACTGTCCATTGATCACTGAGAGACAGAGAAAGCATTGAAAGGAATCGGCTGAAAGAGAGGATGCACCAGAAGATGGCAATAGTGATCTGCAAGAGCATTAATGTGGAAGCACTAGTTTCCATATTGCCTGCAGGAATGCAAACAAGCACCATGTTTTTAACTGATGGCTGAACACTACATTTTCTCATTGCTTTCTTTTTCTGCTTTTCTTTTCTCCTTATCTTTGAATTGTTTGTCTTACGCCTGATGGTTGCCGAGAATTCTATATTTTTATTATCGAAACAACTGTCGTGGCAGCTTTTCTCTCTTTCTCCCCCCTCTGTTGGTCTAAATAAGAGGTAATGCCAGAATGTGTTGTAATTTAAAATATGTTGAAGAGGTATTGTTGAATTAAACACGTCAGAAGGAGGGGGGGGGCAATCAAATTACTATTGAAATAAAGAGTCTTTGGGTGAACATGCGTATTGTCTGTTCACCTCAAGTCCAGAATAGAGGCCATTAACAAAGAAAAGAAGAATAAAAGGAAAATTGAACAGAGTTTCTGTAAGGGGGCAGTTTCACTGGAATCAATGCTTTTAAACAGAGATACATAGGATTATATTTAGTATCTTTCACTTAGGTCCAGATGGATTTGCTTGATCATAGATTGGCAAAGCCAAATACAGTATATGCCCAGGCTCAAGTTAGTTAGTGCTGACCCCCAGAAAGTAGAATAGAATAACAGAGTTGGAAGGGACCTTGGAGGTCTTCTAGTCCAACCCCCTGCTTAGGCAGGAAACCCTACACCACTTCAGACAAATGGCTATCCAACATCTTCTTAAAAATGTCCAGTGTTGGAGCATTCACAACTTCTGGAGGCATGTTGTTCCATTGATTAATTGCTCTGTCAGGAAATTTCTCTTTAGTTCTAAGTTGCTTCTCTCCTTGGTTAGTTTCCACCCATTGCTTCTTGCCCTACCCTTGGGTACTTTGGAGAATAGTTTGACTCGTTCTTCTTTGTGGCATAATAATACTAATGTATTCTGATAAAGGGGAATATTTGTAGCTGAGGATTAAAATGAGCCTTCCTGGGTGTTCTTTGAGCTGAGTTGCTTTGCTAGCATTGTTAAGGTAACCTAGCTTGGGTAATGAAATGCCTTCAAGAAAACAGGCAAACTCAGAGAGCACCGAAGAGCCTTTCACTAATGCATTTGTGTGTAAAGGCCAAAAAAAATTGTATGAAGTTAAAAATTGTGTGTAAAGTGAAAAAAGAAGTTCTGGGTGTTTCATCCCTGGAGGTCTTTAAGAAAAGATTTGTCTGAGATGGTATAGATGGAAGATCTTGAAGGTCCCTTCTAACTCTGCTATTCTGCTAAATACTACTTTTTCAGTAAAGAAAATAAGAAAATACAAGAAAAAAGACAATGAAAAATGTTTTCTTTTTGGGAGAAAATATGCACATATAAATACAGTCCTTAATTTCTCCTATGTATTGTTCTGTCCCAGATTTCCACTTCTTGGTTCATGCTCAAATATGAGAGACAAAAACATTCTTTGCAAATCTATGATTTGTTCAACCTTTGGCATTTCTTAGTATTTCAATACACTCTCTGTCCTACATTTCTTGTACATTTAACTTCTGGGGATGTATGTTCCAATATCCAACAAAATCTAATAAGAAGAACAAGGACCTATCTTCATTCAGACTTGCAATTCATCAGCATTTCCTATTTGATTATGAAGGAATTAAAAGAGATAACAAGAACAAAGAAGGGACATTCAAGGTTAACAAAATATAGACTTTTCCACATGCTTATGGAGCACTAAAAATAAAATTATGGAAGAATCTCAAATATTGGTATAGGGGCAGAATAAAGAATGAATTTGGATCTGAAATATCACTTTATTCTTTCCTTCCCTGATGAGCAAAATATGTCTATAGAAACTACTTTGCTATGGTAATGTATCATTTTTGAAGACAGAGAAGAAGAAGAAAAAGCAGGTTAACACCCTGAAGAAAGAAATGATTCTAAATCCGCTACTGTGAACAATGGGTTTGATTATAACTACATGAAATTTTCTGGTCCCAAAACCTTAGTCCCCTTTTCCAGTTCACCCAGCAATTATGAAATCAGTAGATGCTTTGTGAATCTTCCATAGCCTAGCTAAGTATACATTTTAGGCAATATGATGGGTATATAAATTATATTTTCTTATTATGCTAACTCCCTGTATACGAAAACAATAGATCCTTTTGCATATGTTGGAGAACTGACTTCACACCATGTACGAAGATGAGACTGCTTTACAGCTTTAACGCATTTGAGGGCAATGAATTATACAGCATTTCCTAAAGGCAAGAATAAGGCAAATGTTTTCAAATTCCTTTTCTGGAATCTCTTCTAACCACTGTTACTAAAAATCAGTGGTGTGGTTTCCTATCATGCCTGAATGAGAAACGTATGAAAGTCGTATCCGAAATAATGTTTGCATATTTTAAAACATACCTAAAAAAAATGAACCAGGATTTTCCAGAAAAGACAGAGAAAATCCATATTGGGAGAAAATCCTGTCCTGACCCATGGACACTTTTGTCCCTCCACAAAATGTCTTAAGTTAAAGCCCGGCCTACAACATCTGCTCTCTAACTTTCCCCTTGGAAAACTTATGTCTGTAGACTTGGATCAAGAATGGTGAAAAGAAGCTGTATGGGAAACAGTGTTGACTGTTGACTGGATCATCATCATTCCACACGAGTCCTGATTTACCACCAGCTTATCAAGTACTTAGGACCTGAGGATTTGGCAATGCAAGAAAACAAAAGACAAATATCTATTTTTTAGATTAAAAAAAAACATTTAACCGTTTCTTGTACATTACTCAGACTATCTCTCTGAGGAAGAGGGCTGGTTCAAAAAATGCAACAAGCAAGCAAACAAACAAACAATTGTTTATATATGGGTGATCTAATCTAGTCTCATTTTAGATAGTAATTTATTGCTACTGTGTCTACATCTGTCATTGAAGGGGGTAATTGATGATGATAAAACAACAAATATCCATGATGTATAGTTCTCAAGCTATTCTGTTTAGGCAAGGCCTGAAAAGAGATTGTGAACAGAGCAGCCATTTTAAGTTGGTGAAGCCATAAATTTGGATCTTTGTTTCTATGAAAGCTCACCAAATTGCAACTCGTCGGAATACCGTTTATACGTTATTTTTATTTTTGCTCTCATTGATGGGGTTGACCATTTTTTGGCTCTCTAACCACTGGAAAGCTCTCCCCACCCTTTTCTCTTCTGCCATTTCATACTGCAAATTCAGTCAAATTACTTTTAGTCTGATTTCACATTCCATTAATTTTTACAAACTGCCTTGAGCATTTTTATAGTTAGAAAGATTGATTAGGAATAGAGAAAATGGTCTGTAATATATGAGTTACAGCTTTGGTGAGCTTTGCATTCTGTACGGGAAGAACATTTTTTTTCTGGTTCCACATTTCCACTTGTTGCTACAACTCACCTGGGTAACTCTTCCTGACTTCAAAATAACTTCAAGCATCAGATCAGAAAGGGTGATACATGCATAAAATGGATCCTGGGGTGAATGAAGAAGCTTTCTGGGCAGAGACAGGACATCAACTCTATTATTTGTCCTTTTAAACAATTATTGTTCCATCTGTCTATTTGGCAAGGCTGTGTTTTCTGCAAGTCAACTTTTCCTCATCATCCTGCTCTTCCTGAAAGCACCGGACATTACAGTTTACACTCAAATAAGCAATATTATTATTTTTCTGATTAATGAGCAGAAAAACTTTTCCATATGTTAAAAGTTGCAATAGAAGAACTTACAATTTATGCTTTTTAAAGAGCCAAATGATTCCAAACATAGCTGAGAATGGGCAGTTCTCTTCCTTGTTGCAACAGCTTTCACTATTCTTTTTAATATTCATTTGTTGAAGGTAGCAAAGAGTTATAACAGAGTCATAATAGAGTAACAGAGTTGGAAGGGACTTTGGAGGTCTTCTAGTCCAACCCCTTAGGCAGGAAACCCTAAACCTTTTCAGACAAATAGTTATCCAATCTCTTCATAAAAACTATCAATATTTAGCATCCACAACCTCTGGAGGGAAATTGTTCCACTAATTGTTTTCACAGTCATGAAATTTCTCCTTAGGTCTAGGTTGCTTATCTCCTTGATGGTTTCCACCCATTGCTTCTTGTCCTGCCTTCAGGTGCTTTGGAGAATAGCTTGACTCCCTCTTCTTTGTGGCAACCCCTTAGATATTGGAAGAGCACAACAGGGATGCATGCCTGTCCAGTTAACAGTCTTGTCTCGTTTTGGGGTGAAATAGCTTTTACTTTTTTTCTTGACATCATCTGGAACATCTCTACAGATCCCTTTGGGACTAAAATGAAGAATGATTAAAGATGATCACATGTGTTGGAGACAAGGTGGAGAGCTTCTCTGCATTACCACAATTTCAATACAAGTCATGTACATGGAAAGAAAATGGTAGCAAAAAATGAGAAGCTTCTCAGTCTAAGTCAATGGACAACTAATTATTGTCAGAATGGATCTTGAATGACCTTCCCAAGGCCAGTTCAATCTCTCTCATTGTTTTTCTGCAATATGCAATATTTATTTTTATAATCTTTAATATGATAAATATTCTGTGGATGAAAATGCAAAATTTTAAATAGAAAGTTGCTACCAAACTTAACAACAACAACAGCAACAACAATGATGATGATGATGGATCATCATTTGGAACACAATACACCAGATATCATGGTTGTTGAGGGCCGAAGCTCTCTGTTTATTGATATTACTATAACAGGAGATGCCAGAGTCGAAGAAAAAGAACTGAAAAAAAAATCACAAAATATCGTGACCTGGCCATCAAAACTACATGGCTATGGATAAAACATGTAACAGTGATACTCATTCTCATCAGGGCACTTGGCACCATGTCCAATAATTTTACAAAACACATCAAGAAATTGCAGCTTCCTGCAATAACACCAGCAGAACTGCAAAAAACTGCACTACTCAGAAAATTATATATTTTAAGAAGATACTTGGTTGATACCTAGGACACTGGCAGCAACACATATCAACCACCAGTACCAGTCAATGGTATTTGTGGAACATTTTTAAATGTTCAGTTGATTGAGTTTCATGTTTAATTAATAAAAGAGATAATAAGAAAAAGAACTGGAAAAAATTCACGAAATATCACGACCTGGCCACAGAAACTATACTATTATGAATGTAACATGACATAGTGATACCCATTGTTATCGAGGCACTTGGTATAATCTCCAAGACTTTTATAAAATACATCAGAAATTGCAGCTTCCTGCAATAACACCAGCGGAACTGCAAAAAACTGCACTACTCGGAACATTGTACATCTTAAGAAGGTACTTGGTTGATACCTAGGATGCTGGCAGCAACCCGTATCAACCATTAGCACCAGTCAAATGTATTTGTAATGCATTTTTGAATATTCAGTTGACTGAGTTTCATGTTTGGTGAATAAAAATGTATAACAACAACAACAACAACAACAACAATGACACTGGAATTTGTTCAACAAACTTTTCAAAAAAATATCCACATATGCACATAGAAAAACACAACTATATTCCTCCATGATTTAGCCTCTAGATCCTATCTTTTGCATTCAAGAACTTGATTTGGAAATACCTTTTAGCAGCAGGCTGAACTTGACTTCTTTGAACCTTCAGACTCTGATCAAGATCAAGTTCTTCTCAAGATCAAGGACAGTGCTAAAGACTCCATCAAGTTGAACATAAATCCTGATATCTCCATAGATCCATGGATAGTCTTTTCTTGGCAAGAAGATAGCAGTGGTTTGCCACTGCTTTATTCCCAGATTTTGTTTGTGCGATTTACAATTCTGACCTTTCCTGGTAATCTCAAACCTTGTACTAAGTAGTTCCAACTCTGCTTAGATCTTTTTATAAAGATCATCCAATGACAACCAGAAGATGGCAAAGTCTCTTTATAAACCAAAAGTTACAATAGCAGAAGTTGGAAAAAGTCTGTATCCAAAATAGCTGGCCTGGGAGCTCAGTCCATATAACACTAGGCAAACTGGTATGCATGTACCTTGCATGTGTTCTCTTTAATGCCCTTCACTGGGACACTGCTTGATCCCTACGCAATCCTCCTACATTCTAAGAAACTGATACAGATTTTATTTTAGAGCCAACTCCAAAGATCTGAGAAATAATCAAAGGTAGATAACACAGCAAATGATAAGAGTATCATTACAATAAGCAAAACAGCATTTCCTGCTCTGAATCCGGCCTATGTTGTTATATCACATATCTGTAACTTATTTGTTGAATGTTTTGAATTGTTCTGCACCTTCTTGGCTAGCAACATGAGATTAAAAGATTGCTGTTTAAATGAGTTTACCATCAGTTGTAAAATGAAACAGTCCCAATAGATTCTATCACTTTTTTTTTTATTTCTAAGAACGTATATAAATGGTTGCATTTTTCACAATACCATTGCAGATTAGTCCCACTGGCATTATTGCATCAATACGGACATTGATCTTTGTATATATCCAACAAGATGCAGTTCAGTGGTGAGAAAATAAAGGTGCCGCACTTAACGCAGGACAAACCAGATGCACATGGCTCAACAATAGTGCCTGAAAGAGAGATCTAGGTGTGATGGAGGACCACTGCAGTGTTTCTATTGCCAACCATTTGACTCAATCAGTTTCCTATATCATTGAATCATAGAGCTCTGACAGGGGCATGGCACATACATATACACACACGTGAAACACAGTGATGGGTTTTACATTTTGTTACCACTGGTTTGCGGTTGCATGCACCTCATCCAAACATGCGCCTGGCCTCAAAAACATGTCTCAATAGGATGGCATAGAGCCGGGATGGGTGGGCAGGCCCACCCATGATTTCTGCCCAGTTTGGGCGAACTTGGCCGAACCGGCTGAATCCCACCTCTGATGAATCACCACTAAATCCCATATATTAACTATTGGGTGACCGACCCAGATTGGAGCCTTTATCCTGGGACACATATGGTCCCTTTCATTCATAAGCCTTAGAGCTCAACAACAGAGTAATCCAGAAAGGTCTTTGGTTTAAATTATTTACTTCCTATATTTGAAGCATTCTCCTTCATGGATCCTTTTGCATCTCATTTATAGTATACAGGCTCTGTAATCCATAGAAATATGATGGGGCCTGTGCAGTCACGGAACAAGTAATTTAGAAACATAGATGGAAATTCAAATTTTCATTCATGAGATTATTTAAATATGTATCACATCTACAGCATTAGTTGTATCTCTGCAAAAGCGTAAAGGGATTTTTTTTTGTTTTGTGCTACGTTTTGCACTGGTAATTTATGCCATACTGAACCGCTTGTAGCAATTGATAGATCTGCATAATTTAATGCATTGGTGGAATGCAACTATTATGTGAATATCTCTCGCTTTCTCTGGGAAGTTTAGTTCATAGCCTAATTTGGTTGAACTTTCTTGAACTTTTATGACTGGAGTGGCTCCTTCACAGATGCAAGATGTGAGGATTAAATGATGGACAGGCATGAGTACGAACCACCATTATGACACAGTATTAATGATAAAGCCATAGACCTCGTATACCTAATGAATTCTATTTATTTTATTCCCTTCCAGGCTGAGATAATCAAATATTTATTTCAACGTAGACTTCTTTAGTTAAATGGGAGAAATTGTTGGAATGAGACTGGTAGAATTATTAGTATTATTATATTATATCTCTCCTGATTTCTCTCTTAATTCAATTCTAAATTGAATTCTAAGAGCCAAGGTGGCGCAGTGGTTAAATGCAGCACTGCAGGCTACTGCTAGATCAGCAGGTCAGCGGTTCAAATCTCACCGGCTCAGGGTTGACTCAGCCTTCCATCCTTCCGAGGTGGGTAAAATGAGGACCCAGATTGTTGGGGGCAATATGCTGACTCTCTGTAAACTGCTTAGAGAGGCCTGAAAGGCCTATGAAGCGGTATATAAGTCTACTGCTATTGCTATAAATAATATTTTATTTATTAGGCACATGCAATAACTAAATCTACATGAAATATACTTTATTTTTCCTCTATCCCTACCGTTTAAATAGCTGCATCTTTTTTTCCAAAAAGGATATATTTTTTTACCTGTTAGGTCACACATTTGCACTGTCAAGACCCACATATAGAAATTGTCCCTTTCTATTCTATTAAGGCAGGAGTGTTAGCCTTTGGGCTGCCACAATAGCTCTTAACACCCATTTATCATATCCCATCGTGAAAGCTTAGGGTGAGTAGCAAATTAAGAATCTAAAATACCCAGATAAAATAGCTAAAACACCACTAAATCTTCTGATCCTGCATCACTTTAGCCTGAAAGCTGCCAGCGTTCACTTCAAAGCAAACTTGCATTGACGTGATTTCATGGCGCTTTATGTTTAGAAATATTCATAAAAGTTCAATATACTAGAATTTAGAACCCTGACAGCACATGCAATAAAGAAGAAGCCTGCTGGGAGTTGGCACCAATCAGCTTCAACCAGCTGTGAATCAAAGGACATGGAGCCCCCTCACCGTAAGATTCAAGAGTAGACATGCTTCCAATTTGGTACTTTTCTGAACCAGTTTCAAAAGGCAAAGCACTAATTGTTTCTTAGCCTCGGCGGTGGAGCACTTCAAAGAAGTTGCGGGCAGCTGTACTCAATGTGTGTTCCTCTCTGCAAGGTGAAAAATAGAAGAAACTGTGAACTTTCTACCCGAGTTTGTTGATTATTATTTATTAATAATAGTTAGCCTAATTAACCCGAGTAAAGGAACAAGAACAAGAAATCTGCTGCAGACAAGCAGTTGGTAGAGAAGATATGAAAGTCTTGAAAAAGATATTCAAATGCCATGGTGTGAGCTATGAACATCAGACTCAGGCAGGATGGGCTTAGAATAAAATGAAAAGGATATTTCCCTGTCTACTTGACTTAAATTTTAGCCTTAATAGTGCACTATATTTTGAAAAACTCATAATTTACGGGCTAGAAATTATTCTATATTCAGGGGTGGGCTTCAAAATTTTCAGCAATGGGTTCTCTGCCGGTTCACCGACAAATGCACACCGACAAAACCGCACCATCAAAAGCGCAGCATCAACAAACAACATAGTGGGACGTGAAAACAACGTTATAACCCTAACCCTAACTGCGCTTTTGTGGGCGCAGTTTTGTCGGCAAGCATTTGTTGGGCGCGCATTTGTTGGGTCACGTCACTGCCTGGTTGCTGGGTGGGTGTGGCCATGGTGGCCGTAGCCTAGTCAGTCTCTTGCACTATCGTGGGGTGGGGGGACAATTTTGTCTTCCCCAGGCTCCGGAGGCTTTCCTCAAGCCTCTGGGAGGGCAAAAACTGCCTCCCCGGGCTCCGGAGGCCTTCCAGAGAGCCCATTTCCCCCCATGCAAGCCCTGCACTTACCTTGCAAAGAAAACAGGCTGCATGGAGACTCCTGGGAGGGGTGGAGTGGGCGGGGCCAGCCAGTTGTGGGATTTGGAGGTTCTCCGAACCAGCCATAACATTAGCTCTAGGTTTTCTTGAACCTGGGCAAACCCGGAGTATCCCACCTCTGCCTATATTTATTTAAATATGGGCCTCTAGTTCCCGCTTACTTGTATCGATATATAATCTGCATTTATTCAGATTAACTTCATGTTAATAGGTTTATGTTTTTATGATCTATGCCTGCCAGAATCACTTGTGAAGGTGGGAAACTATACATATCAAATAAATACAAACACAGCCCCGACCTGGGTGCACACACATACGTATACACACTATCTATTTCATTAAACTGTGAAATGATGTACCTATGAAAATTGTATTGTTTTGAATGCAGGTAGAATGTTCCACTAACATCCATTCAACCCACTTATTTTATCGTCTAACTTAAAGTTGGTTCCTTTAATCTTAATAATATTTCTTAAGTCTCACTAAGTTAGTTTCCCTAATTTCTATGCCATTGTGATTGAGCAGCTTAGATAATGTTATATGATCTTGATTTAGCAAAAGATATTCCTTGTTCTTTAAACGCAGAGCCTCTGTGTTGTTCATTCTCTTCAGATACAGAAGTCTTATTGTATCTGGGCTGCCATGAATGAAATGTCAACCCTTTTTTATATGTATTATCCTATAATATACTATTATCTCAGAGGAAGTCTTTAGCATCTTTCAGCAAATGAGCAGAGACATTTGTTAGTGCATTGTATATTCCCCTTTTTATCAAAATATAGATGGAGATGGATAATAATACCAGCTCGGAAGGAGGGCTTATTTTCCCCAGCCTAAAATATCCATAGAACATTTATAAAATATTCAGAAAATGATGAGACACAGCCTTTTGTGCTTTGATTGCAATCGTGATTCAGATGCGAGTTCCCTAAACCTTACCATGAGAAATCACAAAGCAACTATAATGAAGCTGGTTCTCCTTCAGGCAGGAAGAGATCAAATCAACTCATTGGTTCAGTCACTACTTGCTGTGGCCCGGCAGCGCCAGCGGCCAGTGGCCAGCAGCCAGTAGCCAGCAAAGCTGGCAGCAGAGTCGGACAGTCAGGAAGTTGGGGAAAAACATGAGCCAGTCCTGGAGTCTGGGGAAGGCTCGGAGAAGGGCTCTGCATCAGAGGTGGAGGTGAGATCAAGGCAGGGGTGGGTTCCAGTTGCTGCTACTGCTAGTTCACTCAGGGATACACTAGGTGTGCATGCTATGTGTGCATGCACAGTATTAAAAATACTTCTGTGCATGCACAGAAACAAAAACCAAGATGGTGGCACCTAGAGAACCAGTTCGGGGGCATGACAGGCCAAGTTACTACCTACTCAGCCGAACTGGGCCGAACCGGTAGGAACCCACCTCTGGGCCAAGGTCATCTGGCAGTTCGCAAATGCCTTCGGAGCTAGACAGCAGTGAGGCAGAGGAACAGCTGGAGCCTGTTCCCAGTATGCGCATGCACAGGGCTGCCAGAAGAAAAGAACATCTGAGAAATCGACTTGGAAGTAAAGCCACAGGTGGTTGGTGAATGGCCCCTCCCATAGGGAATAAAAGAGGAATGAAAGGGGAGTGGGCTTTTGTAGGAAACAATTTGTTTGTTTGTTTGTTTGTTTGTTTGTTTGTTTGTTTGTTTGTTTCAGGAGTGTGAAGATCTGTCCATGAATCTCAGATACTCTGTGCCAAGTCTTTCCTTGCACAGCACTGCATTTGGAAAATATTTACACAGCAGCTTTCCAAGCTAGATAAGGTATCTGGTCATGAATTCACCTTTGAAAGACTGTTTACCAGGCCTTTGCTGAATGTGAATGAGAGGACCACATTCGTTCAATAAAAGGAGTTTTGTTGGGACCAAGAATCTGCTTCATATTTTTGGGGGAAGCCTAGGTCAGAACACTACTTAATAAATACAATAAATAAATAAATAAATAAATAATAACTAAATAAATAATAAAAGCAGAGCAAGCAGTATCCCAAAATATCTTCTGTTTACATGGTTTCTATGTTTGTCAATCCCAGTAGCACTTTAAAGGCTCAACAGCTGATGATAGCACTGCCTAGAGAATATGCAACTTGCCTGCTTGACCCTTTCCAGAAGGGTCATGTCTTACTTCAAGCTGATGTGGACTTAAATGTACCTATAAAATCATAGAGGTGGTTTTTACAATGCAAACTATCAACCACGATTCTTACCAGATTACTAATCCAGAATACACTGACCTTTTACATTTAACCAGTGTAATGGAGAAATGAAGCATTCTAGCAACTAACTTACAATGAGGCATTTCAGAATGCTTCACTGCATTCCTTTCAGAACAACAGAGGTGGAAAGGACCTTGGAGGTCTTCTAGTCCAACTCCCTGCTCAAGCAGGAAACCCTGTTATACCATTTCAGACAAGTGGCTATCCAATCTTTTCTTTAAAGCCTCCAGTGATGAAGCATCTACAACTTCTGAAAGCAAACTGTTCCACTGGTTAATTGTTCTGTCAACACATTTCTTCTTAGTTCTAGGTTGCTTTCCTCCTTGATTAATTTCCACCCATTGCTTCTTAAGCACCTCCAGGTGATTAAGAAAATAGGTTGATCTTTTCTTCTTTGTGGCAACCCCTGAAATATTGGAACATAGCTATCATGTCACCTCTATTCCTTCTCCTTTTTTTCAAACTAGACAAACCCAGTTTCTGCAACCATTCTTCATATGGTTTAGCCTCAGCGCCCTAATCATCTTTGTTGCTGTTCTCTGCACTTTTTTCAGAGTCTTTATATCTTTTTTTATAATATAGTGATCAAAACTGGATGCTTGCAGTAAGCTCAACTAGAGTACAATAATACATTTGGATTGTCAATTTATGTTGACTTGAGTGGTAGTCAGATTTGAATAGTTTCTGATTCTTGAACATGAATTAGGAAAAACAGATCTAAAATAACTTTTTCAAAATAGAACATTAGACTATTTCAGTAGGGTTTTCAAAATTCCTTGCTATAGCTGCTTTCCAAGTAATTCTTTGCCATTTGGTCAAATTTATTCCCATACTGCCCAGTCTTGAACTTTCTGATGAAAGTCTAAAATATTCACACCTATATGTAGTACTCAGTAGGAATGAAATTTGAGGTGAAATACTGTTTATATGGTCATAACACAGGAAGATGACACAAAACCATTATCTATAAATAGTTGCAAAACATTCAATGAATTTGAGGGATAAATAAGCAAAATTAGTGAAATTACAATTGAAACAAATCTAGATTACAAATGTAGACAATATACTAAAAAGCAGAGACATCACCCTGCCAACAGAAGTGCATATAGTCAAGGCTATGTTTTGTCCAGTTGCAATGTATTGCTGTGAAGGTTGGACCATGAGAAAAGCTGAGTGCCAAAGAATTGAAGCCTTTGAACTATGGTGCTGGAGAAGATTCCTGCAAGTGGATTGCAAGGCCATCAAACAGGTGAGTCCTGTTTGAGATCAACCCTGACTGCTCTTTAGAAGGCCAGATCCTGAAGATGAAGCTCAAATACTTTGGCCACCTAATGAAAAGGAAGGACTCATTTGAGAAGAGCCTAATGCTGGGAAAGATTGAGGGCAAAAGAAGAAGGGGACGACAGAGAAGGAGGTGGCTGGATGGAGTCACTGAAGCAGTAGGCGTGAACTTAAATGGACTCCCGGGGATGGTAAAGGACAGGAAAGCATGTGGGAAGGTTGTCCATGGGGTTGTGATGGGTTGGACAGGACTTCACAACTAACAACAACAATTGAAACAGAATACTGATTTTAAGCAAAATTTAAAATTGAGACAACATCATAAAATGGGGCAGAATCTGATTGATCTTGGCTGTTCTTGGAAGTTAAGCAGAATCAACTGTGATTATTAGCATGAAAAATGGAAATACTATTTGTTACACTGGAAGTTTGGAGGTTAAAAAAAAACATGCCAGAAGAAGTCAAATAATTTCTATAGCATTATCAAGAAAACTGCATGGATGCATTTACCAAGAGTTGATTTCATTTGGAGGGAATTCTCCTCCTCCTCTTCCTCCTTCTTTATGAAATGATGGGTAAGGAGAATAATCAAAAGTTGAGACTCTTCCATATGTTAGATCTGCTCTTGCAACAACACTCTGTTTCTGGGTTCCCACAGTACCTTCAATAAGGAACAACTCAACTGGACTTCTTCCATCCCAACTTTACAAAAACTCAAATGCCTAAGTTTTATCTTTGCAATTGAAGAGGTTACACTGCAGGGCCATTTTCATTGGCAAGAACTACCATCAATCAACCCACACTTGGAAAAACTGCATCCAATTTTGGTCGCTACAATGTAAAAAAGATGTTGGGACTATAGAAAGAGTGCAGAGAAGAGCAGCGAAGTTGATTAGAGGACTGGAGGCTAAAACATAGAAAAAAATGTTGCTGGAACTGGCTATGTCTAGTCTGATGAAAAAAAGGACTAGTGGTGACTTGATAGCCGTGTTCCAATATCTGAGGGGCTGCCACAAAGAAAAGGGAGTCAAGCAGTGGTGGGATTCAGCCAGTTTGAACCACTTCGGGAGAACCAGTTGATAACTTTCTAAGCAGTTTGGTTAACTGGTTGTTGGAAGAAATCATTAGGGCAGAGAACCAGTTGTTAAATTATTTGAATCCCACCACTGGAATCAAGCTATTCTCCAAAGCACCTGAGGGAAGGACAAGAAGCAATGGGTGGAAACTAGGTTCTACCACAAAACCGCAGACGACAAAATCGCGGTCGACGAAAGCGTGTATGTGACGTCATCACAGCGTGACGAAAAAGATCGAAAAATGTAAAAATAAAGCTAAAACCTTCCCCTAACCCCCCCAAACCTAACCCTAACCCTAACCCTAAACCTAACCCTTAACCTAACCCTAAACATAACCCTAAACCTAACCCTTAACGTAACGAAAAACCTAACGCTAACTCTTAACCTAACGCTAAACGTAACGCTAACGCTCTAACCCTAACCCTAACCCTTAACCTAACCCTTACCTTTATGTGAATCGGCTTGCTGTAATTAAATTTTTATTTCAATTTTTCGATCTTTTTCGTCGCGTTGTGATGACGTCATATACGCGATTTCGTCAACCGTGCTTTTGTGAAACGCGCTTTTGACGGGTCACGTGGAAACTAATCAAGGAGAGAAGCAACTTAGAACTAAGGAGAAATTTCCTGACGGTTAGAACAATTAATCAATGGAAGAACTTGCCTCCAGAAGTTGTGAATGCTCCAACACTGGAATTTTTTAAGAAGAGATTGGATAGTCATTTGTCTAAAGTGGTGTAGGGTTTCCTGCCTAAGCAGGAGGTTGGACTAGAAGACCTCCAAGGTCCCTTCCAACTCCATTATTCTATATACATGAACTTACACATTATGAAGCTATTCTTCTATATACATTTTCTGCCTTTTAGCTTCTTGGTGTTTCCACTGACAAGTCACTTTTACCAGCTCAGTATTTTCATAATAAACTTTCATCAGCCAGCAGCTGTTTATTTCTTTGCTTTGCTTTCCTTTGTCACTGAAGACACTGAAATGTCTTTAGTTCTTGGTTCTCTGAAAATGTTTTCTTGCAGAAATTTCATTTTCCCAACTAGGTGACATCATCAGCGCAACTCCAGAGGTCAACCCTGAGCTACAGATAATGCCTTCTATTGGGACACTGAAACATGAAGAAATAAGTGTGGAGACTAAGAAGAAAAGTATCTGCAAAAAGCGCCCTGATTAGTTCAAATGAGAACTTGCTACCGCTGCAAAAAAGGACAACTATGAAGCATTACAGGATTGGCTCAGAGAATAAAAATTGTGGTATTTTACCAGTGTCTTCAGATAAACAATCTGATTAATAGAAGGGTAGGTCAAGAATGATGTTCATTAAGAATGATTAGTTGCGCAAATCTCATTTTGAGAATTTTGAACAATGCATTTCAACGGCATATTTTCTTCCTGCAGTAAAATGAAGACGATAAAACTTTTGTATCCCTTTCCCAAGTTCTTTGTGATTTCATGGCTGCTCATTGAGAAACATTTTTAAAAATCTTGCATGAATGCTACAGTCTATTAATTGTGGCTCAGACTTGTGGCACTCCTTAAGCTGGAAGCCTTACACCTCTTAGAAAAAAATATATGAAAATATAAACTCCCTTGGTGGTAGAGAACCTGAATGTTTCTTTGTAGCATGCATGATATGTCAAATTACTTTCCCTTTTGATATCATAGTCTAGTTTAGCTCTCTTGTTGTGTTAATTTGGATTTAAAGTCTTGGGATTTGGTCTGAAGTCACAATATACCTAACAAGCAACCTTGTCAATATTAAGAAGATCAGGATTGGTCTTTGC
This sequence comes from Thamnophis sirtalis, assembly GCF_051295495.1. Classification (NCBI taxonomy): domain Eukaryota; kingdom Metazoa; phylum Chordata; class Lepidosauria; order Squamata; family Natricidae; genus Thamnophis; species Thamnophis sirtalis. Next base: position 12,713,183 of record NW_028261391.1, read on the forward strand.
AGGGATTGGAGATCTTTAAAAATGTTACTAAATGATCTTAAATTCAAATTTGGGTGAAAATATGAGACATATAGATCAGGTGTGGGCTTCAAAAATTTCAGCAATGGGTTCTCTGCCTGGTTGCTCTGTGGGCATGGCCATGGTGGGCATGGCCTTAGTTGACCTCTTGCACCACAGTGGGGGAGTGTGGCATTTTCAACTTCCCCAGGGCACTGGAGGCCTTCCAGAGGCCAGAAACAGGCCCGTTTCTGGCCTTCCAGAACTTCTGGGAGGTCTGTTTTCCCATTCCCTGAACCTCCATGTGGGTCCTGCACTTACCTCACATCCAAAATGGAGACTCCTGGGAGGGGAGGGGAATATTGGGTGGGGCCAGCCAGGGGTGGGATTGGGAGGTTCTCTGAACTGGTCATAACATTAGCTATGGGTTCTCCCGAACCAGTGATGGGTTGCAGGTAGTACGCCCCAGTACGGGCATACCGGTGCCTGCCTGGAGCACTGGGTACCATTCCGGTACAGTGCTCCGGAGGACCCACCCTCCCACCCATCTTTACCTTACCTATCTTTAAACCCTTCGGCGCTTCCGCGCACGTGCATGGCATGTACAGTGCCTGCGCAACACTCCACTGAGCATCTGGAGCATCAGGGAGGCTCACGGAGGCATTGTTGGAAGGTAGGACGCATGCACATGCTACATGTGTGTGTGCGTGCGCTGTGCGTGTTCATGTGGAGGATGCTGGGCCCCATTGCAACCGTACCGGTCTTTGTTAATCATTGTTTTGTTGTCCTCATTCATCTTCTTGCATGTTTAGCATGTCATGGTTACAACAAGCCATGAGTCAATTCACTGAATTTTAGACAGATTTTGTACACATTGAAATCAATGGAGAGAAGTAATTCTGATGGTCAAAGGATTCAGTTTGACTAAAACACCGGTAAATTCTTCTAAACCAACCAGTCCCAACTAGATATGTTGGAACTCCTAAAAATATAACGTTTATTCTTGGCCAAGGAATCTTGACAGTGTAGTTTTAAGACCTACCTTGAGTACAATAGGGATATACCAGCCAACTGCATGTTTTAATTAAATATTCATGGATTTAAATCAACTAACAAAACTTCATTGAAATTAGGCGTCATCTGCAGTAGCTATCAGCTACTAATAATAATATGAACAGATTGGGCAGCAAGTCAAATGTTATTTGCAGAATTAAAAATGCACATGGACTAGAAATATCAAACATAATGTTTGAATTAAAGAATTGCAAGTCTAATAGCTAAAATTGTTGCTGTTCATATTTTGTCATATGTCATATATCAAATTGTCATATATCAAATATGTGTCAAATCTCAAATGTCATAAGCTATCAAAATATGAAGGAATGTTTAAAATTTCAACAATAACAGTACATAATGCAATTCCATATGAACAGATTTAATCTTGTTATGGAACACATTTATCAAATGTTCAAATTCAACAGAGGACAGTTATAATAATTTAGAAAAAGCTAGTTTCTTTCATCAACAAAATGTTCAACTTCAGGATGTTTTTATATTTTGAATTGGAGATTACCAGGACTTTAAAATATTGTGATGCTTTACAGATATCTCTATTACTACACATGTAATGTCTTGCATATGTTTATAACCTTCAAAATGTATTATAGAACTGAAAAATTGAAATCTTTTGATCAAGGGAAGGAAAAATTACAAAAAACCAGTCTCTTTTAACTTAGAAAAGTGAGTTTGGGGAAAACATAAAAAAGGCTTAGTCAATTATGCATTATGCCAAAAAGGTGGATAGGGAGAAAGCTTTAGTTACAAGCTAATCCAATAAAATGACTGCTGGAAGTTCAGAAGAATATTTGGGGGAAAAACTTTGGAAGTAAATACTATGAGATGCATTGATGGGCCCTGATGTGGACAGCTTTTAAAATTGGAAAAACAATGCCCACCAGCTGCTTATGGAGGCTTTATTCCAAAAACTTCCCTAGACACTTTCCAGGATGGCTCTGTTAGAATTGGTGAGAAAAATCACTGAGTATAAGTGCAGTTTTAAGTTGTTGTTTTTTTGAAGAGAGAAATAAAGTAAAATGTATGTGTTAAGTTTTCATACCACTGAAACTCTGTAAAAAAGATTCAGGCCTGGTGGTGGCACAGCTATGCATTCTCTTGTTCTTAGTAATGGTGAAAACAAATGAAAGCAATGCAGCTTCCAGCCTTAAAAGACTTGCACACTTTTTAGATGAAATAATTAAAGTACCTATTTAGTGATATATGTTGTTGTTGTGAAGTCATGTCTGACCCATTGCGACCCCATGGAGAACGTTCCTACATGCCTTTTTGTCCTCTACCATCCTCTGGAGTCCATTTAAGCTCACGCCAACTGCTTTGGTGACTCTATCCAGCCACCTCATTCTCTGCCGTCCCATTCTTCTTTTGCCATCAATCTTTCCCAGCATCAGGCTCTTCTCCAGTGAGTCCTTCTTTCTCATTTGGTGGCCAAAGTATTTGAGTTTCATTTTCAGGATCTGGCCTTCCAAAGAGCAATCAGGGTTAATCTCCTCTAGGACCAACCAGTTTGATCGCCTTGCAGTCCAAAGGAGTCTTCTCCAGCCTCAATTCTTTGGCACTCAGCCTTTCTTATGGTCCAACTTTCGCAACCATACATTGCAACTGGGAAAACCATAGCCTTGGCTATGCATACTTTCGTTGGCAGGGTGATGTCTCTACCTATATGCTTTGACTTCCTGAACAAAGATGGGGTATGCATATTTGTGTGGCAGAGAAGACATAAGAAATAAGAACATCCAGGCCTTTTTTCCACCTTTAATTGTAAGTTTTTGGAGAACTGAAAATATAGTAAACACAAAGGGGTCAAGTGTGTTTGCCGTAATTAAACAATCCCAATGGACAAATATATTAGCCACTCCAAAGCTCTAAGATATTTAATAATACTGTGAAGTATAAGAAGCACCAGAATCTGTTCTAGAAACAGAAAAGAAAATATTTCTTTTCCAAGAAACAGAATTGATTTTGACTTCAAATAGTAATATATAAATATATTTAGGTTCACTGCATTCTTCTTTTTTAAAAGAACTTGCTTTTATTTTGTAAGACAATCTATCACCACTACTATCTTGCTGAGTAAAGATATTTATTGATTTTGTTTTGAATTTTTCATATTTTAACCAAACAAACAACCAACCAACCCCATACATAAACCATTTCCATTCCAAAAGATGTTGAGAGGCATATTACAATTCTATATGGAACAAAATACAAAAAATAAAAATAAAAAAGAAACGATAAATAACATGTGTGCATGTGCCAGAACTGTGAAATCCATTATATGAATTTCACTTAAGTAATCTTACTGGCCTGAACTAGCTTGAAAATGAGGAACTGGACACATTTTTTTAATAGGTTTATTTGGCTTGTATGCCGCCCTACTCCTGAGAGACTCAGGGTGACTAACAATAAGAAAGGGAAGGGGGTACAAAAATAAAAACAACAATTAAAAATTCAGCAACAGTCATAACATCGGATGGGGCTGGATAATTCAACAGCCCCAGGCCTGCCGGAACAGCCAGGTCTTAGTTGCTTTGCGGAAGGCCAGAAGGGTAGTAAGGGTCCGGATCTCAACGGGGAGATCGTTCCATAGGGACGATTTATTTTACACATCATTAATTCTGTCGCTGTGTGCAATATTTGGAATACCTTAAGACAGGTGTGTCAAACTCAAGGCCCAGGGGCCAGATCCAGCCCATGGGATGCTTAGATCTGGCCCACAGGGCCACTCTGGAAACAGCAAGGACTGCCCTGTAGTGCCTCTGTCAGTGAAAATGGCCATCCCGAGCTCTGTTTATGCTGACGGAGGGTTGCAGGAAGCTGTTACAGAGGTCATGAGGGCCACCGGAGGCCCTCCTGAACTCCGTTTTCACTGGCAGAGGGTTGCAGGAAGCCATCACAGCCAAAAACAGAGCTTAGGAGCCTGTTTTCATTGGCAAAGCTCTTGGGCCCCCGACATGAGCTAGTCACATCCACTCTGGCCATATCCAACCTGGCCCCCTAAGGTCAAACACAATCTTGATGACTCCCTCAATGAAATCGAGTTTGACACCCCAGCTTTAAGACAAGCTGAATGTCTAACAAATAAAGCTGAAATAAATGGCTCAGCTTCAACCAGGCACCAAATTGTATACTTGTAGATACTTGATCTTTGAGGCACAAACTGGCCAGGTAGAATTTCACAGCATCCATAGATTGTCCTATTGGTATTCTTATCTGTTCGTCCCTTTCAAAAGTTGGATGGTAGAAACAATGACCATTTTTTTCTGCAATAGTCCATTTGGCTCCATGTTTCTAAACATTTGATCTGCTTTGTTTGTGTGTAATAAGCTAGGGGGGAAGCATTTTGAACTATTTATTTTTAGCAGCTTGCCTTCGAGAAATAAAGGCAAAGTTTTTGCAGCATTTCAAATAATTAAAATGAAAGAGTGTTCAGATTTAAATGTTAGCCAAGTACAAGCTGATGTGATTAAACAGTTGCTTTTACAAAAATCTGCCCTAGCTTGCTCTTCCATCTGGCAGGAAGGCAATCAGAGGAGATTTATGTTTCATGCTTATTTTCCTCCTAGAAAAAAAAATGGTTTGACTAGTTTATATTTGTGCTCTTATTTTCATGGTGGCTAATAACTTCGTAAACTTTTATCAACCTGCTGTTCCAAGGGACAAAAGATTTTGCCTTAAACAAAAACAAATTATATACTGGTACTACGGTATTTTATTTAAGTCAAATGGAAATATGGAAGTCAGGCCATAAGGGGAGAGGTAAATCCCTCAAATGTAGTCTTTAAATAAGGAAAATTGCATTTATAGTACAATAGAAAAGCTATTCCTTAAAAAGAGTTTTGGGCAATTAGATTGCTATTGATGTAGAATTTAACAGCTGGCTGCTATTATCAATAGATAGGTAGATGATAGATAGATAAATTGAAGTATAGTCTTTATTGTCATTGTACAAAATAAATGCAATGAAATTGGTTAGCTAGAGTACATAGAGATAAAAATATATGTAGCTATGTGTGTGTATTTGCAAACATAGATAAACTGATACAGAGACACACACAATCTTGTTTTGGTGTAAAAGATTGCATTATTCTGAGAATAACTCCCTAGTCTAAGAACTTATATGAGTCTATTTGCAAATATATAGCCTTCAGACACCGTAATACATATTTCAGAGAAAAATCTGAAGTCTGGAGAACTAGGGAAGGGGACTTGTCATAAAAAGCAAATAAATTGAGTTGGTCTTTGAAAAGGCATCTTACTTGCTATTCGTAGCTTACATCTCCACCCCCCTTCTCTTCTCCTTGATATTCAAGCACAAGCTTCAATAGCTTTCATTCAGATCTTGGTGAGGTCATACTATGTAATGTAGGGCATTTCTGAAAGTCAGGCCTTTGGTTTATGTCAGGCTGACTTGGGAATGATTTCCGGTAACTGTTTGAAATACAATGATTGCTTGCAAATGTCAATGGTTGAACCATGCCTTTCAGGAAATCTGGCCACTTGACTTCCATTCTAACAGTTCAACTGTGGAGGTGGAAGAGTGATTTCCAGATAACCCGAGAAGCTACTACTGTGATTAAAATGCAGGAGGGAGAAAAGGGTGATAAGCCTATGAGCAAATAATTTGTTCCCAGAATAAATCCAAATGGATTTATATAGTCGTTGCTAGTAGAATTTTTTGACAGCCCTGCTTTTTATATATTTCCTTTAGCAATTATATCTCATTTGGAAGACTCCCTCCCTCCCTTCCTATCTTTTTATTTTTATCTAGCAATAGCACTTAAACATATATATACCACTTTACAGTACTTTACAGCCCTCTCTAAGCAGTTTTACAGAGTTAACATATTGCCTCCAATATGGAGGCCATTATGGGTCCTCATTTTACTGAGCTCGGAAGGATCAAAGGCTGAGACAACCTTGAGCCTGGTGAGATTCAATCTGCCAAACTGCAAAAGTAGCCTGCAGTACTGCATTCTAACTACTGCGCCACCATGGCTCCATCTATAAAATAAATACACTGTACAAAAATGAAAAGAAAAACTAAAAGCATGCAATGTAATAAGACAGTGATGGCTAACCTTTTTCTCCCTGCATGCCAAAAGCGCGTGTGCATGCACAACAGCGTGTGTGAGAGTGCCCACACCCATAATACAATGCGCGGACTCCCCCTCTGTGCATTCCTATGCGATTAGAGGGATTATGTCTGTCTTGTATGTAGCTTTATTCTTCTCTAGCATTCACCTCTATTGTTCACTGAAAAAAATCTGTGAAAAAAAATTTCAGGTGCTCAGGCATGAAAATGTGCCGCCCAAACACTATACTTTTCCATGCACACTGAAAAAAAAATTAGAAGGAACATTGCACGCCGCTCCCCCATGTTCCCCCTGCACATGTGTGCAAGACCCCCGTGCATGTGTTCATGTCTCCTGCATGTGAGGCATAGACCCAAAAATCAGCTGGCCAGCGGGAGGCACATGCGCATGCATGGTGGAGCTGAGTTGGGCGACAGCACGCGTGCCTGCAGAGAGGACTCCGTGTGCCATCTGTGGCATATGTGCCATAGGTTCGACATCATGGGGATATGGTTTCCTGCTTGGGCAGCTGGCAAGTTAAAAGACCCCCAAGGTTGCTTCCAACTCTGTAATTCTGTTATTCTAGTGTGTATGTTGCTTTGAACTCCTGTAGAAAGGGTGCTACAAAAACAAATAAGAAAATTTTGCAGTATTGTAGTTGTAACTTCCCAGAAAATATCAAGGGTTGCTATAGTTCTCCAAATGAGTGAATAAAGCCCCCTCTGGCCACAGCTCTTATTTGTAGAAGCTACCTCCATCAGGGTGACAATAACCCCATGATAACTAATGATACTAGATTTACTTGGGGAGCACTGTCTAACATTTACCAGCAAGAGAACATACGCCCAGGATTGAAATGTTAGATGTTTTGATTGCCTTTGAAAAGATCATTTGAAATCAAAACTACTTTCTACAGTGATGTGAATTATCAAGTCATTGGGTAGGCTTGAAGCCGTCTTTATTCTAGTTTGCCCGTCTCGCAAGTTTATTGCTAGTGTAAATGAAAAGAAAGATAAAATGAGCACCTCTGTGCTTTGAAAAGTGCTATGGAAATGAATCATCACGCTAATCAAACCCCAACTGATGTATTATGTCTTATCTGCTCCCATTTCTTTGGCTTATAAATGGGGAAACAAATGTGTTATTTCAGGGGAGGAAGTGACTTATCTTGCATTAATTTGATCACATTACTTAGCCAGTGAATTTATTACCATCTCAGAAAAAAAAAAAACCTGTTGCGGGAGCCTATTGATATTTCTATCTGTGTGTGACAGTAGAGACATAACAATGAATATGGAAGATCAATAAGAGCATAAAGCTGTTTAAACACACTAAGCATTTTAATTAGCAGCTTTTCATCTGGAGGCCAAGTTTCTATAAATAAGTGTTACATTTTTAAAAAAATGAAGTAGCATTGTTTAATATTAGTTGTTGTTTATAACAAGAATGCCTGCCTGCCTCTGATTTCTTTGAGGAACTGGAGCATTGAGTGGTAAATATTCACAAGCAGATTTGCACATATATTTTCTCATCTGGTTACGGGTAGACAATTTTTAACCCATCACATACAACACTGTCTAGAATCAGGAGATGACATCTTCAGACATTTGCTCTGATCTCCAGGAATGAAACCTTAAGAATGTCAGAATCAGAAAGGAAAGAGACAGATTGCAATGAGTTAGTTTTTTCTCATAAAAAAACCCTAACTCATTGGTTTTTGAAACTTTACGAAGCAGCAGGATGAAATAAAATTGAGAAAGAAAAATGACTAAATAAATCAGACTACCAATCTCTTTGCCCTGATATGAGTCAGACTGCGATGCTCATAATCCCCTAGCAGCCATTGATTGTGATGGTTGGGGACTATAGGAGATGAAATCCAGGGCAGGGAACCATGATGTCCATCAAATGCAAAGACTTGTTACTTGGTGGGATTCAGATAATTTAACAACCAGTTCTCTGCCCTAATGATTTCTTCTAACAACCAGTTTGCCAGACTGCTCAGAAAGTTAACAACCGAAATGGCGCAAACTGGCTGAATCCCACAACTGCTTGTTACGAAAATCACAATTGATTACAAATGTGGTATGAAAATTGGATAGTGATTTATCCTGGTGGCTTCTGCTGAATCTCAGTATTTTTCACGGTTTCCTTTGAGCCTTCATTATTGCTTCTATTACTCTTTTTTTTTCATTTGTTTTTCTTTCTGACAGTTCTGCTGTCTTCTCTTGTCTTCTTTATCATTGGCTCTTCTTTTCTTCATCTCTTCTTCAGATATATCCTTCCTATTAAATCCCCTTTGCATATGCAGTGTGAAGGAAACATGAGGCTATTCCTTACATCCCCCTGGGGTCATGAAGATGCCCCACAAACCATTATCAGAATCTTCTTAATATAGTCTTCATTTCATTTCCTGCCCACTGAGGTAGTAACCTATCTCAATCTTGAGCAATTCTGGATTGGAAGGTTTTTTTCTTCCTTCAATTAACACAACTTTTGCAATACATATAAATAGATCTGCAGCCCCCAAACCTTTGGGCACCAGGGACCAGTTCCATGGAGAGAGATTTTTCCATGGACCAGAGGGGGTGTGGTTTTGTGTTCTACCTGCATTCCCATGGATGGAGCTTTGCTTGTTTATGCGACCCAGTTTCTAGCTTGCTGTGAACCTGTGCCAGTCTATGGACCAGAGGTTGGGGTTCTCTGTGCTAAATGATGCTATTGAAGATGTTGTTGAGGTTGACATCTATCCAGATTCTATGGGTTCTGTTCCCAAAGTATATCAGTAGATCAGAGAGATGCTATGAATATAGTATACTTGGACATTACCAAAAGCATTTGACAAAGTAGACAGCCTTCTTCTTTGTAAAGTAGAGCAACATAGGACACACAATATCACAACATGATGGCGTCTCAATTGGCTGATCAACTGCATTTGGTGTGTAGTCCTCAATGGAACCACATCTACATGGAGGGCAGCATGCAACAGGTTATCTCGAAACCTGTTCTGTCTTGGAGCCAGTGCTCTTCAACATTTTCATAAACAATCTGGATGAACAAAAGTTCATCAATATACACACAACACCAAGCTGGGGGAAATTGCTAACACTTTGGAAGACAGACAAAAGATTCAGAAGGATCTTGATAGACTAGAGAAATGGACCCATTCAGCCGTTCATTGGTGAGAAAAGCAAGGTCTAGAGCTTAAACAGGATAGATAGATAGATAGATAGATAGATAGATAGATAGATAGATAGATAGATAGATAGATAGATAGATAGATAGATTAATTTATAGGCCGCCCTTTTCCCTGAGGGGACTCAGGGTGGCTTACAACGTATAGGGAAGGGAGTACACACAATGACATTGGAAAATAAATATATAAATAATAAATATAGCAATAAATATAGCTCTCTGTCAAATCTCCTTCTCCCTTAGGGAGAATAATTGTGATGGGTTTTTTTCCCATTTGCAGGTGACACCAGAAGAATGCACCAATCATCCAGAGTAACCACTACTTGAGTGTGCAGCTTGAAACCTTTCTAATTTAGGAGAAAAAAGGTAAAGATTTTAACCATGTGCTATTCATTTATGCTGATTAAGGTAAAGGTTCCCCTTGCAAATATGCGATAGACATTCCCAACTCTAGGGGACAGTGCTCATCTCCATTTCAAAGCCGAAAAGCCAGTGTTATCCGAAGACATCTCGGTGGTCTTGTGGCCGGCATAACTAAATGCAGAAGGTACACAGAACAGTTACCTTCACACCAAAGAGGGTTTCTATTTTTTTCTTCTTGCATTTTTACAAGCTTTCAAACTGCTAGGTTGGCAGAAGCTGGAAGAAGTAATGGGAGCGCCCTCCATTATGCAGCGCTAGGGATTCGAACCACTGAACCTCCGAAATTTCTGATCAACAAGCTCAGCGTCTTAGCCACTGAGCCACCGCATCCCTCTTATGCTGATTAGGAGAAGTATAAAGACTATTATAGTGTATGATAAGCATTGGCTCAGTTGAAGTGGCCAATGAATTATAAGCATTTTATCCCAAGCAGACAAGAGCACTTAAAGTAACATACATGAAATGAACTTTGAAAATGGAGCAGAAAAATGTTTTCTGATGTTCCTTTGAAGGTGGGTGAAAGATTAATAGATGGTGATGTCATCTGTCTCTGTTTTCTAGAAATAATTGGGCAACTGGGCAATAAGAATAAGCCTTTAGTATTTAGGACTTCCTGGGGGCGTGGCCTGTTGCCGAGGAGGGCTCCACCGAGCTCCTCAGAGATCTGGTCTGTATATCTAAATAAGATCATAGATAGCACCCCTTTTTGGCTAAGAAAGGGGCAGGGAGGATAGCTCCGTAGACTAGGGTCTATTCGTAAGCCACAGCCTTTTTCTTTTTTTGGCTGTGGAAGAGATTAGATCCAGCCGAAGCGGAGCTTTTATCTCCGGCCAGTTCTTCTCAGCTGCCTTTTTTTTTTTTGGCAGCCCCAGACAGGCTAGCCCCCCCCAGGACAAAACAAAGTTTTTTTCAAGCTAGATTTGATACGGGAGGGTACCACCCCTGTGAGATTTATGCTTTTATTACTATCTTAAATACCAGCACCATTCGTCTTAAAGACTTCTTTGTTTAAATAGACTTCAAAATGGCGATTTCTCTCCGTGGATGATTACTGGATGTACTTAGCCGGGTTTATCTTCCTGCAGACCGCTCCTTAACAAAATAAACTTTTTTTTTCTTTGGAAATAGAGGGGAGCGAAGCACTGCTTACTTGTTTATTTATTATGGCACCCAGATCAAAGAAGCGTCTTGCTACAAATGTGTCTAAAGAATTTAAAGAATCTTTTTTGGAAACACAGCCTTTGTCTCCTACGCCCTCTACTGGAGAAGTTTTAACACAGGAATATCTCTTTAAAATATTTAATGCCTTTAAGCAAGAAATTGAGGAATTTGTATTGCAACTTTATGATGATCTAAAATCTAAAGTTAATCAAATGAAGGTGAATACGTTTGCAGCCGTGTCTGCCCTGTCAGATTACTCTGCTGAAATAGAGAACAAATTGGAAAGTCTGGAGAAGGCTAATTTTAATTTGACTACCAATATTCAAATTTTACAAGAAAAAATTAGAAATAACGAAGAACAGCTTATGATGCTAAATTTTGATAGGAAGGCATTTTCAATAAGAGTCAGAGGATTCCGTGAAAAGGAGCAAGAGAATTTAAAACAGACCTTTGCTGAAGCCTTCAGCCATGCGCTGGGAAGCCCGGGACTTAACTTTGATTGGCAGATTCGGAAAATCTATCGCCAGAACTCATTGATAGCGGAACAGCAACAGCTCCCGAGGGACATAATTATACATTTCTCTACAAAAGAATCTAGAAACGCGATTGTGCAAAAGTTTCATAATAACAGTCTCCGAGTTGATGACCAGGACGTGATTGTCTTCAAAGATATACCTTTCCAGATGTTGAGAGAAAGAAGGGACTATACTTTTTTAACCAAAGAGCTTAGGAGTCAACAGATTCGATACAGATGGGAGGCCCCTGCCGGCATCACGGTTACATTTGAGAATCAAAGATTTCGTCTTAACTCTGTTTCGGAGGCTCAAGATTTCTATTGTAGGATTCTGAAGGCGGGACCTCCTGACGCGCTTGGAAGAGAGGAGAGACAAGCGGAAGGAGAAAGCAAACGGCTGGCCATGCGGCTGCAAGAGGGAGGGGGCAGCCCCTCCTCCCTCGGAGAAGCAGAAGAACGCAGATCGAGAATTTAGATACTTCAAAAGACTTCCTAAAGTTGAGGACTGAATGGGGGTTTGAGACCTCTCTCCGGTAGAAAAAGTGGACTAATTTTTATCAGAAGGGAAAGCTGGGTGAAACTACTTTGAGCTAGATTCTAAAGTAACGTTAGCATAAATTTGATAGTGGTTAAAAGAATGCGGAATGATTTATGTTGTTTGAACTTTGCTAGATGGGACTATTTTAAAACAGAAGGTTAACTGACTCTTGCTGAAAGTATTATTTGAATATGATCCATGCTATTTAACTTTTATTTGAAGGGAAAGTTGGTTGTAATAGTTCTGAGTTACTTTTCAAATAAACGCTAGTATAAATTTGATAGTGGTAAATATTAGACAAGCAAGAGATGAGGGTAAAATGCATGTGGAATGAACTACGTTATTTGTGGTAAATATCAGACAAGCAAGGGAAGAGGGCAAAATTTACGTTGTTTAAAGCTTATTAGAACAGGAAGCCGCTTGGGATTATCTTAAGATAACTGTAAAAAGAATGCGGAATGATTTATGTTGTTTAAACTTTGTTAGAAGCGACTACCTTAAAATAGAAGGTTAACTGACTCTTGCTGAAAGTATTATTGGAATATGTGGAATGATTCATGCTACAAATCGCTCTGAGTTATATTTTAAACAAATGGTAGTATAAATTTGATAGTGGTAAATATCAGACAAGTGGGGGATGAGGGTAAAATACATGTGGTATGAACTAAGTTATTTAAATCCTATTAGAAGGGGAAGTCGGTTGGAATTATCTTAAGATAGAAATTGATTCCTGTGTAAAGTAATATCTGATCTACGCTGCTTAACTTTACTAAGAAGGGGAAAACTGGTTAGATTATTTTGAATTACTGTTTGAAAAAGGGGTAAAGAAAGATCATTTACGTTGTTTAAATTTTACTAGAAGGGAAAGTTTGATTACTTGTCTGTAAAGTTATATTTGAATATATGGCATGAACCACGCTGCTTAAATCTTATTGGAAGGGATTATGAGGTTTAGGAAGGGAACGGGAGAGCCTACAGAAGGTCGGGGTAAATAGCAAAGAAGTAAGAGATGAGAATAAAACATAGATAGAATGATTTATACTATTTAAGCATAGATAAAGATGGGGGGCTGAGATCAACACAAAGAGTGGTTTCTTTTTTTCTTTTCTCTCTTTTCTCTTTTCTTTTTTTCCTTTTTTTTTCTTTCTCTGCTTTTCTTTTTTTTTGATATATTACTTTTATTTTTTAATCCATATGTATACAAGATATTTTAGATAGAAGGTAGTGCCAGGTGTGGGCCCTGGGAAGTCGGGAGGATTAGGGATGGGGATTGTGGGGGGTGGGGTGGGGGGGTGTTAACATAGTCTTAATAAGAACAAGAATGTATTTATATACGGTGGTTCTTTTTTTTTATTATTATTATTATTATTTTTTCCCTTGGTTCACTTTACTTTTATCAGATCAAACAACACTCGAATAAAGGCATACACCAAGGAGGGAGGTAGAGGGAAGGAAGAGGGAGGAGTAAGGAAGGAGTAAGGGGAATGTAAGGAGTAAGGGGAATGTAAGGAGGGTGTCTGGGGAGTAAGGTTTGAGGGGAAAGGGAAGTAGGAGGGGAGTGTTAGAGGGAGAAAGGAAAGTTGGAGGGGGTAGATGGGGTGTATGGAGGATGCAAGGGTTAGGTGGGGTTGTGAATGATGAGTTGTGTTTTCTTTTTACTTGTTCGTTTTATTCCCTTTTTCTTTTCTTTTTTTTTCTCTTTTTTTATAGTAAATACCCTGTATATAAATGATTGCAAATGGAATGTGAAAATTGAATAAAATATTTTATAAACAAGAATAAGCCTTTAGTATTTAGAATGAGATCATCAAATAATGCTGGAGGAAGCTCCAGACCCATAGCAATTTGCTTCACAAAATTTGCTGCCCAGATACTGAAAAAAATACTGTATCTAGAAAGCAAATTTGGTGTAGTGATTAAGACACCAGACTAGAAAATGGGAGATCATGAAAACTGTTCGGTGACTTTGTGTCAGTCAGTCTTTCTCAGACGTAGGCGGGAGGAGGCAATGTCAGACCACTTCTGAAAAATCTTGGCAGGAGTCAACACTGATTTGTAGATACAAACACATGCACACAAGTGTATGCATCTATACACCTTTTACTGCTTCCTTTTTTGTTCATGCATTCTCCAGGGAAATGTGTTCAGAATTAATTCAATTAAATTTAGTGTGTGGGTATGTGGGGAGGGAGGGACAGACAGACCACCCCCCTTTTCCTATGAATGTAAGCCGCCCTGAGTCCCCTCAGGGAAAAGGGCGGCCTATAAATCCCAAATAAATGAAATGAAAAATGAAATGAAGGAAGGTCAGGCTATTATTATATCTCGGGTGCAAAATCTGGCCATCCACAAGATGGCAGCAAAGTATTTGATATGCCTCTCTGCATTCCTCTAGTGGCTGCCTGGAGTTTTTCAGCCTGGGTCTGGTAGCTATAATATATATAAAACCATTTTTACAAAGACTAGATGCACTGCCCTCAAGGGCAAGTGTGTCCAGTCCATCTGACATTTTGCTCAATTGAATAAATGGATCTTCCTGTTTATTAAGTGCAAGGCTATGATGGAAAGGTTATCTGCTGATTTGTTGGTCTCCTTCCACATCTACAGTACACTGCATGGGTTCACAATAAAGCATCTACCTTACTCCCCTTTGGCTGCAACCCAGCATTTTAAATTGCAATACCGATGCAGTGAATATAGCAGAAACTCACTGGAGTATACAACATAAATAGTAACTGGACTGCCCTTGATTTAGTCAGGATATAAATGATGATCGCTTTGCCTCTGAGAGAACTAGAGTCTATTCCTGAGCATTAAAATGGTCAACATATTTCAAATGGCAACTGCAGATGCATATTGCATTAGCATTATCTCTTGCCATTCAGTGATTCTTCGCCTCTCCCAATTCTTTCTCTTGCTTTATCTCTAAGACTCATAGGAATAATATCAGTACTATTCATCCCAAGTTTTCCAAAGGATTCATAGCCTGTTCTTTACTGATTATAGGTGTAGAAAACCTCCATATCCATTGAAGGCTATCTATCTATCATTTACCTACCTACCTACCTATCTACCTACCTACCTACCTACCTACCTACCTACCTACCTACCTACCTATCTATCTATTTATCATCTGTCATCTATCAACTGTCTATGAGCCACAGTGGTGCAGTGGTTAGAGTGCAGGCTACTTCTGCTGACTGCCGGCTGACTGCAATTTGGCAGTTCAAATCTCACCAGGCTCAAGGTTGACTCATCCTTCCATCCTTCTGAGGTGGGTAAAATGAGGACCCAAATTGTTGGGGACAATATGCTGACCCTGAAAACCACTTAGAGAGGGCTGTACAGCACTGTAGTAGTATAGCCGTTATTGTCATTGTACAAAATAAATACAACAAAATTGCTTTTAGCCTCATTGGTGCAATCACATGACAACAAATACAAACAACATAAATAGTATAAAGAATAATCTGTAAAGTGGTATATAAGTCTAAGTACTATTGCTATGTGCTATTGCTAAATGCTATCATCCATCCATCCATCCATCCATCCATCCATCCATCCATCCATCCATCCATCCATCCATCTATCTATCTATCTATCTATCTATCTATCTATCTGGGCCATAGTGGCACAATGGTTACAATGCAGTATTGCAGGCTAATTCTGCTCACAGCAAGGACTTCGATCCTAACCAGCTTAAGGTTGACTCAGGCTTCTATCTTTTTGAGGCCAGTAAAATGAGGACCCAGATTTTGGGGGGCAATAGGCTGACTCTGCTGGCTCAGAGAGTGCTGTAAAGTACTATTGAGTGGTATATAAGTCTAAGTGCTATTTCTCTCTCTCTTTCTCTCCCTCTCCCTCCCTCCCCCCTCCCTCTCCACTCTCTCTCATTGATCTATCTATCTATCCATCTATCCATCTATCCATCTATCCATCTATCCATCTATCCATCTATCCATCCATCCATCCATCATCCATCATCCATCATCCATCATCCATCATCCATCATCCATCATCCATCATCCATCATCCATATATCCATCCATCCATCCATCCATCCATCCATCCATCCATCCATCCATCCATCCATCCTTGCAGTGATTATCTTGAAGGGGATGTCCTTGAAAGAAGAAAACAATCAAATGCATTTGCTTTTATTTCCTTTGCACGTAAAGGTGATTCCAATTAGATATAGATTAGATGATTATTTTATTCCTATTTATTCACAAAATGAGGTGGGAATCTGCTTCCAACCTTCAAATCAAAAGCGATGGGCTTCAAAGAGATTCATACAGTAGCACGGCAGGTTTAATGGATTTTTGTCACTGCTTCTGGGTTGTTATGTGAGATACATTTGCAAAGTGGGGGGGGGGGTTGATACCGGAGTCCTTTCAATTTCATATATTATTATTATCATATATTAAGAATTACTGATGAGATTGGGGGTGGGGGACTCATGCAATTGTCATGATTAACTGGCCAATTAGTTTAAATCCTCATTAAACAGTTCTGCTCGTCTGATTGTTTGGGGTGACTTTGTTTCCAGATGCATTCATTTTTCTCAGCTTCGTGAATGTGGCCAGCTGCAGACCTCAATTTAACTCTGCTAAGGGACTGTTTATTTCTGCATACAACTTAGAACTTTGCTCAGTTTTCAGCACTCTAAATGTGGACATAAATATGCTATAAAAATGTAAATGTAATGCAGTATTAAATCTCTTAACAGTAAGTAAATGGGTGCTATGCTCCTAGCATCTACCCAAATTTTTACTGCTCTACCACTAAGGATGGGGTGACAGGTCTATAAATGCCACTTTCTATGTGCCCGGGTCCTTCTCTGCCTGTATCTTGAGCATTAACTCTCAATCATTCACTCTCATTCAAAAGAGTCCTGGTGGCACAGTGTTTAGAATGCAGTATTGTGGGATAACTCTGCCAACTGTTGGCAGTTCAATCCTGACTGGTTCAAGGCTGACTCATCCTTCCATCCTTCTGAGGTTGCTAAAATAAGGATCCAGATTTTTGGAGGCCATATGCTGACTCTGTAAATCACTTAGGCTGTAAAAGCACTATGAAATGGTATATAAGTCTAAAGGCTATTGTTATTCTATATGCTGACTTTGGACTTCATGTGATAATTAAACACTCCCTGCTTCATCTTCTCAAGAAACACAAGATTGAATGCAAGAATTAAGAAGTCCTGTAAGCAAAGTTCTCTAACAGTACCCCAGAACTTTGCCTTGACTATGTTGACTATGAAAAGAAAACAGCTTATTTTGTAAGTCAGATTTGTAAAGTAATTATTTTACATTGGAATAACATACTATGTTGGTCTTTATCAAGTTTTCAAAAATATAATAGGATTTACATATTTTTTAACTTTTTCTGTATGGAATGACCACCTAGTAGAGCATCAACTTCGTGAACTCTATTGGAAAGGTTTTATGTAGATCTGCCAAGAATGGAACAAAACATTACTCAGTTTTCAGATATTTGTATTCATTTTTTAAAAAATCTATACTTTACACTGTGAAAAAAAATGTAATACATTGTTATATTATAACCTACAGTCATATCTACCTTTCTATTTTTCCTGAAGCTTTATTTCAGAAAGAACAATCAATTTATTCAAATTTTCTGTTACGTAAAACCCAATTCTAATTAGGAATATGTGCAAAACTAGTCTTAGAAAACAAATTCCCTTCACATATCAAACATTTTTCACAAAGGCCACTTAAAGTTAAACAGAGGTTTCACTATATTCAAACAAGAATGGCTTCTAGATAGATAGATAGATAGATAGATAGATAGATAGATAGATAGATAGATAGATAGACAGACAGACAGACAGACAGACAGACAGACAGACAGACAGACAGAGACAGACAGACAGAGACAGACAGACAGACAGACAGACAGACAGACAGACTATAGATGATAGAAGGTAGATAGATAGATGATAGATAGAATATAGATGATAGAAGTTAGATAGACAGACAGACAAACAGACAGACGGGTGGACAGATGGACAGACAGATGTATGGACAGACGGATGGACGGACGGATGGATGGACAGATAGACAGGCAGACCTAGAAGTAGCACATGAAACAGCAAGACCAATGCAAATATTTATAACATGGTTTCTAAAGTTTAATTTAAAAGATATTGCAAAGAACAAAGAAAGGGAAATCAGAAATCAAATATTTAAGTAATCTATATTAGTTTCTCAGCCCCTCTTATTTCTGTTTTCCTTTTAATATTTATAAACAATAACATGGTTGACACTTTGTTACTAAACTCAAAAATTCACATTTTTCTTGTTTTTCTTTTTAATACAATATTATGAAAACAACTCAATGTACTTTGCTTAGCATCTTTTATTAATGCTTTACAGTATTGATCAGCAGTTGCTCAAATATATAAATATCTGTTCATCTGTAGATTTTATCTTTTCTGAGAATTAAATAAACCCATTATAAATAAAAAAACCAAAATTAGCATGCCTATATGTGTGTGTGTGTGTGTGTGTGTGTGTGTGTGTGTGTGTAGGTCTTTGGTTATTCGGGTTTTCTCCCGCGTAAAATTGGAGGTGTCTTGGCGACGTTTTGATTAAGTCTCATTCGTCATCTTCAGGCTTCGTGCTTCCAGGAGCAATGATTGTGGCAATGAAATATGG
Source organism: Thamnophis sirtalis (assembly GCF_051295495.1). Lineage (NCBI taxonomy): Eukaryota > Metazoa > Chordata > Lepidosauria > Squamata > Natricidae > Thamnophis > Thamnophis sirtalis. Next base: position 12,731,840 of record NW_028261391.1, read on the forward strand.
GAGGAAGCTAACTGCTTCCATTCTCTGTCTATCGGCTCATCACAAGAGACCATCACGACAGAAACCCAATATTTTTTACTGTTGCCTTTTGGGTTTCTGTCCTGATGGTCTCTTGTGACGAGCCGATAGACAGAGAATGGAAGCAGTTAGCTTCCTCCCATATTTAGGCATACCAGGGGTTGTGACACTAAATACATACATACATACATACATACATACATACATACATACATACATACATATCATACATACATACACACACACATACATATACATAAACACACACACACACACATATATGCTAATATCCATGCAGACATCCTCTTTTTAAAATTACACTAAAAATTCTCTTGCTTTAAAAAAATAGCATTTTAATATACCCAGTGAAAGTTGATAAATGTAACACTGAAAATAATAAAAGAAATGTCAATCCAATTTTACCACCTCTTCTCAAATAGTCATTAAGCAAATCACCACAGTTGTTAAGCAAATGTGCTGATGTTAAGTGAATGTCGGAGTCAGTAGAAAACCAACGGTTCGTTACGGGTGTGATTTTGCAAAAAAAACCAAAACCAAGACTAAATATAAATGTTGTTTTTAGCAACACTATCTCAATGCTCATATGAATGCAGGATGCTGCAAATGGCCCAGTGTCAAATGGCCCAGTTGCTGAGAGCTCAAAATATGGTCACATGACTGCAAGGGAGGGATAACCTTTGGTACCTCAAATCCAGGGGACTGCTGGGACTTCGAATGGTCATTAAGCCACCCATTGTAAGTTGAAGACTACCTGTAATATCATCCTATTATGGGTATTCAGATGTTCAGTCATTCCCCATGTCCTACATGACCAGGGATGTAGGATAACTTGCTGGGACCGAATGTGGATCTAACCCTGAGAACAGGGAAGGGAGTGACTCTCTCCTTTCCTGAAAAGAAACTTCAAGAAAAGATTTGTAATGGGATGTGAGATTGACTTTGGTAGACAGGAGGAAGAATGCAAACTAGAAAACCATAATCCAAGAGAAAGCTCAGCCTGCAAACAAGAAAGAGGCATTAGAAACCTCTCAGAAGGAACCCTCCTTACTTTTATGGAAAGTAAAAGGAAAGGAGGGGAGAAGTGTCAGGCCTGGAAGTCATCTTTTACATTGGGTTTTCTGGCCTGCAATATTCAATGCTGTGGGAAAATGGGAGGGGGGATTATAGGGAGTATGGGAAATATATAGTTGAAACAACATTCCTTTCTCAGAGAGTCAAGGACACCTTGCCCTGCAGCCGTGATGGTGTGACTGGGATCATCCTGTTATGGGTATTCAGATGTTCAGTCATTCCCCATGTCCTACATGACCAGGGATGTATGATAACTTGCTGGATGGTGTCTGATTTGGCCATGTGATGGACATGTGGGTGCTGGGCAGGGATTTGGACTTTCATAAGAGCCGAGGTGGCGCAGTGGTTAAATGCAGCACTGCAGGCTACTTCAGCTGACTGCAGTTCTGCAGTTCGGCTGTTCAAATCTCACTGGCTCAGGGTTGACTCAGCCTTCCATCCTTCCAAGGTGGGTAAAATGAGGACCCAGACTGTGGGGGCAATATGCTGACTCTGTAAACCACTTAGAGAGGGCTGAAAGCCCTATGGAGCAGTATATAAGTCTAACTGCTATTGCTATTGCTATTTGGGTGGGGGAAAACCTGGAAGCTTTCAGATTCGGGTTTTCCCCGATGTGCCAAAACGACATCCCTAATAAAATGGAACTTTGAGGAAACTCAAGCTTTGGAGTCTTCTTTCATTGGGGGTGTTACTTGGAACCCTGACAAACAGTAATTTAAGACTTGCAAGATTCTGTTGCTGTAACCTTACTATAAAGGTAGTGTTAATATTAATGGTTTGTGTTGCTTGTCTGGACTACATTAAAGTGCTGACAAGACTATTCAGGCTCAAGAAAGAGGAAAGTGTGAGAAACAAACCCAACGTGTTAAAATGAGTCACAGAGAAACTTGGAGAAACCTTTAATTGTTGGCTCCCCTTCAAGTTAGGTAACGTTAAGAAATCAGGAGCATCAAAGATTCCAATTATAGTCTTCCTTGCAGCAGAAAAAAATAACAGAAGAACAGAGTTAGAAGGGACCTTCTGGTTCAACCCCTGGTCAGGCAGAACCCCCTATAATGTTTCAGACAATCTTTGCTTAAAAACCTTCTGGGTTGGAGCATCCACAACTTCTGGAGGCAAGTTGTTCCACTGATTAATTGTTCTCCCTGATAGAAAATGTATCCTTAGTTCTAGGTTGGTCTTCTCCTTGAGTGGTTTCCATCCATTACTTCTTATTCTGCCTTCAGGTGCTTTAAAGAATAGGTTGACCCCTTCTTATTTGTGGCAGACCCTTCGCTATTGGAACACTGCTATTATATCACCCCTAGTCCTTCCCTTCCATTAAACTAGACATAGCCAATTCCTGCAACTGTCCTTCATGTGTTTTAGCCTCCAGCATCCTAATCATCTTTGTTACTCTTCTCTTCACTCTTTCTACAATCCCAACATCTTTTTTTTAATGTTGTGGTGACCAAAACTGGATGTAAAGTCAAAGTGTGCTCTTACCAAGTCATTATAAATTGGTGCTAATATTTCACATCACCCAATTCTATCGCTCTGTTAATGCAGCTTAGGACTGCATTGGTGTCAGGGTTCCAAATAGCATCCAAAAGTAAATCAGAGTCCAAGGCAAAGTATTGCTCAAAGTTCCAATTTATTAAGAGAGCCATGTTGGCACATCTGGGAAAACCCGAATCTGAAAGCTTCCTGGTTTTCCCCACCCAATTGTAAGTTCAAGATCTTGCCCCCACACCCACAAATCCACTACATGGTCCAATCTTCCATTGCCATGCTGGCAGTTCCACCCATACAGTTCTGGTCAGGTTCAGAGGTGCAAAGACAAAGGATGACCTTGGCTATCTAGAAAGAATTTTGCTATGGCTACATATCATCTAACTTCATACAATACCCCCTCCCGTTTTCCCACAATAGAAAATGCATGGTAGAATAATAGAAAGTGTGGCAGGCCAAAGATCCAAAAGAAAAGATGGCTGCACAATTGGCTTTTTTGTGACTGCTGCACACTGCTGGCTCATATTTAAATGATTATCCACTAGGACTGCAAAATCCCTCTCTCAGTTACTGCTATTGAGTCAGGTACCATCTATTCTATACCTGTACATTTGGTTTTTCTTGCAAAACATCCTACACCAGAGAATTCTCATTTATTAAAAGTCTGAGTTCTAACACATAAGAATAACCCCTGCTTGATCCAATCAAAAGCCTGTCTACTCCAGCATTCTGCTTTGTAATATAAGGAAACTCAACCCAGTGATCATATTTGGGATTTTGAGAATAATAGAGTGAGCATTTGTGCAAAACAGCTGTGAAGCTTGCACATTTCCAAGAGGGTGGTTTGTCAGTGACAAAATACTCATCTATCCAAAGACAAATAACTGCTTCCAGTTTGCTTCTGAGTTTTGTACAGGTTGAACATGTTCAAAATAAATTATGGTTTGGACTCTGGGAGAATTTGAATAGATCCCATTACAAAATATTGCCCGGGCTGTTAATTAGGTTCTTTGACAAAATATGGAGTGCTAAGTATTGCCTTTAAAGCAATGTAAGGCTTGGAATCATTTGATATGAGATAATGACCTTCTCTATATACTTCTCTGCAGTAGGGAAAATGCATATTTTGCTGAGCTCTGCGATTGATTTTAACCCAATGTTTGACATTTATGTCCTGCTGAGCTGAATAGACTACCCTTATTTTAAAAAAAAACTTCATAAAAATGTAGCTTTTGAAAATAAGATTTTTTCTGTAGCTTCCCTAATTTTATGCTTAATTTTCCATTGTCAGGGGATCCTAGCAATAGGTTGCGCAATCTGTTAAATAAATATAAATAAATAAGCAGAGGCAAGGGATTTATTATGCAGAAAGTCAGTTTCCCATCTGGCTTTTTAAATTAAACATTGAAAATAAATAATAATTAGAATGATTGGGTCTGACCAATAAAAGAGAATGTTTCTTTGAAAGAGGTTAGTTACATTTTATCCATGGAGTGTGACTTTTTAAGGTTTATAGCACTGGTGGGATTCAAATTTTTTTACTACCAGTTCTGCGGGCATGGCTTGGTGGGCATGGTGTGGTGTGGTGGGCATGACTTGGTAGGTGTGGCAGGGGAAGGATACTGCAAATCCTCATTTCCTCCTGATCAGCTGGGACTCTGGAGACAGAGAATAGATGGGGCAGGTGCAGTCAGAGGTGGTATTGAGGGAGGTATTGAAATTGAGGGAGAGGGGCAGAGGTGGGTTCCTACCAGTTCGCACCTATTCGGTAGAACCGGTTTGTCAAATCTACCGAACCGGTTAGAAGAGGTTCCACCAGTGGACCCGGAAAGCAGGCCACACCTACAGAAGAGGTTCCAAAAATTTTTGAAACCCATCACTGGTCCTTGGATATGATTATTCTACACTATCATGCTCATATTTATAAAACTCAGTGACTCTGTGAAAGGTAAGAATGACGACTGCGTTTGTGGTGCAATCAGAACATTGTGTGTGTTGAAGTTGTTTTAACGCAAACCAAAGATGCCTTCTAAAAAACAAGTTTACCTCATATTCTTATACATGTCAGTGCTGTGTGTGAGGTAATTTAAGGTGGTTCTGACAAGTGTTGTCGGCATCTTCATATCCGGTCACATGGGCGGCAAGCCACTCCCATCCGGTCACATGGGTGGCAAGCCACTCCCACAAAGGAGGCCACACCCACAGAGTAGGTTCGAACAATTTTTGAAACCCACCACTGGAGAGGGGGTATTAAACTTCTTAATAATTACAAAAAACATATTTTGAAACAAAAAAAAACTGTTGAGAAATTGAAAGAAAGATTCCATATAGTTGGGTAACTTTGGGCGAGTCATTCTGTCTCTTCCCAGCCTACCTCAGAGTTGTTATTGTTTTGGGGAAAATAGGAAGAGGAAATGAATATGACGTACAGTATGTTCATCATTTTGAGTTATTTATAAAGCAATGAAGGCGGGATAATTATTTAATAAATAAAAATAGCATTAAGAATGCATTCTCTTCTTGGGACTACAGAAAATAGACAACCTGGACATCAGATATTGCTGACATAAAACCATGAATCTTAGAGGCAACTTTTAGAAAACAAGATCTTTTCATTAATGGATGATTCTCTTGTTCTCTTGGATCTTTCCCGCAGATGTTCTAATATTCTCTCTCTCCCTCCCTGCTACAAAATGAATGTCATAGGCCAAGATTCAGACTCAGATATCAGAGGTGGAAGATTTGGCTGAAATCCAGTTGAAGAGAAAATACTCTATCCTAATAACTAAAGAATTGAACAGATTTGTGAAGATAAGGGATCAACACATTTCTCAAATCTGGGCACTCCATTTCTATTAAGGACTAGAATGACTAAAATCTAGAACTAGAGTATCAAAAATCCTCTAAACTTTGTTAGATTGATTTCCATTAGGATTGACTGGTTTGATGTCCTTGCAGTCCAAGTCTTAAGCGTCTTCTCCAACCCCACAATTCGAAAACACTAATTCTTTGGCACTCAGCCTTCCTTATGATCCACCTCCCACAGCCATGCTACATATTCATTCTGATATACTACCCTCCCATTAGCTAACAAAGTGGTTTGAAATTCTGGAGCCAAAGTTTAATGCATCAGGAATTCATGTTTCCCTTCTGCCTTGCACTTCAGGGCCAATCTACACTTATTCTTCTGTGCATTATGAGTTCAATTTCAGCTGATTTAATTAATGCTCTTAATTAAATTAGAGGCATGAGACTAAATGGCAGTTATTAGGGAACATGAGTGGTAATGTTTTATTTCCCATACATTCTATCTGTACACATCTGGATGTTATGCTGAGATAGATGGTTAGATAAATCGGTTTTGTGTGGATCCATGACAGCTCTTTTTAGAGGTATGATGTTTCTGCAGTTGTTACTGTAAATGTAGTTTGTTAGAAAAGGATGCTAACTCCTTTACTTTCCAGAAAAAATAAAGCAAGTTTAATACATGATTTGGTCTTGCCATTTCAAACAGCTTTGGCTTCAACCCATCACTTTCCCCTTGGTTTATCTTTAGGCAAAATTCCAGGCATTTGTTGCAAAACTGAATGCTAACTTCTTATTGGCATTTTTTTTTTTTGGCCAGGGCAAACAAAAAGAGTCTCCAGAGATTTTTATGACAATAAGTTGCAAATGTGAACCCAATTTATGAACATTTGTACTGCCAACGGAAGTTTAGAGTGTATAAACTGAACTAGAGTTTATCTGGATAACTGCCATTATCTATAATGTATGTATGTATGTATGTATGTATGTATGTATGTATGTATGTATATGTATATGTATTTGTATTTGTATTTGTATTTGTATATGTATATGTATATGTATATGTATATGTATATGTATATGTATATGTATATGTATATGTATATGTATATGTATATGTATATGTATATGTATATGTACATGTATATAAACACACACACACACACATACATGCCATTGTCTGTCTGTCTGTCTGTCTGTCTTTCTGTCCGTCCGTCCATCCATCCATCCATCCATCCATCCATCCATCCATCCATCCATCCATCCATCCATCCATCCATCCATCCATCTATCTATCTATCTATCTATCTATCTATCTATCTATCTATCTATCTACACTATATTGCCAAAAGTATCCGCTCAGCTGCCTTTACTCGCATATGAACTTATATTGGCTCCCAATAGATGTTCAGGTGCAATTCAAGTTTCCTGGTTATTGCCTTTAAAGCTTTAGATACCATAGAACCGAGCTACTTGCAGGACTACTGCTCCCCTCAACCTCTGCCATGCATTCCCATATGGACATGCCACCTGCTCCAGATCTCTGCTGACTGATGTCTAATGGATGTTATTACAAATTCTCTACCCAATACTCATATTAATACAGAACAGATAAATGAAAATCAGTCTGATAAAATCCAGATTAATTGTAATTAGCACAAAAAATAATGAAAAAAGTCATTAATTTGGAGAAGTCACGTTATAACTGATACGCATCTGTAGGATAATAAAAGTGAATGAAGCATGGAGTAGACTAAGGAAATATCTAGCCACATTATGGGCACTAATGTAGTGTCAGTGACTCAACAATGAATCCAAAGAGGGAAAAATACTAACAGCAATTCAGTCGGGAAGACATAATCACAGGTTAAATACTGTAAGTTCATATGCGAGTAAAGGCAGGTGAGCGAATACTTTTGGCAATATAGTGTGTCTGTCTGTCTGTCTGTCTGTCTGTCTGTCTGTCTGTCTGTCTGTCTGTCTGTCTGTCTGTCTGTCTGTCTATCTATCTATCTATCTATCTATCTATCTATCTATCTATCTATCTATCTATCTATCTATCTATCTATCGTATAGATCTGATAGCTGCCAGAGAGAGGAAGGGGTCAAGCTATTTTCCAAAGCACCTTAAGGCCAGACAAGAGCTAATGGATGGAAACTGACCAAGGGGCGATTCATCCTAGAAATAAGGATGAGCTTTTTGACAGTAAGAACAATCAACCAATGGAACAGAAGTTCCCTTTGGAAATTGTGGGAGCTTCATCACTTGAGACTTTCAAGAAGAGATTGGACTGGCGCTGGTCAGAAATGGTGTAGGGTCTCCTGCTTGAGCAGGGGGTTGGACTAGATGACCTATAAGGTACCTTCAAACTCTGTTAATCTGTTAAAACTTCCCTTGAGAGGTTTAGTCTGAAAGCTTTCTGCTCATCCAAGCTACACGACTGTCCAGCTGTTAATCTATCACCATAGCTTTCTTTAAACCCCTGAAAAGTAATTATTCTGCCAACCACATATTTACACAATTAGTTTCAAGTGATTATATATACTTTAATCTCTCCAGGAGTTCTTGGGGAGCGAAGTAATATGATGATCTGTAAAACAGAATATGTAACACTCTGATGAGTTCAAAATCCCCTCATTGGTTGCTGGATTATTTTTTCTATACAAAAGACTTAGTTAAGCGTGCTTTGATCAACCCTACTGAATCTAGGCTGATTTTTTAAAAAAATAACAATATTATAAAACAAAAAGAAAAGAAATAAAAATGTACAGGAATTATATTCAGGGATATGTCCTACACACACACACACACATGCATGCATACATGCATACATGCATGCATGCATGCATGCACGCACACACACACACATAGTTGTACATTATACCTTTTAATAAATGGAAGCCATAATTTGCAGACATCCATAACTAATCTATACTAGTCAATTCTGCAACCCACTGAATAGCTGGAGCCGTATGTTTATCTTTCCAAAATTGAACAATACCTTTCTGTATCTTTGTCTATAAGGTACAGAAAACTCACTCTTTTTTTTTTGTCTGGATGTAAACTCCCATGTGTTAGAAATATCCTGCAAAATACTGTAATCTGGGATGATTTTTCTATGATAAGGCTGAACCTTATTCTAATCAGAAAATGTAGAAATTACCCCTTAAGGTTATGCAAGGCATTGATTAGACAGTCTGAATGATGCTTCTTGGAAATGGCTGTCATTCTTCTAGAAAGCCACATGTTGAGTAAACTTAACATTGAATTCAAGAGGCTGATGGAATATAAAGGTCAAGCACAGCGAGGGAATTGCCCCATGTATTTATTAAAAGTTTCATCTTCCTGTTAAGTTTAGGTAGGTAAGTTTGGTAACCTTCCATTAATCAACTTTTCTTCTTTTTCATTGCAATGGATCATATTTGTTCCTCCTTACTGGAGTCTTTCTCAAATTCATCTTTTTTTCTAACCCTTTTGCCAAATGACCCACTTGCTTACCTGGCTACATTTATCTTGTCCTTAAGGTGGCTCAGTGGCTAAGACACTGAGCTTGTCAATCAGAAAGGTCAGCAGTTCAGCGGTTTGAATCCCTAGCGCTGCATAACGGAGTGAGCTCCTGTTACTTGTCCCAGCTTCTGCCAACCTAGCAGTTTGAAAGCATGTAAAAATGCAAGTAGAAAAATAGGGACCACCTTTGGTGGGAAGGTAACAGCGTTCCATGCCCCTTTGGCATTTAGTCATGCCGGCCACATGACCATGGAGAGGTCTTCGGACAGCGCTGGTTCTTCTGCTTTGAAATGGACATGAGTACCACCCCCCCAGAGTTGGGAAAAACTGGCACATATGTGCGAGGGGAACCTTTACCTTTAAGCTGAGAAAGGGAAGACTTTGGAAAAGAAACTGACATTCTCAAAGTGCAACACTTAGCCCTGAATTCTCAACTTGAGATTGCGAACCATAAAAGCACTGACCACAACCCTACCATTTAAATAAATAAATAAATAAATAAATAAATAAATAAATAAATGAATGAATGAATGAATGAATGAATGAATGAATAAATAAATAAATAAATAAATAAATAAATATCAGGCATGTCTGTGTGGGTGGTGAGTGGTGATAAAGACATCGTGGCTTATGTACTTCTGTGTGATGTCATGATGCAATTCTGAAAGGAAGGAGTTTGCTTTCTGATATTATGATGGACATTTCATCTATTTGGTGTGGAGTTATGGGATGCTTTGGAGTGGATTCATACAGTTTGCGCAGTATGCTAGTAGTCAATCTATATAAGGAAGGAATTGCTAAGATGAAGACACAGATAAAACCCGATTCAGCTAATTTAATTTAATATCAAAATCAATCAGTCATACTTAAAGTGATTAGTCCAATATGTATATAGATTTACTTAGGTGGGATGGGCAGTATACATATTTGACAAATCAATCAATCAATCAATCAATAAAAATATGCAATCATTTCCCTGACACATTAGCAATTTAAATTTGCTTTGAAGCTTTTTAAAGAGGTAATCCTAGATCTTCAAGTTATGCATCTCGCCACTGGAGTGAGGTTCATAATGCATCCACATCTGATGCATTTTGCCACCAATATGTCATATCCACCATATTCCCATCCATGTTTTCTTTCAATGGCAACCACGTGGTAGAATGATGAAGGAATAAGCTGCTGTCCACAGTTTAAAATAAAATAAAAGTGGATTGAGTTGCCGAGTTAGCCACCACTGAACACAGAATCAAAGAATTGTAGAATGGAAGGATTGGCAGGGACCTTAGAGATCTGTTAGTTCAGTTTTTAACATTCCAACACTGCAGAACTCCAAGCAATGAGAATGCCGATGCTTTAATAGGAAGGAGAGAAAATTCAAGAATAGGTTCTACAGAGAAGAATCACCTAAACTAACATTTCGTGATAGACCATGTGTTCTTTTCATTATTTATTTATTTTATTTATTTTATTTATTATAATTTATAGGCCGCCCTTTTCCCTGAGGGGACTCAGGGCGGCTTACAAAACGCGGGAAAGGGGGTACAAGACAAAAAACATAAGACAATACATAATTTTAAAAATGGAGCACAACATTCATTCATCATTCGGGAGGGGACAAACTAGATTTTTTATCCCCAGGCCTGACGGGATAGCCAGATCTTGAGGGCCGTGCGGAAGGCCTGGGCTGTGGTGAGGGTGCGAATCTCCACGGGGAGATTGTTCCATAGCGTCGGAGCTGCAACTGAGAAGGCTCTCCTCCGCGTAGTCGCCAGTCGGCACTGACTGGCGGATGGAATTCGGAGGAGGCCTACCCTGTGCGATCTGATGGGACGCAGGGAGGTAATTGGCAGAAGGCGGTCTCTCAAATAGCCAGATCCACTACCATGGAGCGCTTTGTAAGTGGTAAGTAGGACCTTGAAGTGCACCCGGAGACCAACAGGTAGCCAGCGCAGCTCGCGGAGGATCGGTGTTATGTGGGCGAACCGTGGTGCGCCCACGATCACTCGCGCGGCCGCATTCTGGACTAGCTGAAGTCGCCGGATGCTCTTCAAGGGCAGCCCCATGTAGAGCACGTTGCAGTATTCCAGCCTAGAGATCACAAGGGCTCGAGTGACTGTTGTGAGGGCCTCCCGGTTCAGGTAGGGCCGCAACTGGCGCATCAGGCGAACCTGAGCAAATGCCCCCCTGGTCACAGCTGACAAATGATGGTCGAAACTCAGCTGTGGGTCCAGGAGGACTCCCAAGTTGCGGACCCTGTCTGAGGGGTGTAAATTTTGTCCCCCCAGCCTGATTGATGGAACATTAGCCAAATTTTTGGGAGGAAAACACAACAGCCACTCGGTCTTTTCCGGGTTGAGTACCAGTTTGTTAGCTCTCATCCAGTCTTTAACAGCCTCAAGGCCCCGGTTCATCACTTCCACCGCTTCATTGAGTTGGCACGGGGCGGACAGATACAACTGTGTATTGTCCGCATATTATGGCTAACAATTCTGTTTAAGATATATACAATATTATATCAAACTGATAAAATATAAATAAAACACCAATGTGAGGTGCCTTTTTAAAAATAAGTTTGAAATTTTATATTATAAATAAAACATGTTATTATGTTAGACCAAGTTGTTTACATTCTCGTCTGCCTTTCTATTCCTATTCTATAATATTCCTCCCACCCCCCACCCCCCACATCTGCAAATGTATTAGCGGCCCATTGTGACAAGCCAGGTCTAGTATTATCCTTTCCTTATTATTTAATTATAATAGTTCTTTTGGCTGTCACCCAAGTGGAAACAGTCTATAAATTGTTGACATCCTGATAGGTTCTTGGAATAGAATCCTGGCAATGAAACCAAGAAGAAGAATATAGACACCACCCTTGATGTGCATTAACTAGCTTTCTTAAGTAATCAGGTCTTCAGTTGGGGATGATCTTAAATCTTAGTTTACATTTGAGTGGTGGCTTCATCCAGGAGTGTCTTTAGGCCCCTTTTCCGAGCTAACTGGTGGCTTAACTGATGGTTCAGTTTTAGAATTAGAGCTCTCTGGGATCTGGAGACTTAGGTTCAAAGGATTTTCCCTAAAGAAATAGATCATCTTCAGTTCTATCCCGGGAATTTTCTTGCTTCTTGGACCTTCTACCTTGAAGAGCATCCGGCAACTTCAGCTAGTCCAGAATGCGGCCGCGCGAGTGATCGTGGGCGCACCACGGTTCGCCCACATAACACTACGCTGGCTACCTGTTGATCTCCGGGTGCGCTTCAAGGTGCTACTCACCATTCATAAAGCCCTCCATGGTAGTGGATCTGACTATCTGAGAGACTGCCTTCTGCCAATTACCTCCCTTCGTCCCATCAGATCGCATAGAGTAGGCCTCCTCCGAATTCCATCCGCCAGTCAGTGCCGACTGGCGACTACGCGGAGGAGAGCCTTCTCAGTTGCAGCTCCGACGCTTTGGAACGATCTCCTCGTGGAGATTCGTACCCTCACCACCGTCCAGACCTTCCGCACAGCCCTCAAGATCTGGCTATCCCGTCAGGCCTGGGGATAAGACCCGAACCTCGCCCCACCCGAATGCTGAATGAATGTTGTGTTTTATCGGTTTATTTTTTTATTCACATTTTTTTTCTTTCTTGTGTTTTGTCTTACACTCCCTTCCCATTAATTGTAAGCCGCCCTGAGTCCCCTCAGGGAAAAGGGCGGCCTATAAATGTCAAATAAATGACTGAAAATGACTAAATGACTACCTCAATTGGCTCCACCTCTTTAACAGAGCATCTCCATAATTCTCCAAATTGTAATATATATCATTTCTCCCTGGAAAATATTTATGGATTGCATAGGAAGTTTAGTCTATATCTCTATCTGTATAGCTTTCAATAATGGAGAAACTGGCGTAGGCTGGTCACCTTTAGAGCTGATTAATTTTGTTCTGTCCTCGGGAGCTGCTAAAAAATTGGTCTCCTTCATTTCATACACAGTAGGGGTTCCATCACATTACAAAGAAATCTGATGTGGTATTCCTTATCCTGTGAAAATCTATATCCTAATCATACTGAGGGACTGGTGGCTTAAGAAATAGATTTACAAAATTAATGTTATGCAATATATGCAAAAGGGCATTTTTTTTCCCCATACAAAGGACAGCGATCTCCGCTCTAATGCCTCCAGGGTCCACTTTAATAAACACTGAATACCAGCCAGGCATTTTCTTGAGTTTTGTTGTCAATAAATAACATCTGTGCATGCAGCACACAATTCAGGAGAGATGCTGATCGTAAGTAAGATCCACTGCATTATTCTGCTGGTGCTCCAACTTGTTTAGCCTTCAAAGGGATAATGAATTTTTTATATACTGCTTGAAGAATTATATTAGCACTTTGTTTAGGCTTAATAGAAATACTAGATTCTCTCCATCTAAATGGAAAAATCATTGTCTAAGGAAATGAATACAGTGAGGTCATGGTTCCTCCTCCCCTCCGTACAATCTAAGGTATTTTAGGGAAAATGCAATCTGGGTTGATCACCAGGACCAGAAGTTTTGTATTGCAAGCTTTCAGTTTCATTCTCTTGCCATGTACATATATACATCCAAATCAGTGGTGGGATTCAAATAATTTAACAACCGGTTCTCTGCTCTAATGACCAGCTGGGTAGGTGGGGCTTGGTAGTCATGTGACTCAGTGGGTGTGGCCAACTCAATGTCACTCATATCGATGGACGCTTTGCCTTATCTGTTACAATGTAATAAGGGTTAACAAGAGAGGCAGTTTCTGTAAGCAGGGCAATAAAGATTAGGCTAAAAACAACACTATAATGCTTCCTTCCTGCCTTCCTTACAGAATTAGCCCTGTAAAGTGGAAAAAAAACAAAATAAGATTTCTTCCAACAACCGGTTTTCCAAACTGTTTCGAAAGTTAACAACTGGTTCTCCCGAATAGGTGCGAACTGGCTGAATCCCACCACTGATCCGAACTAGACTGTATTGTTTCTCCCTGTCATATGATATATGTGGGTACATGCATAATTTTGTATTTATTTATTTATCTTGTCATGTTTATGTTTATACTAGAGGTGGAGACCCTTTGAGAGCTGTGTGAAATGTAATTTCATTTTAATGAATGCTGATTAGTGTACATTCAAAGTGACAATAAAGTATTCTACTCTACTCTATTCTCATCCTTGAGCCTATATTCAGGGAACTTCTCTCTAGCCTCCCTAGCTAGAGAGAAATTCCCTGAAAATGGGCTTCAGCACAAGTCTGAAAGCTCGAAATACAAAACCTCTGATCCCAGTGACCATTGCAGGTTGGATCCTGCAACAATCCTGTAACTCCTTAATTTAGGGATAGAGTTGGGGCCAGTAGTGGGATTCAAATTTTTTTTTACTACCTGTTCTGTGGGCATCGCTTGATGGACATTGCAGGAGAAGGATACTGTAAAATCTCCATTCCCTCCCCACTCCAGGGGAAGGTTACTGCAAAATCTCCATTTCCTCTTGGTCAGGTGGGATTTGGGAGGCAGAGAATAGATGGGGGTGTGGCCAGTCAGAGGTGGTATTTACCAGTTCTCCAAACTACTCAAAAATTCCGCTACTGGTTCTCCAGAACTGGTCAGAACCTGCTGAATACCACCTGGAGCTGAGCATTTACTGGCCAGATGCCCTTCCAGATGCCATGCATTGTTCACAGCAGTTTTTTTTCTTTATCTGCCACTACCTAGGATTGAACTCTCAACCTTCCAAATGGAAGGCAAGGATCTTCACTACTAGGCTACTGTGCCACTCCATTTACAAATACATAAATAGTATCAACCCTTTCCTAGATAACTGTGAAGCTATGTATTCAACTTACTGTATGCAGTATGTCCAAAATGCGGACCCAGTTTTGCTTTCTCTACACTCCTAATATTTTCTGGTAATAACTTATCACAGTTCTAACCATGCATAGTTTCCATGACTATACAAGATCCGGTGGAGAATGCTGACATGTGGAATTCTGAGAGATGAAGTGCACACATCTTCAAGTCACCAAGGTTGAGAAACACTGGATCAATAGTCTCACTCAGACTGAAGAAAATTTCCTATATCCTTACAAAAGTTCTGTGTAGTTAATAGTACTACTGAAATGTTTATGTCTTACTAGGAGAAGAGAAATGAATTTAATGTTTTCATTCTTCACATTTTACCATGTAGGTCAAAATCCCTAAGCAGATGGAAGAGAAACAACTAATTCAATCCAGTTCTTCCTGCAATGCATAATGCAATTCAAAACACAATACTGTAATTTCCTAATTATGTTTTTTACATTATCTTGTATTGGAAAATTCGTATTTTCTTTCTTTTAGTTCAACCTCTTTCAGATAAATAGAATAAACTCAGCTAGTTTCCAAACTATCTTCCCATTACTTTTGGAAAAAAAGAATACACATTTCCATTTTGTACGAGTATGACGATATTATTGTAGCATCGGCTGGCTCTTCAAATATCAGAAAGCAAATTTTTATTATCTTCCCATCAGTATTGTAATTTCAGATTTCTTTTTGTTTTTGTTTCCCCAAGAAAAGTGTTGGGAATGCTTAATTATTTGTCTAATCAAGCTGGTGAATATTTGATTGCTTGCATTTTGGATACAGCCTCAACCAATTCATAATATATTATTTACAGGGAAATAGAAAAGGAGTCCATTGAAGAACTGTTGTCCTCCAGGAATTTTTCTTGATCGAAGACTGTCACGATGATGTCAGTACTTTCCATATGAAATGTCAATTTGTATCTTGCTGGGATGGCTATGTATTTCTTTCCCAGTGGTGGGTTTCAAAAATTGTTCGAACCTACTCTGTGGGTGTGGCCTCCTTTGTGGGAGTGGCTTGCCGCCCATGTGACCGGATGGGAGTGGCTTGCCGCCCATGTGACCGGATATGAAGATGCCGACGACACTTGTCAGAACCACCTTAAATTACCTCACACACAGCACTGGCATGCATAAGAATATGATGTAAACTTGTTTTTTAAAAGGCATCTTTGGTTTGCGTTAAAACAACTTCAACACACGCAATGTTCTGATTGCACCAAAAATGCAGCAGTCATCCTCACCTTTCACAGAGGCACTGAGTTTTATAAATATGAGCATGATAGTGTAGAATAATCATATCCAAGGACCAGTGGTGGGTTTCAAAAAAGTTTGGAACCTCTTCTGTAGGTGTGGCCTGCTTTCCGGGTCCACTGGTTGAACGTCTTCTAACCAGTTCGGTAGATTTGATGAACCTGTTCTACCGAATAGGTGCGAACTGATAGGAACCCACCTCTGTTCTTTCCCTTTGGGATTGACCTGAAGGACTTTTAAAATATGCTTTATGGATATGAAACACTTTACTTAAGTCCCCATTTTATGAACAGCTAAACAAAAATTGATCTTGAGAACTTTCTTGTGCATAACATGCCATAAAAATATCCTTAATGATTTATATAAAACTTGTTTTCATATATTACGAGCTCTATCCAAGAAACACCCTATGCAATTTCTGAACACAGCAAGTAGGTACCCTACCTATGATATTGCATACTATAAAGCCCCTGCTATCATCTGACCTATTTTTATGTCTGACTCTAATGCACAAAGAAGAAAAAGCTAAGCCTTATGATGGATCTGGAATTCCAATCATTCACAGGGGTCCAGGGCTACATGGAGCACTTGACTTATGGCATTATTCATAGTTAGATAGTTTACCCCGCTAAGTTCATCAAGCATGCTTAACCTGCTTATGGAATCAACTCGTTTTCTGACAGCACAATACCCTGAACTATAACCTAACTAAAAAGGGATGAGTTGGGACAATATGCAAAGCCAGAAAATGAACAATCAAATAAACACATTTGCTCACCAAGCTTCCTTAAGGTTAACATTAAGTTCAATTTATTTTGCAAATGAATAGTGAATACCCAAATCTTGTTAAGCACAACATAGCTTTTGCCTCTGTAAAATGTTTTTGGTGCATGCTGCTAGACACTGGTAAGTGTGACTAACATGAAGGGAGCTCAGGATGTCATCACACAGCTCATTACCCAAGTTGTTACAACACAAAAGAACAATAGGCACACAGCCAGTACCTCAGCCACACAGGATGTTACGAAACAGCCGACTAATCTGCAAACATCAACTCCATCAACTAATCAAGATGTTACAACACAGTCAACCAATCCGCTTACAGCAACAAAGCCACACTCCACACACCCCCACGAATATTTGTAAAAAAATGGCAGCTCCGATCATACTTTACTCGCACAAGCACAAAGCCGAAGGCACCAGCCTGAAGATGGCAAGTGGGACCTCATTGAAACGTCACCAAGATAATCTCAATCTTACACCGGAAAAGACCCAAATACCTCAAGACCTGCATACCTGTACCCATGAAAATCTATGAAAACAAATATATATGTACATACATACATACATACATACATTCCTCATCTTAAAAAAAAATATTGATTATTTCATTCACAGGCCAGTCCCCAGCATGCTGTCTCATAATTCTTAAATTGTTCCACAAAATTGTAAGGCAATAATTAATAACTTTGCCAGGGTTACATCTGTCATATTCTCTGTCATTCATAGGAAATCTGACATAAGCATTTAGAGATTCCTTCATACATAAGAAAGTTTAAGCAGTTCTCAGGAGACTGGAAATCATTGATCAGCCCATTTTTTTTAATCATTAAGTGATGCTAGACAAAGGAATTACTTATTTGAAATTGCCATCAAATTCATGAGTAGAGAAATGAAATGGAGGTTTTCTCTGAATTTCTTCAGAGGATGGAGACTTTTTTCAACAACAGAATTGATCATGAAGATACTAAATTGACAGATATCTTCTGCCTTTTAGGATCAATCCTCAACATTAAAGAAACAAGCAGTCGAGAAATACACAGCAGACTAGTATTTGATATTGCAGCTATTACATTCTTGTAAAATGAGAACTTTTTCACATGCCATGATGTTTCTATCCCCATGAAGATCAGATTAGGGCAAGCAATGGTATTCCCTGTGATAACCCACAGAAGTGAAAGTTGTTCTTTGAAGAGACAAAATAGAAGAAGTATTTTTCTTAAAAAACATTTTTGAATATTGGTGTTGGAGAAGACTCCTGAGAATAGAGGCCCAGCCAAAGAAACAAACTGATGGATCATCAAACAAAGCAACCCCAAATCTAATAGACCAGATTAGGAACAGATCATCATGGAAGAAATCTATCTATGTGGTTGCTAAGAGCGGATACTGATTTGATGATGCATAGACATAGAATCATAGAGTTAGAAGACATCTCAGAGTCTTCTAGCCCAATCCCCTGTCCCAGGCAGAAGACTTTATGGGACAAAAGGTTGTCCAAACTTTTCTTGAAGGCCCCCAGCAATGGAGTATCCACAATTTGATATTGAATGATAGTCACTCACTCACTCACTCACTCACTCACTCACTCAATCAATCAATCAATCAAATCACGGTCCCACTGCTGAAAAAGCTACAGAAGACTAACTTCTTTGGAATGTAGTAGAAATATGGTAAAGAAGGGAAACCATGAAACTGATGGAGAAATGATTGCACGCTGAAATAGGACATTTAGACCACTTCATCATACATTCATACCCAAGACATTTTCATGGCTAATTTCTTATGCCTAGAAATCAAATTTGAAAGCCAGGCCTCTGTCACCATCAAGGAATTGGTTAGGAAAAATGGAAGAATATTTCTGTGTCAAACAGTATTCTATGTAATGTACTTAATAATGCAGAAGTCAAGCACATATATTTACTGGTGTCGACCATAAAAAACTAAAAAAGTTAAACTGCAAACTGTTCTGACCCGCACCTTGTTCGTTCAGAAACAACAGCCAGACAGAACTTCAAAGGAAATATTTTTATCAGTCCCGGCTCGGGCTGGCTGCGAGCCCAAAATAAACACAGATAAAAGGCTCTGGCAAAAAGTCTTTACTCAAACTAATACCAAACAGAATTACATAAATCAAGACACTTATCCAAATGCTTCTTCTCGATGATTGCAAACAAACAGAGACTTGACTAGAACAGGAACGGAATGGAACGTTGACTTCTGCAACCAGGGCATGGTACCATCAGTCTTTTTATCCACAGGAGAAGACCCTAACGAGCAACAGCTGCTTGTTATCCTCTCCTGTGAATCGGTCAGCCCTGCATCCCGACACAACTCACAGGAAGTTTCTGCTGAGTCACAACAGCAAACTATAAAAATAGTTTTCCAAAGAAGACAAGACAAGACAAGAAACAACAAATGGAAATTAATCAAAGAGATAAGCAACCTAGAACGAAGGAGAAATTTTCTAACACAGAGAACAATTAATGTGGAACAGCTTGCCTTCAGAAATTGTGGATGCTCCATCACTTGGAAACTTTTAAGAAGAGAGTGCATACACAGCCCTGCATGGGGGGGGGGGGAATTGTTGCCCTCTCCAGGCCCCAGGCTTTCCTGAATCCTGAGGGGGGTGAAAATGGCCTCCCCCGAGCCCGGGGGGGCCCCCCAGAAGGTGTAAATGGATTGTTTCTGAACTTCTGGTTGCCCTGCTGGGCCTGTTTTTTGCCCTCTCCAGGCTTCAGGAAAGCCTCCGGAGCCTGGGAAGGGTGAAAAACAGGCCCAATAGGCTCCAGAGGCTTTCCTGACGTCTGAGGAGGGCACAAAACAGCCTCCCCTGGCCCTCCAGAAGGCTGAAAATCAACTGGCTAGCATGCACATGCACACCGGAGCTGAGGATTGCCGTGCTGGCAAATATGGCTCCGTGTGCCATAGGATCACCATCACAGATATAGGATCTCCTGTTTGAGTTGGATTATATGATCTCCAATCCCCCCTTCCAACATTGTTATTCTGTTATCTGTTATATTATATATCTTTTTTATACAAAAAGTTATTTGTAAATCTTTAGAAAGTTTTCATACCAATCAATACAACCACGACCAGCATTTCTACTCAAATATTTCCTTTTAGGTAACTAATTTTGCTCCAAGTAGTTAATACTAAATTTCCTCTGCAGCTGCAGATGTTTCTGTCAGGAAAATATTGGGTGATACAAACAAAAATAGAAACGCTGATAATTTACATGGAGCGGGATTGTGGCAATATGAATGAAAGCATTACAAACTCCTCTTGTTCTCCCCACAGCCTTTTAAGAGGCAGTTTCACAGCCCCGGCCCTGTATACACTAATGCAGAAATAAAAGCTCAACAAATTATTGTTGTAACGTACAAACACAAGTGCTTTAGTATTAACATCTGACAAGCCAGCTGTCATTTCCCCCAAAATACTTGCTGTCTAACAACTTGAACATTCACTGCTGTGACTATGGCTGTTACCAACCAGGAGAAAGAATTACGCTCAGGGGCATTTTGACAAGGTGATGGCTGCTGGAATGACATATGCTCAGGCCTGTGTGTGTGGGTATGTGTGTGTGTGTGTGTGTGTGTGTCTGTCTGTCTGTCTGTCTGTCTGTCTGTGTCTGTGTCTGTGTGTCTGTGTCTGTGTGTGTGTGCACGCGCTATTAGAATAGGTGATGTTTTGAGAGTTTGGCTTGCATTTGCAAAGAGAGAAGGCTAAATTATTCGCAATGTATTGCCTGCTCAGAATCAGACAGAAAGGTTTTTTTTGCTTTGCCACAAATAAAGCAGCTGTTTTTGAACAAAAGCAGGACAATGAGGAAAGAAAGGAGATGAGGTCATCGCTGCTACACAATTGCCGTTGCATGTTGTGCTGAGTAAGGGAAGTCATAAATCTGATCCACCAGGAAGCAGATGAAATCAATGTTTTCATGCAGGTTGTTTTCATATAAAACTGCTTGAAATCTTCGATGGCTATAGCCAATTGGATTCAACAATGCTGAGCTAGATGAATCAAAGTTTTCAGAAAAAGGCGACTTCCTATACTCCAAAAATGTCACTTCCTCTACATATATGAACCTCAACCTTTCCAAGCCAGACCATAAGAAAAGACTACACATTCTGGAATTCTGAATTCAAACATGGAGAACCACAAATTTTAGATGTCAAAGCCAGGATGGCATTATCATATTAAGTGCATTGTTCTCAAAATACTATTAGTAGAGTTTATCACTACTGCATCATATTACTGTGAATTCATACAGTATTGTCAATGGACATCTAACTCAGAAAGATACAATGAAACGTTCCGGAGGCGCCTTTGAGGCTCCTTTGAAGCTCTCATGTGCTAAAAGTCTTAACAGCAGATGTTTTTAAAGAGGGTAATAAACCTACAGACTGTCTCCTCCAATCCAACCTGCTAGAAACATTGAAGGAGAAAATCATCATAGTCCCATAATTCCAAGAGACCTGAGGCTAAAATGTAATGCTTCTCATATTAGTGTTGGTCTCCCCTTGTAGATCAAGTTAATCTCCTTCTTGACAGTTTTTGGAAGATTATTAAAGCCTAAGATTTTTCTAGTGTGTTCCGGTGATAGTTATCTATATACCAGTGGTGGGTTTCAAAATATTTTAGAACCTCTTTTGTAGGTGTGGCCTGCTTTGTGGAAATGGCTTGACGGCCATGTGACCTGGTGGGAGTGGCTTGACAGCCATGTGACCAGGTGGGAGTGGCTTGACAGCCATGTGACTGGGTGGGCATGGTCAACTTGTAAAATGTGGTGAAACTCACTTAACAACGCTTTTGCTTAGCAACCAAAATGTTGGCTCAGAAACTCTGGCATTTGAAGCATGCAAGTCTTAAAGCTGTCAAGTTATAAAACCCTTGCACCCCTAACCCTTTAGAAAAAAAAACCCAGGGGTGTTAAAACTTGACAGTTTTAAGAGTTGTGGACTTCAACTCCCAGAATTCCTTCTCTGGCTCTTCATCTTGATGATGTGTGGATGGGCAGGAGGAGGGAGCTGGAACCAATTCTAAACGGCCCTGTAGATTTGTGGAACCTCTTCTATAGAAGAGGTTAGAACTGGCAGGAACCCACCCTTGCTATATACCATCTTTTACTTCATTTTTTTTTTTACTATTGTGGTTATTAATGTAGCTTTTGTGGGGTCCTTGGTGTTCTCTGAGCTTGGTTGTTTTCTTGCAGATGTTACAAATCAGGTAACATCTTAAATGCTAATAAGGGAGTGGGATTTGCTCACCCCTCCCTACTAGTATGAATGATACTAGTACCTTGTTTGGTAATGAAACATCTGCAAGAAAATAACCAAGGTCAGAGAGCACCAAGAACCAGACAGTTCGACTCTGAGCTACAAATATTATCTTCTAATTGAGCTGGTGTTTTTATTTTCACTTCATACAGTTTGTGTTTTCAGTTTACAATGGATGATGATGGTGTTGATGATTTTGGTGTCAGGCCTGGAAGCCATCTTTTGCATTGGGCCTTCAGGCCTGCCACATTAAATGCTGTGGGAAATGGGAGCGGGGATTATAAGGAGTATGGGAGATATATAGTCATAATAACATTCCTTTCTCAGAGAGTCAAGGACATCTTGCCCTGCACCTGGAGGGGTATGACTGGGAAGCATCTCCAGTTAGGACTGTGCCTGATTGGGCCATGTGTTGGACATGTGGGTGCTGGGCAGGGACTTGGACTTTCTTTTGGGTGGGAAAAACCTGGAAGCTTTCAGATATGGGTTTTCCCAGATGTGTCAATATAACATCTCTAATAAAATGGAACTTTGAGGAACTTCAAACCTCAGAGTCTTTTTTTCGTTAGGGGTGTTACTTGGAACTCTCACATTTGGTCTTTTCATATTTTCCACATTGCAGAGAGCCATGAGATAATAGTGGAATATAAATTCATTCCATCAATTAAGTGTGACCACAACAGCCAGTTTATATGATCTGATAAATGAGACAATGCAAAGGAAAGTCTTTTGAATGTCTTCATCCTTTTTATTAAAAAGCATATTAAACTAGGAAGCATGATCCTTTTTTTTAAGCCTTGTTTTGGAAATAAACTACTTGGATTGCATTCCACTGTCAAAAATTCTCCCTTACCAAGCCTTAAATCTAAGTGGTTTAAACTACAAGCAAGAACATTTTTTTCCCTGTTTCAAAATAGTTTAAAGTAATATCTGCAGATCATAATGTGGGATTAATGTATGTGTGAGTTACTCTATTTTTAAACCTACCTGCTTCCTAATTTTAGAGTTAAGGAAAGGCTGAGAGATTGGGTGCAATTTTCTTTCTCAGGAAGTTAAAAAAACCCCACCCCCGCCCCGTGTACAATAATAATTTGAGTTTCCATCTTCTGTTTTTTGATCCCTGGGGATTATTTTAGTGAGAAACTTGATATCCAGGAACACTTTGCCTCATTTATCTCTTTTCTCAATTCACGCCAGAGGTGGGTGCTTACTCGTTTGGACCAGTTCGGTAGAACTGATAGTGATTTTCCAGCCTGGGCCATCAGAACCGGCAGTGACCCAGGCCTGCCAAGCCTCTGAACCACTTCTCCGGTTGGAAGGTCATGTTTTTCCCCCCCTTTTTAATGTTCTGCACATGCGGAGATCTATTTTTTGGTAACTGTGGAGTGTGCCTCTGGAGGGTGTGCGAGCAAAGCCAGCGTGCATGCACAAAATTGCACACACACCGAACCGGCAGTAATGTCAGCAGCAACCGGCAGTAATGTCAGCAGCAACCCCTGATTCACACCCCATACTTCACTTGAACAAATTTCATCAGGTTAGTCTTGAACCACCAGCACTCCTATTCAACATTTTCCAATCAAAATCTTCTTTATAAAACTTACAACAGCCATAATTGCCTAACTCTGTGTCATTTGATGGTTAATATATCAATTTCCATAGTCAAAGCTATGGTTTTCCTAGTTGTAAACATGGCTGTGAGAGTTGGACCATAAAGAAGGCTGAGCACCAATGAATTGATGTTTCCAAATTGTGGTGTTGGAGAAAACTCTTGAAAGTCCCTTAGATGGCAAAGAGATCAAATCAGTCAGCCCTAAAGGAAATCAACTCTGATTGTTCTTTGAAAAGACAGGTACTGAAACTGAAGCTCAAATACTTTGGCCACCAAATGACAAGAGAGGACTTGTTGGAAAAGACTCTTTTGCTGGGAGAAATTGAAGCAAAAGAAGGGACAGCAGAAGATGAGATGGTTAAACAGTGTCATTGACTCAGTGAGTATGGGTTTGGAAGGATTCTAGGTCACAGTGAAGGACAGAGGGGCTGGCATTTTATGGTCCAAAGGGTCATGAACAGTCAGGTGTGACTTAGTGACTGAACAACAACAAATATCAGTTCCAATTGTTCCCATTAATTCTTCCAGAGTTGTCTCTGATGATTTTAAGACCACCTCTGACACTAGCTCAACTTCTGCATCCTCTCCCATCACCAATAAGAATCATTTCCATGACAACCAAACTAGCTTTACTTACCATATCAACAAAGCCAATACAAAGCATTTAAGACATGGTGAAATACCAACTTGTCACATTCAGTCAAGAATATATATATGCAATACAAAATGGTTTCGACCTGGAAGGCTCTTAGAGTGGAGCTGAAAGGCAGAAGAGGAGCAGTATGCTCCCTCTCATATTTGGGCATACCAGGTGCCTTGACAAAACATCTAATCATTCTCCTGGCTCAGCTGATAAGGGAGGAGAGCTTGTGGTTTAGAGGTTATTATAACTGCCTAACATGTAAAATAGCCCAAGTTCAAATCCCAGTAAGGGTATGTCTAGCTGATGAGAGCTAAATATCTTGAAATAGATCTATACTAGTCTCCCTTCATTTATTTATCAGCAAAAATGCAACACAAAAATGGTTTTCTGCCTGGAAGGCTCTTAGGGAAGAGCTGAAAGGCAAAAGGGAAGCAGTATGCTGCCTCCCATATTTGGGCATACCAGGTGCCCTGACAAAACAACACACACACACACACACACACACACATACACACACACACACAGATATCATTAGTTGCCTGAAAGCTCCTCAGGTTCATTAAAGCAAGCATCACTTACTCTAATTGTTGCTGCCAGAAATATGTTCCGTTTCTGGCTATCTGATAACTTCTTAATTTGGAGATGCCAGAGTTGGAATCAGAAATAGTGTAAAATAAGAAGATCCACTCATAAAAGAATTTATGTGTCCCACAAATGGACAAACTCAGATGCCAGCAATTGGATTTAGCATGTCTAATGCTTGACATAATTCAGTAAAATGATATAGCATATGTTTTCCTACCTCTTGGTGTCACTGTAGGGTAGTGTTTGAATATTCCAACAATTTCGTCAGTGCCTTTTAAAATTCAGTGCTTTGCAAACATACACATACACACTCACACAGACAGAGAGAAACCACACTTTGCAGGATGACTGCAAACACAGAACCCATATCTGTTAGTACAGTACAGCATACATTTCTCTGGGCTGAAGTCATATCAGGAATTGTGTTATAAAAAAGGGATCATATTTCACAAAAAGTGGAAAAAATTACATTCTTTATATATTTATTCTAACATTGTACAGTTGTATAGTATACAAAATGGCATTACCGATGCAGGAGTAGGAGTAGACTGCATTTCATAGACCAGGAAACATAATTTGTTCCATCCAACCATGTTATCATTGATAGACTTGTTGATGGGCCACTTGCCATCTTCTTCAGGATAGTAACAATCACTACAATAAACAGTTGTCTGTATATGGTATTGCGTATCAACATCAACTCTTCTTTAGCTACGTCTGGTACACTCTGGGACCATAACCAGTGTTAGGTAAGCTCCCTGTTGGAAGAGCGGGTGCGTTCAGAGAAGCGTTGTGAGCGTTGTATTGGAGAACACACAAACCAGCATACAGAGACACTGCAGTTTAAGTAGGCTTTTACTTTTGTGGAAATAGAGATATCAGAGTCCATCAAACAGTCCAAGTCATACACGGATAAGACAGTCAGTCATCAACATCTTTCAGTTAAGGGATAATCCAAATAACATAGTCCATAAACATACAAACAGTCCGGTACTCAAAGTTTGCTAGCAGTTGCAAAACTTACAATAGCTCACGGCACTTTCTAACAGCCAGCTTTCAAACCACTCAGATCAGATCAGCCCAGCATCTAACAAACAGAGAGCTAACAGTCATTCTGGCTCCCTCTTATGGCCGATTGAGGAAAATAGCAACCAATCACATTTTACAGTATGATTTAAATAAACAGGTACAACATTGTTACATGATTTATATATTGCCAACCCAACCGTTAGATTATATTCTTAACAGTATGCAACACCAAAACCCAATTTAAGGACCAATATGATAAAACCGCTAAAATAGTAAGCAAAAGTAAACAATAATTGCATAAAACTTTGTTTGATTATATGTCTTCAACCGGGGTGGAGCCAACGAGGCCATGGGAGGAGATCGCAATTGACTTTATAGTAGAGTTGCCAAAAAGTGGGGGAAACATGGTGATTTGGACTGTAATAGACCTGTTCTCCAAACAGGCACACTTCATACCCTTGGTAGCGGACTACCCTCAACTCACAAGCTGGCTAAACTGTTCATGAAGCATATCTACCGACTGCATGGAGTACCTCAAAGAATTATCTCAGATAGGGGGGTTCAATTCACAGCTAAGTTCTGGAGGGAGTTCCCGCGGTCCATTGGATCATCTCAGGGTCTTAGTTCAGCTTTTCATCCAAGCACCAATGGGGCAGCAGAGAGACTGAATGCCATGGTGGAGCAGAACCTGGGGTGCTACATGAACTATCAGCAGTCCAATTGGGCAGACCTTTTATCTTTTGCTGAGGTGGCGTACAATAATGCTGTTCACAGTAGCACAGGACTCACACCATTCAAAATAGTGAGCGGTATGGACTTTGTCCCAATGCCTGAGTATCCAAGGAATGCCCCTCCTCAGTAAGCTTGGCTGACTGGATGTCGAAGCTGAAAGCGACCTGGGAAAATGTCAAAAAGGCACTGGCTAAAGCGGCACAAACCTATAAGAAACAGGCAGACAAAGACCGAGCTCCGCAATGGCCATTCCAGGTGGAAGAGAAGGTTTACCTCTCCACAAAATATTTGAGATTAATGCTGCCTAGCAAGAAAGTTTATGGGACCATTCTCCATAGTAAATATCATCAAGCCAGTCACAGTGCAATTGAAACTGCCTCGATTGTTGGGGAAGATACACCCAGCATTTCATAGCAGCCTCTTAAAACCCGTGATTGGATCCACTCTGAGACCACTACCTCGGGAGCCCCTGGGCCCTATGGTAATAGGGGGCCAAATCCATTATGAAGTTCAGCGTATCCTTGATTCAAGGTGGCAAGGAGACAACTCCAATACTTAATCAAGTGGAAGAGCTACCCCTTATCAGAGGCATCTTGGGTGAAAAGTAGAAATATCCAGGCTGATCGCCTTATAGCAAAATTCCATGCAGAAAATCCAAGCAAACCTGGGGGAGGGACACATCCCTAAGTTATACACCTGTACTCAAATTGCTTTGTTTTACACAGGTCACTTTCAGGAAGTGAGGGGAGCCGGATGTCAATGTCTAAAGCATTTCCATGACTACTATCAACTTGAGGAGGGGGTGGGAATGTCATGCATACTTTTGGCCAAAGTAAAAATCTCATATTTCTGTACTGGGATGTACTGGGATGTGAATGCGCATGTCCCGAACCCTGCCATAACGTCCTGTTGGAGAATGTGATTAATGACCTCAACCAAAGGGGAGGAGACACAGGCATAAAGTTCAGACGACATTAAGTGGGATTTAGTTTCGGCTCCACAGAAGTCCATACCAAGATGTTAGTCCTAATAAATGAATGCGTTTTCTTTGAACTTTGTCTGGAGGCTCATAAATTAGGCCAACTTGTGGAAACTTCACATTTTGTTCTTGTTAGGGTTCATGTGTAAAATGGGTAGCCTTATAAAGTTATAGATAAATCAATAAGCAAGAAAGCTGTGCAGACATCTCTTTTGTATATCCATCATGGACTTTGAAAATAATCATTAATATTATTTGCCTATCCATCGGATGGGAAAATTTGTGCTTTGTAAGCATTCCTCCTTTAAATTTGAAACAAAGACACAATCATGAAAAGAAGTTCATTAGAAATAAAAAAGCATATTTTTACCTCAAATAACAGCTGAATGAGGGGTGGCAAGGTGAACTTAACAAGGAATAAAAAAACCCTGTGATAATTATTGCTGAATTAGTCAGACATTTGGTTGAAGGATGTTCAGTCACCCAACAATATTCACAACAAACCCTGTTGGTCTGTTGTTTATATCTACTATGGCATATTCAGCATAAGAAATTGGAATTAGCTGGTAGGTTTCTGTTGCAAAACACTGGAAAATTGAAATATAGCTTTCATTGGATCAGTAATATTTAAATGTGTGGAGAGTGACTCTGGCTGGTTAATTAACACAACAAAGAGCTATAAAAAACCTCTACAAATGAAATAAATTTATTCAAATTCAGTCACCATTTATTTGCAGTATTAATAAGGTTTGTCCTAAGGGGTTATTTTTATGTGCATAAATGTTGTACTGGAGAAAAATACAGCATGCAGAAGTTAAAAAAAAGTTTCAACTTCTAACTATAACATACAAATTCACACCCACTAATACACTTTTCATAAGTGTTTATCCTTTGTTTAAATCAGTTGTGTTTTTTTCTCTGATTTATTTTACTTGTTTCCCCTTTATAGTGAGATGTCTGTTTGTGTGTGTATGTATGTGTGTGTATTTGTTTTTGCCTTCAGGTACAAAAAATTGATAGGAGAAGCCATTTCTATAGTCTCTCTTGCCAAGATGTTACACAGAAATGTCTATGTAATCAATAAGAGTCAACCTCTGTTTGAGCAGATTTTTTTATCTTTTTCTGCTTTAGGTATTTTTTTCTCCCTCAGCAAAAAAATCATAACAAATGCAAACATGAAACAATAGATGTTTAAAAAATGGCAGATGAAGTAATCTGTACAAAACTTCACCAAGGAATTCAGCATCTCCTTTTATTTAAACGGCAAGCATATCAAAAATGCCTTAAAATGCAATCTAATCAGAAACAAATTTAGCCACAAATTCAAATAGTTTTTACATATACACCAACAGCAGCATCACAGGCCTAACAAAGAACCTCAAAATTAGAGGTCTGTTCACACACTCTAATGTCTTGTTTCTCAACCTTGGCATTTTAAGATGTGTGAACTTCTGCTGCTAGAAAGCATATATTAATATGCTTTAAGGGCACCATTGCATTTACACATGAAAACTTTTTCAGGCTATCTCATATGGCCTTCACAAACACAACTGGTTTTCTATGGAGTCTTTGGTACACTCCAAGTTTGGTTGATTTCTTGCAAATATTTCATTATCCAACTAGGAAACATCTTCTACCCATCATTTGTTGGGTAATGAAACATTTGCAAGAAAACAACCAAGCCCAGAAATGTACTAAGGACTCCACAGTTCAGTCTTGAGCTACAGCTATTCCCTTTAATTGGTAGTGTGAGTTTTAAACATGTCACAATTGTTAATTTATAAGATCATTGTAATCTATCTCACCTGTAACCTGTATTTGCAAAACCAAGCTATCGTTCCTCCTTCTATCCATCACCTCTCCCTAATACTACAACTCCTACATCAATCTTGCCACTATGTACATCTAATGAAGTTAGGGGCAGTTCACAAAAGTGCATGAATAAATTATGTTAGTCAGAAATGGTGCTATCAAACTCCTTCTGAATTTATTTTATTTTATTTTGACCATGGGATAACAGAACTTTCCTCCTGCAGTGTCACCTCGGAGGTGAGTATTCCATTCTATAATTTTAAGACACTCTTTTTTATTCACCTTTTTTATGCAGAAATGGAGGGGTACACGAGAGGTACAAAAATAAATACTTTAATTCTTGAGTAAATTCCGGTGTTTGTTTGCCCAAGGAAATGGAAGTGCCGAAATGCATATTAATTAAGCAGTTTGATACTTTGGTGAAGATGTTGAAGAGATGGGCAGAGATTGATCTGACAATGCTCTGACAAAATATAGTGTCTGTTCTCATCCTGTTGTTCAGGATTGTTCTGACCTAGGCTTCACAAAATCACAAAGCAGACTCCTTGTGCTGACAAAACCCCTTTTCATTAAGCTAATGTGAATTCCTTTCATTCACATCCAACAAAGTCTCGGCAAACAGTCTTTCAAGGTTGAATTTACAACTACAAACCTTATCAGGCTTGGAGAGCTGCCAGTCCGATATCTTCCAAATGCAATGCTGTACAAGGAAATACTTGGCAAGGAGTCTTTGAGAGTCATGAACAGATTTTCACCCTAATGAATTTAACTAATTGTCTCCTGCAAACTCCACTCCCCTTTTGCTCCTCTTTATTCCCTATGGGAGGGGCCATTCACCGTCCACCTGTGCCTTTACTCCTGAGTCAGCCCTTGTTTCTTAACTGTTCCTTTCTTCTGGCAGCTCTGCACCTATTCACATTGGGAACAGGCTCCAACTGTTCTTCTGCTCCACTGATATCTGACTCCAAAAGCAGCTGATAACTGTCAGATGGCCCTGGCCCCATCTTTGCCTCCGATGCAGAGCCCTGATCAGAGCCTTCCCCAGACTCCTTGACTGGCCCATCTTCCTCCCCAAACTCCTCCGCTGGCCGCTGGTGGGCCACAACAAGAATTGAAGTTGTAGTGAAAAGAAGAGTCATATCCAGCCACCACTTAACAATCATTCACGCAAACAATTACAGCACCCAATTCCTTTCAATAAATTATTTTCATTTGCGGTTCTTAGAAATGGCTGGGATTGTATTTAGCCTAAAAAAAATCTGCAATCTATTTCTAATCTTTCAATTACAGCAGTACCAACATTCATAAGAATAGCTCTTCAGTTTCTCAAGGGCAGACTAAATAAATTGCTGCTTGTCAAAGGATCTAGTCACATGTGATTTTCTGACACTCAGATTTATTTTTTATTTATTTTTGGCCTTTTTGTGCATTTAGGAAGAAAATTGGAATGCAGGCAGAGTCATTCTATTGGAATCTTAAATAGTCTCAGAGAGTTATATTCCTTCCCATTTGGCATTTTTTCTTCTGACTCCAGCACAAGAAACAGCAGGCCTGTTCCACTGTATAGCCTCTTTCTTGCTTTCACGCAATTTGTCATCCTTCGGGGACATTTGAAGAGACTACCTCATGGCGATTCAAAAGAAGGTTTCATTCTAGAAAAGACAACACACATTCTTAACATGGTTTATAGGCCTTCGCTTCAGAGATGGTATTGCGAAGGAAGGGGTGTGTGAGAGACAAATGCATCACACTAAATTCTAAGCGTCACATTTCAATTTTTATTTTTCTCTTTCTTTTGTTGCTTGCAACACTGACAACACATAGCTCAATTAAGTGGATTGAGGATCTAAGCAGGGGTGGACTGTTGGCGGTTCGCAGGGGGTTGGGAAAACCTAGCTAAGATTCTGTGCAGTTAGGAGAACCCCCAAATCCCACTCCTGGCTGGCCAGGCCCACCCCTCCCCTCCCATCCCATGAGTCCCCATGCAGCCCGTTCTGGATGCAGGTAAGTGCGGGGCGTGTGCAGGGACTCAGGGAGGGCGAAAAATGTGCATACCAGAAGTTCGAGAAGGCCGGAAACAGGCCCATTTCCAGCCTCCAGAGGCTCAAGGAAAGCCTCTAGAGCCCAGGGCAGGTAACCCTCCCCCCAACGCCGTGGTGCAGGAGGCCAAAAAGGGCATGCCCACCATGGCCACGCCCACCCAGAAACCAGGCAGAGAATCCCTTGCTAAAATTTTTGAAGCCCACCCCTGGATCTAAGTACATGTTTTAAATTTCTGACCAATGGAAAAACTTTGAAAAGGAATGAAGTTTTTTTTTTTTTAATTAGAACAAATAAAAGGATGGACTGTTCACTGAAAAACTTGGAATATTTTCTAACATCGGAGTTAGGAATAGAATAGAATAGAATTCTTTATTGGCCAAGTGTGATTGGACACACTAGAAATTTGTCTTTGGTGCATATGCTCTCAGTGTACATAAAAAGACAAGATACATTCATCAAGAGTCATAAGGCACAACACTTCATGATAGTCACAGGGTACAAATAAGCAATCAGGAAACAATCAATATCAATATAAATCGTAAGGATACAAGCAACAAAGTTACAGTCCAGTGGTGGGTTTCAAAAATTTTTGGAACCTACTCTGTGGGTGTGGCCTCCTTAGTGGCTTGCCGGCCATGTCACCTGGTCGAAGTGGCTTGCCGGCCGTGTTCTCTCTCTATCTCTCTCTCTCTCTCCTTCCTTTTGTCTCTCTGTCGCTTTTTTCTTTTTTTCTTTCATCTCTCTCTCTCACTCTTTTTCTTTCTTTTTTCTTTTTTCTTTATTTATTTCTTCCTTTCTTTCTCTTTCTCTCTCTCTCTGTGTCAGTGTGTGTGTGTGTGTGTGTCATTACCTGGGGACCATATAGTCTCTCTGAGCCCTGCTCGGAGTCAGAACCCTGTCCAGGGCCCTCTGCCTCATCCAGGCCTGACCCATAGGGCCACTCACTGGCAGAGTCTGATAGCAGCTCCAAAGGCTCCTGCCAAGCCACAACATATAACTATACAATATTATGATGAGAATAGCTGGGATTTGCAATCAGGTCCACATTCCGGACTAAAGTAAGTTGTGTGTGTGTGTGTGTGTGTGTGTGTGTGTGTGTGTGTGTGTGTGTGTGTGTGTGTTTTAAAAATATAATTGCTATATATGTAAACTTTCTTTTTCTTCATTGCTTAAAAATATGTTAAAATTAAAGAGGTTTATCAATATGAAATTATAAATACCATCAACATAAAGTGGAGCTTGCTCAGAGAATGAGAAGGAGAATGTGGAAAAGAGGAGAGAGACAAGGGAAGAAAAGAGGGTAAGGAGAGAAGATAGGGGGAAGAGGAGGAGAGAAAGGAGGAGTGGAAAGGGGAGAGA
Organism: Thamnophis sirtalis; assembly: GCF_051295495.1. Lineage (NCBI taxonomy): Eukaryota > Metazoa > Chordata > Lepidosauria > Squamata > Natricidae > Thamnophis > Thamnophis sirtalis. The sequence continues at coordinate 12,764,715 of NW_028261391.1, forward strand.
GGAGAAGAAGAGAGGAAGGAGAGAAGAGAAGAATGACAGAGGGTAGAAAGAAGGTAAGGAGGAGGAGGAGAGAGGGAGAAGAAAGTGATGGCCAGGGTAATATGCTGTATGGAGAGCAGAAGAGCCAATAATTGTTTTTTGGGAATTGATGATGATGAATTGATGTTAATATTTAATAATATAAAATTATGTTGGTTATGTAACAGTAGCAGAAATTTTGAGTAGTTCAGAGAACCAGCAAATTCCACCTCTGGCTGGGTCCAGAGTGGGGAGGGAATGGAGATTTTGCAGTATTCTTCCCCTGCCATACCCACCAAGCCATGCCCACAGAACCGGTAGTAAAAAAAATGAATTTCACCTTTTAAGTGAAATTTAATTTCACTTAAATTGAATTTCAGTTTAAATGCAGGAGCCAAGAAATGGAGTAAAGTAAGCATTTTGGCCAGAACCTGGCTTGGCAATAAATCACAGATTTTCTGACTTATCTTGAAACTCCATTTGATATGAGAGAAAAGTCTGACTTAGCTTGGCTCCATTAATAGCTTAGCAGCAAATGAGAATGCAGCTATATCCAGCACCCATTATTAGTGATGAAATGTAAAATACTGTTACACTTTTAGAAATTTAAGCTTTAGGTGTCTCCTTCCAACCCTTCCCATTTGGCACAGATTTCAAGTAAATCAAGTAAATGTTATGTGTTTATGTAATGGTCATCTCTGACCTGGAAACTGCTGATTCTTGTTTCACTTGCCTCAACCTTTGCAATAGCCTGGCTACCAATTCTGTGAGGTGTTAGCATGTTGAACTGAAAGATCACCATTAGTACAATTTCAGGTGTGTGACAGCTGAGCCAGAAATTCATTGGCTCAACTTTTGAATAAATATGAGAACCAGGAGACCACACTGATATTACAGAACTGGAGGCTAAAACATATGATGAACAAGTACTCAATATGGCTAGTCTAGTGAATAGAAGGACCAGGGGAGACATGATAGCAGTCTTCCAATATTTGAAGGGCTGCCACAGAGAGGAAGGGATTAAGCTATTTTCCAAAGGACCCAAAGGCCAGACAAGGAATATTGAATGGAAGCTGATCAAGGAAAGATTCAACCTACAAATAAGGAGAAATCTTCTGACAGTGAGAACAATCAACCAATGGAACAGAAGTTGCCTTCAGAAGTTGTGGGAGTTTCATCCCTGCAAGCTTTCAAGAAGAGATTGGACTGCCATTTGTCAGAAATGGTGTAGGGTCTTGGTGGGGGTTGGACAAGACGACCTACAAGGTCCCTTCCAACTCTGTTAATCTGTAATCTGCAGTATGCACTTGATTCTGGTTTGGTTGATATTTTTTTTTTGCCTTCAAGTTCGTGTTGATTTTTGTGGAAATATTTCAGAAGTGGTTTGTCATTGCTTCCTTGCTAGGGATGAGAAGGGAGTACTGAGCCAAAACATTAACTTGGCTTTGGGCCTAAGGTAGGATTAGAACTCAGTCTCTTGGTTTCTAGCCTAGCGTCTTAACCATTAAATCAAACTGACTGTCTAAAGCAGAGGTCGGCAACCCGTGGCTCAGGAGCTGCATGTGGCTCTTTCATCCCTCTGCTGGGGCACCCTGTCGCTCAAAATATGTCACAACTGCCAATGTGCGACACATGCCAGCATGTGATTTATTGAGCTTTTTGACTACCGGTAGGTTTTGTGGCTTCCAGTCTTTTCTTTTCTGTGGTAAATGGATCCAAATGGCTCTTTGAGTGGTTGAGGTTGCTGATCCCTGGTCTAAAGAGTTGATTCTACAAGAGTGCAAAGTTTCTTATATAGGTTTCTGTTGTGGCCCAGCAGGTGCTGTTGGAGCTGCCACCAGAATCCGACAGTGAGAGCAATAGCAGTAGACTTATATACCGCTTCATAGGCCTTATGAGTCGGCTCTGGAGGAGGCCCTATGAGTCGGCTCTGGAGGAGGTGGAGGACCCTCCGAGCAGGGCACAGAGAGACTGGTTGGCCACCAAGTGGCATCTGAGCCTTGGACCAGTGGGGAGTGATCCAGAAGCCAGCAGTGAGTTGTTCTTGGATGCAAGCCATTGAAGAGCTACTCGGCTCAGGAGCAATTACGCAATTACAGGAGGTGATTATACTCAGCTGGTGGCCATTAGCTCCTCTCCAGACTATAAAAGCTACTTGGCCCTCTTTGCAGAAGTCAACACAGGATTGGATGTCGGAGGAGCTTACTGAGAGCTTGGCAGGCTGGATTTCTGCCAAGCCTTATCTGTGTTTATTGATGCCTGAGTTTGTCTGAGTTGCTGCCAAGGTCCTTATCTGTTTGTTTGCTTGGCTTTCAACCACCGAGGTTTTGATGTTTTGCTAATTAAAGGATATTCCAATTAAGCTTGTCTCGGCATTCGTTACTGGATGGAGGAGGGGGTCAGGTTTCTGTGCTGACACTACCGAGAAGCTCATTAGGAAGGTAATAAGGGATGCTGGTCCTTGTAGTTCAGGAACAAATGCAGAAGATCACAAATTGTTCATTTTTGTACCATCTAGTTAAAGGAAAAAAAAACAGCTAAGGGGCACCATTTTCTCTTTCTCAGAATGTTCATAAAAGATTCTCAGCGATAATGCAGCCTTGCTCTAATGGAGCTTTTTAATAGTCTTTAAACAATATTTAACTATTAAGAGATTAATTTACAATGAAAGATAACAATGAATTAATGACCCACCCCTGTGAGAAAAGGAAACTGACAAGGGAATTTCACAGAGAACCTTTGCAGGAAGTAATTAGGCATGTATCCTCATACAGGGATCTGTAGGAAGTAATGCTATGGCTAAGACTTTTTTTTACACCAGTACAACACTGATCATAAAACCAGGCTTCAGTGTTAGTAAATATAAAGCCTGTTTAGGAAGCCTCCCTGAAGCATTATGCTTTCCAAATTCACGATTGACTCAAAAGAAGGGGATACGGCAGAGGTGGGTTGCTGCAGGTCTGGTCCGGTCCGGGGATACCATTAGTGGCCCGGAGCAGCTGAGAGCGTACGGGTACGGTGGCTCCTTTGGCCCACCCGCCCGCCCACACTCTATACCTGTTTTTATGGGAAATGGCAAAGTGTGCATGCGTGCCCAGCGTGCGGTGCCTGCGTGAGTCCCAACAATTAACTGGTTGTTGCAGGGACGGTGAATTGCGCACATGTGCACAGCACAAGTCAGGCATGTGCACAAACAGAATGCATGAGCGCGTGATCAGCATACCGGTAGTGATAGTAAGAGCAACCCACCACTGGGATATGGCACTGGTCAAGCTTTTTTGAAATCTTTGAATAAAGACTAGAGAGGGATGACAAAGTATCCATCTCAATTCTGCAGGCAGAAGTTTCATCTGCCAGACAATGAAAAGACTGAAAGTTCAGGGATGTTTATTTATTTCCTCAGATTGGTTTGTCAGCTGTTTCTGATGTGAGGTACTGCAATCACTTTTGAAGAGAAGCAAGGGGTTTGTCATCAATCAAAAGCAAGGAAGAAAAGAAAGAAGTGATTTGATTATCCTTGTTGTGTTGGTTAACCCAGAACTCTTCGTGCAAATGCAGAGTAGCTAGAAGAACCAGCAAAACAGCAAAACTAGCACAGCCATGGAAAAGATATCGGAATGCTTTCATATTGTCAGATACAAGAAATTAGGAGCCAGCATAGAGCTCTAAAGGCACTATGAGTTTTCCCCATGCTGCCTATTCATAAGAATCTGATCTACTAATGGGTCAGAGTCAACAGAGTTCAAGAGAGTCTGGACTTACCATATTTTTGGAGTATAAGACGCAACTTTTTCTACCAAAAAGAGGGTGAAATTCTGGGTGCGTCTTATACATTGAATACAGCATTTTTGGCCTCCCAAAACTCCACCCCCTTCACCAAAATGGATGTGCAGAGGGTTTGGGAGGCTGCAAAGTGCTCCTGGGGTCTAGGGAGGGCACTAATGAGTGAAAAACAGGCCATTCCACTCCCACAGCTCCAAGGGGCACTTTGCAGGCCTCTCAAACTCTCTGAAGGCCCTGTTTTTCACAAAAAAAAATGAGGCATGTAGAGGGCTTGGGAGGTCTGCAGAGTGCAAAACCTTTTTTTTTAAATTTACCTCTTCAAAATCTTGGTGCGTCTTATACTCTGGTACGTCTTATACTCTGAAAAATATGGTAGGTCTCTTACCTAAGAAGTGTAGAGCCTCCAAACAATGCATTTAACCTCACCCTTCGGCTCAGCAGATGTGACTATGCCTACAAAGATCAGAATCATGCAAGCCATGGTATTTATTTGTGTCAATCTATGGAAGGAAAAGTTGGCGTATGAAGAAGTAGGATAGAAAGCGTATTGCCGAGGTGGCGCAGTGGTTAAATGCAGCACTGCAGGCTACTGCTAGATCAGCAGTTCAGCGGTTCAAATCTCACCGGCTCAGGGTTGACTCAGCCTTCCATCCTTCCGAGGTGGGTAAAATTAGGACCCAGATTGTTGGGGGCAATATGCTGACTCTCTGTAAACTGCTTAGAGAGGGCTGAAAGCCCTATGAAGCGGTATATAAGTCTACTGCTATTGCTATTGCTATTGCAGCTTTCAAAGAAATGGATCAAAGAAATGGATCATTGAGCAAAAAGGTTTTTATTTTTTTCATTTTCATAAATAACCACATGCATACTGTTACATAACCAACATCATATTGTATTGCTAAATGTTTACATCAATTTGTCTTACCATCAATCCCCAAAAATGATTATTGGCTCGTCTACTCTCCATACACCATATTTATACCCTATCCATCACTTTTTTCTCCTCCTCCCTACCTCCTTTCTTCCCTCTGTCATCCTTTTCTTCTCTACTTCCCCTTCCTCTCTCCTTCTTCTCTCTCCCCCTTCCACTCCTTCTTTCTCTCCTCCTCTTCCCCTCCCTTCCCCTCTCTCCTATCCCTCTCTCCTTCCCTTACTTCTCTCCTCTCCTCTGCACTCTTCATCTCATTTACTTGGTGTATTTCAGCCTCTGAGCAAGCTCCATTTTATGCTGATGGTATTTTAATTCCATTTCAATATACATCTTTGATTTTAACATATATCCTCCTCCTTCTTTTTGAAAGAAAAAAAAGTATACATATATAGTAATTATATTTTAACCCTCCCTCAACCTATTTTTGACCATGATGTAGACCTTGTTATGATTCCCAGGTATTTTCATCATTATATTTATATAGTTATACATCATTACACACCCCAAATTTGTAGTTCTGTCTGCATTCAGAATTTTGATCGGGCTGACACATTACAACCAAAGATCCATTAATGTGTGAGTTAATAAGTTACTTGTATCTCATTCAGCCTTTTTTCCAGCGTGATTATACTTCTACTAGGAGCCCAGATCATTAGACAAAAAGACACATGGGAAGCCATACCTATCTACAGTCCATGCCTTTCCTGTGCAGCTTGTGAATCAACTATGCTTTGAGAAAATAAGCATTAAGTATTAAAAAAAAGTAAAGATGAAAGAGAAAATGTTGGTCAAAAGAGGCCTCTGGGCCCTACAGAGTCTTTTTTGTAACCTAAGTTTGGTCAGAGCTGCTCTTGAATCTTTTCATGATGTAATTTCCATTCAGCTAAACTATCAAGACTATCAAGGTTTAATAAATGGCTTTTGCCCTTATGGGTTTTGTGTGCCTTGGCAATAGGCCCATTATCTGCCTTGCTTGTATGGTTTTTGCTTCAGTGCCTCTGTCAGGTTGTTGACAGGCTGTGCTTTTCCTTAGCCTTCAGACTAATTCTTCTTTCCACTGAGATGAGCAATCAGGCTTCGTAAGCTTCCTCCCCCCCACCCCGCCTGTCTGGAGGCTGAGATTATTGTATCACTGGAGTAACCAAAAGATTTCACCTGCAATTATCATGCACTCAGCCAGGATAGTCAAGAAGAAAATAAGGATTTTCATTCTGCTGTCCCATATAATGAAGAAGGAGTTTTCATTGACATGGTTTCTGAAATATGCTTCTGCAAAAGGAAAATATCTAATTATAATCCATAAGATGGAGCCATCATAAGAATATATGGAATATATGGACACTCTTGAGACATCAAAGGGAATCAAAATGTGATGATATGAGCACAAAGGTATTGTTTAACCATATAAGGCAAAAGCATACATTGAACCATCAAAAAAATGGGCACCTGCTATACATGTTTTCAGATATTTCTCAATTTAGGACCATAGTTGGGAGCTTCCATCACCAAGTGGAAGCGTGATGATGCAATGGTTACAATGGTTACAGTATTGTAGGCTAACTCTACCAACTGCCAGAGGTTCGATGCTGCCTGGCTCAAGGTTGACTCAGCCTTCCATCCTTCCAAGATTGGTAAAATGTGAATCCAGATTGTTGAAGGCAATATATTGACACTGTAAACTGCTGAGGGTTCTGATCCAGCCTTTGCAAATAATGATAAGACACTTACTCATGAATAAAACAACCCCTTTTTATAACAGTCTTTTATTGACATGGATAAACAAAAAAACCCAAACATGATTATTTCCAACAAACCTGGGTTTAGCCAAGAAATCTGAATTGCTTGCTGTATACTAGAAATGAACCAAATTGAGGAGTACCTGTATGCAATATTGAAATAATTCTGTACACTATAACCTACCTTGAGAAGGATTTGGATGAAAAAGCTGATAAAATTTACTACAGCACTATAGTTCTGTAATTAATGGAAAGAGATATCGTGGCTAGCCACATGTGCATTGTTCTGTGGCCAGTAATAAGCTATTATCCGTTAGGATATGACCTTTGGGGGAGGCCTATGGGGGAAGCTGTGAAAATCATATGCTTTTAAGGGAAGACATTTGGCATTTAGTCATTCTAGTCAAAAGGGTAAGGTCGTAGGCGGTACAAATGACTTCTGACACCAGAAACATTTGACTTATGAAATCCAGCTTCACGGGTTAGGCTTATAATGTAATAATAATTTGTTACTTATATGCTTTCAGAAACCAGAACAAAAAGTTACCCTTTTAGACCAGATAATAGGAATGTTCAAAGGCACCTCTATTTTAGCAGGCAAGCAATGTTCCTCACATCTACAGTTCTCGTTAGAAATTCATCATTATTTCATTATGAATTGCATAGGAAGCTTATACTACTTGCTTTTACCTTCTGTGTATAGTTAATAAGGGAAAGTTGTGAGTGAGTCTGTGTCATACGCAATCAATCAGATCTACATGTGCAGAGTTCAAGCTAGTTCAAGTTCAACTTTATTATGTTCTGCCCAGTGTGGGTTTCAAAAATTGTTTGAACCTACTCTGTGGGTGTGGCCTCCTTTGTGGGAGTGGCTTGCCACCCATGTGACTGGATGGGAATGGCTTGCCGCCCATGTGACCGGATATGAAGATGCCGACGACACTTGTCAGAACCACCATAAATTACCTCACACAGAGCACTGGCATGCATAAGAATATAATGCAAACTTGTTTTTTAAAAGGCATCTTTGGTTTGTGTTAAAACAACTTCAACACACGCAATGTTCTGATTGCATCACAAATGCAGTAGTCATCCTTACCTTTCACAGAGGCACTGAGTTTTATAAATATGAGCATGATAGTGTAGAATAATCATATCCAAGGACCAGCGGTGGGTTTCAAAAAAATTTGGAACCTCTTCTGTAGGTGTGGCCTGCTTTCCAGGTCCACTGGTGGAACCTCTTCTAACCGGTTCGGTAGATTTGACGAACCGGCTCTACCGAATGGGTGTGAACTGGCAGGAACCCACCTCTGGTTCTGCCTGTAATGCAGGAATCTCTCCAGTCTGGCAGCTTTCCCTTGAGAACAATTAGATAAGGCTCCAAGGAATTCAGGGAGGGCAGTCCATTTTACAACTGTGCAATTATTCTAGACTAGCTCTGCACTTGATTCCTCTTCCCTACCAGGCTGGATGCTTCCCAACTCTATGTTCTATATTCAAGATGGCTTTATTCATATAATGTATGGAAAGTAATTCATTACTGGTTATTGTTGCTATTTCCAGTCCTTATGTTCATCAGTGCTTTCATAGATTAAGAGTGCCAAAGTATACTTTCATAGAAATAGATATGGTGAAGAAAGTGGCATATGATAACAAATGTATATTGATTGCAAAAAAGAAGCCCCCAAAATAATGGCAAGAATTCATAGTCATATAATCATACATACTGTAGCATTGAATACTAAGCCATATAGTGTATAAAAGGAGTGCTGACAGGCATAATATAATAGCCCTTTATGTAGCATAATGAGTGCATTAAATAGTATAGTTAGTCAAGAGAATGAATTCACTAATTAACAGGAGCCAGCATGGATTTATGCCAAACTATGCCAGACTAACTTGAACTCCTTTTATGACAGAGTTACTAGACTGTTGATTAAGGAAATGCCATGGATAGAATATATCTTGACTTTTGCAAGGCTTCTGATAAGGTCTCTCACAAAAGCATGCTTATTAACAAAATGGTCAAATATGGGTTTGACAAGCCAATTCTACATGGAAAGACATTTTCAGTGGGCTTTCTCCTAGCTTAGATGCTGTTCAACATTTTTATAAACAACCAGCTGATAACTTGGCATTGCCCAAGTATTTATTTATAGAGGGAAAATGTCTGGTCCAAACGTAATTTCTAATATTGGATTTTCTCCCTTACCAGAGGGAGCTCCCTTGTGGAGTACTGTGAAGCCGTTACCATGGCAACTCCACTGCCCTGCACAGTAGAAGCCATTTTACGGCAGTACAGTAGAAGACATTTAAAGTCACAACAGGCTGCATCTTAACAAAACACCCTCCCCTCACAAGGGATGTTATCCCCACAATATTTTTTTTCCAGAGGGTAAGTCATCTGTGTACCAAGTTTGATTAAAATTGCTTGAGGCGTTCCAGAGTTATGCTGGAATACACAGACAGACAGACAGACAGACAGACAGACAGACAGACAGATATGGAAAAGGGAGTTGAGGAAACACCCAATTTGCAGGCAATACAAAGTTAGGAGAAGTAACTAATACTTGGGAAGAATGACATTTTTTAAAAAATAGACTAGAAAAGTAGGTAGGAACAAATAGAATGAAATTTAAGAAGGAGAAATGAAAAGTCATGCATCTAAAAAAGGAAAGAATATGAATAATAGAAGGAAAATCTCAAGAGAAGCACATGTAACAAGGCCTTGTGGTGGTCACAAGTTGAACATCTTCCAACAGTGTAATGCAACCGCAAAGAATGCCAATAACATCCTGTCTGTGCAGATTCTCAGTCATCCAAGTTATGGTTGTCCCAAAGGTGCTTTTTCAGGAGGCAACTGGATGTTCTTGTTTTTTCTTTTGAAGACGTTTCGCTTCTCATCCAAGAAGCTTCTTCAGTTCTGATTGGGTGGTGGGGAATAGAAGGATTTATATTCCTTGCAGACAGCTGGTCATTTGAATCCTTTTGGAGGGTGGTTGAAACACTTGGAGGTTTATCTCTGTCCTCAGGGGCACCTGAATGAGTGCTCCTGGTTCCTGTAGTCTGCAATTTTTCCTCTGGGAGTCCATTCCTATTCCCACATCTTTCAAAGGGGGTTCATCTCAAATTGTATAGCTAAAAGTCTGTAGAAATTCTCAGTCATCCAAATCATGGTTGTCTCAAAGGTTCTTTTTCAGGAGGCAACTGGACTTTCTTCTTTGTTTGAAGATGTTTCATCCAAGAAACTTCTTCAGTTCTGACAGGATGTGGGAAATGAAAGGATTTATATTCCTTTCAGCTGGTCTGCAAGGAATATAAATCCTTCCATTCCTCACTCTCCTGTAAGAGCTGAACAAACTTCTTGGATGAGAAGTGAACCGTTGTTGGCTCAACAACACCTTGACCAACATCAATAGGAACATAGAGTCCAGATCATGAGAAATAATTTTACATGCTACTGGGCCTTGGTCAGATCTCATTGGACTATTGTATTCAGTTCTGCACACCACACTTTTAAAAAGACATTGATAAACTGTAAAAAGTTCAGAGAAGTTAGTGAAAGGGTATAAAACCAAGTCCTTTGAGGTTGCCAGTTATCTAGGTATATTGAGTAAAAGACAGGGTTGAGAGGGGGATATGATAGCTGTTTTCAAATATCTAAATGGTTATCAGTTGTAGAGGGTTCAGACTTATTCTTGCTTGCTCTATAGGGTAAGATTAGAAGCAATGGGAGGAAATTTCAAGGATGTAGGTAGAGATAGGACATTATGGAATACCTCTTGGCAGGAAGAGCTGTCAATCAGTAGAGCAGGTTATCATATGGAATGGTTCAGTGAGCCTTGCAAGGTAGTTTACACCATACCCAGTTGAATTAATTCTACTTTATTGTAAGATTACTGTCAGGGTTCCAAATAGCATCTAAAATTAAATCAGAGTCCAAGGCAAAGTATTGCTCAAAGTTCCAATTTATTAAGAGAGCCATGTTGGCACACCTGGGAAAACCTGAATCTGAAAGCTTCCCAGTTTTCTCATGCAGTTGAAAGTTCAAGATCCTGCCCCTACACCCACAAGTCCATCACGTGGTCCATTCTTCCACTGCCATGCTGTAGCTTCTCCCCATCCACTTCCGGTCAGGTGCAGAGGTGCAGAGACAAAGGATGACCTTGGATTTCTAGGAAGAATTTTATTTTGGCTACATATCATCCAACTCCATACAATCCCCCCTCCCATTTTCCCACAAAAGAAAAATGGATAGTAGAATAATAGAAAGTGTGGCAGGTCTGAGATCCACAAGGAAATATGGCTGTAGGCCTGACAATTACGTCAATGGACTTTTTGCAAATCTGAAGATACATTTCACCCCTGTCACCTTTACAGCCAAAGAAACTAGGGAGGGTCTCTTCTGAGATGTTTGCTGGACCCACATTCTTGTTACAAATTCGCTGCCTCTTATTCAACTGCTGCCTGGCTGCAGTACTTCCCTGTCTGTCAAGGTCATTCCCACATACTGTTAGAAATTATTTCCAGGGGGGAAGCTGCTATGAGTTTGCCTGGGTTTGGGAGAATCCTAGCTAATGGCTGATTTGGAGAATCTCCAAATCCCACCCCTGGCTGGCCCCACCCCTCCTGCTCCTTCCCTCCCAGGAGTCTCCACACAGTTCATTTGGGATGTGAGGTAAATGCAGAGCCTGCATGGAGGCTTGGGGAGGGGAAAATGGGCCTCCCAGAAGTTCCAGAAGGCCAGAAATGGCCTGTTTCTGTCCTCTGGAGCCTGGGGAAGGCAGTTTTTGCCCTCCCAGAGGCTCGAGGAAAGCCTCTGGAGCCTGGGGAACGCAAAAACTCCCCTCCCCACTGTGTTGCAAGAGGCTGACTGGGTCATGGCCATGCCCACCCAGCAACTGGGCAGAGAACCCATTGCTGAAATTTTTGAAGCCCACCCCTTGTTATTTCCCCTTCATTGGAGGCTTTCAATGGATAGTGATCTGTTTGAGATGATGTAGTGAAGTTGATTGGGGGAGGGGGGAAAACTTGGTGATCTCTTAGATCCCTTCCAACTTTATGATTCTACTTTGGTATCAATCTCTCACAGAATCCCTAAAGTCGAAATTTCCTGTTTTGTGTGGCCTTTTATCAAATTGTTTGACATGATTCTCAGAAATGACTGTTTATCTTTTCCGGCTGTGAGAATCAAAGGGACGATTTAGATTTAAACTACCACTCACAGGGGCCTTATGTTTAAATAGGATGTTGACAATTAAGTTTACATAAGAATAATTGCCTCAAAGCTTTCAAGTTGAGAGAATATGATTCCCTGACCTGGTTATAAAGGCAAGAGTTTAAACACAAATATTACCCAGCTTATATTTTCTTTTTTAGCTTCATCCAATCTCTCTTGAGATTCTACAAGCTGGTAGCTGAATCTGATACCTTTTTTATTATTTGGATATGCCAATTGAATCTGGCCTCCAAGAATTATGTTATCCGGGCCTTTATCATGAGGGTGAAAAAAGACATGCTTGAAATATACAATTTAAAGCAGAATCAGGAATTCTTCCCATAAAGACATCTACATTAAAAGGCAGGCATTTTATTCGTGCAAAGGGACTTACCCGTGCAGTGCACTTAATTCCACCCTCCTCTCAATTTGCTTGGAAAGATCCCATCAAATCTCTCTGGAGCATAGTTGATGGACCTGGGGGAGAACTGTAAAAGGGATGAGGAATCTGTTTTGTTAGTGAACAGGCACAATTTATTACTCTGCTCCGAGAGCAGAGGGTGTTTTAAAATTTAAACAAAGCTGTCAGAAATCCCTTGGCCAACTGGAATGTTTAAGAAAAAAATAAGTGCAATCCCCAGCTACAGTACCCCCTCCCATCTGATGAATATATCTTTGGGTTATTTATTTTTTTAAGTAAAAAACCTGGAGGACTTTCAAAGCAGACAGAAAGCAAATAAGATTTGGGGGAATATTATTATTTGTGGGCCAGGCACATCCTTTAATGGAAATGTCATGATATCTAAGAGTTGTCCTATTCATACTACCAATCAAATGCTCTATCACAAAGCCAACAACACATCTTGAAGAAAGGAAGAAATATTAGGATAGTAACTGTTTCTTTAGGGATGCAGTGGCTCAGTGGCTAAGATGCTGAGTTTGTCGATCGAAAGGTCGGCAGTTCGGCAGTTCGAATCCCTAGTGCCATGTAATGGGGTGAGCTCCCATTACTTGTCCCAGCTTCTGCCAACCTAGCAGTTCGAAAGCACATTAAAAATGCAAGTAGAAAAATAGGGACCACCTTTGGTGGGAAGGTAACAGCATTCCGTGTGCCTTCGGCATTTAGTCATGCCGGCCACATGACCATGGAGATGTCTTCAGTCAGCTCTGGCTCTTTGGCTTTGAAATCGAGATGAGAACAACCCCCTAGAGTCAGGAATGACTAGCACATATGTGCAAGGGGGGATTTATCTTTACCTTTAAACTGTTTCTTTATAGTATCATTCTATAAAGACCATGTTATTCGCAATATGGTTTGGATCATATTTCAGGTTCTTAAAAGATTCCAGTTGCCTAAACTTTAGAATGTTTCTGTTGTGTATGGCAGTTCCTTGGCTCCACTAGAGGACACCATACTCAGTTCTGATTGGTTACCTGCTTGACAGCAGGCATATATAAAGGGCTGTCAAGCAGGGTCTCAGATGTTGCCATTAGCTAAGATGCGCACAAAGCGAAGTGCTGTGTTGGCAACCTGTTAGCAATAAACTGTTAGCATTGAGAGACCTGGCTCGCCTCAGTCCTTTTCCCTCCACCCAAGTTCTCCCAGCTAGAACAGTTTCAGTTGTGGGGATGTTGGCAGTTTTACCCAGGATCTTGTAGGATTTTGGTGAGAATGCTTAAATATCTTGACATCTCAGACAACATTACCAAAATCTCAAGAGATCTTCCTGTTGACAGGTGATGATGATGATGTTATCCATTCAGTCATGTCTATCTGGGACCGCCATGGAATAAGCCTTGCGACAAAGCTCAAAGTTGCCCGAGCAGTAGTGCTAACTTCCCTGATGTATGCCAGTGACACTTTGACTGTATACAGGAGGCACGCTAGGCAATTGAACCACTTCCACATGACCTGCCTCTGCAGACATCTGAGGATCTGGTGACAAGACATGGTGCCAGACACAGAAGTCCTCTCCAGAGCAGGCCTGCCATCAGTTCACAGCCTGCTGGTGAAAGCCCAGACACGCTGGGCAGGCCATGTTGCAAGGATACCAGACCACCGCAACCCAAAACAGCTCCTCTATGGTGAGCTGTCTGAAGGAAAGCGATCGCACGGGGGACAAAGTAAGCAATACAAAGACACGTTGAAAGCTCCTTCAAGTTCCTGGATACCCTCTGGTAAAACCTGGCACAAGATCGATCAACATGGCACCTGTTGATCCACCAAGGCTGCCGCACATTTGAAGACAGAAGAACAACCATAGCACAAGAGAAGCAAGCACTCTGCACATCCAGAGCTACAAATGCTGCTCTGGCTTTTTATCACACAGGTCTGCCCGATATGTGGCCGAACATTTTGTGCTCCATATAGGCCTTACAAGCCATTTGCGGATACACTGTTGAGAGCTCCACAACCTGATAGATGTCAACGTTTTCTTCAAACACGATGGATGAACATCATCACCTCTTGGTTGATTCCATGGGTCAGTTCTCTCCACATCTTCCAATCTTGCACTATTTCTTTGAGTTATTCTATGCTGTGGCTGGTGTCTGTGTTGTGGTGTCCAGCCATTAGGTTCCTTGGGGGCCTGTTTTCCTTTTACCCTTAATTCTTCCAAACATAATTGCTTTCTCCAGTAAATTCCCCTGCATGGCATGGCCAAAATAAATGAGACACAAATAAGCTTTTTGTCAGTCAAGCTAGTCCAAAGGGTGCTGCTATGAAGAAGGGGGGAAGGGAGGTGGGGTGTTAGGGGGGAGGGGGGAGGGGGGATATATAGTATGGGTCAGATTTTAAAGTAACACGATTGCACTTGTATACTGCTCTTTAATTCCAGTGTAAAATTAGGACAAGCTGAATATATTAATAGATAGTAGAAATACACTGAAGGGAGGAGTAGAGGGATAGAAGAAAGCGGGGTAGAGAGGGTGGGAGAGAGGATTGGAGGGAGGGTGAGAAGGAAGGGAGGGAGTGTACCGGGAGAGAGGAGTGGTAGAGGGGGAGGGGAAGTAGGGTAGAGGGGGAGGGGAAGTAGGGTAGAGGGGAATGATGGAGGGAAGATGGAAAGTTGGAGGGTGAAAGAAAGGGTGTATGAAGGGTCGAAGAGGTACATTGGGTTTCTATTTTGGGGGGTATTGTTGACAAGAGAAATGGCTGTGTTTATTGTTTAATGTTATATGGCCCCGGTTGTGCACAGTATATATGTGACTGTACGAAAATGAAAATGGAAAATAAAAACACATTTACGATTTTAAAAAAAGAAGGTCACACTTAACTTCATCCAGGAAAGTGTTTGTCAGTCTATCTTTCCAGTCCATAAAAAAGTAGACCAAAGTCCCTGCTTGGGTCAGACAGTCCCAAAGGTAGTGAAGATACAAGCTATAAAGGACTTAGTAAGTGATAATATATTGAATTAGACCAAGGCATCTTCTAATAACCAGTGCAGCTTCTGCATAGTTAGTGTTATGGTGTTCTACCTGTGCTGACTCTTAGCTTCCAAATTGCTCTATCACTCTACCACACCTTCAAATTGGATTATATTTTGAAGGCTGGTAAAGCAAAGCAAGGTCAAAGAACTACCCTCCACCCCACCCCACCCCCAAAAAACCTCAGTCACTAAATGACTGATTGCAGGTCAAGAACTACCTGTATTTAGACTCACAACTTGTTAGAATAGCTCACCAGGAACCTAATAGTTGACCAATGTTTCCCAAAGTCAGCAGGTTTAAGGCGTGTGGACTTCAACTGCAGAATTCCCCGGCCAGCAAGATGATTATTTCCTTACATTTCCTTACAGGATAAATGTAAATATAGTTAACAATACTTTCACGTTTATAGCTCAGGCTGTCCAAACGAGATATCATTTTTTAGGGCAGATGGAGGTGACCTGCAAGGGTGATGAATTGCCTTAAGCATATGCTAATCTGACAAAATAGGCATACTCAAATGTATTCTTTTTTAGTCTTTAGAGGTAACATTGTAGTTTAAGTCAGATTTGGTCTTTGGATTAATCAGTGAAAAGCTACTATTACTACTACTTCTATATTGCCAGCAGTTTATCTTAGTTTTCACCTGTCCATAAAAAAGAAAGGAAAATAAAATAAATCTCTGGGTTTATGATATAATGTTTTTTTCCAATTGCTTGGGAAGAAAAATTGCACATCCCCCCCCCCCAGTATCTCTCCAACTCCTTAGTAAGT
Source organism: Thamnophis sirtalis (assembly GCF_051295495.1). Classification (NCBI taxonomy): domain Eukaryota; kingdom Metazoa; phylum Chordata; class Lepidosauria; order Squamata; family Natricidae; genus Thamnophis; species Thamnophis sirtalis. The sequence continues at coordinate 12,780,598 of NW_028261391.1, forward strand.
AGTAAGTAGTCTTGTTCACAAGCAGCAATTTCAATAATTGATCATCTGAGTATTTTTATTCAGGTTTTATGGTTTTAAAAAAGCACCTTTTAAAACGTTCGGTACATTTGAGACTAGGTACATGCAGGCATATGTTGGTGTTTGTCAGAATATTCATGAACTGGAATAGGACATAGAAACAGGTCAGCCACTGAGGCCTGGCTGGAATAGGACATGGTAACAAGGTCAGCCAATGTATAGGCAGGGCAACTGGGTTAGCCAATGGGAATTATTTGGTGACCAAGAGCCATGCCAATCGGCTTGGAACCTGGGCATGACTTATCTATGTAGCTCTAAGTCTGTGCAAGAGAACTAATCCAGTCTGTTCTCTGAATTGAAACTGGAAACCAATCTCTCCTCTCTACCATGTTGGAAGAATCTGCTGTTGGTATTGTACATTTATTCACATGTTATTATGTGTATAAAGAAGTCAATAAATCCTGCTGAATCAGTTATCTGTGTGTGCTTTCTGGATTAGATTTTTGCAACAAACTCTGACAGTTTTCTTTTTAATCCACTTCTTTTAGACTTGTCACTTGACATAGAACACTATCTCTGGAAAGCAAATAGCCACACGGCTGCCTGAATTATTAATCTGAGACATGTTTGTGTGTATGTGCGAAAATGCCCTCCTTTATTACTCCAGACACTTTGAACATTGGGGCTTCTTTCCTTGTGACTTGCATTATTATTTTATGAATTCAGCATCTGAGACACTCTGGTTTTTCTCCCCCCAAACCTTACAAATTGACAAACTGTATTTAAAATAAAGTGGGGAGGGGGAGAGAGGAAGAGAAGAGGAGCTTATGGGAAAGAGTTGCTGCCATGTGTTCAACAGGAAACCTGGTTTGTAAGCTTCTTTGGCTGACAAAAATCAAGAAAGTATTGGATTAAAAACTGCAGAACAGTTTTGAAACGTCTTAGGAAATTAAAGTCTATAGTTAGCTCATCCCCTTATGCCCCCAATTAGTATTTTGTCGGAGTCCACACAGTGTGACTATTTTTAAGACAACCCAGGAGCAAAATACAGTAAACAGAGGTTTGTCTTTCCAACAGTGGTTTATGGAATGGAAGTGTGATCTTCCTAACATATTTGGGCATACCAGGGGTTGTGACTTTAAATAAATAAATAAATAAATAAATAAATAAATAAATAAATAAATAAATAAATAAATAAATAAATAAATAAATGTGTGTGTGTGTGTTGTGTGTATTGTGTGTATTTGTGTGTGCGTGCGCGCGCACGTACATATACCTATATATAACTTTGGGCCAGTCACTGTCTCTTTGCCCAATGGAAAACCATTCCCCCCAAAATATTACTGGGTAAATTGTATGGACTGCCAGGAATTGAGCCTCACTCAAGCACATTTTTAGAAATTATTATTGATATTTGTTGGTTGTCTGATGTCTGATATATGGAAATAGATAGATAGATAGATAGATAGATAGATAGATAGATAGGTAGGTAGGTAGGTAGGTAGGTAGGTAGGTAGGTAGGTAGGTAGGTAGGTAGAGATCTATCTATCTATTGTCTATCTATCTATCTATCTATCTATCTATCTATCATCTATCATCTATCATCTATCATCTATCATCTATCATCTATCTATCTATCTATCTATCTATCATCTATCTATCTATCTATCTATCTATTCGGGTTCATGTCTGAATCTCCAAAATTCAATGCGCGTGCAACCCCCGTCATGCACCTCCTGCATGCACGGGCACCTCTTCATGCTGCGCCCCCATGCATGCACATGTTTCCCTTGTATAAGGCATGTGTCCCTCCCCCCACATGTGCACCAGAGACCCAACAACAAGCTGGCCGGTGGGAGGCGCACGTACATGAGTGATGTAGCTGAACCAGGGTCACAGCTTGCATGGCCATAGAGAGGAAGCTGTGGCACATGTCATCACAGGTTTGTCATCACATTTCTACCCTGATGGCTTAACCACTACATCGAACTGGCTCTCTAAGATTGCTTCCATCTACGTATGTACATACATATGGAAGCAATCTCTGAGAGCCGGTTACTAGGAAAAGACACAAAATCAACAGACTCAAAGAAAGAAAAAATGGCTGCCCAGTGGACCTTTGCATCCTATCTAAGCCAATATTTGCCCCTTCTCTTTCGTCTTTCTTGCCCAAGCTCTGTGATAAAAAAAAATACTGAGAGATTGCTCTCAATAAATGTTCCATGGAATGTACTAGAATGTTCCATGGGGAAAAAACATGTTTAATGCTGGTTGAGGAAAAAATAGGGACTCAAACTTTTTAATTTAGCAAATTTTGAAAGTGCAAACACTCCATAGTCTAGCACTGCTGTGACCTCACCCCGCTTCCCACCCACCCCAAAAATTTGTGCGAAACCATTAGGGAACCGTTTCAATTCCCAAATTAGCAGAGAGAGTTTTGGAGCTAGTAAAAAACAAAAGGTAATTTTGGCTTCCCTGTTAAAGACGGAGTGATACATTTTCCTTCCTTTTGAAGCCGTTGATAATTCTCCCTAGATAATGATTGCTTTGGAACAATTGCATTTGGAAATAGTGCAGAGACTCCATTTAATTCAATTAATTCAAAACAGGGTAGCTAGACTACTAACTGGGATAGGCTGATATGGTCACCTAATGCCAGAACTTCGCTATCTGCATTGGTTTCCAATCCATTTCTGAGCCAAATGGAAAGAGGGGTTGATGAGCCATGGAGATTTAGCAAGGTAAGGGTTCACAGGAGAACCCCTTCAGTGCTGGTGTCTTATGTATGAAAAGATGTATGCATGCAGAGAATATATACATCTAAATACATTATGTATGCAGAGAATAGTGACCAGGGCCAGATTTTCCTATAGGCTAACTAGGCTTCAGCCTAGGGCCTCAAGATCAAGAGGGGTCTACATTCAAATTGTTAGCAAAATTAAAATTACACTATTCTAAAAACAGTGAACACTAAAACACTGAACCGAAAATAAGGAGAAATTCTATGCATATGACTAATAAACAAACATAAAAATGTATTGGTTAAGATCATTTCAGCGCCGTGGCAGTTGGGAAGCTCGCCCATGTTCCCAGCACCGGCTGTCGGGCGAGAGGCACGGCCGCTCCCAGTAGCCGCCCCATCGATGCGGAACCCACCAACGGCCAGGCAGGTGAGGGCAAGAGGGCCGAGCTGGGCAGCTGAGTGCAGCATGGGAAGCGGCTGGCCTCGCTGCCTTTGCCACAGAACAGAGCCGCCCTCCGTCGGGAGGCCAGCTATATATATTGATATATTGATATATATCACAGTAATGATGTATTTTATTGTCTCTCATGTAATTTACAAACTTTAAAATGGGAGGTGAAAGGGCCTCATAAGTGGAATAGCCTAGGGCCTCTTTTCATCTAAATCCGGCCCTGATAGTGACTAAGACGATTAAGGGCCTGGAGGCTAAAACATATGAACAGCTGCAGGAGTTGGGTCTGCGGAGTTCACAGCAAAATCAGACAGTGAGGAGGTTGGGAAGGAACATGGGCCAGTCCTGGAGTCTGGGGAAGGCTCTGACGAGTGCTCTGCGTTGGAGGCAGAGAGGGGGCCAAGGCTGTCTGATAGTTATCAGCTGCCTTTGGAGTCGGAGATCAGTGAGGCAGATTAACAGCTGGAGTCTGTTCCCAGTGTGCACATGTGCAGAATTGCCAAGTGAAGGGAACAACTAAAAAACAAGGATCGACTTGGGATTAAGGCCAAAGGTAGATGGTGAATGGCCCCTCCCATATGGAATAAAAGAGGAGTGAAAGGGGAGGGGTTTTTGCAGGAGACAATTAGTTCCTTCCTGCATTCTTGCCAAGTATTGCAAAGTCTAAGAGATATACTCCAAGCCTGATAAAGGCTGGTAATTGTGAACTATCTTAAAAGACAGTGGGGTGGAACTTTGCTGGAGAGAAATTCACTGTAAATTAAATAAAAGGGGTTTATCGTGACAATGACTAGGCTTCGTGCTGCTCGGGAAGCCTAAGTCGGAACAGCACAATAGCAGTACTCCAGTGTTTGAGGGGCAGCCACAAAGATGAGTGGGGTCAACTTATTTTCCAAAGCACGAGAATGCAAGACAAAAAACAATAGATGGAAATAAGGATAGAAGCTGCCTAAAACTAAGAAGAAATTTTCTAACAGTGAGAACAATTAACCAGTGGAACAGCTTACCTTCAGAAAATGTGGGTGCTTCATCACTGGAGGTCTTTAAGAAGAGAATGGACAGCTGCTTGTCTGAAATTGTATACGGTCTCCTGCTTGATCAGGACATTGGTCTAGAAGATTTCTAAGATCCCTTCCAGCTCTATTCTGATTGATTAAAATTCTATCCCATCAGAGGCTTATTTAAAATGTATCTTATCAACTTATTGTTTAGTATTTTCTGTCCACATCTTACTTATGTCAGAAGATCAGAGGGACAATCAATTGCTTTTCCAGGCTTTTTAAGCCTTTTTTTAAAAAAGTTTTTAGATCTGTTTTATTGCTACTTTTATACAGTGCATTGCTAAATGATTGCTCCAGATTGAATATATTCCTATTCGTGATAAAAATAGGATAACTTCCAACAGAGTGAACAGAAATGTGGCTGAACTTGATCTGGAATTCAGCAGGAAAGGAACCATCATTATTTATTTATGATTAGTAGTTCTTTATCTAATCCTCTAGGTATACTTATATTAGTGCAAGGTTCACTACTTCTATACACTTCCCTTTTACTATGATCAGCATATGCACAATATTGTATTTTCTAAGAAGAAGATAATGGAGGGGTTGAGCTCATGTGCTATAAAGGAATACAGAGCTGACCATGGAGAAAATATGCAGAGAGAAGTAAAACTGTAGCTTAGTTTGGGAAAACAGGAAAGCACCCCTGCAGAGTACTATGAAGCCATTACCATGGCAACTCCACTGTGCTGTACAGTAGAAGCCATTTTTAACAGGCTGCATCTTGACAGAACACATATCCCGAGGGGTATTAGGGGTATCTTACCCACACATATTTTTTTTGCAATGAATAAGTCATGTGTACCAAGTTTATTTGAAATTGCTGGAGGCATTCCAGACTTATGTTGGAAAACACACATACACACACACACACACACACACACAAACACACACACAAACACAGTCAGATAGATAGATAGATAGATAGATAGATAGATAGATAGATAGATAGATAGATAGATAGATAGATAGATAGATAATGGACGGATGACAGAGGCAGTTAGGCATAGTGGTTTAAGATACCAGGCTAGAAAGTGAAACTATGAGTTCTAGTTCTTCCATAAGCTGCTGAGTGATTGTGGGTCAGGCACTTTTAGTCCTAGGAAAAAGGAAATGACAAACCATCTCCGACAATCTTACCAAGAAAACAACAGGAACCTCTCCAGGAAGTTGCAAGAAGTCACAGCTGACTTGAAAGCATCACAAACATACTTGAAAGCATGTTAGTGTTTCCAGCTTTCCTTCCTCTTCTACCCACATAAGTCAAGGAGGGGCAATGTTTAGTTTGTTTTTCCACACTTTCTTGTGTCCGCAGGCTACATTCATATTTTATTAATGGTCACTGCATATTTTATTTAAGGTCATCTCTGTCTTTCTCTATGCATGTGGATGTGATTCTTCTTCTCTGCCTAACACTAGAGCAGTGTTCACAAAACTTTTCAGCTTATCGACCCCTTCATGAAGTTTCAAATTGCTTATCAACAGTCCCCTCCCTATTTATTTACATGGAAATAATTTAATAAATACTATTCTAGCTAATAGTACTATAAATAACAAGAGCAATGGGTAGTCCCTCAGGAGTTGATATTGTCCACTTTAAGGAACCTGGCATTAGAGTGAGTGAGTGAGTGAGTGAGTGAGTTAGTTAGTTAGTTAGTTAGTTAGTCAAGTTAGTTAGTTTGTTTATTAAACTTGTATGCCGCCCTATTCCCAGGGGGACTCAGGGGGCTAACAAACTAAAAGGGAATAGGGGTAATGCAAAGAAGACAAACAGGCCAAAAAGCAAAAGACAAAAACAAATTAAAAAAACACCACAACAGCCACAACAATTCAAGTGAGGTTGGGAACTCATCAGCCCCAGGCCTGCCGGAACAGCCAGGTCTTGACAGCTTTGCGGAAAGCCTGAAGGGTGGTAAGGGTCCGAATCTCCACGGGGAAATCATTCCAGAGGGCCGGAGCAGCCACAGAGAAGGCCCTCCCCCGGGTGGTCAACAGTCAACATTGGCTAGCTGATGGAACCCGGAGGAGGCCTAATCTGTGGGATCTAATTGGTTGCAGGGAGGTAATTGGCAGGAGGCGGTCTCTCAAGTACACAGGTCCGATAATACTTGATAGTATTGACTCTCAAGAGCCAGTTTGGTTTAAGTGATTAAGGCACCAGGTTAGAAAGCTTGAGATGATGGTGAGTTCTAGACTAGTCTAGTTCAGTGAGATACCAATACCACTCAAACCCCCATAACTTTAACCTTAAACTGTCCACCATGGACCTCACCCCATTCCTAAGAGGTCTGTAAGGGGGTGTGCATAAGCACACCAGTGTCCTACTGTCCCTGTCCTACTGTCCCCATTTATTCTTACCCATTTCCTGTGTTCATGTCCATTTTTATACCTGTTATCTCGTACATGTTGGACAAACTAAATAAAAAATATATATAAAGCTTTAGTAAGACCACACTTAGAATACTGCATCCAGTTTTGGTCACCGTACTATAAAAAAGATGTTGAGACTCTAGAAAGAGTGCAGAGAAGAGCAACCAGGATGATTAGGGAACTGAATACTAAAACATATGAAGAACAGTTACAGGAACTGGGCATGGCTAGTCTAGTGAAGAGAAGGACCAGGGGAGACATGATATCAGTCTTCCAATATTTATGGGGCTGCCACAGAGAGGAGGATCAAACTATTTTCCAAAGCACCTGGAGGCCAGACAAAGAATAATGGATGGTAACTAATAAGGAGAGATTCCACCTAGAAATAAGGAGAAATTTTCTGAAAGTGAGAACAATCAACCAGTGGAACTGAAGTTGCTTTCAGAAGTTGTGGGAGTTTCATCACTGGAGGCTTTCAAGAAGAGATTGGACTGCCATCTGTCAGAAATGGTGAAGGGTTTCCTGCTTAGACAGGACATTGGACTAGATGACCTACAAGGCCCCTTCTAACTCTGTTAATCTGTTAAATCTGTTAAATTAGTCCTGGGTTAGCCATGAAAAACTGGGCAACGTTGGGCCAGTCACTCTCTTTCAGACCAGCTCACTTCATGGGGTTGTTGTTGCGGGGAAAATAGGAGAAGAAAGAGTGTGTTGTATATATTTGGCTATTATTTCTAAAAATAACAACGGCAGGACATATAAACCAACAAATAAGTAAATACAATGGTTTCAATTTGACCCAATCTTGCATGGATTGTTGCCATTTTTCTGTTGCACTTGTTGTTGCTATGGCAGCCTATAGTTTTTTTTTATCAAACTCATTACACTGTTTATAAATAACTTTTTTCGGCTGATCTGTGCAAGGGGGCAAAGGTCACTGGTGTTTATGGAGCCTGAAAGTAGAATCAATAAGTCAATACTGAGCGGATGTTTTGAAAGCAGATCATCTGATGGCTCCATTGGGGACAGCCTAAATAGGCGCTCTTGTTGATTTGTTTTCCTTTGATGTTTATGAGCACGTGGGGGAATTTTGAATCGGCTCCATTTGCCCTTTCCAACATTATCTGAAGTCTGCTGGGATTATTTAAGCAAAAAGGACCAGTAAAAATTTTCTGAATAAGGAAGGGAAAACGAGATTGCATAAGAATTTCACGGGGGAAATATTTTTGGCTCTTTCACCCAGTAAATATTTACCTGCTCCTTTTCACAGTGAGGCAAAACTCTTCCTATATTTATACTTTATACAGATATGTGTGTAATCTGGAGGTTCTCCTCGATTCACAGCTCCTGCTCAAAAAGCAGGTGATGGTTATGGCCTTTGCACAACTACGGGTTGTGCACAGTTTTGCCCTTTCCTGGACCAGCAATCCCTACTCACAGTCACTCATGCCCTAGTCACTTCCCGTCTTGACTACTGCAACACGCTCTACATGGGGCTGCCCTTGAAGAGCACCTGGAAGCGCCAGTTGGTACAAAATGTAGCCGCCCGCATGGTTTTGTACAGTCCCCAATGTGTACTTGTATCACCTCTCCCCTGGGAGCTACACTGGCTACTGATTTGCTTCCAGGTGCAATTCAAGGTGCTGGTTGTCAGCTTTAAAGCCCTTCATGGCTTGGGACCAGGTGATCTGAGGGACTGTCTCTTTCTGATCACATCTACCTGACCCATCAGAGTGAGGAGGCAGGAATGCTGCGGGTCCCATCCCAGAAGGAGATACAGTTGGTGGGACTCAGAATAGAGGCCTTCTCCATAGTGGCTCCCTCTCTCTGGAATATCATCCCCTCAGAGATTAGAACAGCCCCCACTCTAATATTCTTCCGGAAGGTGCTAAAGATTACGGTTCTGCTGGCAGGCCTGGGGAACCCAGAGTGGGATGGAGCCCATTAAATGGCTCGTATTATCAACTGTCGTCAGGGTGGGGGGTTGGAGGTGGGGGTTGATTTTGTTATATTGTACTATATCAATTTATTTGATTCTTTTTGTTAGTTTTTCTTGTTTTAAATGTGGTTTTATGTTCTGTAAGCCGCCTTGAGTCGCCATGGGCGAATAGGTGGCAATATAAATTAATTAAATAAATAAGTAAGTAATTAAGTAAGTAAATAAATATATACCGTATTTTTGGAGTATAAGATGCACCTTTTTCCCCTCAAAAAAGAAGCTGAAAATCTGGGTGCGTCTTATACAATGAATACAGCATTTTTTGCCTCCTGAAACTCAGCCCCATTCACCAAAATGGCCGTGCATAACCTCTAGAAAGCTTTTAGAGAGCTCATGGGGCTGGGGAAGGCAGAAATGAGCAAAAACAGCCTGTATTTTTGCTCAATTTACCCCCTTCAGCCCCTAGGAGCATTCTATAAGCTTCCTAAAGGCTATCCATGCCCCTTTTTGGGTGAAAAATGGGCCCATTTTCATGAAAAATTGGTCTTTTTTGCTCAATTTTGGGGCCCCACCCCCCAAGAACACTTTATGTGCCCCCTAAGGGCTATTCATGCTTTTTTTGGGGGGGGAATGGGCCTGTTTTCATGAAAAACAGGCCATTTTGGGGAGGTTTGCAGAGTGCAAAAACTTTTTTTTATTTGCCTCTTCAAAACCTTGGTGTGTCTTATACTCTGGTGCGTCTTATACTCCAAAAACGATGATAGATAGATAAATAAATAAATAAATAAATAAATAAATAAATAAATAAATAAATAAATAAATAAATAAATAAATAAATAAATAAATAAATAAATAAATACTTCCCTGATCAGCCATGCTGATTTCTAAAAGTGTTGGGGAACCCACCCTCCCATGTGTACAAAATCTTGATGGGAATCTGAATTTGCACTGATCACTAAAAAGGTAAAGGTCCCCGTTACACATATGTGCTAGTTGTTCCTGACTCTAGGGGGCTTTGCTCATATCTGTTTCAAAGCCGAAGAGCCAGCACTGTCTGAAGATGTCTCCATGGTCATGTGGCCGGCATAACAAAACACCGAAAGCAGACGGAGTGCTCCTACCTTCCCACCAAAGGCGGTCCCTATTTTTCAACTTGCATTTTTTACATGCTTTCAAACTGCTAGGTTGGCAGAATCTGGGACAAGTAACACGAGCTCACTCTATTATACGGCACTAGGGATTCGAACTGCCGAACTGCTGACTTTTCTGATTGACAAGCTCAGTGTCATTACCATTGAGCCACCATGTCCCTACGGATCTCTGTAGTGTACTATTTTGTCCTTGTTCTTTTTCAAGTGCTTTTGCAAATGATTTCAAGATCACAGCTGGCCATGCCTTTCCTTCCATTTCAAGAATGCCATCAGTAAAAACAAACAGGAATAAATATTGCTATATATAGATAGATCATTACTTTAATAAGGCTGGGCCATAGGGACTTGACACTACCAAGGTCAGTATTGTAATTGCAAAGTCCAATGAATCGTGGTCTTAAATTACAGGAAAGCAAGCTCTTGTTGAAAATTGGAAAAAAACACTTCTTATGCTAAGCAAAGCTTAACAAGCTGTGGGACCCCTCATCAGGTGTGTTAGAGCAGAAATTAGACAGCAGCCATCTATCAAGAATGTTGTAATTTGAACCGTTAGATCAAGCAGTCTCCTTAATGTCCTTTCCAACAATTATTCTATAATCTATTTAAATTAAACCTCTTTAAATCTCATGATTCCATGTCTCTATTCTGGATTTCAATGCCATACTACTAAACTGGAAAGGAAATGTACCCAATGTGTTGCAAAAATATAGTCAGTATAAAGTATTTATAAACTATTCACTAAGGCTGCATTACTATTACTAATAGTCTTCTCATCATTCCTCTTACCCATCTCCTCTCACTTATGACTGCAACTTTGTTGCTTGTATCTTACGATTTATATTGATATTGATTGTTTCCTGATTGCTTATTTCTACCCTATGACTATCATGAAGTGTTGTACCTTATGATTCTTGATGAATGTATCTTGTCTTTTTATGTACACTGAGAAAATCTGCAACAAAGACAAATTCCTTGTGTGTCCAATCACACTTGGCCACTAAAGAATTCTATTCTGATCTGTTCCATTCCGTTCTGTTCTGTTCCCTTCCCTTCCGTTCTGTTTTATTCTATTCTAAAGCAATGGCAATTCTGTTTAGTTGTAAATAATGGCTTAATTATATGACAAGATGTCATGTACTATATACTTTTATCAAGTTACATGATTTTGAGTCAAATGAATATTCCTTAAATTTTGAAGTAACAAATGTCTGAAATGATATAGGATCTCCTGCTCAAGTAGGGGGTTGGACTAGAAGACCTCAAAAGTCCCTCCCAACTCTATTATTTTATGTTCTATGAATACACTTTGTTCCTATGATGCAAACCTTATCCTGCAATTCAAACAATGCTGTTTGTGATGCCGATGTTAAGTTCATTCATCTGGATTATTAGACTTCCTATTTCAATTGCAATTTGTACCAGTGCTGTACCAGTGGTGGGGTTCAACATTTTTTAACACCGGTTCTGTGGGTGTGGCTTGGTGGGCATGGTATGATTTGGTGGGTGTGGCTTGGTGGGTGTGGCAGGGGAAGGATACTGTAAAATCTCCATTTCCATCCCACTCCAGGGAAAGGATACTGCAAAATTCCCATTCCCTTCCAATCAGCTGGGAATCAGGAAGCAGAGAATAGATGGGAGCAGGGCCAGTCAGGGTGGTATTTACCGATTCTCCGAACTATTTAAAATTTTCGCTACTGTTCAGCAGGTTCTGAACTGTTCAGAACCTGCTGAATACCACCTCTAGTCTGTACAATCACAATGGCTTTGTTTGAGTTGAAGTTTGAGGCAAACTGTATGAGTTTGCAAAGAGGTATTATGATCTGGTTGCAAAAGACTGTTTCTAGTGGAAGGTGGTATGGAAGGGAGAGATAAACTTTAGGAAAGAGCAAACCAAGTATAAGGAAAAAAAGGAGAGGATCTGTGGCTGAAGATTAAGAAAAATTAAACTAGAAGGGAATTAGAATTGAGGACTTTGGGATAGAGAGGCAGGAATAAAACTCATAGTAATTAAGAAAGGTACAAAAGATGCAGAGCTAGGCACAAGAGAGGAGTGCAAGGGGGAGTGGGATTTAAATTGGTGTCAAGGCTAAAACAATGAAAAAAGAGAAAAGGCTAGCCTAGAAAAAAAACAGCTTAAGGAGATATTGGGAGTAAAAGATAGCTTAAAATGAAAAAGATTATTCAAGAGAAAGCAGGAGATGAAAGTGAACAGCAGGAAGTCCTTTTCCCTATGAGAGGGAAGTGGGGTGGCCTGGATGGTACAAAGGAATAAGGACACTCAGTTGGCAATGCAGAGCTAATGGATGAGGATGCTGGTAGGTTTCTACCAGTGAGGCAATTATCCAGGGATTCATTGGGCAGAAGGAGAAGGAGAGGAGGAGGAGGAGGAGGAGGAAGAGGAAGAGGAGGAGGAGGAGGAGGAGGAGGAGGAGGAGGAGGAGGAGGAGGAGCAGGAGGAGGAGGAGGAGGAGGAGGAGGAGGAGGAGGAGGAGAAGGAGCAGGAGGAGGAGAAGGAGCAGGAGGACAAGAAGAAGAAAAAGAGGAGGAGGAGGAGCAGGAGCAGGACAAGAAGAAGAAGAAGAAGAAGAAGAAGAAGAAGAAGAAGAAGAAGAAGAAGAAGAAGAAGAAGAAGAAGAAGAAGAAGAAAAAACACAGATTGTTGTTTTTATGTGAGCATCTATGAAATAAGAAGGAATGCTAGTTTCTCAGGAGGCCTTCCCTGCAGGATATAAGATGATTCATGCCAATCAATTAATTAGCTTAGTGTTTTACTACATTTGTGATGCTGTTGTAATTATGAACATTGTTTCACAATAATAGCAGTAATGATGTAAACAAACTAGACATTTGTTTATTGAATCTGTGATGGAAGGAAAGGAAATCATCCCTTTGAGCACCCTTTGGTTAAAGTCTTGGCAATACACAAATAATACTAATTGCAAAAGGATCTGGAGAGAGCCTACTTAAGATACCTCAAGGGAATTAGCTCCTCAAACTTAGAGCAGTTTTAGTATTAAAGCAACAGCTAAATTCATGAATTAATTGTTTGCTTGCTTTTGAATCTTACCCAGCAAGGCTCTAGCAGATCTACAGAATATAAAGCTTCTTGATGTAAGAAAGATCATTGGGAAGGCAGAATTCAGCAGTTCCTATACTATAGAGAACTATTATGTCAATGTTGAGTTGATGCTTCTCAAGCCCGGTGAGAGAAATATCCATTGATTCAGAAAAGTAAGAGGAAAAGACTTGTAATATAAACAGTGGAGAACAGATGCGTACTTAATCCTTCACTCTTTGTACTGTAGGAAGCAGATCCTCTGTGTGGTATATGGCTTTATTATTATTTACTGTAGATGACAACAATCTACCTGAGACACATTTTTGAACCTTCAGCAAGTCAATCGGTTTCTGCATAAGGAACTACTGCTTAGAGAGCCAAGATGTTCAGCCAATCCTTTGTGAAGCTAAAACATATGAAGCTAAAATATATGAAGAATGGTTGCAGGGACTGTGTTTATCTAATCTAAGTAAAAAGAAGAACTGGGATGACATGACAGCAGTGTTCCAGTATTTGAGGGGCTACCAAAAAGAAGGGGGTGGGCAGGTTAACCTTTTTTTCCAAAGCACCAGAAGGCAAGAAAAGAAACAATGGTTGGAAACTAATGAAAGAGAGAAGCAACCTATAACTAAGAAGAAATTTCCTAACAACAAGAACTATTAACCAGTGAAATGGCTTGTCTGCAGAAGTTGTGGGTGCTCCATCCCAAGAGGCTTTTAAGGAGTCACTTGTTTGGAATTGTATAGGATGTCCTGCTTGAGCAGAAGGTTGGACCAGGTGACCTCTAAGATCACCTAAGGTCCCTTCCAACTCTTTTATCCTGAACCTGATTCTCTCTATTACCGATTTTTTTTCTTTCTTTTTTCTTTCTTCTTCTAGAGCAAAAATTAAAAAGGGAGAAGTCAGTCTGGATGGGTGGTTTTGCACTCTTAATTTAAGTTAATAAGACCTGTGGTGATGCACTGTTAGACTGCAATATTGCAGGTTAACTCTGCCCAGAGCCTGGAGTTTTCTCCTGGCTGGCTCAAGATTAACTCAGCCTTCCATCTTTCAGAGATCGGTAAAATGAGGAGCCAGATTGTTGGGGGGAAATATGCTGACTTTGTAAACCGCTTAGAGAGCATTGTACAGCACGGTGAAGCGGTATATAAGTCTAAGTGCTATTGCTCTTAATTTGTTGTATCTGAATATATTGTGCCAATTTTACTTTTAAGGTAAAATAGCTTTCTACTGAAAGATAGCTATTTGCACATAATATCAAATTGTATTTTAAGTTGGATTGAGAATCAATGTACATTTATTTTATTTTATAATTAGCTGATAACCCGGCATTGCCGGGGTATTTTTTTTTTTATAGGGGTAAAATATATGGAGCAAACATGAGTTCTAATGTTCGATTTCCCCCTTACCAGAGGGAGCCTCCTATTGGAGTACTGTGAAGCCATTACCATGGCAACTCCACTGAGCTGCACAGTAGAAGCCATTTTACAGCAGTACAGTAGAAGCCATTTAAAGGCACAATAGGCTGCATCTTAACAGAACATCCCCCCCCAGAGGGGTGTTAGGGATGTCTTACCCCCACAGTATTTGTTTCCAGAGAGTAAGTCATCTGTGTACCAAGTTGGCTGAAGTTGCTCGAGGCATTCCGGAGTTATATTGGAACATACAAGCACACACAACCATGTTTATATATGATAAAAAAATGTTGAATCAATAAAGTCTAGACCCTTAAGGTCTCTGCTCTATGGAACGTCAAGAATTAAATGGACCCAATCTGCAGGATTTTACAAAGGCTGATACATGGGTCTTTTTTCAACCACTGGGTTAGGTTGCTATGTTAACCATGATTTATTGATTCCAGCGTTTTGTGTGTTTATAGTTGACACTTTATGGTCAATGCATTCTTTAAAATGTTTTTAATTTGTCAGCTGTTCAGAATCACTTGGCAAGTGGGAGATTAAAGAAATCAAATACCGTATATACTCGAGTATAGGCCGACCCGAATATAAGCCGAGGCACCTAATTTTACCACAAAAAACTGGAAAAGTTATTGACTCGAGTATAAGCCTAGGGTGGGAAATGCAGCAGCTACCGGTAAATTTCAAAAATAAAAATAGATACCAATAATGTTTTTGAATATTTATTTCAAAGAAAAACAGTAAACTAGCGGTGTATTCAATGAAATACTTCACTCACCTCATGATGCTGATGTCCCGCTGTGATGATGATGTCCCGTGCAGCCGCGGGAGCGATGTCCCGCCTCCTATGACACACGGCACAGTGATTCCTATCATTGGATCACTGTACCAGAGGAGGTGGGACATCGCTATGTGGCTGCTTGCCATAACAAGGAGGAGGTGGGACATCGTTGCAGAGCGGCAGGAGGGGGAGGAAGGGGAATCGTAAGACAGCCCTGCATTACATTAGAACGTGAGGAGGGGGGATGGTGCGGTGCGCGCTGCGCGGCAAACTGACACAGAGGGAGGGGAAACTCACAGGGGCACTGGGCCATTCACGAGTGTCACCCAGCGGCATGGCCCCGCCCCTTTTTCTCCTCCATTTCGGGCAAATTTTTCACTGACTCGAGTATAAGCCGAGGTGGCTTTTTTCAGCCCAAAAAGTGGGCTGAAAAACTAGGCTTATACTCGAGTATATACAGTAAACTAATAAAGTTCATAGATGGGATTTTGCAGCTTTATTTGGTTAGTCTCATCACAACCACTCTATTTCTCTGCAATAGCAACATCTAATACTAGATATAACAAAATACTAGTAGAATAACTCTTTCAAAATGTTTCATTCCTCCAAAGTATGTTTCTTTTATTATTTCACAAAATGAGGAACAAATGTGTCCTTAAGTGGATTTTGCTTGATTAAAAACAAAAGCTCCCATCGATCCATCACTCATTAGAGTCAAATCAAGTTTTTATTCTTTTTCTGGAAAACCTGGACCTGATTCTTCAAACTTATTAGGGCAATAAATGTTTCTAATATATGGCATTGATTTGCTGTTTTGACAAGATATCTCATTTTATAAATTTCGGCTTCAATATGTAGCTGAAATTCATTCCTTCAAAGTCTTTAGAAAAGAAAACTAGGGATTGAGAACCCTACGTTTCTCATCCCATTTCTCCTGCTACCAAAATGACATTAATTGGTACATTAGTAAATTTTACTACCAATTATGCCATT
This sequence comes from Thamnophis sirtalis, assembly GCF_051295495.1. Classification (NCBI taxonomy): domain Eukaryota; kingdom Metazoa; phylum Chordata; class Lepidosauria; order Squamata; family Natricidae; genus Thamnophis; species Thamnophis sirtalis. The sequence continues at coordinate 12,796,581 of NW_028261391.1, forward strand.
TCATTGCCACACAATTCTCTTACGGACAGATAGAATTAACAAAGCCTTAACCCCGCTCTATGGCTACAGTGAATGATAGCTACTCTAGATTAGGATAATGCTGAAGGTCTGCTTTCAGATTTGCTAGGGAGCATCTATAGCCTCGCTATTTCCATTTCAGTGTTGAAGGCAGGATGATGAAGGTTCGCAGTGTAAAGATAGCATCTTGACTAGAGATGCTCCCAGTTCGGCCTGGATTGGACAAACCAGTAATAACGGCGGCGGGAGACTCTGCCCACCTGCCCGGATGCTTCTGCACATGTGCAGAAGCATCACATGCCTGCGCCCGAACCAGTAGTAAAAAATTGGCAACCCACCACTGATCTTGATCAATGACGCAAACATGAAATTGGACAGGTTTGTAAACCCATATGTTTTTAACTTAGAATAACTTTGAATGTACACTAATCGGCATACATTAAATTGAAATTTTGTTGTTTAAAGCCAGGGGTGGGATTCTACCAGTTCGGTCCGGTTTTGGCATACTGGTAGCTGTGAAGATCAGCTGAGAGCAAACTGGTTCATTCCAACCTTCAGGTGGGCCCGCCTGCCTGCCCCTGGGCTATACTTATCTATATTTCCTTGTTTTTTAGCCCAGCTGATAAGCATGGCAGAGACAATTGCTGCGCCTCAGCTCTTTTAGCGTACCTGAGCTGCAGTAGAAGGCAAGTGTTTTAGCTTTGTTTTAACCCACTGCGTGCACACGAAGCAACCTCTCAATATGCAGTGCATAAACATGACAAAATAGATAAATAAATAAATACAAAATTATGCATATACCCACATCAGTGGTGGGTCCCGGATCCCATTGCAACTGATATGCTGCGCACGGGGCCAGGTGCCCTAGTCGGGCACATGCACTGTGCATTCATGCTCATGCCATTGCCCTGCGACACCCAGCTGCTCGGCGGAGGTCATGCAGGCACCGCATGCTGTGCACGCATGCTGTGCATGCGTGCGCAATTGGCCAGATGCTCTAGAAACAGGTATGGAATGCGGGCGGGCAGGTGGACCAAACGAGTCACCATACCGGTATAGTGGCCGCTGCTCCTGGCTACTACTGGTATGGCCATAACTGGCCGTACCACCCGGAACCCACCACTGATCCACATATATTATGCGACAGAGAGAAATGTGAGGGGAGAAAAATATCCATTGGAAAGTTGCAGGTAATAGGCCTAGGAGTGAGCTTGCAGGTCCCACTGAACCAAAGTTTTAAACTAACATAATTGTAAAATAGACCAGACATACTTCTAATGTGCTGACTTGTGTCTGACTTTTGTGCTGCTTTTTCTGTAATTTTGTACTTTTGTATATGGATATATTTAGAGCAGGAAGAATGAGAATGGTGGGAAATGAGGAACTAAAAGTAACAAAGGTCCGAGAGCTTCAAATGTACACGGGTGTATGTGGAGTCTATCTGTCAGTAAGACAGAACAAGGAAGTAAGTTGTGAAATGCGTGCAGGAAAGTATAAAAAGAATGTCTTGGGCAGAGTTCAGGGCCACTGGCCGTAGCTAATCCTTGCTGGATTCAGCTATGTCAGAGGACCTCATTGCAATCAGTTGTTAATTTAGGCAATGCTACGTTGGCTATTCGTGTTCCAAATTGCTCATGAAACAATAAACCTCTGAATCTTAAAGTAAGATTTGTTGCTTGTGGTTGCTTGTGGTTTCCCTTTGTTTTTTGTTTTTTTTAAATTGGGATATTTTTACAACAGAAACAACATAGTCTTGTTTGGATGTATAGATGTACATGGTGAGAAAAGCGGATTTTGTAAGTCTAGCAGACAGATGGCATATGGAACAAAAGCTGTTACAAAATCTGGTAGTCCGGCTAGAAATACTTTGAAACCTGATCCCAGAGGGGAGAAACAGATACAGGCCATAAAGGTGGTGTGTGGGGTCTCTGGTGGTACCTCCAACACATATTCAGAACTCTAAACGGAAATCGAGGTAGGTACTGGAAGGGTAAAAATTAGAGAAATGTTCTTGTTTTCATACTTATTCCAGTAACAGAACTGAACTCCCATAGCCAGTAGTAAGCTAAGCAAATGATCTCGGCAGACATTCTCAGACCAAAATCTGCCATATCTACAACCTAGCTTTATTATTCTGATGTATGGCACTTTGCTAAATAGATACCATAGAAATAACCTGGAAACACTGGTTGAAATGATCTAAGAAATTTATTGGTGTAATAGTATGTGGGAATGACCTTGGGAGACAGGATGAAGATACATAGCCTATGAATGAAGACAAATGTATGTGTCCCAGGATAATGTTGCAGCATAAAATATATCAATCTAAGGCCATCCTCAGGGAACTGCTTTCTCACCAGAACTTCTAGTTCCAGAACAAGTCTGAAAGCTTGGAAGACTAAACCTCTGGTCCCGGTGACTAACCCAGATTGGATCCCACTTACAGCCTAGACCAGGGGTTGACAACTTTAAACACTCAAATAGTCATTTGGACCCATTTCCCACAGAAAAGAGAACATCAGGAGCCACAAAACCCTTTACATGCCTGACTATTTCCTGAGTGGCCACAGAACTCGCATATGTAATTGAATTAAACACTCTCTTTTCTTCTGAAACTTTTCTTTTCTTTACCGGGGGTCGAAAAGCTCAATAAATCGCGTCCCAGCAGATATCACACTTTGGTGGTTGTGACACATATTTTGAACAAAAGGGAGCCGCAGCAGAGGAATGAAAGAACCACATGCGGCTCCAGAGCTGCTGGCCCCTGGTCTAGGCAATGTTCTGATAAGAGACCCTCTCAGTCCACAGGTGGGAGGAAAGCAAGCAAAGCATTTCAGATGATTGGGTGCAGATAATCTCCTTTCAGGTTGTCAGTACTTTAGAATAGTTGGAAGCCTCATTCCAATTATGGTTAGAAACAAGATGCTATAGGGCACTGAGATTTTTGTTATAGTCTGCAAACATGACCCTTCATTGCTCAGGTTCATGTGAATCAAAGCTTAATTTGATCATTATTAAAATCCAGAAAGCTTTTTAATGTAGCACTCATGAAATGCTGGGATCTTAGAACTGGAAGTTATCTGGTCCAATTCACCACCCACTAGAAAATTGCTGAGTGACTTGTTTTGAAAACTATTCAAGGAGAACTCTCCATATCAGATGGTGGTCTATTTCATTAGTGAAAGCTCACCCACTCAATAGATTCCTTCTGATGCCTAGCCAGAATTTCCTTTCTTTTTTATTTAGTTCTAGTCCTATTTCCCTTTTTCTGTGTGACTGCCCTTCAGATAATTGAAGGTGGCTATCATATTGTGGCTTAGTGATCTATTCTCTAGATTAAATGTATCCAGATCCAGGAATCAATCTGCATTGGGGTTGGTTTACAGACTCTATAGACTTACAAAGATGTTTTGGGATCAAGTAGAACATAGCTTGGGAAGACTTTTTAGTAAAAGAGTTTAGTGATATCCTTTTGAGATGTTGACAGAGATGTTGACAGAGATCTATTTTGCCTTTCCTCTGAAAACCTTCTATTTGTGTATCTTACCAAACAAAACAAAGACCTTCCAAAAAAAACCCCAAATGAATATGTCTCTTGCTTTCCTGAGATGATATTTGCTTTCCCGAGATGATCTTTGCTTCTTCTAAATCCCTGATGATTGGAGGCTCTCAACTTACAACAGCCTATTTTCACAGCCCAACATCCATCTTACAACCCTTCCAGTTATCCTTTTCAGATCCTGTTTTGAAGGCAGCATTTGCGAGGACTTCAGAAGAGCTTGGCCATTTCACTCCTAGTAGATACCCAGCAGCATGGAGTCCGTAGAGATCCTCAGTCATCCAGGTCATGGTTGTCCCAAAGGTGCTTTTTTCTGGAGGCAACTGGATTTCCTGTTTTTTTTCCTTTGAAGACATTTCACTTCTCATCCAAGAATGAGAATGAAAAGCGAAATGTCTTCAAAGAAAAAACAAGAAGTCCAGTTCCTGTCAGAAGTAACAGCCCCAACGAAAGAAGACTCCGAGGCCCGAGTTTCCTCAAAGTTCCATTTTATTAGAGATGTCATATTGGCACATCTGGGAAAACCTGAATCTGAAAATCTCCAGATTTCCCCCACCCAAATGAAAGTCCAAATCCCTGCCCAGCACCCACATGTCCATAACATGGCCCAATCAGGCCCCAGCCCAACTGGAGATGCCTTCCAGTCACACCATTGCAACTGCAGGGCAAGATGGGCTTGACTCTCTGAGAAAGGAATGTTATTTAGACTACATATCTCCCATACTCCATATAATCCCCCCCTCTCATTTCCCACAGCAGAAAATGTAGCAGGCTTGAAGGCCCAATGTAAAAAAAAAAAATGGCTTCCAGGCCTGACTAAGTCACTGGTTCAGCTGCTTCTTAGATTTCTGCAGCCTGGTAATGATTTCCTTAAACAACATTAGGAGATATGAAGACACTAATAATTAAGCCTCTCAAATGGAAAACATAATGTTACACACTGATGCATATAACCCATTTGGTCACCAGGATGCATTTGTCAATTGCAGACTATCACAGTTGGAAGCATGCTTAACAAAGGGTTGACTTAATTTCCGACCCTCCCACAGACGAACACAGAAAGCTCACATTTCATAGATGAAAGAAGATTGCACTGCAATTTGTTGAGTACAAACTTTCTGGCTGAGGGTTTTTTATTTTATACTGAGCAGTATTATGGACTGGAAATGAATGGTTTGTTTATTAGAGCATCTATAATTAACTGTTGGCCATTCGTCCCAAAATGCCGTTATTACATATAATCACATAGTTGAAAATGGCCATATCCAACCTTCTGCTGATTGCAAGAATTCAAATTAAATCATACCCCACCCAAATTGTCTCTTTGACTTCTGCTTGTACCCATGTGGCTAACAACCTACTATCTCAATGGGTTTGCTGTTAAACTCCTTCTCCTTTCCTCCAGCTTAGTATGACATTCAAGAATACTCTGGAATTCTTTATTCAGAATTTGAAGGTTGTAAAAATTTAAACAAAATCAGTTCCTTCAAAGAACGAGTTCTTTGTAAGAGTCTGATTGTAAATGAAGTGACACTCCCCCAATAGACAGAACCCATAACTTAAGGATCCTCATGGATCTCTGGCTCCTGATTGAGCAACATGTGGAAATATTTTAGCAAACTTTGTATCTGAAGGGTCGCCATATAAGAAGATGTGGAAGATCTGCTTAGTCTCATTCCAGAAGAGAAGATAAGGACTTCAGATGACAAGAAAGAATGTTTTCACAGGACAACTGGAAGAAATTCCTGATGCAGAGCACTGTTCAGTAGTTTTCAGCAGTAAAACTTGCTTTAGTGTTGGTGGATTCTCTTCTGCTTTGATTGATTGACTGATTTCATGCCATCACAAAGCTATTTATCCAAGTTTTCATGTTGAATGATTTTTATTTTATGTCAATCAATCATCAGACTTAGCTCTGCTACTTTTTTTTTCCTTAAACCATCACGTTTCTTGATTCATATCCTCACATTTCTATTCAAATACCTACTAAAATTTTGATCTCTGCAAATTCAATCATTTGTAATTTGCATAATTAGGAAACAATTTTTAAAACAAAGTTTTTCTTTCTTTTCTCTTTCTTTCTTTTGTCTTTTCTTCCATTCCTTCCCTCCCTCCCTTCCCCTTTTGGATCAGAAGGAAATTCAACCCACTATCCCAGAAAACTGATCTCTTTCAGAGGAGATGCAGAAAAAATTGCTTTCTGAGCAAATATGGATCTATGCATGCAAGTATTTTTCTGGACACTTAATACAATAAATCGTTGGCTAATACTTTGAATGAGAAACTATTTGCCTAGTCCCACATAATGCCCAAAGAGATGTTCTTTAGAAGGTAGATTTAAAATGTCTGGTTAATTCATTGGTGTTTCTGGAAAGAGAGGAGGACAGTCTAAATGACTCACAGATGGCAAGCCATTTAAAGGGGACAAATTAAAATGGAATCATGTATGGATCCCAGGGGTTGGCCATGACCCATCAGCAGGCTCTCAGTCAATAATAATAGTTGTCTCTTACTAAGATAATTACAAAACCATTTCACCACCAGTAGTCTTGGACCTTATAGCAATGACTCCTGATCTCCAAAGCAGGAGCATTCAGAGTTCATACATATATAACCTCAACATCTGTCCGTCCTCCAAAGATAACAATGTGATACTAATTAATTTGAGTCAAGCAGTTTAGAGTGAGGTGGTATCAGGAAGTAGATAGCTCACAGAATTGTATTTGTCCAAAAATGTCCCAGCATCTTTTACTATAGACCAGTGGTGGGTTGCAGGCAGTACGCCCTGGTACGGGCGTACCGGAGCCTCTCCGGAGCACCGATATCATTCTGGTACGGTGCTCCAGAGGGCCCACCCACCTGCCCGGGCTCCTTACCTGTCTTTTACGTCTTTGGTGCTTCCGTGCACGCGCACGGTGCATACAGCCTCTGTGTGACATATGCTGAGCAGCTGGAGCATTGCGGAGGCTCGTGGAGGCGCTAAGATGCATGTGCATGCTGCATCCGGAACCCACCACTGTTATCGACCTTTTAAATCTAAAGATACTAGCAGTGGAACTGAAACTGCTATAGGCTAAATATGTATTCATGAACTAAGCTATAGAGAGAGACAGAGACAGAGATGGAGAGAGAGAGGGAGAGAAAAACAGTTGTATTCACTTTTTGTATTTTCAAGTAATCAATTTACAATTAAAGACCAGGAGAAATAGAATAGGTCTAGGTCAGAGGTGTCAAACTCAATTTCATTGAGGGCCATATCAGCATTGTGTTTGACCTAAGTGGTGCTGAAATGGGCATGGCCAGCTTGATGTCACTCGTGTCAGGGGCACCTGTGGCAACCTGAGTGCTATGCGAGAAAAAATGGAGCTCCATTTTTGGCTGTGACGGCCTCTGGCAGTGAAAATGGAGCTTGTTTTTGCTGCTAGAGGCCCTATGGGCCAGTCTGTCACTGTTTCCAGGCTGGCCCCAGGGCCTGATTTAAGCACCCCATGGCCAAAACTTCCCCCAGACCACTAGTGGGTTCCTACCGATTCGGACTGGTTTGGACCGGTTTGGCTGAACCAGTAGTGGTTTGGCGGCCTGGGTCGCTGGAGCCAGCAGCAACCCAGGCCTGCCATGCCCCCAAACCATTCTCCGCATGGCACTGTAGATGCCACCATCTTGTTTTTTGCTTCTCCATATGCACAGAACATTTTTTATTGCACTGCATGCATTGAGCACCCCCGCGCACACAGCAGACCCACGAGCGAACCGGCAGTAGTGCTTGCTGGAATCCATCCCTGCCCCAGACCTTGAGTTGAGTTGTAAGTCAAGGACTACCTATATAAGAAGTGAGTTTGCTGTGGTAAGAAGCAGAAGTCCATAGGCCAGAAAGAACTATTATGTTAATACTAAGCAGTTGCTTCTCAGTTTCAAGCTTGGAAAAAATAACAGCAGAACTTTGGTGATTCAGAATTAAACCCTGGATGGACACATAGAGATAACCTAATTCTATGTTCTACCCTGAACACAGCATATATTTTTTCTTTCTACAATAAAACAATTTGTCTAAATTGTCTGTGAGGCTTCAGTGGCTGGCTAGCTACTGAATGTAGGATTTAGTTTATTGATGTTTTTGCTTTGACAGCTAAAACCTTCACTGGGTGCAAACCTCGCTGGATTATTTTCCTAAAAAAGGTTATTTGTTTCAGAGATTAAGTCTAATTTATACCAAATTCTGTCTCCAATGATATCACCTGAAGTCTAATCTAGACTGAATCACCTGCCAAGACTTCCTTACCTACTTTAAATGCAAATCAGGTACAACTTGGAGAGCTGCTCTTTTCATCATTTATTATTTATCCATAAGAGCTGGGTCACTTGCTTTTCATGTTGGTTGTAGCCTTTTTCTTGGCATCATTTTGCTGCTGCCTCGAACAGAGCTTTCATGAAATGTCTACACTGAAAAGAAAGCACCTGGCCTTCAGTAGTTCTTTTGATGCAGATTATATTATTATTCCTCTGTGTTGTTTTCAATTCTGCATCTAGTTCTTATTTAAGAGTCATAATGGTATATGGTATGTGTGTGTTTGTGTGTGTATGTATGTGTATGTGTGTATAGATAGATAGATGATAGATAGATAGATAGATAGATAGATAGATAGATAGTTATTTAGATAGATATTTAGATAGATAGATATTTAGATAGATAGATAGATATTTAGATAGATAGATAGATAGATAGATAGATAGATAGATAGATAGATAGATAGATAGATAGATAGATAGATAGATAGATAGATATTTAGATAGATATTTAGATATTTAGATATTTAGATAGATAGATAGATAGATAGATAGATAGATAGATAGATAGATAGATAGATAGATAGATATTTAGATAGATAGATATTTAGATAGATAGATAGATAGATAGATAGATAGATAGATAGATAGATAGATAGATAGATAGGTAGGTAGGTAGGTAGGTAGGTAGGTAGGTAGGTAGGTAGGTAGGTAGGTAGGTAGGTAGGTAGGAAGGTAGGTAGGTAGGTAGATAGATAGATAGATAGATAGATAGATAGATAGATAGATAGATAGATAGATAGATAGATAGATAGATAGATAGATAGATAGACAGATATTTAGATAGATAGATAGATAGATAGGTAGGTAGGTAGGTAGGTAGGTAGGTAGGTAGGTAGGTAGGTAGGTAGGAAGGTAGGTAGGTAGATAGATAGATAGATAGATAGATAGATAGATAGATAGATAGATAGATAGATAGATAGATAGATAGATAGATAGATAGACAGATATTTAGATAGATAGATAGATAGATAGATAGATAGATAGATAGATAGATAGATAGATAGATAGATAGGTAGGTAGGTAGGTAGGTAGGTAGGTAGGTAGGTAGGTAGGTAGGTAGGTAGGTAGGTAGATAGATAGATAGATAGATAGATAGATAGATAGATAGATAGATAGATAGGTAGGTGATAGATAGATAGATAGATAGATAGATAGATAGATAGATAGATAGATGATAGATAGATAGATAGATAGATAGATAGATAGATAGATAGATAGATAGATAGATAGATAGATAGATAGATGGATAGGCAGGCAGGCAGGCAGGTAGCTGTAGGTGTAGGTGTAAAGATAGAGGTAGAGGTAGATAGGTAGATAGGTAGCTGTAGATATATAGATATATATAGAGAGATATTCATTTTTGCTGATAAATAAATGAAGGGAGACTAGTATAGATCTATTTCAAGCTATTTAGCTCTCATCAGCTAGCCATACCCTTGCTGGGATTCGAACTTGGGCTGTTTACATATTAGTCAGTTGTATTAATCTCTAAGCCACAAGTTCTCCTCCCTTATCAGCTGAGCCAGAGGCTTGATTAAGTGTTTTTTCTTCTGTCAAAGCACCCGGTCTGCCCAAATATGGGAGGGAAGCAGTATGTTCCCTACCATATTTGAGCAGACCAAATGCTTTGACAGAAGAAAAAACACTTTATATATATTGCGTAGTTTTAACAAAACTTACCTTCCATGTTACTTCTGGGGAGTAACACAACTGAGGCGCGGCAATCAGCTCTGCCATGTTAATCAGGTGAGAGGATATAGGTCAGTAAAGCGCAGGGGTGGGCGGGTGGGCCCACTTGATCATCGAAGCGAATTGGTTCTCTCCCCAGCTGATCGTTGGAGCTACTGGTTCACCCAGACTGGTCCTAACCAGCTGTGCTGAGAATATTCTCTTTCTCAGATAAACCACCTTTACACACCATTACACAGTGAGGCAATAAAAAAAGCTCAGAAAGAGATAAAAAGGCCATAACACATCTTCTAGAGCATCCAACACACAGATAAGCAGGGATTAATAACAGACAAACAATCAAGTAGAAAAACGGGACCCTAATCAAGGCACTACCAAAGAGAAAAACCATACCCAACCTAAATCTGGCAGAACCAGCCACTGTATATAAATAGGGAGCAACACACCCCACATTCATTAGCACTGATGATGGTACCTAGTTAGGTTATGAAACATCTGTAAGGAAACAACCAAGCTGAAAGAGCACCAAAAACTCTAATGTTCTCTCGTTAATCTTTTTTCTTTCAGTTTTTTTTAAAAAGTATTTTGTTTATATGAATGCAAAATTTGGTGCAATTCTCGGTAAAAGGCTCTGAGATTCTTTCATTTGGCTTAAGAAGAAAAAAAAAGACAATGTTTATTCTGTTGTGTCACTGCCTTTTTGTCAAATTAAATTTGAAGGATAAGAGATCATCCCTGAGGAATCTGAGATGCACAAAAGAAAGGAACATCACAGATTCATGAAAGAAAGGCAAAATTTTGATTGTGTGGTTGCAGCAATCATCTTGGCACTTTTTCATATTGCCTTCAAGCCTCTCATGAAGCTTTCCGGGCTCAGCAAGCAGGCAGGCAAGATAGTAAAAGCATTTGCCATCTTGACACACAGAGAGCTTGCTCATTCAAGTGTCCTAAAAGACATTCAAAAATCACAGGGCTGAGTTAGGAAAAGAGAAGCAGTTTTCCTCCACAAGGAAGAAGATGTTACAGAAATCAGAGGAGTTATGGTAGTATAGCGATGGCCATTGGCTGAGGGTGATTTTGTTTTTCTCCTGGAGGGGATCAATTTGATCAACATGAATCGAACCTTAAATATGATCTTCTCATTCCGTGTCACATACCATACAACTTGGCGATCTCCAAGCCTTTCCACTTGAACTCACACATCTCCTCCCTGGCACGACCAACTAGGAACTATTGAAGTCATAGTTCTGAGGCAACTGGAGAGCAAATTGTTGGGAAGTGGAAGCCTGACGGGGTGGTTGGGCCTGAGAGAAGGAAGAGCCAGGGTCCCTCATCCGCTGCAGCTCGCTCACCGAGCAGCCGACATTGTTCCTATATGAGTAACGGGGAAGGAATAGCAATAGCAATAGCAGTTAGACTTATGTACCGCTTCATAGGGCTTTCAGCCCTCTCTAAGCGGTTTACAGAGTCAGCATATCACCCCTACAGTCTGGGTCCTCATTTCACCCATCTCGGAAAGATGGAAGGCTGAGTCAACCTTGAGCTGGTGAGATTAGAACTACTGAACTGCAGATAACAGTCAGCTGAAGTGGCCTGCAGTACTGCACCCTAACCACTGCGCCACCTCAGCTCCTCGGAAGAGGAGACATTGCCTATAGACATCATTCTTTAAACTCTGTTGACCTTTGCAGTTACCTGTTATAGGATTGCGCATATTGCAGGAAAATTTAAAGACATGGACGCTACTTCAGAGCTAAAAAATAAGACATTTGACACATTAAAGAACCAACAGAGGGTATAAATCTATCCATCTCTCCATTCCATGTGACTTTTTGCCCAGGACCTCAAGCCAGGTGGTTCTGTCCACCATTAAAACCATCTTTTCAAACAGCCTCCATGATTCCAGTGCCTTTCTCCCCACTTGGAACTGAACCCAGATGGACATTTCTTTTTCCAATGCTAGGGTCAAGCCTTCTTTCTTTTGGATCTTTGACCTGCCACACTTTCTATTATTCCACTTTGTATTTTCTATTGTGGGAAAACGGGAGGGGGGATTGTACAGAGTTACTTAATGTGTAGCCAAAACAAAATTCCTTCTAGAAAGCCAAGGTCATCCTTTGTCTCTGAACCTCTGCAGCTGACTGGAACTGGATGGGTGGCAGTGGAAGATTGGACCATGTGATGGACTGGTGGGTGTGGAGGCAAGAGCATGAACTTTCAACTGGGTGGGGAAAACCAGGAAGCTTTCAGATTTGGGTTTTCCCAGATATGCCAACATGGCTCTCTTAATAAATTGGAATTTTGAGCAATATTTTGCCTTGGACTCTGATTTACTTTTGGATGCTATTTGGAACCCTTTTTAACAATAGTCTTTGAAGTATAGAGGCCAATATCTTAGGCCAAATCAATATCTACCCTCATCTGTGGCAACTCACTAAATACCTTTGGACCAGTCATTATTTTTCAGCCTAATCCATTCATAATATACAAGTGGTAGGAAATGTTATATACTCTATTTTAAGTTCCTGGAGGAGGGCTTGATAGACAGTAAATCTAATATACTGTACTAGGATGATCACTGCAGGAAAATTCGACCCAAACATTAATGATTTAATAAATACCCCTTAAAACTGGCTGAAATCTAGATTCCGAATCTCTTTCTCTTCTGATTTATTTTTCCAACGACTGCTTTTTGGAAAGATGGCAGAATACCTAAGCAGAGTTCTCTTTGAACTACATCTTAAAATAAACATTAGGCTTCAAGGAAGGAAAGATGGATGCACAGGGAACTGCAAACCACTTTATTTGTGTGGACAGTTACATCTTTGTAGTTTTGGCCTGTTGGTCTTGTCAGTTTTACTGATTTGGTTTCCAAATGGGAAGAGAGATTATTTGAAGGTAGCATTATAGATGCAATGACACTTCCCTTTTATCCTCTAGTAGTTGCAATGTTCAAATATTTTGGCCACCTAATGAGAAGGAAGGACTCCCTGGAGAAGAACCTAATGCTGGGAAAGACTGAGGGCAAAAGAAGAAGGGGACGACAGAGAATGAGGTGGATGGATGGAGTCACTGAAGCAGTAGGTGTGAGCTTAAATGGACTCCAGAGGATGGTAGAGGATAGGAAGGCCTGGAGGAACATTGTCCATGGGGTTGCGATGGGTCGGACATGACTTCACAACTAACAACATGTTGCAATGAAGAATACCATTTACACCAAGATTAACACCATACAAGCAATACACCAATCAAGGAACAAGGGCAGACAAACAAGCTAACAGTAAACAACAAGAACCTCCAACAACACTCCTACTAACACTTGCAGAGCAAGCCACTATAAAAATAAGAGCAAACTCCACTCAGTTGTAGCACTGATGATGTTACCTAGTTTGGTAATGTAAGGTCTACAAGAAAACCTTCAGGCTAGGAAAGAACCAAGGACTTCCCGGTTCAACCCTGAGCTACAGTTTTTCTCTTTTATCAATAAAGCTTAAAATCTCCTTAACTACTGGTATGTTCATTGTCTCTAGATCCGCAAAGAACCAATTGCCTGGCCTTTGGCCATTGCCGGACACTTGGCAAAACAATCCCTTCTAGCGATAAAAGGGTGAACCATGGAGCCAATTATTTTCATGTTTGAAGTATGATTAAAATAGAGGAATTTAAGATCGGGATAACATGAAGGTACTGCTGAGACAAAGAGGTAGCGGGAGAGAATGCCTGAATTGCCAATCATAAGAAATGGAAATAAGATAAATAGGAAATGAGTCAAACCATTAAACCAAGTAAACAATTCAGAAGAGAAAGTCCATATTTTTTGCAAAATAAAGGGCAGAAATAAAGCAAACACCGGGCATAATAAGTGCTGATCAAGATGAATTTGGTGATTCAGATTCAAAAGATTGGGAAATTGTGAGGAAATAAGAGAAATAGGCCTGTTCAGTTTTATTGTGGGAACCAGGATATGCAATCAACGTGTGGCATTTTCAGCTATAGTCACCTTTGACTGCATGGTTTTCCCAGGAAATCCACCCACACAGTTGAATGAAAAGCAGCCATTTGAATGCATTTATTTATAGTCTGCTTCATTCTTAAAGTGACCCTGTGAAGAAACAGTTTGGAATAGGTTTAATATTACATTCAATGCTGCATATTTTTAGAAATGAAATTTTAAGTTTTTAATTGATGTGATGCTTCAGGTAATTGCAGTTTGCAGTTACCTATTCCTGTACCTATTATGGTCTATCCAACCCTGCCCTAGATACAGGCACTTTGCAAATAGTTTCACAATGACATCAACCTTAACATATTTCAGAAATATTTATGTAGAGTCCAAGAGAGGTCACCTTGACAGAAACATGCAAGTACCATTACCCAAGCCAGGGGATCAGCTCTGGAGCTGCATGTGGCTCTTTCACCCCTCTGCTGTGGCTCCCTGTCTCCAGTCACTACAATTTTGAGAGGAGTTTCTGGTTGGGAGGAGGGAAGCAGGATACGCCAGACACTCTGACAATGGGCGGGTTTTCCGGTCAGCTCCACAATTGATAGGGCTTTCAGTTAGGACAGGTAGAGGAAAAAGGACGCTGCGCTGGGAGGAGACTATGGTGGGGAAACTGGACTTCTGGTTGGCTTCGGAATTGAATTGGGGACTTCAGGTTAGGACCATGGTGGCTCTTTGAGTGTTTAAGGTTGGAGCCTGGGCCCCTGGCCAGGCAAAGAAGGTTAAAACATTGTTTAAGTCCTGGGAAATAAGTTAATGCTTGGAAGGAATCAGCCAACTATATCCACAATCTGCTGGACTATAATAAGAAGAAGGATAACACAAGCAGACCAGTGGTGGATTCCTACCAGTGTTCCTACCAGTTCACTGAGCGCATGCGCGCCCGCTTGATGTGCACTGGCCACTCATGCGCACTTGAAAGAAACTTTTTCAGAAAACAAGGAAAACAGATGAGGAGTGGCAATTCAATCTGCCACCCCTGATCAGCTGGGATTCAGAAGCTGAAATAAAGGTAGGTATAACCCAGGGGCGGGCGGGCCCACTTTCAAAGCAACGCATAAGTGGTTCACTCTCTGCTTGATGGCAGAGCTACCGGTTCCGGAGAACCAGTGCAAACCGGTAGAAACCCACCACTGAATCAGACTTTTAAGATTCTATTATTACAATCTATCTCAATAAAGTGTAGTTCTGGTCTTCCTGGGAAGTTGAGTTCCTGCTCGGATCTATCTAGTGGGGTTGACAGTTCTACACAGGACTCAAGAAGAAAATCTTCTTCCCTTTATTGCAGTATCGTTAAGAGCTAATCAATGGCAGCTTATTTCAGCAAGGACCTCCAGCTTATCATTTTGCCAAGAACAAATATCCAACTGACTGCATATTTTTCAGGTTTCCCCAAGAGTATTAAACAGCCAAGAGAAGGCTGGGTGATTTAGGATGTATTGTTCAATGTTTTTTTTACACTGCCCAACTGATAGCAACTGTATGCAGTTGTATGCAGTTCACAAAGAAAAAAACACACACACAAATGGTAGAACTATACTGTAGCAAACAAAAGTCAAGAGTTCAAAATAGCATAGGCTACCTAAATATATTTTTTAAAGAAGAAAATAGAGGATTCCATTGCAGCAACTTCCGTTAGTATTTCACTCCTGTTTAGTTCAGGCCATTTATCTATTTTTCCAGTGAAGTTTTAAAAATCTGTATAAAAAATTCCAAAACGGTAATCAGCCCCCGAAAGTGAGAAGTTAAATGAAGCAGATTTTATATAATCTACACATCCCTATTCATCAGCAGGCCAGCATGACTCCTTGGACTTATTTTCATAAATATAATCACTCCAAAGTTCTGTATCTTCTCTCTGTCCTCAAGACTTATATCTCAAAAATGAAATGGAACAAAATCTTGTATCCTTAGATGACAGCAATTCATCAGGTGGCGCAGTGGTTAAATGCAGCACTGAAAGCTACTTTAGCTGACTGCAGTTCTGCAGTTCGGCTGTTCAAATCTCATCGGCTCAGGGTTGACTCAGCCTTCCATCCTTCCGAGGTGGGTAAAATGAGGACCCAGATTGTTGGGGGCAATATGCTGACTCTGTAAACCGCTTAGAGAGGGCTGAAAGCCCTATGAAGCGGTATATAAGTCTAACTGCTATTGCTATTGCTATCAGCATACCTACCTGACCGAATATTCACATTTTCATTTTTTTAAAAAAGACATACCTTCTATTAGAAGGAAATTAAGTAAAAATAAGGTTCTACATTTAGGCAAGAAAAACAAAATGCACAGGGTACAGTATATGTGGTACCTTGCTCAATAGTAGTAACTGTGAAAGGGATCTAGTGGATGATCATTTAAATATAAGCTAGCGGCTGCCAAAAAAGCCAACACAGTTCTAGGCTGCATAATCAGAGGGATAGAATCAAGAACACATGAAGTGTTAATATCACTTTATAATGCCTTGGTAAGGCCACACTTGGAATACTGCATCCAGTTTTGGTCACCACAATATAAAAAAGATGTGGAGACTCTAGAAAGAGTGCAGAGAAGTGCAACAAAGATGATTAGGGGACTGGAGGCTAAAACATATGAAGAACGGTTGCAGGAACTGAGTATGTCTATTTTGATGAGAAGAAGGACTAGATGAGATATGATAGCAAGGTTCCAATATCTCAGGGGTTTACACAAAGAAGAGGGAGTCAAGCTATGTCTAGTTTAATGAAAAAAAGAACTAGGGCTGATATGATAGCAATGGTTCCAATATCTCAGGGACAAACAAGAGGGAGTGAAGCTTTCCAAAGCACCTGAAGGTAAGACAAGAAGCAATGGGTGGAAACTAATCAAGGAGAGAAGCAGCTTAGAACTAAGGAGAAATTTCCTGACAGTTAGAACAATTAATCAGTGGAACAACTTGCCTGCAGAAGTTGTGAATACTCCAACACTGGAAGTTTTTAAGAAGATGTTGGATAACCATTTGTTTGAAGTAGTGTAGGGTTTCCTGCCTAAGTGGGGCGTTGGACTAGAAGACCTCCAAGGTCCCTTCCCACTCTGTTATTTTATATTCTAAATTAGGAATGTTTCTTTCTGAGAGTTCAGGTTTAGTAATTTCATTCCAAAAGTAGCTTGACTCCTGGTTCAGCAGATTTGTCGGATTATCAATAGAGGACAGATCCCAAGAAATTCAGTCTGAGAATATCTCTTCCACTACTTTTCCCATTAAAAATCTCCAAACATTCATAAGGAGAGGTACAGTATTCAGAAATTGTTGGATCACCTCATTCAAATGGTAGCGTTGGAAGAAAAATCCATCCGGTTCAGTTCCAAGCTGGGAGAAAGGCTCTGGAAATAAAAGGCCGAAGGCTGATTGGAAAGAAAGGTTCCCTTTATTGATGACGCAGGACCACCAACCACATGCGACTCAGGGATAGCTGACAAAATGGAGTTGAGAGTTAGTGGGGTTTTATACTTTCTTTGGGCTTTGTATTTGAGCTTCCTGTTCCTGTGCAAGAACATGTTCTTTAATATTTTATTGGCTGTTGTCAGATTCCTATGGGTCATGGCTGGCTCTATATCAGGGGTAGTCAACCTTTTTATACCTACCATGCACTTTTGTATCTCTGTTAGTAGTAAAATTTTCTAACTGCCCACTGGTTCCAGACTAATGGTGATTTATAAAGTAGAGAAGTCAATTAAATTAAAAAAAGAAAAGTGCTTCAGTATCGGACAAAGCCCCTACCGCCCACCGTGGAAGCTGGAACGCCCACAAGTGGGCGGTAGGGACCAGGTTGACTACCACTGCTCTATATAATGCAAATCCTAGGTGTAATGTCAGAGATAATCAACTCAACCCTTTTGGCTTTCTAATTGCTTATTTGGAGTTTCCTGTCTGACCCACTCTTCCTAATTGGATTACCAAATCTGCATTTCTAAAAGCTGGCCTCCTCAGTTTCTGCTTAAGATTTTTACCGTTTCTCCTTTAGGGGAATATAATATTCTTCCTTTTTAATATTTCCCAAAATATTTCATTCTCGGATTGGGGAAAATCTTCCCACAAGTGTTTATTCAAAAGGTCACTTGATTATTATTTTTTGTTTTGCTTGACAGTATTTTGCTTCTCATCCAAGATGCTTCATCAGTTCTGACTGAAGCGAAACATTTTCAAGCAAAACAAAGAAAGCCCAATGGCCTTTTAAAAAAGCACTTTTGAGACAACCATGACCTGGGTGACTGAGACCAGAGGTCTTCAAACTTGGCAACTTTAAGACTTGTGGACTTCAACCAGTGGTTGGTTTCAAAAAAATTTCGAACCTAATCTGTAGGTGTGGCCTCCTTTGTGGGAGTGGCTTGCCGGCCATGTGACCTGGTGGGAGTGGCTTGCTGGCCATGTGTTTTCCTTCTCTCTCTCTCTCTCTCTCTCTCCTTCCTTTTGTCTCTCTGTCCCTTTTTTTCTTTCATCTCTCTCTCACTTTTTCTTTTTTTCTTTCTTTCTTCCTTTCTTTCTCTTTCTCTCTCTGTGTGAGTCTATGTGTCTGTGTCTGTGTTTGTGTGTGTGTGTGTGTGTGTGTGTGTGTGTCAGTAGTGGGTTTCAAATTTTTTTGGAACCTCTTCTGTAGGTGTGGCCTCTTTCCGGGTCCACTGGTGGAACCTCTTCTAACCGGTTCGGTAGATTTGATGAACCGGTTCTACCGAACTGGTGCAAACTGGTAGGAACCCACCTCTGACTTCAACTCCCAGAATCCCACAAATCTTAAAGTTGCAGAGTTTGGGGACCTCTGCCCTAGACCTTCATCCCATTAATGAAAATTAGGAAAAAGAGCAAACCAGTGTAACTCTTTGCTCATGAAGTGTACAGTCTTTGGGAATTATAAAAGAAGAAGAACATTGATGAGAACATTGTTATGTCCACAATTGCACTGTTAAGAGAATAGGCATCCTTATCTGTGAATTGTTCATCTCTTTTCTAGTGTCCTGAAGATGTGCTAGAATCCCGTCATCTCTGTCCAGTAGGGAGAATACGCATGGTTTTGGGAATGAGGATTATAGTTCAATCTGTCTTCAGAGCGCTTTGGGGAAAGCTGATACAAGATTAATATTTATTTTAGAAGCATATTCCTCATGTAGGATCAGCTATCTTCAAGATTGATGTGGATGGGAAAATGCACTTGGCTTGTTGTCTCAGAAGCCTTTTATATCCTCAGAAGCTTAACATTCAGAATGATAGGAAATCCAAACAAATAAAGAGCAAAGGGAATTTGACAACACACAATTCATAAATTAAGCCACCATTGTTCTTCAAAAACTTACTAGTAGGAAGTTATGGAGAAGGAATGAAGCAAGAATTCTCTTCGCTGAGGGTAAAGGGCTGCCCAAAATGCAGAGAACTTTATCTCTGCAAAAGAAATACGACTTTTTTTTTTTTTTTTTGCAATTTGGATAATCCAGCTGAGCCAGAAATAAATCAGAAGACTGGCATTGGATTTGACTGGCACAAACACCTTGTGCTGAAGCGCCCCATGACTTTTTGCTCTCTGAGGATATAAATGTTAGACCAGAAGATTAAATCAAGACTAACCAACCTACAACTTGAGACCAAAGTAAATGAGATGGGGAGGACAAAAATGTAAGCACAAATCATGTTGGGAGCAAAACTCTTGTTACAGTGACTCCATAATGGGACAAACGCGAGCTAGAATTAATTTTTTTTAAAAAGTTTTTAACATGTGATTGCTGTCAACAGTTTTGACACCATCGTGATGGTGAAAACCGTTACAGGTAATCCTCGACCACAACTGAGCCCAAAATTTATGTCCCTAAATGAGACATTTGTTTCAGTGAGCTTTGCACCCTTTTACGACCTTTCTTGCCACACTTGTTAAGTGAATCATTGCAGTTGGTTGTTAAGCACCCTGGTTGTTAAGTGAATCTGGCTTCCCCATTGACTCTTCTTGGCAGAAGGTCACAAAAGGAGACCACATGACCCTGGGACACAACAATGGTCCTAAATACGAACCAGTTGCCCAGCATCCAAATTTTGATCATGTGAATGCTGCAAAGATGGTAAGTGTAAGAAATGTCACTTTTTTCAGTTGTAACTTCGAATGGTCACTAAATGAACTGTTGTAAGTCAAGAACTACCTGCACTTCCTGCCCCTATTGCATAGCTATCATTAACTGCAATAGAATCCCTTATACCACCAGGCTCGAAATTTTGGGCTTGGACAACTTGGAACTACGCTGCCTACGATTTGACCTAAGCATAGTACACAAAACTGTTTGCTACAATGCCCTACCTGTCAATGACTACTTTGGCTTCAACCTCAATAATACTTGGGCAAACAATACCGTGTTTCCCCAAAAATAAGACAGGGTCTTATTTTCTTTTGACCCCTGAAATCAGCGCTTGGCCTTATTTTTTGGGGAGGTCTTATTATTTTTGAGGTGCAGGAGGCGGTGAGCGTGGTCACCTCATGGCTGCTGCTGTGTTGCAATATTTTCAGGGAGGGCTTATTTTCAGGGGAGGGCTTATTTTAGCACATGTGCTCAAAAGCCCAATTGGGCTTTTTATCTGGGGAGGTCTTATTTTCAGGGAAACAGGATAGACACAAATTGAAGATAAACCACTCCAAACTCGATTGTGGAAAATACGTCGTCAGCAACAGAGTGATCAACGCCTGGAATGTTCTACCTGACTCTGTTGTTACATCCTCAAACCCCCACAGGTTCAACCTTAAACTGTCTACCATGGATCTCACCTGATTCCTAAGACATCCATAAAGGGGGCGTACATCAACGCACCAGCGTGCCTTCCATCCCTGTCCTATCGTCCCCATTTATTTGTACTCATTTATTTGTACTCATTTATTTATACTCATTTCCTTTGTTCATGTCCATGTTTATACTTATACCAGTTATCTTGTACACATTTGACAAATTAAATAAAAATAAATAAATAAAATAAATAAAACTGATTCTACTGAATAGATTCACATCAGTGGCACCCTGGTCTTCACTACAGAAGTCAAGACGGTTGCCATGGTGAGGCCAGGCCCTGCAACAGCCAGGAGGCCTGCCAAGTGTTTACGGATTATGCTTTTAAAGCCAAAGACTTGCTCATGTGTTCAAGTTGACTGAGATGATGAGGTTTCTGGTTTCCATCTCCGCAGACCAGATTTTTGGTTCTCTTTTACTGCCATTTGCTTGGAATCTAGTTCACATGAATAATGCAACCAGTAAAAAGATGATGGTGCAGTCCTTTTCGAGAAAGCCGTTATGAAATGAGAACAGCAAACTCTACAAGGAAAGTTATTGGGAAGAGAAAAAAAAAATCCACCCCAAAACTTTCACAGCATTTATTCTAACTTCAGAAATATGAGTTTACCTGGTCATTTTTATTTTTCAGTTCTACCTTGTGAACATAAGCTCCATTTCTTCTCCTTTAAAATAAAATGAAGTAATATATTAGAAAGTTGACGGCTCCATAAGGAAAATTGTTTATTGAAAGACTGTGCCAGAGCATTTGTAAATGTTAATATTTTTTTGTATTCAGATGATAAAAGTACCTTCTCTCTATGTTTAAAGATCTGCCTAGCAGTTAAAAAGTATATAAATATCCCTTCGTTTGGAATTCTAGACATTCTCTCGCTTTGTTTTTTAATGCAAACAGTATTAATCTCAAAGATCTTTTCTTAAAGTATAACAAAGCCAACCTAATAATACTCTTCCTGGGCATACTGTACATTTTTAAGAATGTATTTCTTTGTTATTTAGAAAAGAGATTGTGAATTGCATTCAGTGCTGTTCCTTATAAAAAAAATGACCTTAAGTTTTTTCTTCTTGGTTGTTATGAGCAAGGAATTTATGTAGCATATTATATTTTATAACAGCGTGCAATAATCTTTAAAAGTCAGCTGCTCAATGGTAATAGTCTGGTAGAAATAAACTGTTGTATTCTAAGAATCAATCCAAGATATTGTGCATCAAATTACTTTGATAAAATTAAATGACTCAACAGATTACGTGCTTCAACCACAGCCTTATCCAGGGTGGTATCAACTGCTCAAAGTGTCTACTTCATTCAGTCAATCAGTTGGCCTGTCTCCAATCTAAACAGGCACTTGATGTCCACAAATGCTCAGCCATGTGTCTCCATCAACTTCTTTTAAAGTTACAACAGTGGGAACAAAAGTGGGCAATCTATTTATCTGATTGCTTAGAGCAGTGATAGAAAAAGCCTGCATTCCATTTATAGCTATGGATAAAATTGCAACTTGTTTGCTTCTACACCTTCTAGATCTGTTTATGGGAAATTACTTTACTTAATATTCTGCGAGTATAAACCTATGGTCTTAATTCTGTCTTTTCCAAATTAGGTCACATCTCATAAAATTGTATCAGAGATATCATTGTGTCCTTAATTTCTGAGGGTATACCAGTGGTGGGATTCAGCCAGTTCGCACCTTTTCGGGAGAACCGGTTCTTAACTTTCTAAGAGGTTCAGAGAACTGGTTGTTGGAAAAAAAATTCTTTTGGTTTTTTTCCGCTTTACAGGGCTAATCCTGTAAGGAAGGCGGGAAGGAAACATCCTGGTGTTGTTTCTAGCTTAATCTTTATTGCCCTGCTTACAGAAACTACCTCTCCAGTTAATCCTTATTACATTGTAACAGCTAAGATGAAGAGCCCATCGACCTGAGTAATGTTGAGTTGGCCATGCCCACACGATCACATGACCACTAAGCCCCGCCTACCCACCTAGTCATTAGGACAGAGACCGGTTGTTAAATTATTTGAACCCCACTACTGGGGTATGCCAATATCTCAGAAAGGAATTGAATAACCCTTAACTTGAGACCCAATTCTTTGATATTCCCTCTGCCTCTGTGACAGCTTGAGAAGTTAGAGGTTTTCTGGGTCTTGTACTCCACCCATTATGCAGCTGTGGACCATTTCCTCTTTTATCTCATCTTATCTAGACAGTTCCTCTTCCCCCCCCTCCACTTCCAAGGTCATTCCACGTACCATTACATCTACGGATACGTTCTTCTGAAATTATATCTCTACCTCTTACCTTCAGGGTTCCTGATTGGGCCATGTAGTGGACAGGGGCTTGGACTTTCTTTTGGGTGGGGAAAACCTGAAAGCTTTCAGATTGCGGTTTTCCCAGATGTGCCAATATGACATCTCTAATAAAATGGAACTTTGGGGAAGCTCAAGCCTCAGAGTTTTCTTTCGTTAGGGGTGTTACTTGGAACCCTGACACTGTGTGGATTCCAATGGTGGGTTCTGGCCAGTACGCCCCAGTACGGGCATACCGGTGGCTGCTGGGAGCAGAAGCACCATAAAGGAATGGTGCTTTGGAGGTCCCACCTGCCCACCCATGTTCCTTACCTGTATTTTAGCCAACTGGGTGATTTGTGCATGCGCGCACAGCATACAGCACCTGCCCAATGGTCCACTGAGCAGCTGGAGCATTGCAGGGTGGTGAGTGTGCATGCGTGTGCAGCTCGCGTGCCCGTGGTGGATGCCCGGCCCCATCGCAGTGTACTGGTTGCGACAGTACGCTGCGATCCGGAACCCACCACATCCGGAACATGTGGTGGATTCCCAACACATGTTAAAGATGTCAACTTAGGCAAGGTTAGACTTAGGTTATTTTTTTATAAAAAAAATCTGAACAGTTGTCTTCCTAGAGGAACAAAAATCTTCTTTTGAGCAAGAAAAGCGCCACTAACTATATTTGAATTATAATATATAGCCTGAAACTAATTTTAGGCACAATCTTCCTCGGCTTCTGCAAAATGTCCCCATTGTTTGTCTGATTGCAAAGAATCATCCAATATAATGATTCCTTAAAACTTTTGTCAAAACCTGTAACCATTGCACTGGAAAAAAATGCACAATGTTCTTTTAGTAGCAATATGTAAATAACATGTAGCCCTTTCTTTCAATTAAAGTAAAAGACAATGACAGATGATGCCCAGCCTGCTATTTTGGAAACGAAGACCAAGTTGCAGAGAAAAATCATAGGCAAAGATAGAACTTTGGAGGTGGTAGGCAGAAGGACATCAGTCCAAGAAAATTGGTACTTAGTGTGAGAGTGCTTACTTGTTTTTATTTAAAGTGTTTTTGGAAATAGCAATTGCCCCCTATTGTGATTTAGGACACACACAGATACACATTTACATATACATTCAAATAAATAAGATTACAGATTAACAGAGTTGGAAGGGGCCTTGTATGTCATCTAGTTCAACCCCCTGCCCTACACCATTTCTGACAAATGGCAGTCCAATCTCATCCTGAAGGCTTCCAGTGATGAAGATCCCACAACTTTCGAATGCAAGCTGTTCCATTGATTGATTGTTCTCATTGTCAGAAAATTTCTCCTTATTTCTAGGTTGAATCTCTTCTTGATCAATTTTTATCCATTATTCCTTGTTTGGCCTTCTGGTGCCTTGGAAAATAACTTCACCCTCTCCTCTCTGTGCAGCCCCTCAAATATTGGAAGACTGCTATCATGTCTTCCCTGGTCCTTCTCTTACTAGACTAGCCATGCCCAGTTCCTGCAACCGTTCTTCATATGTTTTAGTCTCTTAATAAATTACAATGCTGTTCAAAAGGAGTTTTATTTGCACATATACGGTACTTATAAAATTTAGCATAGGCAAAGGTCAGCATGCTTTAATGCCATTGATTTTGATAGGAAACTCAAACTTTACTACAAGAAGTAGTTGGGGGGAGAGGGAACCAGTCAATTTTAAACTGATTATCTTCAGTATCAGTGACATTTAATTCATTATTTAATTACCTAATTTAAAAGAACCAGAAAATACTATTTTTGTTGCAAAGAGCGTAACATAGGATCAAACATTTGGGACAAGAAAATCAAGTTTTCCCAAGAATACTTTTTTTTTGGTTGGGGGGGCGGGGAATCCAAATTCAGATTTTAGAAATCTCAACTTTAGCAAATCAAATAAATATTTCATTTCATTTTTACTACCAAACTTTATTTCCACTACCACTCCCATCATATTTTATGCACCATTTACTCAAAAAGCTGGCAGCATCCAACCATCTGAGATTCAACTTCTAATGGGTCATTTGGTTCAGTGAAGCTTTGATTAGATCACTCCATCAAAGCAGAAACATAAATGAAAGCAGGGACTTCCCTGGAAGTAATGAGTCAGATCAAGTGGCTCTCAAGGATATTGGAGATTTGATAGCTTTACTAAGGTTTTTGGGATTTTTACAATACAATATAAGAATACCATGCATGCATGCATGCATGCATGCATACATGCATGCATGTATACATACATACATACAAACAAACAAACAAACAAACAAACAAACAAACAAAACTGGGGAATGCTGGGTTGTGGGGTTGAAAACTGTGATGGGCT
This sequence comes from Thamnophis sirtalis, assembly GCF_051295495.1. NCBI lineage: Eukaryota > Metazoa > Chordata > Lepidosauria > Squamata > Natricidae > Thamnophis > Thamnophis sirtalis. The sequence goes on from NW_028261391.1 coordinate 12,821,590, forward strand.
TTCTGACATTGTCAGGAGCAGCTGGTAAAGGAGATATACAGTAATCTTCAACTTATTATAACAATTGAGCCCAAACTTTCTTTTGTTAAGTGAGACCATCTACCTTTTATCCCCAGAGCTAGGGTGGAGCCTTGCTAGCAGCGGTGGCTCTTCCTTCCCCAGGATCGGCCCACATATTTCCACTGCTCTCCTCTCCTCTGCCTCCTGTGCAGCCATGCATCAGGAACTGGACCCAGCTGTTCCTTCTCTTCTTCATCAACCACCTCCAGATCTGGGGGCTGTTGACTCTCTATCTGAGGGCAGATGGATGGCCCAGGCTCCCCCTCCCTCTCTCTCTTTCTCTCTCTCTCCCAGTTCCATTCCCTCTTTCCCCTCGGAGCTTTCAAGTTGCCCTGGTGCTGATCCTGACTCCCATGCCCCCTCCTCTGATTTGGCTGCCAGAGGGGCTGGCAGCCAACAGGCCACAACATTTTGATGTTCTCTCAGCTTGGTTGTTTTTTTTGTAAACATTTCATGGTGTTACCTTAATTTGATAACGAAATGTCTGCAAGAGAACAACGATCCTCTGATATTATCAAGTTGGAGCCATAGTTCAACTCCGAGCTACAAATAATCTCTTCTATCAGTACTAAGGAAGAGGAGTATTTCACTTTCAAGAGTAGATAGCAATAGCAGTTAGACTTATATACCGCTTCATAGGGCTTTCAGCCCTCTCTAAGCGGCTTACAGAGTCAGCATATCGCCCCCACAGTCTGGGTCCTCATTTCACCCACCTCGGAAGGATGGAAGGCTGAGTCAACCTTGAGCCGGTGAGATTAGAACTGCTGAACTGCAGATAACAGTCAGCTGAAGTGGCCTGCAATACTGCACTCTAACCACTGCGCCACCTCGGCTCCTTGTTATCATGGTAATGATATGGAGGCATCACTGATGATCCTTAATGGACGCTTCTAATGCAGAAAAATGTTCCTTGTTTTACAAAGGGACATGCAGTTGGAGCTTTAAATGTATTATGCATGAGTGATGGAAAATGCTAACATAGGAATGAAACATGGATTCAGTGCTTTAGAAATAAATGGACTTAGAGGAAATAAATCAGGAGATCATAGTAAACAGAATTTAAGCTATGGGACTACATAGGAATAAACTGGTAATGAAACTGAAAAAGTATAGGCTCTGTTCCACTTTAAAGTAGAATCCAGAGGTGGTATTCAGCCGGTTCACACTTGCTGGACTTGCAAGGCAATGTAAAGAACATGGTGGTGATGGCAGCAGCTTTTTGCTGATCTCAGGTACTTTTTGGTGGCCTGCCAGCAGTGGTGGCTGGCTGGGGACCCGTTGAAAACTCTGGTCAGCTTGCCATCCGGAGTCTGGACCAGCCACCATGGAAGGTAAGCAGCCCAAACATAGAGGTGATGGTGGGGGAGGAAGCAGGGCTAGGGCCAGCGCCACTAAAGGAGGGGAAATAGGGGCAACTGGCAAAGGGAGGACAGGGGTAGATAGGTAGAAACCCCCCCCCCCCAAAATCTACCTTTCCCTGTGGACGTGGCTTGGTGGTGGTCGATGTGATTGAGTGGGTGTGAGTGATGTCAAGTTGAGCACACCCACTCAGTCACATCCCCCTCCCACCTAGCCATGCCCACCAAACTGGTAGCGGAAATTTTTGAAACCCACCACTGGTAGAATCCCATTTAGTAGCAGTGGATAATCACTAAAAACATAAATGCTTTGTATGCATACACTCTACTACCCGGGTAGTTCACTGAGGATTTCTGTCAGTGGACTTCACTCAGATGTCCTTGGAAGGGGTGTCAATTGAAATACCAAATGGGATGGAGCACATTTGTCCATGAAGTCAACCAGAGTCAGAACTGACTTGATTGCTGACTAATTAACAATGCTCACATTTAAAGAAAATTGAATGGGAGAAACGAACCTTGAGTCAGGCAATCTGGCTGTCGGCTTGATAAACTGGCAGATCAACGGACTGCCAGAATTTTCTTTTTACTAATGAAAATCAGATGGTTTTCCCATTTCTACTTTACTCAGGGTGACCTGCTAGAATCAATCCCTGCATATTCTTGGGCAGAAGAGACAGAAACAAAATACAGAAAGAACGTTGTGACTTAGCTAAGAAATTCAGCGCTCTCCACACTCCAAGAAAGAAAGTCCAGTGAAAATTCAAAGGTGAAACCTTCTGCTTGAGCAAACAATACGGATAGAAAGAAGGTAATTTTATTCCTGCTAATAAATAACCCAATGCCTTCATTAACCTTTATTCTTTTTTATTAGCAGTTTTGGCATCATGACTCTGAGCTAAGCTCAGCAGGATACCTAGGAAATGACATTTCATGGATTGGAAAAAGGACTGTGCTCTCTGCTAACATACCACATTCGGAGTTTTTGTCATCCACAGCAGGAAAGGAACCCATTTCCCTTTGTCCTTTAGAAAAGAAGCCGGATAAAATAATAGAGGGAAGGACAGGTCCTTATCCCTAGAACTTTATTTATTAATGACCAATCTCATGGAAGGACATTCCTGAAATATTGAATAAATTCTTGAGTAGAGTAAGCCAGAAAGAAGGTCCTCTTCTCTGTAACTTTTCATGGACTAATTTGAATATATACATGTATATATAAATGTATGTATGTATGTATGTATGTATGTATGTATGTATGTATGTATGTATGTATCAGGGGTGGGTTTCTCTCCCCGTTCCAACCAGTTTGGTTGGAACGAGGCCGGCGGCGTCCTTGTGCACAAATGCACGCACGCGGCGCACCCGTGCGTACTAGCGTCTGTGCGATGCTCCAGCTGCTCCTGGAGGATCGCGCAGGCGCTGTATGCGTCCTGCGTAGGCGCTGTATGCGTCCTGCACATGCGTGGAAGCACAGAATTCGTCAAAACCGGGTAAGGAGCATTACTTACTTCCGGTTCGGCAACCAACCAGTTCGCAGGGACCGCCGCGAACCGGTTGAAACTCACCCCTGGTATGTATGTATGTATGTATGTATGTATGTATGTATGTATGTATATTTAGAACCATAAAGCCTACAAACTTGAAATTTGCCACGTATGTTTCTCTTGGCTTCTAGGTGTACGCTAAGAAAGGATTCTTCGAAATGACCATCAGATCATTAGTATTTCTTATATTATAATTAACATACTCTGATGCTAAGGAGTTAGACGTTCTACTCCCCCTCCCCACATGAAAAGAACTCTGTTCCAACTGCCACTTGGATGTGGGCCTGGCCAGTGCCTGACTCATCTGGCCTGTAGGCTGGAGGTTTAGACATTCTACTCCCCCTCCACACCTGAAAAATGCTCCAATGGTAAGAAGTTAGACTAAGTGAGAGAAGGGGATAATATAGGAGAGGCCTCTGTAGGGCAAGCCTGAGGGAGAGAAGGGAAGAGGAGAGGCCAATTGTAACTACTCATTAATTTTAAAGCTGTAAGTGTCGATTTATCAAGCCCAATCACATAGTTTCCTATCGGAGCATGGGTATCCAACTAGTATGTATGTATGTATGTATGTATGTATGTATGTATGTATGTATGTATGTATGTCCAAATTTGTTGCCCACAAATGGCTTTTAACACTTTGTTACAGTGGAGTAAAAAGATATACCACATCCATGGTTGTCAGAATCCATCCACTTATCTGCTTGGATCTGCATGCTTGATAAGGTCAGAAGAAAGTCTATTAAACCAAGGTGAACAAAAAGTTAATGACGTGTATGTGAGGACATTCTGAGTGGCACTCTGGCTATGGGACTGCAATACTTCCTAATCACACTACATAAGGGTTTTAAAAGGAGACGTTCCAAATTTTGCTGAGAATGAATTAAAGTGTTTTATTTATAATGGATTTAGAGCAGCATCATTAGCCAGGAGAATTGAAATCAGATAAAGCATTTGAGGCCATCTTTAAAAACATGCCAAAGAATTTATTTTCTGCATGCAGGGAGGAATCTTCTATTCATTGTTACTGGTCAAGCATTATTCCATTCATGTTAGTGCAAAGCTTTTTTTATGGAGATGCAGCCTACTTGTTTAGCTCCCTTAAATGATTACGTGATCACAATGTCTTTTCTCTAGATCTATAGTCCAAATCTAATCAAATTAGTTTTGATCTTCCAAGGGGTGGGGGGAGACTGTTTGAGTTTACTACATATCACATAAATAATAAATTATCTATCTCTTGTCTGTCTGTCTATCCTATCCTATCCTATCCTATCCTATCCTATCCTATCCTATCCTATCCTATCTATCTATCTATCTATCTATCTATCTATCTATCTATCTATCTATCTATCTATCATCTATCCACCCATCCTCCCTCCCTCCCACCCAGCCCCTCTGTGTGTGTTTGTGTGTGTGCCTGTCTGTCTATCTGTCTGTCTGTCTGTCTGTCTATCTATCTATCTATCTATCTATCTATCTATCTATCTATCTATCTATCTATCTATCTATCTATCTATCTATCATCTACTATCGATCTATCATCTCTCTCCAGGGAAACACCATTCAATCGAAAGTAAAAAATATAATAAAATTCCAAAATGCATGCTCTAAACTTTGCACAATCTAAAACTTCCCTCCTTCCCCAAGGCATGTATTTTCTAGATGGGTTACCATTTCTGGTTACACCAGTACCGCAATACCGTTTTGTGGCCAACACCTGGCTCGCCTAAAGCAACCCAATCACTCTGAAAGTACAACATAAATGTATCAGCCTGCATACAGATACAGTGGACACCTGTTGAGCTGCCCTGAGCAAAAAAATAGAATCACCCCCCTGATACATCTTTGGCCTACTACACTTCCAAAACAAGGCCAAGAAAAAGACAGACACAATGAAAATTACATTGTGATGACATGTTTTTTTGTCAATCCAGTTGAGTGATGTCATCATTTATCCCTCCCTAGTGAGTAAGTAGGCTACATATGGTGCCTTTTTTGATATGGCCAATGAATAGAAATAATTTCATCTTCTGGACCACTCAGAGTCAATCAACTTGCTGTGAATTATTTTCTTACAAGGGTGCTTTAAACAGTTCACAAGTATGGGCGGCTTCTCATAAGTTTGATAGTAAATGCAGCTGTATGGAATGTATGGGGTGAACTATCTTGCATCACCACTGATAGAAAGTAAATGGAAGTTCATCCAAGCTTGAAAAAGAGATAGAATTGAGGCATATTAGACTGCATCCACATAGCACACTAAATCTGGTTATTAAATTAAACAATGTTCTAGGTTCATACAGTATTTGGAACCAAACAAACACCCCCCCCCCCCGTGAACACCAACCCCTTCCCCAAATACCCCACAAACAAAATAACCACAACTAAGCAAAGTTTACACTTATTAAGTTTTACACTTGTAAAAAATGTACATATAAGATTGTATGAGGACCCGGATTGTTGGGGGCAATATGCTGACTCTCTGTAAACTGCTTAGAGAGGGCTGAAAGCCCTATGAAGCGGTATATAAGTCTACTGCTATTGCTATTGCTATTGTTACTTGACCAGGTTAAATATTTCACACAAATTCAACACTGAATCTCACACGAGTCTTAATAATCCTGCCTATCTGCCATTTGAAAAAGAAAGTGGACTGGACAATTGCATAAAATTGTGAATGATGTTTTCCTATCATGGAAGGCTTAGACATTTGAGCATTCTACATGGAATATTTATCACAGGCAATACATTGTGAAACTGTGTGATTTATTTATGCGTATGAGCATTCTGGAATGAAAATCCACATGCCAAACCTGACTATTTAGACCAAGGAAAAGGATCAGCTTTTAAAATCTTTCCAATGAACAGGCTGATTTAACTCTTAGATCTGTCAGATCTTAGACTGGTGATGTGTTTGGTTCCATTTTCAGCTAGTTCCTTAGTTTTGGAAAGACTGACCAATCTATAGCTACTGTATTTTTGGCTGACTAAAAAATGAATAACAATTGCATGATGTCAAAACTAAATTGCCAACATTGAATTGTCCATCTGGTGAGAACATTTGAAAGCAGGACAAAAAGCAGTGGGTGAAAGCTCGTTAAAGAGAGTTCAAACATGGAACTAGGGAGAAGTTTCTGAACAAGAAGAACAATTACCATACTTTTCAGACTATAAGATGCACCCTGTATAAGATGCACCAAGATTTCAAAGAAGTAAGTAAAAAAATAGAGTTTGTCTTCCCTGGCCCCCTAGGAGCACTCTGCAGGTTTCAGCAGGGGTGAAGGAAGGCAAAAACACCCCCATTTTGGTGAAAAACAGCCCATTTTTTCACCAAAACAGGGGCATTTCCCCCTTTCCCAGCCCTGCTGAAGCCTGCACAGTGCTTCTGGGGGTTGAGGGAAGGCAATAATGCTCCCATTTTTGTGGAAAACAGCCCCTTTTCACCCATTTTTTACAAAAATGGGATGAGGGGATGGGGCTTTGAGAGGCTAAAAATGGCTGTATTTGGTGTATAAGATGCACCAACATTTGCATGCTCTTTTAGGGAGGGAGGTGGATTTTATACTCTGAAAAATACAGTAACCAACAGAACTGCTTGCCTATCAGAGTTGTGGGTGTGCCATTGATAGATGTTTTCAAGAAAAGATTAGATGACCATTTTCCAGAATGATATAAGGTGCCATGCTTTGCTGGGTGGGTGGGTGGGTGTGGGTTGGAATAGAAGACCTCTAAGGTCCCTTCCAGCACTATGATTCTAAGTCTTCTTTGTGGTAGCCCTCCCAACTCTTGCAACTCTTGCAACTCTTTATCTGTTAGAAGATCTTTAGAATGAGATCCAGAGCCGAGGTGGCGCAGTGGTTAGGGTGCATTACTGCAGGCCACTTCAGCTGACTGTTATCTGCAGTTCAGCGGTTCTAATCTCACCGGCTCAAGGTTGTCTCAGCCTTCCATCCTTCCGAGGTGGGTGAAATGAGGACCCAGACTGTGGGGGCGATATGCTGACTCTGTAAACTGCTTAGAGAGGGCTGAAAGTCCTATGAAGTGGTTTATAAGTCTAACTGCTATTGCTATTGCTATTCATAGAGATAGATTTGGCCTCCAGTTGAGGGCATGTCTGAAAAATGCATCAAGAGAATTCCAGAGTAATAAGGGGCAAGCCAGCCTAGATATAATGTGTGAGAGAAAGAGGCTAAAGGCAGTCCCTCCTGAATAGTCCACAGAGTATATTGAAGATGCAGATAGTGGAGTTTCCAATATTTCATCTGTAAGTGGGAAAGAATAAAAACTCATCTTGAAAGAATTACTGTTATTCTTAGTTTAGGGCTGGACAAAGTGTAATCTTCAGAATATGAAACCCCATGCCACTTCAGACAAATGGTTATCCAACATCTTAAAAACTTCCAGTGTTAGAGCATTCACAGCTTCTGGAGTCAAGTTGTTCCACCGATTAATTGTTCTCACTGTCAGGAAATTTCTCCTTAGTTCTAAGCTGTGCCTCTCCTTGATTAGTTTCCACCCAGTGTGTTTTGTTCTACCCTCAGGTGCTTTGGAGAATAGCTTGACTCCCTCTTCTTTGTGGAAACCCCTGAGATATTGGAACCCTGCTATCATATCTCCTCTAGTCCTTCTTCTCATCAAAATAGACATACCCAGTTCCTGCAACTGTTCTTCATATGTTTTAGCCTCCAGTCCCCTCATCACCTTTGTTGCTCTTCTCTGCACTCTTTCTAGAGTCTCAACATCTTTTTTACATTGTGACAACCAAAATTGGATGCAATATTCCAAGTGTGGCCTTACCAAGGCATTATAAAGTGGTATTAACACTTCACGTGATCTTGATTCTATACCTCTGTTTATACAGCCTAGAACTGTGTTATATTAGATATTCCTTCATACAATTCTACTACATTATCTTTAGAACCGATCGACAACAAATTAAGAAAAATGATAATAAAGGCACCCTATTTGTAAATTAGGGCTGAAACATGACTGAAAATAATTTGCTGTTGATAAAATGAGAAACAAGTTTTGGATACAATTCCTGTTCCTTGCCCATCTTCCCCATTTAGTTTAGTTTAGTTTTATTGACATTTATAGGCCGCCCTTTTCCCTGAGGGGACTCAGGGCGGCTTACAATCAATGGGAGGGGAGTGTAAGACAAAACACAAGAAAGAAAGAAAAAGTGAATATAAAAAAATAAACCAATAAAACACAACATTCATTCAGCATTCGGGTGGGGCAAGGTTCGGATCTTATCCCAAGGCCTGACGGGACAGCCAGATCTTGAGGGCTGTGCGGAAGGTCTGGACGGTGGTGAGGGTACGAATCTCCACGGGGAGATCGTTCCAAAGTGTCGGCGCTGCAACTGAGAAGGCTCTCCTCCGCGTAGTCACCAGTCGGCACTGACTGGCGGATGGAATTCGGAGGAGGCCTACTCTGTGCGATCTGATGGGACGAAGGGAGGCAATTGGCAGAAGGCGGTCTCTCAGATAGTCAGATCCACTACCATGGAGGGCTTTGTGAATGGTGAGTAGCACCTTGAAGCGCACCCGGATATCAACAGGTAGCCAGCGCAGCTCACGGAGGATCGGTGTTATGTGGGCAAACCGTGGTGCGCCCACGATCACTCGCGCGGCCGCATTCTGGACTAGCTGAAGCCAACGGATGCTCTTCAAGGGCAGCCCCATGTAGAGCACATTGCAGTATTCCAGCCTAGAGATCACAAGGGCTCGAGTGACTGTTGTGAGGGCCTCCCGATTCAGGTAGGGCCACAACTGGCATACCAGGCGAACCTGGGCAAATGCCCCCCTGGTCACAGCTGCCCCCCTGGTCACAATGCCCCCCTGGTCACAGCCCATGGCTAAAATAAGATATTTTTAAAAAGTATAATATTTGGATTCTGTTTTCCATGTTGTCACGTCAGCAAGTATTTAAAAATGATACTGCAACACGTATCCATTTTATAGGTTGGCAAAATGAATTTCCTTGGCAGAGTCGGGAATGACAATTTTCTTTATCTTGTGTGGTGAGATAATCTTTTTAATTAATCTCTACCAGAGAAATTTTCCTTACTGTAGACAAGAGGAATAACAATGAAAAACAAGCTTTAAAATAATGGGCAAGCAGGCAAAAACAAATATGATGCTTGTCATGCTTATCTGTTATGGTTGTAAAGAGATGGGAGATGTCATGCTATAATGAAGAGACCAAAAAATAAACTTGGAAGGCTCTGCTTGGGAAAGAGCTACTATGGCCCTCTGTGAGATTAGGAGGCATCTACAACATAATATAACCTATCCAAAAGCTCACATAGATTTTTATTGCAGAACGATTTATTCCCTTTGACAGCCTGAATAGCAGTCCACTGTAATGTTGTCATTTTTTATTACTAACCATCTAACATCATGCCTGCTTCTTCGCTTTCTCATAAACAGGATTATTTAAACAGACTTCAGTTATGCTCAGTTATTTTTCAATTAGCAAAAACCATTACCCCAAGCATTAATTAAATGCTTCCTTGTATGGAGGAGAAATCTGCTTTTTTTAATGTGTATGCCACAGCTTATATATTTTGCACTAAAAGCAAGGCTGTAAGTAGGTAATTGCATACATATACACCTTTCCTGACCTGTTTTGGTGAGACAGATGGATCAACAAATAAATTGCTGTTTTCAGGAATCTTAAAATACCTAAAGCAAGCTGAAAAGCTTAGATGTTCACCATCTCATTTTGAATAGACCTCTGTATTCTTTATCTTTAGAAGAAGGCCAGGTTGAGCCTGAGGGAGGGGTCAAGCATGTCATTAGTCTTGAGTTTCTATAAGAGAGATAAGTCCAGGCCACCTTGAATTCTGCTGACTCTTATATATTGTCAATTGGCTTTGACTAATAGTAGTTCAGATTCTTGTAGAGAGTGTTAGCATGCAATAAACCTGTAACCATTTAAACCACTTTGAGTTCTGATTTCTTGTGCTTGGTTATCCCTCCCCTCTATCATTTCTCTCTCTCTCTCTCATTTAACATAGCTGAAAACATGACTCTGGTTGTCGAACAATATTAAAATAAAATAATTACAATAACGATTATAAAAATTAAATCATAGAGCAACCAAATGAAAGAAACACACTGAATCGTCAATAGAAACAAGGGGGTGGGATGTTCCACTCATTTGGGCCCCCAAGCATTATATCAGACTGAACCATAAATTTCATTGCAACATTGTCACATTGTGGGATCTTGTGGCTTTCTGAACATGGTTGTCTTCTTGCAGATATTTCATTATGAACAGATTCATTTTTTTTATTACTGGTTCTGTGGGTGTGGCCTGTTGGGTGTGGCATGGCTTGGTGGGCGTGACAGGAGAAGGATACTGTAAAATCTCCATTCCCTCCCCACTCCAGGGAGAGGTTACTCCAAAATCCCCATTTCTTCCTGATCAGCTGGGACTCGGGACGCAGAGAATACATGTGGATGGGGCCAGTCAATGGTGATATTTACTGGTTCTCTGAACTATTCAAAATTTCCACTACTAGTTCTCCAGAACTGTTCAGAACCCGCTGGATACCACCTCTGATTACTAAACTAGGTAAAATCATCTGTTCTTGTTTGGTAATGAAATGCCTGAAAGAAACAAAAATGAAGCTCAGAGAACAATAAAGATCCCACAGTTCTATTTTGAACTAGAAATATTAACTTCTATCAATAGCTTCATCACATATGTATAATGATCATTTGGATCATTATACCAGTGAACACAACCCAGCTTTTGGTTTTAATGGTGCTTTCATCTATTGCTTTCTTAATTTTATAATTTACTGTACATCTACAAACTGCCTGTTCCCAGAGGACTTTTTTTTGGAGACAGAAAACCTCTGGATATATTATATTTAGGTTCCTAGGCAGAAAAAAAAATGAGAGAAGCCAATATGTCTGCAGGCAGAATGGCACCAAATGTTAGCCGATCAATTTCAAGGACTTCTGCTTTTTCTCAGTAATCTATATTGGAGTCAAGAACTTTCCAAGTTAAAGTATACCGGATTAATTCTACTTGCAGGCTTTGCAGTCATTAACCTGCGAGATTCGATGTTTAGAAGTCATATAAACTTTGTCTTAACATTTGTAAATCCTTTCCAAAGTGCTCTCTGCAAAGAAAATCAAAGAGCGTTGATTTGCTCTTGTATGGAAAAGTCTTCAAACAGCCAGATGGGACTGCTTCATCCATCTGTTGCATTGACAGTTCCGGGAAAGATGGTTTCTGGATGGAGTACTTGAACAAGATAAGTAGCTTGCTGAGATCCGTATTGATTTATGTTTACTGCTCTGTACAGATGGTCTGCAAAAAATTCTCAGATTCCTGTTCTTTTTGGAGGAAAAGGTAGAAAAATGAGAGGTACGCCGTGGTCACTTGAAACAAGGTTTATACTTCTGAGCAACAAAGAGACTAGCTCAGAACTAGAATTAATAATTGTAGAGAAAGTTCGATCAATGTGTGAGGTGCTTATATTTTCTCCAAGCCTATGTGATTGCTAGGTCTTAACTGTGACGAGATCCTTTGCAATGTGGAAACAATGATTCATCTACTTGAAGAGTAGCAGTGATATAATTTGCCTCAATGAGGTGCTCATTGTCACTTTTAAGATGTCCTCTATCCAACTCACAACTTCTTGTCTGCTTTCCTCTCCAACCAACATCTCTTCATTCTCCTTCTCCTCATAGAGCCCAGGTGGTGCAGTAGTTAAAATGCAGGGCTGCAGGCTACTTCTGTTGACTGCTGGCTGCTTGCAATTTGGCAGTTCAAACCTCACCAGGCTCAAGGTTGACTCAGCCTACCATCCTCCTGTGATCGGTAAAATGAGGACCCAGATTGTTGGGGGCAATATGCTATATGTAGACTTTTTGGTGGGTGAATGCATTTAATTCACAAGAGGTAAATAAAGAGAGGTTTTTTTATGACAAGGAGCCTGTTTCTTGCTTCTGCTAAGGCTGGGTCAGAACACTTTTAAAGACAACAGAGTAACTGTGTCTTTGTAGCCAGAAAGTTTCCTCTCATAGCCATCACTCAGATGTGTGTGTGTGTGTGTGTGTGTGCGCCAGAGGTGGGTTCCTACCAGTTTGCACCTATTCGGTAGAACCGGTTCGTCAAATCTACCGAACCGGTTAGAAGAGGTTCCACCAGTGGACCCGGAAAGCAGGCCTCACCTACAGAAAAGGTTCCAAATTTTTTTGAAACCCACCACTGGTCCTTGGATATGATTATTCTACACTATCATGCTCATATTTAGAAAACTCAGTGCCTCTGTGAAAGGTAAGGATGACTACTGCGTTTGTGGTGCAATCAGAACATTGCGTGTGTTGAAGTTGTTTTAACGCAAACCAAAGATACCTTTTAAAAAACAAGTTTACATCATATTCTTATGCATGCCAGTGCTGTATGTGAGGTAATTTAAGGTGGTTCTGACAAGTGTCATCGGCATCTTCATATCCGGTCACATGGGCAGCAAGCCACTCCCATCCAGTCACATGGGCAGCAAGCCCCACCCACAAAGGAGGCCACACCCACAGAGTAGGTTCGAACAATTTTTGAAACCCACCACTGGTGTGTGTGCACGTGCACATGCGAGTACAGATAAAATGCAAGTATATTAAGTTTGATGATATAAGTTTGGAAATTTGCTATAATTTGGATCCTTTGCAAATAATGTGGTGTTTTAATATATAGTGCAGTGTGTCTATTTATAGCATATAAAATGTTACACTATTTAATGAACACCTAGGGAGACATACAGCAGTGAAAGAGACAATTCCTTAAAATCTGCAGATTTTAGAAATCACGGTATATTTATTTGGCAATTGTTGTTTTAAAAGCAGCTACATCATATATTTGACTCCTATTTACTACTGCATGTTCCTTCAGGGGCTTTTTTAATTGAGTGTTCCCTATAAAATTCACTTTGAATTTGGTTCCAGCCTAGAAATACATAAATGAAGGAACAACATTCGATATGTCAGGGATTGTAGGAACCAATCTTATTAATTTCTCCAAAGCAAATGTCTGCAGACCCGGAGATGGCTAAATGAGTAAGATGAATATTTCTACCACCTGTTGCAGATCATTTGTGAAACAGCTGTCATTTATAAATTCACTACCTATTTCAACCTGAGCTTTAACAAATAAACCCTTTACATTAATGCCTTTAGGAAACCAATGTAATGAACCTTAATTGCAAAGCAAGCAATTGTCTCAACCTACAGAATGCAGATAACTTGAATGAATTCGGTAAAAATTACATTTCATTCAGTTACGTTAAACATCAAGTATGATGACAGTCCAATCAAGGAGACTGTGAGCTATTCCTTTGGGTAGAAAATAAGTGAAAAAAACACTCTAAAGGAAATCACTATTCTGAAGGCACTATTAAGACTCCAGCTTCTATGCTTATTTACACAGTATATAAAAAACAAAATATAAAAAAAGGGCAGATTTTTGCCAATTATTTTCTGACTGCAGTCCTACATATACCTATTTAGGATAACCTTGACTTAGAGTTGATAAAAAACATGGAGTTGCTTTCTCATGAAATATTTATAGGGTTGATGTACAATTACACTTTAGTGTTTTGGAATATTTTTCAAATCTTAGCATGGCTTTTTTCAATCCAGAATGGTGAGGGATTTCCATCTCCTCCCACTTATGACTATATGACTGTAACTTTGTGCTTGTATCATTACGATTTATATTGATTGTTTCCTAATATAATTTGATTGCTTATTTGTACCCTATGATTATCATTAAGTGTTTCTTGATGAATGTATCTTGTCTTTTTAGGTACACTGAGACTATATGCATCAAAGACAAATTATTTGTGTGTCCAATCACACTTGGCCAATAAAGAATTCTATCTGTTTTGTTTTGTTTTGTTTTGTTTTGTTCTGTTCTGTTCTGTTCTATTCTATTCTATTCTATTCTATTAATTGTATTTAGAAAATTTCTAAAGATGGATCATTTGTGATGAAATTTTCTACTGGCCATATTTTAACTGAAGACATCTAACCTATTCTAGCATCCATAATAGATGTCAAGATAGCCCAACATTTTGAAACAAGATCCTTGGATTTCTTGAGAATTTATTACAAGATCCCAAAAAGACAAGAAGTAGATTTAGCTGTAGAAATGGATTAACTCATCGATTATCATCCTACATGCACCATTATTTCATTGTCTTTTTAACCAGAATTTGTAACTAGCTTGTTTAAGCTCTCTCCAGGCTTGTGGTTTAGATAATTCTGAAACTCTGTTATTTCTGAGGTTCATCAGTTATAAACTTGGTCACGTTTATCCAGAGTATAATTTGTCTTTTGTAACCAACCATATGACTGAAATAAAAATCTAAAAACAACCAAAACTCAAATCAGCTATATTACTAAGATCCCAATGGCACAGTGTTTAGAATGTAGTATTGCAGGCTAACTCAATGTTCACTGCCAGGAGTTCAATCCTGCCTGGCTCAAGGTTGACTCAGCCTTCCATTCCTCCAAGGTCGGTAAAATGGGAACCCAGATTATTAGGGGCAATATGCTGAGTCTGTAAACGGCTTAGAGAGGGTTGTAAAGCACTGTGAAGTTGTATGTAAGTCTAAGTGCTATTGCTAGTATTGCAGGCTAACTCTGCCTATAGCCAGGAGTTCAATCTCAACCAGCTCAAGGTTGACTCAGTCTTCCATCCTTCTGAAGCCAGTAAAATGAGGACCCAGATTGTTGGGGGAAATATGCTGACATTTTAAACCACCCAGAGAATGCTGTAAAGCACTATGGGTCAGTATCTAAGTCTAAGTGCTATTGCCATTGATTAGTTGATTGATTAATTGATTGATTGATTGTGGCTGTTTTTAACCTAGCAATTAAAATTTGTTTTGAAACTTCTATGATTTTTTATGGATGGGACAGGTAACTGTTTTCAGTCTAGAAGTACATTTAATTACATATTTTAAAAGATCCAGGAAAGAATCTTTTAAAAGACAAATACAGTTAGTGCATCTATTTTAGGGTTTAATCCATGGGGTGGGGGCACTAAAAATTATACCTCTTGGAAGAACATTATTTTGCAACCAAATTTTGATAGTATGGTTCCTGGGAATCTGGGCATTACAAACATGGCTATAAATTGCCCACTCCTGTTTTAAGGCAAAGGTCAAGAATTCATTCTCTATTACAAGACTCAGATTCAAAGGGGACGTATTATCAATCACCATTTCCACAATCATGCCATGAACCTGTATGTTGACTCACACATGACCACATATATTGAAATGGCATTCTGTATATTCACTCTGTAGCTGCTCTGGTGCAATCTTTTAGGAAAATACAGAAAGTAAAATTCTAAAACTTTCTGTCAAACCCTCGTATAATAAAATACAATAATATAGACTTATATTTTATTTTTATTTATTATTCCCACCTTTATTATTTTTTTAAATAGGAAAGGAAGGAAATGAACATTATCTTTTTCCTCCTTTTTTTCCTCACAACAACAATCCTTTGAGGTGATTTGGGCTGTGAGAGAGTGACTGGCAGTGGTGGAATTCAAAAATGTTTACTACTGGTTCTGTGGGCGTGGTGCTTCTTGGTGGACGTGGCAGGGGAAGGATACTGCAAAATCACCATTCCCTCCCCACTCTTGGGGAAGGATACTGTAAAATCTCTATTTCCCCCCCACTCTAGGGCAAGGATGCTGTAAAATCCACATTCCTTCCCCACTCTACTAACCTGCTTTGCAGATCCTTTGTCCTGTGCAGGGAACAGAAGAAGGCCTAGCCGATCAGCTGGGATGCCAATCAACTGGGACTTGGGAGGCAGAGAGTAGATGGGGGCAGAGCCAACCAGAGGTGGTATTTGCTGGTTTTCCGAGCTACTCAATATTTCTGCTACCAGTTCGCCAGAAGCGGTCATAACTGGCTGAATACCACCACTGGTGACTGGCTACCCAGCTGGTTTTCATGGCTAAAATGAGACTTGAACTCACAGTCTCCCACTTTCTAGCCTGGTGCCTTAATCACTAGACCAAAGTGACATTTACATTAATGTAAACATTTCGAACATTCTGATCAAAAACTGACATCTGACTTTAGCAAAGATGCGATAGTCAGAATGGGCAAGTCTGCATAATTACCTTTGACTTACTTTTCTGTCATCTAAACTAAAGAAAAGATGAAGAACTCTGCATTTCAATATGTCTAAACAGACTTTCATGGTATTTTTTCTTTTTAAAAAAAACATTGTTTGATGTTTTGGGAGCTGATTTCCAGTTCTTTTATGAAAAAAAAAATAGTTCTATTTATCAAGGTCAAATGGAGACACTTCTCATTTGCAATTCATTTACTGAACAGTTGCTTTGCTGTTACAAGTCTATTCACCTTCCTGATTAATAGAAAAATCTGTACTTACCGCGACAACCTCTATATCATGCTCATTGCCATGGTAGCACGTTGTAAATGAAAGCCAGGCTGTTGTAAGGTTAATTTTAGAAGCACTAATGCATTAGCGCATTGCTTATTTAGCCCTAGTGTGGGTGAGCAAGACCTAATATATGTTTCTTGTGTAGATGTCTGTCTGTCTGTCTGTCTTTCTATCTGTCTGTCTGCCTCGTATTAAACTTGTTTGCTGCTCATCTCACCATAAGGCAACTTTGGTGGTGTACAACATTAACATCTTTGTTAGTTTTTAAGGCACCACCAATTCAAGAAGTTCTTGAGATGGTTGGAGCAAGACTTTCAACAATTGCAGAAGCTAGGAGAGAATCTGATGAAGTTTAGGAAATGAGTCTTTAAAGCAGACATGTCTCACTGTTCTACTTACCTTTGCAGACTCGGAAGTCTTCAAAATGTTCCTTTTTAGAAGCTTCTTCAGCTTCTTAGCTTCCACTGCTTTGGACTTTGACTTATCACTATTCTCCTTTTTAGATTTGTTTTTCTTAAAATCCAAGATATGTGTTTGACTACCCACATATCTAGTTTCTTCAAAGTCCAGAAATCCCTCATGACCTGGTCATGATTTTTCTTCAAGTTCCTTCTGCTTCTACTTTGTTGAATAACACTCCTGCCTTGTATAGTCTCAGTTTAATGCAAAGGTTAAGCTTGAATGAGAACTAAGTTCAGGTTCACCATCCACATGGAAATTCACAGGGTGACTTTGGGTCAATCACTGGCAAAGCCTGAAGGAGGAAGAATGGCGGGATATGCATCTATTGGTTTATTTTACTGAAATAAAACAAATACATTCTTTCAGTTCCTAAAGGAGAAAGTTTTCAGTAAGACGAGTCAAACGTAGAACTCTTGAGTTAAATATCAAGATATATAAGGATAATAATTCCACTGAATAGACTTTGCTTGAGTGCAATTTATATTAGGCATAAATTGATAGACTTTAAAAAGTCTCTACTAATTTGGATTTTTGCCTGGTTATGTCAAACTTCATTTGTTAAACAAAAATCATAGCCTAAGTTTTTTCAGATGTCCTTACAGTCTGTTTTAAATCCCACTAGAGTATGTTTGACTAGCCATTTTCTTTTTATCCTTCAGAATTGTTTTGGATCCCAATGTTACATATTTGCTCCATTATTTTACTCTGCACATCCCAAGGGCATTCTTTTTAAATATTTTCAGTGCTAAAATACTGGTGCAGTATGGTGAATTGTACCATATTAACAGTGAAATTAGAATAGTTATTTCTAAATGTCCCTCTGTCTCTACTTAAAATGGCATATGCTAATTTTGTACAAGCGTTGTCCTATTTTGGCATGACATGTGTGCACATTTTTGGCAAGGAATACGTCTAACTCAGATTAGTATGTTCCAGCAATCACATTAATATGGAGTCAATAAATGCCATATGAGGTAATAGATAAACAGGGAAGTATCAGATAATTATTTTCTCTCCTTTAAGGTTGTATGCATAAAGATTTGATTTGATTTGATTTATTGCATTTCTATGCCGCCCTATTCCCAGAGGGACTCAGGGCGGCTCACAAACCAAAGTAAGGGGGGAGGGGAATACAAACATGGAGGAAAGACAACGGACAAACAACTACAACAATTTAAAAACAGTCAACAACCACACAATTCGAGCGGGGGCGGGGAACTCATCAGCCTCAGGCCTGTCGGAACAGCCAGGTTTTAAGGGCTTTGCGGAAAGCCTGAAGGGTGGTGATAGTCCGAATCTCCACGGGGAGCTCGTTCCAGAGGGCTGGAGCAGCCACAGAGAAGGCCCTCCTCCGGGTAGTAGCCAAACGGCATTGGCCGGTAGATGGAATTCGGAGGAGGCCTAATCTGTGGGATCTAATGGGTCTATTGGAGGTAATTGGTAGCAGGCGGTCTCTCAAGTACCCAGGTCCAATACCATGAAGGGCTTTATAAGTGACGACTAGCACCTTGAAGATTATTATGCTAAAGTGTAATCAGAAACACAGGAGGATGCTTGTCTCAAAGGTTCTTTTTAAAAGGCAACTGGACTGATTTTTTTCCCCTTGAGGCAAAAAACGTTTTGCTTCCCATCCACATAACTTCATCAGTTGCACTGGGGTGGATAGAATGACAGGTACTGACAGTTAAGCCTAGATGATGTGGGGGATGGAAGGATACGTTCTGACAGGATGGTGGTAAGAGAAGTATTACGTTTCTTTTCAGTCATCTGGTTGTTAGCACACTCTGAGAGATTTTGAAGTTGCTTGGGATTTATCAGATTCACCTGAATCAGAGTGCAAATGGTTGTGGAATCTTTTTGGAACTACTGTGGTGGCCTGCCAGTGGCCAGAGGAGGTCAGATGGTGGAAGCAGAGTCGGACAGTGGGGAGGCTGGGGAGGAACATGGGCCAGGCTTGGACAAGAGCTCTGCATTGGAGGCAGAGATGGAGTGAAGGCCTCCTGGCAGTTCTCAGCTGCCTTTGGAACTAGACAGCAGTAAAGCAGAGGAACAGCTGGAGCCTGTTTCCAATGTGCGCATGAGCACAGCTGCCAGAAAAAAAGAACAGCTCAGAAATCAGGGTTGACTTGGGAGTAAAGCCACAGGTGGACGGTGAAGGGCCCCTCCCATAGGAAATAAAAGAGGAGCGAAAGGGAAGTGAGCTTTTGCAGGAAACGATTCATTCGTTTGTTCATTTCTTTGTTTCAGGAGTGTGAAGATCTGTCCATGAATCTCAGAGACTCTGTGCCAAGATTTTCCTTGCACAGCACTGCATTAGGCCCTTCTTCAGTGAATCCTTCCTTCTCATTAGGTGGCCAAAGTATTTGAGTTTCATCTTCAGGATCTGGCCTTCTAAAGATAGAATCAGCATACAGGGAAGAAGTCCAGAGGGTCTCTGCATGGTGCTCAAGAAACAACTTACAACTAAACACTAGTAACACAAAGGAGATGGTGCTAGATTTCCAGAAGTACAGAGAGAAGCCTGCCTCATTGTATAGCGAGGGGGGGGGGGCTGTATGGAGAGGGTTTCCTCTTTTAAATTCTTGGGAGGGCTTATTAGTCAAGATCTCACCTGGAAAAACAACACGTCTCTGGTGATTGGAAAGGCCCAACAGAGACTTCATTTCCTTAGAGTCCTGCGAAAAAAATCAGGTGGAACAACAGCTGATGACCTCTTTCTATCGGTCCACCATAGAAAGTGTCTTCACATATTGCATTACAGTATGGTATGCTGGTTTAACAGCTACGGACAGGAAGGCACTACAGAGAGTGATCAATTCGGCACAAGAAACCATTGCCCTCTGACACCACTGGATGACATCACCAGATCTCACTGCTTTAGCAGAGTAAGGAAGATACTCAGAGGTGATTCACACCCTGGTCAGTGTCTCTTTGCACTTCTACCATCGGGCAGAAGGCATCAAAGTATAGCCAGCCGAACAAACAGGTTTAAAGATAATTTCTATCCTTGGGCTGTCAGTCTTTTAAATACAACTACAATCACTCCATGCACACACTAGGGTTTTTTTTTCTTTTTCTTTCTTTTTTCGTTTCTGCTATAATTTTGCACCAGTGAGGTTAAAACCAATTTTGTTGTATTTAAATACAATGACAATAAAGATTATACTTATACTTAATAATATCAAGTCCAAAGGTGCTTTTTCAAGAGGCAACTGGGCTTTTTGGTTTTTCTTTGAAGATATTTTGCTTCTCATCCAAAAAGCTTCTTGAGCTCAGAGGAAAACTGCATTGGTGTAAGAAACCTCACTATGACCTATTAGATCCCACAGACTAGGCCTCCTCCAAATTCCATCTACCAGCCAGTGTCGGCTGGCAACTCCTCGGGGGGAGGGCCTTCTCTGTGGCTGCTCTGGCCCTCTGGAACGATCTCCCCGTTGAGATCAGGACCCTCACCACCCTTCCGGCTTTCCGCAAAGCCACTAAGATCTGGTTGTTCCGGCAGGCCTGGGGCTGAAGAATCTTCCGGCCCCATTCGAATGTTGTGACTGTTGTTTATTTTAATTTGTTTGTCTGTAATTGTTGTTATTTGTACCCCTTCCCCCATGGTTGTTCGCCGCCCTGAGTCTCTCGGGAATAGGGCAGCATACAAGTTGAATAAACCTAAACCTAAACCTAAACTTATTTAGATTTAGAAATCTTTGGATCCCCCCAAAACAATATTTAGACCTTTTGTGTTGCTCTATATTAAGGGTCATTCTATTAATCATTGGCTTGTCTCGATATTGCACTGTTTTTACATTTGTGCAGGTAGTTATGGCCATAATGGAGCCTGCCCTTTTTTGTATCAGTTGTTAAGCAACCTCCATGACCATGAAGTGAATGCTGAGGTTGTTAAGACAATACATGATGTACTGTAGACTTGGGTTTGTCCAAAAGCAAAAATAAAAGTCAGTTTTCAGCAACAACGCCATTGTAAAATTGGAGTCTCATGACTGCAGGATACTATATGCAACCCGTGGCCAAGCATCTGAAGTATGGTCATATGACTGCTGGGGGGAGCAACCATTGTGACGTTAAATCTGAGTTTCAAACACTCCCCAGGTAAGTCCATCATAACTTTGAACCAGAGGTGGTATTCAGCTGGTTCGCATCAGTTCTCCCGAACCAGTGGCAGAAATTTTGCCCAGTTTGGCAAACTGGTAGCGATGACCAGCTGGCCACACCCACAAACCAGTCCCCATGTCTTGGTTGCTTATTCCATCCACCCAGTCATTGCTTACTTGCCCTCACGCGTTTCATACTGGCTTGGACTTGCAAGGCAATGGGATGCACATGCGTGAATAACATGGTGGTGGCGGCAGCAGCAGCTTTTTCGCTGACCAGAGGACTTTTCAGTGGCATGCAGCCATTTGAGAGCCACTTTGCAAAGAGGCAGCAGCTGGGAGGCTTCTTTCCTGCCAAAACCTCCGGTCAGCTTGCTTTCCAGACTCTGGCCCTGGAAGGTAAACAACCAAAGAGGCATTGTGGGGGGAGGAAGTAGTGCTAGGGCCATGGGACCTAAAGTAGGGGAAATGCGGGTGACTGGCAAATGGAGAGCAGGAGTAGATAGGGAGAAATCCCCCCCTCAAAAATCCTACTTTTTCCTGTGGCAGTGGTTTGGTGGTGGTGGGGTGTCATGTGACTGAGTGGGTGTGAGTGACATCAAGTTGACCACACCCACTCAGTCACATGCTCCTCCATCTAGCCATGCCTACCGAACTGGTAGCAATTTTTTTTGAAACTCACCACTGAATGATTGGTTGTTGAGAATTACCTGTATTTTCTACGTTAATTAACTGTTCCAGACTGAGGAATACAGCCCATCTGAATAGTGGAAACAACCATTGTTTCCTGTAAAAAATGGGGAATGTAAGAATTAAATGCAGCCACATACACACACAAACCCACAGACATTTCAAATATTCCACTGCTATGGAATCAAAGCCATTTGGGCAGCAAAAAAAAGGGAGGGGAGAAGATGACGATGGGCATTATATCCAGCTGCTGGTTACACTTTTTAAAAAATCATTAAGGGGAGAGGAAGGTGGGAAATTGAATCATTGTGAAAGGGAAAAAGTGATAAATTCCATTATATGATCAACTAGGAGCCTGCTCGCAATTGCTTTGTGACATTCACTATCAGGAATTGATAAGACAATGAGGCTACAGCAAAATACCCCCAAATGGACAGTAGCTCTTATGCTTGTAATATACTGCAAAATGCACACCAATGGGATAAGGCAGATACAGTAACTATTGCATCTAAACTCTTTTTTCTGGGGCTTCATGGCAGTAAAATAAAGAAATGCATTTGCAAAACCTCCCATACTGCCTCGGAGATAAAAGAAAATCTTGCTTCGGCAAAGTGATAGCAATAGCAATAGCAGTTAGATTTATATACCGCTTCATAGGGCTTTCAGCCCTCTCTAAGCGGTTTACAGAGTCAGCATATTGCCCCCAACAACAATCCGGGTCCTCATTTTACCCACCTCGGAAGGATGGAAGGCTGAGTCAACCCTGAGCCGGTGAGATTTGAACAGCCGAACTGCTGAACTGCAGTCAGCTGAAGTAGCCTGCAGTGCTGCATTTAACCACTGCGCCACCTCGGCTCTGATGATGACAGGAATACTGGAATAGCATTGTTTTCAGTGTATTTTAGGATGTAAATTTATTTTAAAATTTTATTTCAGTATATTTTAGTGCTGCACAGAGTGTAGAAGCAGAATGTCCAGTCTGTTCTGTTCCAATTAAACCCTGAAAATATGTGTCTGAATCAGTGGTGGGTTCCTACCGGTTCGGACCAGTTCGGCCGAACCGGTAATAGTTTGATGGCTTGGGTCACTGGAACCGGCAGCGACCCAGGCCTGCCACACCCCCGAACTGGTTCTCCCAGTAGCGCTGTAGGTGCCACCATCTTGTTTTTTGCTTCTGCACTTGCGCAGAACAATTTTTATTGCTCTACGCATGCGCAAAGCACACACAAAGCATGCACAATGCATGCATGGCACGCCTACAAGCGACCTGGCAGTAGTGACTGCCGGAACCCACCCCTGGTCTGAAACGCTGTGTGGATGCACCAAAACCCATTTCCTTGCCTTGTTCAAGGAGATTTTACGACGGAATCTGTGTATCTAGCATTTGCCTATTGAGTTCATCAGTTGCAGAGTTTCTTCTTATCTTAGGGATACCGAATGTAAAACCCTAGAGCTGCAGAGCTGCAGAGCTGCACACAGGTGGGCACAGAAAAGGTGACAAGATGAGACATGGAGGTGTCATGGTATGGTAACTTTTGCCAGTGATTAGTGGAACATTTGCGTCCTTGGTGGGCCATGTGTGGCCTCAGGTTCAAGTTGTGGACCGATGGCTGAATTCTTCCAGATCACTATGTGGAATCTGGACTGAAGTTTGTGGGAGAGAGACAGTGAGATGCAACAGGCTGTGATCAACCTTTCCATCTTGTTTCATTTAGTTACGAGTTTGACTCAGAACAGGGGGGAATTTAAATGTCATGAGTTCAGAACATTTTGCTTCATTATGATCTGAACTTCGTAATGAAGTTTGGCCTCAGGCCTTGTCAGCATTTGCTCCTCACAGAGAGAGATACTACTCCCTATTCCAAGTAAACTTAATAAAAGTGGGGGAAATGATGGTTGAATTAGCTTCCTGATATTCTCTAGACTGACTCTTGGTATTTGCTGTTTTACAGAATTAGATCTTCAGGAGTAGACCTCCGTACGTTAAACTACAATTCCCTTTACTCCCTTCTAACACAATCATAACACCAGGTTTTAACAAATTATTCAGAAGAATGGTTTGTTGGGAATTTGGGAATACTTCAAGCTGAGGATTATTTATTATTTTAAATAAATATAATATTTTACCTTCCTGAGAAGTAGAAAGAGGAAAGAAGGAAGGAAGGAAGGAAGGAAGGAAGGAAGGAAGGAAGGAAGGAAGGAAGGAAGGAAGGAAGGAAGGTAAAAGCTTTTATTTAGCTTTTCCTGGAGAGGTTTAGAGATAATCTGAGAACTATTGAGAGCAATGAAATGAAGGGGGGGGGGAGGTACACATATGAAATCTCATTTCTAGATTCCTATAGTTTTAGTTCTCATTTATGTTTGCGTGTTTGTGTCTTATATGTGCTCTGATGCAATATCCAGGAGCTTCATCTATCTTACCTTTCTACAGATCAACTTTAAATTAATAGTTTGGTTCACCGAACCATTGAAGGTTCAGTTCCAATTATTTGCCTTTAATCATTATTTCAACAGATTCCATGAATAAAGTTTTTGGCTGGTAATTCAATGCAAATCAAAGTACATAACATGTTACATTTAGGTTAGTAAAGCATTCTTCTCAGCCAATCAGGAATCACACCACGAGTATCTAGCATTTTGGCTTTACTGGGCCTCATTGAGTGAAGAGGAATTGCCTCAGGCTGCATATAAAATATATAACATAATGAATATACGTATATAAATAACAAACTTTATTTGTTAATATTTTTTTACAATCTTGTAGGGCCACATTTCAAAGCTGAAGAGCCAGTACTGCCCGAAGACGTCTCTGTGATCATGTGGCCAGCATGACTAAATGCCAAAGGCACATGGAATGCTGTTACCTTCCCACCAAAGGTGGTTCCTATTTTTCTACTTGCATTTTTACATGCTTTCGAACTGCTAGGTTGGCAGAAGCTGGGACAAGTAATGGGAGGTCACTTTGTTACACGGCACTAGGGATTTGAATCGCTGAACTGCCAATCTTTCTGGCTGACAAGCTCAGTGCCTTAGCCACTGAGCCACCGAGTAGATGGGGTTATATCATGTCACTAAATCTAATTCAAACAGCAGTCCACTTCTTTCACATACACCAAAGGAGTAAAGCAGTTGATTCTTTCTGATTATGTTTCCAAAAAATCCCACCCAACCAGAGACCTTGAACTATGAGGAGAGAGGAATTCCAATCTCCCCCACAGTAGCAGTTCAACCCTAACATAGGGGGGAGGGGAGAGGCCTCAGCTATATCATAACACATAATTAATCCTAGCACAGAGACAATTGCTACTTGGACACCAATGTCGTTCTTTCATCACCTCAGTAATCAAGCTCACCCTGTGAAACTGGATTTTACCTTGATTAGACTAATAATCAAATTTCTACCCCTCTCCCTGTCTCTCCCCCCTCCACCCGGCAGCCTGGTCCCTGTTCTATCAAGTGATGTTTTACCATTAAAGCTGGTGAAATCATTAACCTTTGAAGGAGGGTGAAGAATAATCAGTACATTTAAAGTACTTAGAATATCCATCCTTTTTCTCAAGAGCCAATGTTTAGCATATAAGAAGGGCTGCCTGCCATTAACTGATGCTATTTTATTTCTGCTTCATTTTGTTTTTCATGGAATGAGCCGGTACAGTGTAATAGTCAAGATGCTGGGCTGAGGCCCAAGACATTAGAGTTCAAATCATCATTATGCATAAGTGAATGACAAGAGACTGGTCTTATTCTCTACATTTAATCTTCTTCACTTGCTCTACTTCAATCTACTTCACTTCTGTTTTGCTCATTTTAGAACGTGCTCACTGGAGGAAAGGTGGGATGCAAATATGGATTGACATCATTATTATTGAGCGCTGATTGAAGGCCTTTTCAAATTAATGTTGTATTTCTGGAATAGGGAATACAGATTATTTTGGAAATGGGAGATCCTTAATTGAAATGTTTACCTGTAAATAATGCAGATGTAGCATGGAGTTAAGAAGTCTTACCTCATGTGTAACATTCTTCCATAAAAAACAGGATCACCATATCTGGGCAACATAAATAAGCAATAGATGGCAATAAAGAGATACAGAAAATGTTTAATTCTTTGCTGCCATCTAGTAGCAGTTCAGAAATTTACTCAGAGGTGCACCTGAAGCACATGCGCACCCGAAGCGCATCCCTGAGCGAACTGGCAGTAACCCACCTCTGAGTTTACTGCTAAACTACAATAACTCTGTCATCAGCATTAGAATGTAAGGTAAGATTTATTCTAAAAACTATCCATTTGTAAAATTAACAGATTAAGAGGAAAAATATGTGAAATTACACCAAGATGTTTCTTGCTTGTTTCCCCCCTCCTCCTTTCTCTTACACTAAATTGACTAAATTGACTTCTTTGAAGAAAGATAGCAGTTTACTACTGACTGGATGTTTGGCGTAAAACTAAACAAAAAATGAACTTATTTTGTGTGTTTTTTATTTATGCATTTTTCTTTAACATATATAAGTGCCTAATAAGCACTGTATTGTCTGAGTCAATTTACAAATATATAATAACAGTAATAACATTCTTTGCTTATATATAATGACATTCTTCCGATTTCTGATTTCTACCTTTATTGTCTAACCTTCGGTAAAACAAATCCCAAATTAAAAAGTATTCTGTGTCTTCTTTGTCCTTTTATCTTTAATGTTAACCTATCCAATATCCAGACAGTAATATTTTCCTAATTATATTTCCCTCTGCATGAGTTTCCTCATTTTCCCAATGTTGTGCAAATAAAACTCTTGCTGCTATCAAAGCATGTAATATTAAATATACATTCTCTTTATCATATTTTTCTGGCAGTGTAGCTAACAAAAATATTTCTGGTTTTAGGTCTATATGTTGTTTTATCAATTTCTCTAGCCATGTATGTATTTTCGTCCAAATTTGTTTTGCCTTTGGGCATGCCCACCAAATATGGTAGTATGAGCCTAGTGTGTAGTTATATTTCCAATATTTGGCGTACATGTTTTTAAACATCTTTGCTAGTCTTGCCGGTGGCAAATGCCACTTGTAAAACATTTGATATGCTTTCCTTATACGTAGTTGCCATTGTCAATTTATAATTTCTGTCCCAGAGTTTTGCCATTTGTCTAATTCTATGGTATATCTAATTTTTTGGCTCATACTATCATTGTTTCTTTCACTTGTTCATCTTCCATTTTAAGGCTTAATAAATAGCTATATATTTTCTTTATTAATTTTTCATCTGTTCCTAATAGTATCCAATCAAGTACAGTTAGTTCTTTATAAAAACCATATATTTTAGCATCTTTCACATATCTTGATTGTATTTGCAAATGTGGCCACCATGCGAGGTCCACTGCTTCATTTTGTAGTTCCTGTTTAGTTTTAAGTTTCCCTTTCTCATTTAAAACATCTTTATACATTACATTTTTTTCCAAATTTACAACATTTGGATGTATCAGTGCTTCCATTTTATTTTGTTGATTCAATAGGATAGATAATAGAACAGAGGTAGTTATGTTGTAACCATAGAATAAGAGACAAATTTATAATTGCACCTATAATATCTGTAAAGAAGACAGTGGACAAACATTTTTTTCTCAGATTTTAATTCCTGAAAAAAAACTTTTAATGATTATGACAGAACAAAACTGAATAAAAATATAATTCAAGAATGACTGTATCATATAGCAATCTTGAGAAACATGATTTTTTAAAGGATTGTAATATATTTAATGGCATAATGATTCGTCGCACAAATTCAACAGGACTACAAGTGTTTTGCTGCTGATTTTCATTTGTACTCTCTATCCAATGCATCCCACTACAGTGTCCAACAATAGCCAGCATTGATGGCTTCCAGTTGTCCTGATAATATTTTTCCATTATGGCATTGTTCCACTGTGTCCTGATGTTCACCACATTCATCACTGAACTTGCACCTAGATTTTTGGGAAAGGTGTGAATGCAGAAAATGAGGCTTCAGTGACATGTTACACTTCATGGTCTTGCATTCTGTATGAAGTTTGCCAATCAGCTGGAATGTAGTTTGGATGTAGTTTGAATTTAGTTGCCACAGAAATTCTCAATGATGTCCTTAAATGCTTTTCAGGTGATTTTTCTCTGGGTCCACTAACAGACCTGTTTGTCAATGATGGTGTATCTCAGGGGTGTCAAACTTGTGGCTCATGGGCCAGATGTATCATGCAGTGGCCACGCCCAGTTTAGCAAAAGGGAAAAAGTCATGATACGTCCCGTGACGATGCCGTGAAGACATGAGCTTGACACCCCTGGTGTATCTGATCTATACACCAACAAATATACCTTCCTTAATCTTGACATCAATTATTCTTGGAAACATCTGTCTCAAATAACAAAAAACTTTCATTTTTGTTGAAAATAAACAATTCACTGCTTTTCATGTGAAGCGGAGGCAATAATATCTTTATCGGGTCAACAAGTGTTTCATGTGTCACTTTTTTCTGTCATGGAATCAATGATTTTAAACAATTTTATGCTTTTTAATGCTTCTTAACATAATGCAACTTTCTTGCATGGCTATCCCATTCACTTAACAGTACTTAGAATGACACAACCTTAGAATAACAGACATGGAAGGGACATTGGAGGTCTTCTAGTTGAACCCCCTGCTCAGGCAGGAAACCCTATACCATTTCAGACAATGGTTGTCCAATCTCCTTAAAAACCTCTGGTGTTAGAGAATTCACAACTTCTGGAGACAAGTTGTTCCACTTGCCAAGTTGGTATATCCAAGCTACATTCCAAGCACCAAGGTCACTATTTTTCGATCTCCACAGATATTCCAGTTGTACATGGTGAACTGGATGGACTTCAACAACAGTTCCACGTTTCCATATGTTTCTTTCATGTATTGCAGCCTAGCAAACAGGTACTGAGTGCCCATTGCTTTTGTGGTAAAAACAAGATTCCTACAAAAGTACATGATAGGTTAAATGACAGGATGTTTTCATGACTAGCAGCCCAAAGGTTTGAGGTTGAGGTTTGTTTTATTTATATGCCGCCCTATTCCCAAAAGGGACTCAGGGCGGCGAACAACTCAAGTGGTAAAGGGAACACACAAATACAAGACAAGCATTTAAGATAGCCAACAACCACACCTGTCGAGAGGGGAAGGGAGCTCATCAACCCCAGGCCTGCTGACAAAGCCAGGTTTTAACGGCTTTTCGGAAGGCCAGGAGAGAGGTGAGGGTCCGAATCTCCGCGGGGAGTTCGTTCCAAAGAGCCGGAGCTGCAACAGAGAAGGACCTCCCCTGAGTCGTAGCCAGATGGCATTGGCTGGTAGACGGAACCCGGAGGAGGCCGACCCTGTGTGATCTAATGGGTCTTTGGGAGGTAATTGGCAGCAGGCGGTCTCTCAAGTACCCAGGTCCAATACCATGAAGGGCTTTATAAGTAATAACTAGCACCTTGAAGCGTATCCGGAGACGGATTGGAAGCCAGTGCAGCTCGTGCAGGATAGGTGTAACGTGGGTGTATCGAGGTACACCCACAATCATTCGCACGGCTGCATTCTGGACAAGTTGAAGTCTCCGAATGCTCTTCAAGGGCTGCCCCATGTAGAGCGCATTGCAGTAGTCCAGTCTCCAGTCTATAATATGCACTCAAATGTTTTCAGGAAGAAAAATCTTTGTTGTCTAGTGAAATCAGAAGCCAGTACTTTGTATCTTTCTTCTTTTGCTTTTTTTATTTTTATATTTTTAGCTTTTGCTTTTCTTTCTTTCTTTTGTTGGCAGAAACGTCCTTCTGGGTTCAGTTCCAAGTGGGGAAAAAGACACTGGAAACATGGAGGCTGCTTTTAAAGATGGTTTAATGGTGCACAGGATCACATGGCTTTATCTCCTGAGCAGAATCACATGGCTTGAGTTCCTGAGCAGAAAAGGGGAGAGATGCTGAGAGTCCCTGGGTTTTATGCCCTCTCGGGGGCTCCATCTCTCTGTTTCCTGTTCCTGTATAAGAAATGTATTCTGATTGGTTGTCAGACTCCCAGGGGTGGAGGATCTTAGCTAACTTTGTAGGTTGGGTGCTAAATTTGGTTGAAACTTGGTTGGTGGTGCAATGAAGAGCAATGTGATGGGGTAGATCTTGGTTATATAGAATAGGCTGGCTCAGGCGTTAATGACCCATTGACAAAGATGGGAGAGGAGTTTCTGCCTTCCTGAGTTTCTAATTCTCTTTTTAGGAGAAATATTCTGCATTTTCAATATTTCCTAAAATATTTCATTTTCTAGGAGAGGGGTGAGTTTTAACTTCCTACATTCCTTCCTTCCTTCCTTCCTTCCTTCCTTCCTTCCTTCCTTCCTTCCTTCCTTCCTTCTTCCTTCCTTCTCCTTTTGCTTACTTTATATTATTTTATATTAGCCTTTATTCTCTCTTTTTAATTTTTTTTTTTAAATCACACACACTCACACAGAGTATAAAAACATACACATATACGGACATATTAAAAGAACTCGGAGATTAGTCTGAAGTATTACATTATAAGACAGCATCTTCCAACTTGCTGTTTAACCAATGATAAATATCCCTCTTCCCCTCCATTTTGGCTTGATACAAGTGATGATAGCATGCACAGAGGAAAAACTTTCTTTAAGTCACCTCCAGTTTTGATTTGCAGGTTTAATTAAAATTGTGGTCTTGATGAGACAGAAGATTTGGACAGGAAAGAAATAAATCAGTGGGAGGAAATTGTTTCAGCAGATGCCCAATGAAACTACCATGGTGCCCCAGGCAAAAATAATTGTCATGAACAATGTGCAATTTCTCTCAGTCAATTGTTTCCATTCAGAGCCCTGATTTATATCAGAGCCAAGAATAGGGTTGCATATCAATAGATGAGTACGCTATTAGTATTCCACGTTGGCTAATAACGTGTATATAAACATACTCAAGAATAAATATTTCATTCCCCACAAATGTGTTTTTCTGTATGATAACTGAATAAACAGGAAATGAAGAATTAACTTCTAAGGTCATAGATCTTTCTCAGCTTTGGAATGGAAATCAGTGCTAGTGGATTAACATAAACAAAAAAAGTTATATTCGTTTTCAACAGAGTAAATAAGAGATACTAGAATCTCTGTTTCATTCAAACAAAATTGCATTCCCTTTTATTTCACTTTTAATTACATTCAGTCTAATTATTAGAGTTCAGGATAAGAAAGACACGAGCAATTAGCACCTAAGGCTGAAAATGGAAATGGATGAAAAATGAAACGAAGCATTTCCATATAATGTCAGCTTTTATTTTTAAAAATTGTTGCCTGTTCTGCACCCCTCACTTGTTTTACATTTATTTTTCTGATAAACTTTAATCAGAGATTAAGGCTTTTTCTGTCAGATGATTATTATGAGCAACAAAGTCTTAGGTTGCATGGGAGTTTTGAAATATTGATAAAAACGTACACCTAAGGCTACAAAAAACAATTGAAAATGAAGATATCAGATGAATAAGGTAAGGCTCACTTCAATCTGTAAATGAATTCCTTGCTTATTTTGATATTGGAGAGAATGTCAAACTGTCCTTGAAAACAAATTAAAGGAAGATAATGCAGTCTTTCTCTCTGTGTGTATGCATGTGTGTGTATACTTGTGGATGTGAGTGTGTATGAGAAATAGAACGTACAGTAACAGTTTCTTTCAATTCATTTATTATAAATATGTAATTAAATTTTTACTTTTACTCTATATATATCAGAGAAACAGCAGCGGTGGGCTACTACAGGTTCGCCTGGGTTCAGGAGAACATATAGCTAATGGTTAACTGACAAATGTGCGCTCAACAAAAGCACGCTGACGAAACCACAGGGGAGAAAACCACGAGTTTGAAAATGCGCCGAAAAATGAGCGCAGAAGCGCGCCAACAACAGTGCGCAGGCAGAAGCACGCTCTAAACTTAACCCTAAACCTAACCCTGAACCTAACCCTGAACCTAACCCTAACCCTAACCCTAACCCTAACCCTAACCCTAACCCTAACCCTAACCCTAACCCTAACACTAACCCTAACCCTAACCCTAACCCTAACCCTAACCCTAACCCTTACCCTTACCCTTACCCTAACCCTAACCCTAACCCTAACCCTAACCCTTACCTTAACCCTAATTTCGCTTCTGTCTGCGCTCTTTTGTTGGCGCGCCTTTGTGGGCACACTGTCGACATCGTGGTTTTACCTCCGCAGTTTTGTCGGTGTGCTGTTGTCGGGCGCGCATTTGTCGGGTCACGATAGCTAATGTTATGGCTGGTTTGGAGAACCTCCAATTCCCACCCATGGCTGGCCACCCTGCTATGCTCCTCCCACCCTGCCCCTCCCCTTTCAGGAGTCTCCATGCAGCCCATTTTGGATGCAAGGTAAGTGCAGGGTCCACACGGAGGCCCAGGGAGGGGAAAAACAAGCCTCCTAGAAGTTTTGGAAGGCTGGAAATGGGCCTATTTCCAGCCATCGGACAGCCTGTGGAGCCTAGAGGAAGCAATGTTTGCCCTCCCAGAGCAGTGGTGGGTTGCAGGCGGTGCCTGCCCGAACCACAGGGTACCATTCCAGTACGGTACACCGGAGGGCCCACATGCCCGCCTGAGCTCCTTACCTGTATTTGAGCTCTTTGGCGCTTCCGCAAATGCGCATGGAGTGTATAGCACCTGTGCGATGCTCTGCCAAGCACTGATTAATTGTTCTCAGCATTACAGAGGCTCATGGAGGTGCTGCAAGAGGTAAGGACATGTGCATGCATGCTGTGCGCGTTCATGTGGTGGACAAGGGGCCCCGTTGCACTGTACCAGTTGCAATGGGATCCAGAACCCACCACTGTTCCAGAGGGTCAAGGAAAGCCTCCAGAGCCTGGGGAAGGTGAAAACAGGCCCCCTGCCATCGGGCAGGAGGCCCACTAGAACATACCCACCATGGCCTTACCCACCCAGAAACCAGGCAGGAAACCTGTTGCTGAAATTTTTGAAGCCCACCCCTGAGTAACAGGATAACAGAGTTGGAAGGGGCCTTGGAAGTCTTCTAATCCAACCTCAAGAAGGAGATCATATTCTATTTCAGACAAATGGTTGTTCAATCTCTTCCAACTTCCAGTGTTGGAACACACACAACTTCTGAACGCAACCATCCTACTGATTAATTGTTCTCATTGTCGGGAAATTTCTTCTTAGTTCTATGTTGAATCTCTCATTGGTAAGTTATTTTTTGTTTCACCTAAATTTATGTTTCAGTTAATTGCATTCTAATTAATTAATAAAAATTATATAAATATGTTAGCAATATTATGTAAGGTTCTTGAAATGTAAGCTTCTCACATTTATTACATAATAAATTGAAACTTTTTTTCCTATCTTGGAAAAAGTACACTTAAATTATTAACAAACTACAAAAAAAAAAATCCAGAATTCCAAATCAATGATAAACTAATTTTACAATACATTCTCAATCTAGTCCTCAATTTTAGGATCTAAGGTAAAGGTAAAGGTTCCCTTCGCACATATGTGATAGTCGTTCTTGACTCTAGGGGGCAGTGCTCATCTCCGTTTCAAAGCCGAAGAGCCAGATATCTCCGTGGTCAAGTGGCCAGCATGACTAAACACTGAAGGTGCACGGAATGTTGTTCCCTTCCTACCAAAATGGCCCCTATTTTTCCACTTGCATTTTTATATGCTTCCAAACTGCTAGGTTGGAAGAAGCTTGGATAAGTAACAGGTGCTCATCCTATTGGGCAGCACTAGGGATTCGAACCACCGAACTGCTGACCTTTCTGATCTCCAAGCTCAGCGTCTTAGCCACTGAGCCACCATGTCCCTTATTTAGGGTCTAGTTAGAAGTAAAGTAAAACTCTTCGATCTCAAGTGTCTGGGAAAACAATAAAAGGATGCATCCCTTAGGAAGATTAAAAACTGTAATTAGAACAAAGATTTAGATCAGGTTTCAACCTTTTTTACACTAAAGATCCCAGCTCTTGCACTATTTCTGTGTTCAGAACTGATTTGAGTATATGGTAAGCTCTGGCTTGGTTGTAGAAATTGTCTCCCAGAGAAGTCTGTTTTGACAAACATGTTAACTTCTTTTAAATTCATATTAAAATGTATTTGTGTTCTACTGTAATTTATTCCCAAAATTTTCCATATGCCAATGGGCTTACACACAGTTTTTGCATTATACAATATACCTGGAACACTGTTTCATGAATATATGAATTTTTGAGGGCTCCTTGCTGCTCTCTGAGCTTAGTTGTTTTCCTTTAGACATTTCATTTCTGTGGAAGCACTGATGATGTTATCTAGGCTGGGGGATGAAATGTCTACAAGAAAACAACCAAGCACAGAGAGCACCAAGGACCTCTCATTTCAACCTTGGGCTGAAAATATCCTATTTTTAAATGCAATGCAATGTAATGTAATGTAATGCAATGCAATGCAATGCAATGCAATACAATACAATACAATACAATACAATACAATACAATACAATACAATACAATACAATACAATACAATACAATACAATACAATACAATACAATACCGGAGTTGGAAGGGACCTTGGACGTCTTCTAGTCCAACCCCCTGCCTAGGTAGGAAAGCCTATACCATTTCACACAAATGGCTATCCAGCATCTTCTTAAAGACTTCCAGTGTTGGGTCATTCACAATTTATTTATTTAGCTTGTCAAACACGTACGAGATAACAGGTATAAGTATAAATATGGACATGAACACAGGAAATGGGTACGAATAAATGGGGACAATAGGATAGGGATGGTAGACACGCTGGTGCGCTTATGCAAGCCCGCTACGAACCTCTTTAGAAAAGGGTGAGATCCATGCTAGACATTTTAAGGTTAAAGTTTTGGGGGGTTGAGGATGTAACAACAGAGTCAGATAGAGCATTCCAATCATTGACCACTCTGTTGTTGAAGTCATATTTTCTGCAATCAGGTTTGGAGCAGTTTATCTTGAGTTTGTATCTATTCTTTGCTCATGTATTATTGCAGTTGAAGCTGAAGTAGTCATTGACAGGTAGGATGCTGTAGCAGACAATTTTGTGTACTACTCTTAGTTGAGACTTTAATTGGTGTAGTTCTAGCTTGTCCAAGCCCAAAATTTCATGCCTAATGGCATAAAGTATTCTATTGTGAGCAGAGGAGTGGAATACTCTTCTCGTGAAATACCTCTGAACTTGCTCAATTGTATTAATGTCCAATATACAGTGTGGATTCCAGGCAGACAAGCTGTATTCGAGAATTGGTCTGGCAAAAGTTTTGTATGCTCTAGTTTGCAGTATAATGTTACCTAAGAAAAAAGTTTGCAAAATTAAGTTAACAACTCTTAATGCCTTTTTGACAATGCTGTTACAGTGAGCTCTGGGGCTTAGATCGTTTGAGATGAGTACTCTTAGGTCTTTGATTGAGTGAGAAACGTCTATGAGGTTGTATCCGCCCAGCGGATATTTGGTGTTTTTGTTGCCAATATGTTAAGACAGAGAATTTTTTGGTTGAGATTTGGAGTTGCCAATTGTTTGACCATTCTGACATATGGTGAAGGTTGCTTTGTAGGACAGAAGTATTGTTGGTGGTGTTAAATAGTTTTAAGTCATCAGTGAAGAGGACACCACTGTTTGTAATATGATCGCAAAAGTCATTTAAGTAAAGCAGAAATAGTGTGGGTTCTAAGACGCTGCCTTGAGGGACACCACTGTTAACTGGTGCAGGGTTTGATTCTTCAAGCCTGCAGTCATATTCCTTTCTGGATCTTTGGCCTGCCACAAACTCTCTCTCTCTCTCTCTCTCTCATTTTTCTATGCTATTTCATTAATGGGGAATTGGCAGGGGGAATAGAGTAGAATGTGTTGCTGTCAAAATAAAAAAAATGTTTCTAAAAATCAAAGTCATATTTTATTCTCTACACCTCTGAGCCTGACCGGAACTGGATGGGTGGAATTGCCAGCATGGCAGTGGAAGATTGGGCCATGTGATGGACTTGTGGGTGTGCTGGCAAAATCATGAACTTTCAAACTAGGTGGGGAAAGCCAGGAAGCTCAGATTCGGGTTTCCACAGATGTACCAACATGTCTCTCTTAATAAATTGGAACTTTGAGGATTACTTTGCCTTGGACTCTGATTGAATTTTGGATGATATTTGGAATGCTGACAATCAATATGAGTTTTTGCTGGTTTGTATATATGTATAGTATGCCTGTGCGAGTGTGCATATAAAGGGTTAGCAGCACAGTGACATTTTAAAAAGTCTTCCTTTGGTTTATTTACTGATTCAGCACAAGAAATTAAATAAATAAAGGTCTTTCCCATCACCAATTTTCAGTGGAGATATTTTATACAGCCAACTCCTTCAGACACTTAAGATATCCTGTTAAACGTTCTTACACTTTCTTTTCTTTCTTTAAAAAAAAGGGAAAACTGTCATCATCAGCTTTTCTAACACTTCCTGCATCAGAAGCCAACGTAGGACAGGCTGTTGTGAAATCCTCATCACATTACAGTAGATGAAGAAGATTGTTCAGTAATATGGCAAAGTGCAGTGTTAAGCAGGACTTAAGGTATAAATCCAGAATAAATCCAGTTATGGGGTCCTTGGTGCTCTCTGAGTTTGGTTGTTTTCCTGTGTTATTGTTGTTGATAGTTGCAGAGTTGTTTCTGACCTATTGCAACCCCAGGCCTTCCTGTCCTCTAGCATATTCTGGAGTCTATTTAAGCTCACACTGACTGCTTTGGTGACTCCATCCAGCCACCTCATTCTCTGTCGTCCCCCTCTTCTTTTGCTCTCAGCCTTTCCCAGCATTAGGCTCTTCTCCAGCGAGTCCTTCCTTCTCATTAGGTGGCCAAAGTATTTGAGTTTCATCTTCAGGATCTGGCCTTCTAAAGAGCAGCTAGGATTGATCTCCTCTAGGACTGACTGGTTTGATCTCCTTGCAGTCCAAGTGACTCGCAGGAGTCTTCTCCAGCACCATAATTGAAAGGCCTCAATTCTTTGGCGCTCAGCCTTTCTTATGGTCCAACCTTCACAGCCATACATTGCAACTGGGAAAACCATAGCCTTGACTACATGCACTTTTGTTGGCAGAATTTGCTTTTCTGTAGGTATTTCATTACCTAACAGAGCAACATCATCAGTGAAAGGGAAACCCAATACAAAAATGAAATTTGAAGTTCATCTTGGATAGGTGCAACAATTAAAGTCCATTTTTACCCTTTTTGTTTACAGAAATCAGCATCTATTTGGGAAAGGGAAGAAAAGACAGCATACATTTGGGTATCACAGCCTAATCATAAAAAGCCTACCTTAAATAAGATCAAGCAATTGTAACAAGGCTGAAGCAGTAAACACTCACTATTTCTATTTAAGATTCAGCAGGCTCTGACCCTGACAAGGCTTGAATCCTCTCCACCCAGCCTTCAAGACTTCTAGCATTTGAGGAGAGAGAAGCAAGAGATAGAGAAGGATGGATATCTTAGGCTGTGCCAAAAGATTATTATTATGTAGAACAAACAGGTAGAAGAGTAGCAGAATGCATCCATGAATACCAACTAGCAATCAGAATACAATCAGAATGCAATAA
Source organism: Thamnophis sirtalis (assembly GCF_051295495.1). Classification (NCBI taxonomy): domain Eukaryota; kingdom Metazoa; phylum Chordata; class Lepidosauria; order Squamata; family Natricidae; genus Thamnophis; species Thamnophis sirtalis. The sequence goes on from NW_028261391.1 coordinate 12,858,878, forward strand.
AAATTGCTTCGCTGCACTACATATAGGTACACTTAGCTATAGTTTCAACTGAGAAACTGTGAGGATTCAAAATCATGCCATATCCAAAAATGCTAGAGAATTCTGGGAAGTCTGCCACTCAGACCTATCAGCCATCCACGGGCACATAGATATAAATAACATCTACATACCGTTCAAATGGTATAATAAAAAAAGGAATCAAAAAGACCAAAACATGTCTTTCCCCACAACCAGCATCCACTAAACTGAGATTAACATCAAGAGTAACATGAGAGTAACAAACAAGAAGTAAATAATACCCAATCAAGGAACTACCAACTCAGACAAACAGTAAACAATAACCTAATCAAGGAACCAACAAGAATACTCCTACCAACACGACATGGCAAGTCACTAATATATAAAGCAGGGGTGGGTTGCTGCGATGCACCTATGCATGCACATGCATCTCCCACATTGCCCCATCCCTGCTCATTCATGGCAGAGACCCAAAACTCAGTTGGCACACACGCATGCAGCAGTGGAGCTGAACGGGCTCCATGTGCCTGCAGAGAGGACTTTGCATGCACGTGACATATGTGCCATGGGTTCACCATCACAGGTACAGAGTTTCCTGCCTGAGCAGGGGCTAGACTAGAAGACCTCCAAGGTCCTTTCCAACTCTGTTATTCTGAAATCCATATGAACTTGAACTCTATTTCTAACCTAGACATAAGACTGATGGTATTGCTGGTATTTGAAGCCTGATAGGCACAGCCATTGAGAGATGTGAACTTTGGAAAACTTGCACAAAAGAAAATTTTAAGGCTAATATTTATAGCAGAAAAGGATCGATGAAAGCCATAAAACATAGGTTTGAAGCAGTTTTACAAGAAAAATGAAGTGCTGGACTGCTTTTGGAGAAACATATATAGCAGGAAAATTTATATCAAATAGATGCAACGTGGAGTGCAAATTTCAGCCGCTTTGGGGATTGTTTTCTGAGAAATTGGATGAAAAAAAGAATAGTCAGTGTTTTCACTCATGAAATGAGTTTCCCGCAATTCATTTTTAAGTACAAATTTTCTCCATGGTGAAAGAAGCATAAAGTTTTATGGATTTAACTTTTATGTATATTAATGTATTTTATATCTTATATTTATTTTCCCCTGTGGTCCCAGCCCTGTGGAACACACTATCATTGGATGTGACAACTGCTCCTATGCTTTTGGAAGGGTATCAAAGCTTGGTTTTGTCGGTTGGCCCGGGCTCCCAAATGAAGTGTCCATCACTGGAGGGGGTTGGTGGAATACCAAGATCTCATCCCTGACCATCTATTTTTGAGTCTGTCATCTGCACCTCTATAACTGTCTGGTTTGGTTCTGCAACCCAACAAGACAGACACAGACTTCAGAGGATAATTAGAACTGCAGAAAAAACAATTACTACTAACCTGTCTTCCATTGAGGACCTGTACTCTGCACGAGTCAAAAAGAGGGCTGTGAAAATATTTACAGACCCCTCACATCCTTCACATAAATTGTTTCAACTCCTACCCTCAAAACAATACTATAGAGCACTGCACACCAAGACAACTAGACACAAGAACAGTTTTTTTCCTGAACGCCATCACTCTGCTAAACAAATAATTCCCTCACCACTGTCAAACTATTCACTAAGGCTGCATTACTATTACTATTAGTCTTGTCATCGTTCCTATCGCCCACCTCCTCCCTCTTATGACTGCAGGACTGTAACTTTGTTGTTTGTATACTTATGATTTATATTGATATTGATTGCTTCCTGATTATTTCTACTGTATGACTATCATTAAGTGTTGTACCTTATGATTCTTGACGAATGTATGTTGTCATTTTATGTACACTGAGATCGTATGCACCAAAGACAAATTTCTTGTGTGTCCAATTACACTTGGCCAATAAACCTATCCTATCCTATCCTATCCTATTCTATTCTATTCTATTCTATTCTATTCTATTCTATTCCACTCCACTCCACTCCACTCCACTCTATTCTATTCTTTATTTTAATGGCACTAGTTTTATACAACTTTTCAACTTTTAATTGTTTTTATATTTATCTTGTTAATCTTTGTAAGTCACTCAGTCACCGTATCAGGGAAATGGGTGGCAGATAAATTCAATAATAAATAAATAAATTTATGGATTTGCAGCTCCATTGATCTGGAGGTGATTTGGACATACTGAAGTGCTAGATTGAAATACAAGCATGGCAGCAACAATGGATCTCCCCGTTACTTTTTCTAGGAAAGGAGCAAGGATGGGCTGTTGCCCCTGAAGACTTAAAACAATGAATAACTGGATGGTTTGTACCAATAGAAGAGAATACTTGTGGTTCAGAATTGAACTGCAGAGTCCTTGGTACCCCTTGAGTTTGGTTGTTTTCTTGGGTAACTAGGTAACATCTTCAGGGCTAGAAGAGAGTGAGATTTCCTATTTGTTTATATATTGGTGGATTGCTTTTTAATAGTAGGCCCTAAGATCAGCTTCCCCAAAAAAGAGCTAACAATTTATGCTGTTGAGACAAAAGAGTGCCACTTTCCACAAATGGGTAACTGCCTCTGCTCTAAAGGGATCACCAACCCTTCAAAGCTATCGCTCTTCCCAAGAAACATTTGCCTGATGATCTCAAATTCTCTGTTCATCCAGACATGCAGTTAGGCTACATTCATGAAAAAAAAAATGTTTTGTTGAGACTCTGGAAAGAGTGCATTGAAGAGCAACAAAGATGATTAGGGGACTGGAGGCTAAAATATATGAAGAGTAGTTGCAGGAATTGGATATGTCTAGTCCAGTGAAAAGAAAGACTAGGGGAGACATGATATCAATGTTTCAATCTTTGAGGGGTTTCTACAAAGACAAGGGGGTCAACCTATTTTCCAAAGCACCAGAAGGCAAGTCAAGAAACAATGGATCAAAACTAAGCAAGGAGAGCAGCAACTTAGAACAGGGGTGTCAAACCCAAGGCCCGGGGGCTGGATCTGGCCCATGGGGTGCTTAGATCTGACCCTAGAAATAGTGAAGGAGCAGCCTGCAGTGCCTCTGCCAGCAAATATGGAGCTTGGGAGGGCTGCACGAGGCCCTCCTGAGCTCTGTTTTCACTGGCAGAGGATTGCAGGAGGCCGTCTCAGCCAAAAACAGAGCTCAGGAGCCCATTTTCACTCAGGCCACCACAGGCACCCCCGACACAAGTGATGTTGAGCTGGTCATACATCTACTCCCCCCCCCAAGGTCAAACACAATGCTGATGCAGCCCTCAGTGAAATCGAGTTTGACATCCCTGGCCTAGAACTAAGGAGAAATTTCCTAACGGTGATAATAATTAAGCAATGCAACAACTTGCCTTCAGAAGTTGTGGTTGCTCCATCACAGAAAGCTTTCAGCCATTTGTCTGAAATGGTATAGGGTCTCCTGCTCGAGCAGTGGGTTGGACTGGAAAACCTCCAAGGTCCCTTCCATCTGAGTTATTCTATGTCCTATGATATACCACATGGTCTGCATTTCTCAGAATCTGATTTGCATCGTCCTTTTAAGAATATAGTAGGTCCGGCAAATTGCTTGGAGCACTTGGCTTTATCTCTTCGGAAATATAATCTGGAAGGTAGTCTACTGCAAATACAGTCTCTGCATTATAAAATCCTGCATTTATACATTAGACGCCAACATAACCCACAGAAGCTAACCTCAAGGTTAAGCAATCTGCTGATGCTTATGAAATGAAAGCAACAGTTATGAATTACAGTGGGAGATAAATTGTGCTTTGCGAAAAACCAAGGCAGTGGCTCAAGCAATCATCCTCAATGCAGGAATGGATCAATTACTGGCCAATAATAATGTTTCTCAAAAGCTTTCTCATTGCCATTCCAGGAGCACATAGAAAATTACAGCAATGCTGGAAGGCCAAAACAACTTTGGTAATCAGGAACTTTATTATGCCCCTCTTCAAAATGTTAATCTTTTACTCTTCCAGATTCAAATGAGCATCTATATCTCCTTTTAAATCCATATTTAAACTGAATGTCAAAGGTGAACAAGGCATCTTCTTTGGTTTGCAGACCTGGGAGTTTGCTTTTACTAAGGTCTTAAGGTTAAGTCAGTGGGATACAGAGATTTATTGACTACAATAATATGAGGAGATGTTGGGAAACTGCCAGCCAGGCTGGAAGAAGGGGTCAAGCAGGGACTTACCTTGGTGTCCTTGCACAGCTGCAAGAGACATGGGTCTGACCTCCCCCAAGTTACATGAAACCTCAACTGTTCCCAGGGGAAGGCAAGCAGTCTTGGCAGATTCTTGTAACATAGGTAGAAGTTAATAAAGTTGCTAGCTAAAGTTATTCATGGTTGACTCTAATTGCCTGCACCTGATGGGAGCTCAGATGATGCCATTGATTAAGAAGGGCCAGGTTGAAACATAAAATGAGTGTGCAGAAGTGTTACAAAGGTAAAGGTTCTCCTCGCACATATGTACTAGTTGTTCCCAACTCTATGGGGCGGTGCTCATCTCCATTTCAAAGCTGAAGAGCCAGCACTATCTGAAGACGTCTCCATGGTCAGGTGGCCAGCATGACTAAACACTGAAGCTGTCACCTTCCCACCAAAGGTGGTTCCTATTTTTCTACTTGCATTTTTACGTGCTTTTAAACTGCTAGGTTGGCAGAAACTGGGAGAAGTAATGGGAGCTCACTCTGTTATGCGGCGCTAGGGATTCAAACAGCTGACCTTTCTGATCGACGAGCTCAACATCTTAGCTACTGAGCCAGTCCATCCCTATCAAAGTGTTATATAAAAGCAAATTTAGGAAAGGGCTTTTGACTCTTTAAGGATTTTTTCTTTCATTTATTTCTTTCCATTCAGAAAAATTAATTAGGATTGCTTTTTTCCCATCAATTCTCATTCAATCTGAGGAAAGAAAGACTGCTTTTGAATTTTGTTTCAAATGAGAAGAAATTCAGCCAAATTCTTATTGGTGCAGTCAAGGGATGTATCTGAATGTCCCAGCCTTTCTTATATAAACTGGTTCCATTGGATTGCAGCTTTCCTGGCTCCACTCAAATTCCAAAGGAAATATTAGGGGTATATGAATTGGTTCAGATTCAATCTGAACATTCAGATGGAAAAAACCATTCTGATTTGATCTTTTGAAACAATTTGAAATAATAATAATTGATATTAGATTTGTAAAAATAAAAATGGTGGGATATAAATAAATGGTACACTTACAAAGTGACTGAATTGATCCAAGTCAGCTTGATACATTCAATTTTGTTAAATTAATTTGCTTGGGATATAGGCCAATCAAACAGATCTGATGCTTCTAAAACAATTTGGAGAATTAAATATTCACACAAGTTGAGAAAAGATTGTAAGGAAAGTTGTGTTCTTTTTCAGAACTCTGAGCAGCCAGGATGGGCTGGAAATGATGGAAAGATGCATTTTTATCACCACCATTACTTCTAGATTCAACCAAAGTGAAAAATTGAAAAGATATTGAGAAATTCCAAAGAAATTTTCCAGCATCCTAAACAGAAGAACAAAAGACAGCATTGCAAAGGACAAAAATGTTTTAGAATTTGCCAGGCAAAGTTTGCTTTTAAATTAGTTTGAACCAGAGGTAGATTGCTCCGAGTTCAGCCTAAACCGGTAGTGGCAATCTGGCCTGGGTGGCAGACCCAGGCTGGCCACAACCCCAAACCGGTTCCCCGGTCTCCGTTGCCGTTGTTGGCATCTTGTTTATTAGCTTTTAATGGTCTTCGCACATGTGCACAACCATTTGCAGCGAACTGTGCATGCGCAAGCAATGTTCGGCCAGCGTGCGCACGAGCGAACCGGTACTGGTTTGCATAGGAACCCACCCCTTGGGTTGAACCCAAGACTTCCCTATATAAGGCTATGTGAGACTGTGTTAAAGGATTTGGTTTTTTTTTTCAGATTATGAAGAGAATATAAACAAATTACATGCATATAATGTACAAATTAACAGTCTAGGAAGGTTTCTGGCCAGGAAAATTAGAGCAATTATCCTACATTGCTTCTTCCAGGGTTTTGTCACTACATGTCAATGAATCTAAAACTAGAAAGGAACAAAAAATTTACAGGGTAAATGTTACTAATTCAATATGTATTTGTTAAATAACAGATTTCCATAAAATGAAATAAAGACGATGGGTGATAGAAATCAACCCAAAAAGTTCCCAGAATTTGGGGAAATGACATCATCTACATTTATCGATGCCAAAAATGCATACTATTTTAAAAAAATATTTGATTCTGGAATTCTTGCAATTTGGAAAATGTATCTGTCCATGACAATTGGTCAGTCAGAAATTATTAGGTATCATAGGATGTTTATCATTTGATTGGAACAAAATTAAAAGTATCAAGTGTACTTTTCAAATAAAAATCTAAAAGACAATTTTCACAGAAACCATTTCAATCGTCTGAAGTGGATGGGTGCTCCAGATCAACCTGAGAAGTATTTGGTTTCATAAACCCCGATGTTGAAATGCTAACAATCAGATTAACCAAATGTAATCATTTCCCAACCTGTGGATCGTGTTTTACACATTTGAGCAAAGCTTTGATCTGCACACAGTCTGAAAGTATTTTGGTTGCACCAACCCATTGAAAATGAATCTGTGAACTGGGTTCCTGAATCTAATAGATGTGTTCAAAATGAACGGAATGCCTTTGATTCAATTTGAAAGAAAGAATTTTGTTGGTGCATATGTGCATTCCGATCAAATTTTGGAGCTGAGCAAAGTCAAACGTATGATTTAAATCTAATGGGTTTGTCTTTCTGAAATAAATTGCAAATTGATAACCAATCACAAATTCAGTCAAGGTTGCAAACTGTAGTTGGCTCATATGGATCAGCTGGATTGTACTACTCCTGAGAATGAAATTATACAATAGCTTTGAGCATCTTCTACTATAAAATATCTAAGTTGAGGAAAGGTTTTCAAAATCTTTGAAGTTTAGGATGTCTGGAAATTTCTCCCTTATCTGATTAAGTTATCTACACTTCATATTCCTCAGAGTAGTTGCTGAAAGAAAGAAAGAAAGAAAGAAAGAAAGAAAGAAAGAAAGAAGGAAGGAAGGAAGGAAGGAAGGAAGGAAGGAAGGAAGGAAGGAAAGAAAGAAAAATTCTGCCTTAGTAAGTATAAGGATGAATGGGGTACTAAAAGTGACAATATGTAGTTCAATCTTTTTTAACTTTGTCATATGTGTTTTTATGTTGTACGCCGCCCTGAGTCCTTTGGGAGAAAGGCGGCATATAAGTCCAATAAAACCAAATCAAACCAAACCGAACATATCATTGAAAACCCTATCTACTTTCTCAGATTCCACAAGTTTGGAAGCATCCCACCCAGGGGTGGATTTCTGCCGGCATTACTGCTGGTTCACTTCGTGCATGTTTTGCAGCATGTTGCTTGTGCATGCGTAGTTGCCTGTAAACTGTTTTGCCCACGTGCAGCACATTAAAAATGACTAAAAAACATTCCAGCAAAGGTGTGGGAACTGGTTTGGGGGCTGGGCCAGCAGGAGCACCACAGCTGGTCCTTCATTGTTTCCAGAGAGGCCCCAGATCTAAGCACCCTGCAGTCCAGATTCGGCCCGTCGGCCTTGAGTTTGACACCCCTATTCTAGATATTCCATGTTCACAATGTTGACTTGCAGATTCTGAGTTGTGAAACAAAGTTTGTGTAGAAGATTAAAGATTGGTCAGTAGAATACAAATATTCACCCTACAGCATTTTTGATTCCTGTTAGCTTACCCAGCACAATTATCTTTGCATAATCACCAGGACAAATCTTTGAAGGGAGACATTAAATAATTCAGCAGTTGTTGGATCAAAACGAGATGTTTGCCTTGCACAATCTTTACAGGTGTCCTCCCAAAACACTGTGGTCCAATTTACTTTTTCTCTTAATGCCAACAATTATCAGGGGTAATAGGAACCTGACGTTTTAAGGTCAGTTCATTTGTTTTAAAAAGAAATGGGCTCCTTCCAAGGTTTTCAGCACTAAGAAATCCTTGACTTTTCGAGAGTTTAAAACCGATCATGATATGTCAGAGTTTCCAAAATGTCGAAGTGCATTTGCATTTTGCACTCAATCCAACTTCTGAATCAATTGATTTTCTGCATTTAGTTTGCATTTTCTGGATTCACAGAACAGGTTTAGCAAAAATAATAAAAACCCACCAAGGTTAACACTAATCAAAGCTAGCAAGCTGTACAGCTATTGGTATACTATGTGAATGCTCTCCTTTCTCTTCGTTTGTGTTCCTTTACCAACTCTGGCAGACCTGACAACCATTTGTGTTTTTGTCTTTCCAAAATAATGGGGTTGGAAGGCATCTTAGAAACCAACTAATCCAACACCCTGCTTAGTACAGGATCATTAATTAGTAACGCCTTGCTGAACTTAGCTAATCAAAAAGGGTAAGCAAGTTGCTACACAGTTAGTACTTGGAAGAAATACATTTTGGAAGTCAGACGTCAAAACAACATCTTAGAAAAAAACAGCAGCAAATACTTTCCATACTAAGCAAGCATAATGTATGTCCATTGAACTACTAGAAGTTCACTTTGATTCGAAGGTGACTTTACTTTATCTCTCCAAATTGGAAACATTCTTCAAAGTCAGAAGTTACCTGGTTCAGCTTTATTTTCTGCAGTGATTTTGTCACTGGGCAAATTTTAACTGTGGTGTAACTATGAGAAAGCAAATACACAAATTTTACTTGCGTTTATCCCCTTTTTGTCCAATATGTTTAGATTACAAACATTTCCTGGAGTACTTTGGTTTTTTTTTTAAAAAAATGGTAAATGGAGTAAACAAATAGAAAATGATCACAAGATGACGGATAAAATTAAACTCTATGTGGTGCTTCAGTGTAGGAGAAAAGGCAGGATGGAAATGGAAGGAAAAGAAAAAAGATAAACATGTTGGGAATTGCAGAGGTTAGGATGGCTGATATGGTCTCACAAAACAAATGGGAAGCTAATGGCTTCTATTTAATATTTCACAATGCTGAATTAAATAATTTCAGAAATTAAGATGGGAGAACATAATAAACATATTGATCTGATCTCTAATTTTTTAAACCCTGGAAAATACCAAGAGAAGCATCAGAAGCATAGTTTACATAAAGCTGAAGGAAGGTAAGGAATAGAATAGATGAATTTTGTAACAATATTCAGCTCTCTCCAAAAATATACAATCCAAAAGATATGCAGGCAAAATGATATACTGTATGTCTACTCTCTGCCTGCAGTAGTTATCATCTACAAGGATTGTTTGAATGTAAGCTGCTATCCCTTGAAAGATTTTCTGCGAGATGAGAACATGGTAGGAAAAAAGCAGTCTGTATGTGCTTAGCAATAGCACTTTGACTTATATACCATTTCATAGTCTTTTATGGCACTCTCTAAGTGGTTTACAGGGACACGGTGGCTCAGTGGCTAAGATGCTGAGCTTGTTGATCAGAAAGGTCAGCAATTCAGTGGTTCGAATCCCTAGCGCCGCATAATGGAGCGAGCTCCTATTACTTGTCCCAGCTTCTGCCAACCTAGCAGTTCGAAAACATGTAAAAATATAAGTAGAAAAATAGGAACCACCTTTGGTGGGAAGGTAACAGTGTTCCATGTGCCTTTGGCATTTAGTCATGCTGGCCACATGGCCATGGCAACGTCTTTTGGCAGTTCTGGCTCTTCGGCTTTGAAATGGAGATGAGCACCAACCCCTAGAGTCAGGAATGACTAGCACATATGTACAAGGGGAAAATTTACTTTTAACTTTTAAGTGGTTTACAGAGTCAGCATATTGCCCCCAACAATCTAGGTCCTCATTTTACCAACCTTGGTTGGGTCAACCTTGAGCTGGTCCAGATCGAATTCTGCAATGCTGCATTCTAACCACTGTGTCACCATAGATCTTAAATGTATACATTCATTACTCAATCCATGAATTTATTGCTTGCTTAAGTTCTTCCAAGAACCTTAGGAGATATCTTTAGTTTTCTCGTTTCTTGCTTTCATTTCAAACAACAGCTCCCTAAAGCATGTTGGACTGAGACAGAGTTATCATGGCTAAGGACTAACTACAACTTGTCTCTTACAGGTTCTAAAGTGACAACTTAAACACTAGATTATAATATCTCATTTTTTGAAGAAGATTTTTGGAGGAGGGGGGGGATCCTTTTTGCTATAGAATGCAAAATCAGGACACCCATCTTGCAGGCTTTTCTTTCCAACACAGGAGAAGAGAAGAAAGTTAAACCCATATGGCAAATCTGACCCTCTCTATTTACTTATTTTTTAAAAAATGGCTTTCTCAATGACTGAAAATTCATTCTCTATAGTTGTAAAGCATGTAAAAGACCCATAAGGACAATATATATGGAGAAACAGGCAATTGTTTTGAAGAAAGATGGTTTGTTTTCAGTCTGTTATGGCCCGCTGGTGGCCAGCAACTGGATCCGGCAGTGCTGTTGCCTGTTGGAGGAGGAGGAGGCGAACCAGCCTGCTGCCACCACCGGCCACCGCCAGCCCCGCCGCTCTTCCCGCCCCCTTCCCAGCCCCACAGTCCAGCGGACGCAGCAGAAGCAGCCCCGGGGCTCCGCTGCCGCTCCCCGCATTTTCTGGACGGGGATCCCTTGGAGAGGGGATTCCTTCCTGCGAGACCCCGTTAATTATTAACATAATTCACAGCCTTTGAAATAAAAAGTGGGTTTTTGGATCTAATCCTGTGCTTTTTATTGTATCAGGAAGCCTAGGTCAGAACAATACTGGCCGCAAAGTTATTGTGTATGCATTGTGCGTAAACTTCATCTGACAATTCCCTAAAGAAGAGCAAAAGTCTATTTGGGCTTTTAAGTGCCAAAAAAAGCCTGCAAGGAAACATGAAATGTTTTGCCAAGGCTGATCCTGTCACCCCTTCATCTCAGTGAGGTGCACCAGTTCCCTTTGAGGCATGAAAGACCCCATCAAGATAAATGGAAACCACCTCCTAACAGGTCTTTTTTATATTTTTGTAAAGAAGTCATCATCCATCTAATATTTTAGTCTAGTTTATGTGCTACTGTGGAAACCGCTTATCAAAACAACATTAAAATGAAAAATATAATAAGCAAAACCCAAATAAGTACATCTGAAGGAATGGTCATGGTATCAGGAGCATCCCCTGGTCTCCACCTTACTCATAAGAAAGAGAAGAAAGGGGAGTAGGAAGGAGGGAGGGAAGGAGGGAAGGAAGCAAGGAGGGAAGGAAGGAGGGAAGGAAGGAGGGAATGTAGGAGAGAAGGAAGGGGGAAGGAAGGAGGAAAGGAAGGGGGAAAGGAAGGAGAGAAGGAGAAAAGAAAGGAGGGAATGAAGGAAGGAAGGAGGGAAGGAAGGAAGAAGGGAAGGAGAGAAGGAGGGAAGGGGAAGGAGGGAGGGAAGGAGGGAAGGAAGGGGAGTAGGAGAGAAGAAATGAGGGAAGGAAAGAGGGAGGGAGGGAAGAAGAAGTAGGACCGTTGTAAGATAAGATGGATCTATGGGATGTTAAGAAAGCAATCTTCAAGTATATTGTCAACTGTAGGGAAAAAATGTTATAAATACATATTATTAATAACAGTTATGAGATCATATAATTGTGAATGTATATATGAAATTGATAAAATAAAATATTTGAAAAAAAGAATTGCATGCAAGAGGGCAATGAATAAAAGCAATTTTCAGTAAAAAAAAAATTCGTCAAAGAAGCTAGAATTTTATTGCTTTATGAAAAAAAATCAATACAGAAGATGGCAACGAAGCAAAGATATCTAATCACCGAAGGAAGGAATGTCTTGTTGGGTGAACCATTATTGGAGTGTTTCAGAGGAAGCCTATTGAGTTAGTTCATATGATAAATGAATCAGAACTACATTTTTTGTTACTCATGTAGCTTATGGTATTTCTATTCATTCTTTGGCTTATGCCAATATATAAAAATAGTTCTGCACTAGACAACCTGTGTCTCATGGGTCATCATTTCACAGAGAAACAGAATGACTATGGATGGGCAAAAAAGCAAGGAGACTGAGACAGTGGTGAAATTCATTTTTTTTACTACTGGTTTTGTGGGTGTGGCAGGGGAAGGATACTGCAAAATATCCATTCCCTTCCTACTCCAGGGGAAGGATACTGCAAAATCCCCATCTCTCCCCACTCCAGGGGAAGGATACTGCAAAATCCCCATTCCCTCCCCACTCCTGGGGGAAAGATATTGCAAAATCTCCATTCCCACCCCACTCTGGGAAAGGATACTGCAAAATCCCCAATCCCTCCCTACTCCGGGGGAAAGGATACTGCAAAATCCCCACTCCAGAGGAAGGATACTGCAAAATCCCCATTCCCTCCCCACTCCTGGGGGAAAGATATTGCAAAATCTCCATTCCCACCCCACTCCGGGAAAGGATACTGCAAAATCCCCAATCCCTCCCCACTCCAGAGGAAGGATATTGCAAAAATCCCCATTCCCTCCCCACTCCTGGGGGAAAGATATTGCAAAATCCCCATTTCCTCCCACTCCAGGGGTAAAGATATTGCAAAATCACCATTCCTTCCCCACTCCTGGGGGAAAGATATTGCAAAATCTCCATTCCCACCCCACTTCGGGGGAAGGATACTGCAAAATCCCCACTCCAGAGGAAGGATATTGCAAAAATCCCCATTCCCTCCCCACTCCTGGGGGAAAGATATTGCAAAATCCCCATTTCCTCCCACTCCAGGGGTAAAGATATTGCAAAATCCCCATTCCTTCCCCACTCCTGGGGGAAAGATATTGCAAAATCTCCATTCCCACCCCACTTCAGGGGAAGGATACTGCAAAATCCCCACTCCAGAGAAAGGATATTGCAAAAATCCCCATTCCCTCCCCACTCCTGGGGGAAAATTATTGCAAAATCTCCGTTCCCACCCAACTCCAGGGGAAGGATACAGCAAACTCCCCATTCCCTCCCCACACCAGAGGAAGGATATTGCAAAAATCCCCATTCCCTCCCCACTCCTGGGGGAAAGATATTGCAAACTCCCCATTCCCACTCCACTTTGGGGCCAGTCAGGTATTTGTTCTCTGAACTACTCAAAATTTTCACTACCGCTCTCCAGAACCTGTCAGAACTTGCTGAATTTCACCTCTGGACTGGGAGCAACTTTTGATTTTCTGCTGGTGTCCCCATTGAATTACCTTGTGGGAAGCTGAGAAAGAATATCAGAAATATTCTTCCTTTTTTTTTCTTCTGTCCCTCCGTCTCTTTTTTTCCTTTTTTCTCCTCGCTGTTCCTTTCTTCCTCTCCCTCATTGAATACCTGCTAGCTTCTTCATTTACTTTGATTGTGGGCAGTTGCCGAAAGAAAGTCCGTGCAGAAGCCAGCAAGACATTGCAAATATAAGGCTAACAGGCAGGTAAGGGGTTGTTCTTAGATGGGACAGGGAGCTGACTTTATCTCCACCTGTGAGGACTGGCCTTTTTTACACCTTGTGGTTGTTGTTTTTAAACTTTAGCACCACCACAAAGAAACTGTACATCTTCCTCAGCATGGGTGTGCAATTTTCTTCCAATTGGGGGTAGACTTAAAAAAAAGGAGTAGGGTGCCCTCACCATTTTGATATTCTTGCAAGGAGGACATTCGCAACATCAATATTTTTGTTAGGTGGAATGTACATCTAGTGCTCATCAATTAGAACCAGGTACATTTAAAGAGGTTTCAAAGTTGCAAGAACATGTTTTTCCCTAGTTTGGCATCACTGCAGGAGTGGCACAAAAAAAGTTGATTTCAGCTGACATCCCTTGATGGAATAGGGGGTAAGAGAGCTGAGAAGGAGAAAATTCCATGTCACATTACAATACATAAATCAAAAAGCCAGAACACTCTAATCTTTTCCTCCTCCTGAATATGTAAGGACTAAAAATTAAAGTGGGATTTTTCTGAGCTGTGCTTAAACTCTTGTTATTTCTTTCCCCAAATCCTTTGAGGCGAAGAGCAAGTAGAACTTACCGGGGGCAATATTTTCCTTTACTTCTTCGAATCTTTTGCTGCGATGCCTATGAAAATCACTGACATGGAATCGTCACTGATGATTTGAACTGGCTGAAAGTTACAGGAAGCTGACAGCTTCCCGTGACTACAAGGTATCATTCCTGGGTATGTTTATCTATCCTCAGTAGGTACTTAGCTTCCTAGTCAAGCTTCATTAGCAGCTGCAATCTTGAGAAGAACGTCATCACTCTGGGAAGATCGTGATGCCTGGTGAAGTGCCAGCTTGGAGGAACTATGAAAAACTCCTTGGAGAGCTGTTCGTCACCATGGCATAGTTACCACATGCTGACCTAATTGACTGTAGCCTCAGTTTGACAGCACCAATCTCATCCTGCTCTAATTAACAGACCTAAAAACAGAATGCTTCCACATACACCCCCACCCACCCATCCAGATGTGCTGCTAGAAGTAGGACACAATGATTCAAGATTTTAAAAAGATGATTGACGACGATGCTGATGCTGATGGTGATGATGAGAGCAACATTCATATCAGTGGTGGGTTTCAAAAAAAATTCGAACCTACTTTGTGGGGTGTGGCCTCCTTTGTGGGAGTGGCTTGCCGGCCATGTGACCTGGTGGGAGTGGCTTGCCGGCCATGTGACCTGGTGGGAGTGGCTTGCCGGCCATGTGTTTTCTCTCTCTCTCTCTCTCTCTCTTTCTCTCCTTCCTTTTGTCTCGCTATCCCTTTTTCCTTTTTTTCTTTCATCTCTCTCAATTTTTCTTTCTTTTCTTTCTTTCTTTCTTCCTTTCTTTCTCTTTCTCTCTCTGTGTGAGTCTCTCTCTCTGTCTCTCTGTCTCTCTGTCTCTCTGTCTCTCTGTCTCTCTGTCTCTCTGTCTCTCTGTCTCTCTGTCTCTCTGTCTCTCTGTCTCTCTCTCTCTCTGTCTCTCTGTCTCTCTGTCTCTCTCTCTCTCTCTCTCTCTCTCTGTCTCTCTCTCTCTCTCTCTCTGTGTCAGTGGTGGGTTTCAAAAATTTTGGAACCTCTTCTGTAGGTGTGGCCTGCTTTCCGGGTCCACTGGTGGAACCTCTTCTAACCGGTTCGGTAGATTTGACGAACCAGTTCTACCGAACTGGTGTGAACTGGTAGGAACCCACCTCTGATTCATATATTCCATTTTCTTTTCAGTCTGGAGCCCAATCTTCCTGTTGTAGTATTGTTCATTTGCTTTGTGGCAAACCCAGCTTTTCCTATACACTGGGTCAGACCTGGAAGCCATCTTTTACATTGAGCCTTCAGGCCTGCCACATTTTCTGCTGTGGGAAAATGGGAGGGGGGAATTATATGGAGTAGGGGTGATATATAATCAAAATAACATTCCTTTCTCAGAGAGTCAAGGACACCTTGCCCTGCAGCTGTGATGGTGTGACTGGGAGGCATCTCCAGTTTTGGACAGTGCTTGATTGGACCATGTGATGGACCTGTAGGTGCTGGGCAGGGACTTCAAATTTCACTTGGGTGGGGAAGACCTAGAAACTTTCAGATTCAGGTTTACCCAGATGTGCCAGTATGACATCTCTTATAAAACGGAACTTTGAGAAAATTCAAACCTTGGAGTCTTCTTTCATTGAGGGTGTTCCTTGAAACCCTGACATACTGTTGACCAACAAAGAGAGAGAGATCCTGGATGAACAGTTATCCTGCAGCTTCAGGAAAGCAAAACTGCAAAGGAGCTCTGTGTGCAAAGTAAGATCAAGGAGGAATGGTGAAAAGAGTCCTTGAGTCCTTTCTGCATGGCATTTTCCTGATCAAAATTACTACCATGTTATTTTATAAAGGACATGAATACTGATGGCATAATTCTACTAAATAATCATCCATGAGCATAGTAAATCATTCCTTAACCTATATTAAAACAGACGAGTAGGATCAAGTACCATCAGTTCTTTCCTAGGAGGCCGTCAGAAAATGGCAAAGCTGTAAGTTAAACTGGGAGGTTGGAAAGGCATCGTGGAAGAAACCAAGGACAGCATACTTCTTATTGCTGCCAAGAAAACTATGACTAGGTTCAACCCACACAATCAGCAAGAGAACACCTTGAAGAAGCCTCACATTTATCTCTTCAATATATAACTCTATTGCTTTTTCAAACCAGGATCATGTGTATAACTACCTATAGTGGTTCTCATGTATTTCTATGTTTTTATTGATGCTGAGAGCTATTACTAGGGAAAGGACATAAATATTTTATGAGCTTCATTTGTGGCTAAAGAATAAGGATTCGGATCAAGGGCAAGGGCATCATTGAAAAGATGGGAGGGAGGGAGAGAAGAAGGAGGAGGAGAAGGAGGAGGAGAAAGAGAAAGAGAAGGAGAAGGAGAAGGAGGAAAAGAAGAAGAAGAAGAAGAAGAAGAAGAAGAAGAAGAAGAAGAAGAAGAAGAAGAAGAAGAAGAAGAAGAAGGGTACAAGAAGTAACGGATGAAGCTTGTCAAAGAGAGGGAGATGCATAGAGAGATAATATATATAAAATATTAGAGACAGGAAGCAATTTCAAAGTTCTGCTAAATATTTTTAATAATTTGAATAACCTAATCATGGTAAGAGCTATGGTGCTACTCATTTCAATTAACAAAACATTTCAGAGAGAAAGAAAAAAAGGATGTCTAAAAATAGCAAAAATACTTAGACGTATATACTGCTTCATAATGCTTTACAAACTCTTTTAGCAGTTTACAGAGTCAGCATATGGCCCCCAACAATGTAGATCTTCATTTTAACAATCTTGGAAGGATGGAAGGTTAAGTCAACTTAGAGTCAATCAGGAGCTAACTCCTGGTAGTGGGCAAAATTAACTTGCAATACTTCATTCTAACCACTGCGCCATCACAGCTCAGTAGGTCTTGAGTAGCTAAAATCCTTAGTGTTGTGGCCCCGTAGGAGCCGTTGGCCACCAGGTGGCAGCAGAGCATTGGATCAGAGGGAGTGTTCAGGGAAACACTTGGGAGTTGTTGCAGGATGCACCCCATTGAAGGGTTAGACGGAAGGAACAACTGAGTACTTACAGGAGATGATTGTGAGCAGCTGTTGCTCATTTGGATCCTTTCCTGAGTATAAAGAGACTTCTGGTGCCACGCCCTGGTTGCAGAAGTTAACATTCCATTCCTGTTCTAGTGATTGTTCCTGTTCGCGTTCACAAACCGAGAGAAGCCAACTTGGATAAGTGGTTTGAGATAAGAGAAGCCGGGTTTGCATTTTGGTGTGAGTTATAGAACTTTCTTCCGGAGCTATTCTCTTTGTTTATTTGGGCTTGTAGCCAACAAGAACTTGGACTGATTAAAAGAAACCTTTTTAGTTACATGGCTTTTGGCTTTCATTCCTGGACGGAGAAGGGGGGGGGGGTCACCTTAGTATCACCCAAATGTGCAAGGAAAGATATAAAAATAGAATCAATAAAGTGATAATTTTCAAAACAATGCAAAACTTAAAGTTAAACTTAAAACTTAAAGCAATGATACGCTTACTTCTTCCATTCAGTCATGTCTGATTCTCAGGGACTGCCTGGACAAGTCCCTCTATTTTTATTGATTGATTGATTGATTGATTGATTTGGCACTTTTTCCCCCAGAAGTGGTTTGCTATTACCTCCTTCACCTAAGGGGTGAGAGAAAGTTATTGGCCCAAGATCACCCAAAGTTGGCTTTGTACCTAAGGTAAGAATAGAACTCACAGTTTATTCATTTCTAGGCTTAGGCTTTAAACACAATACCAAACTAGTAGAGATGGTATTCAGCCGGTTTAGACCGGTTCATCTGAACTGGTAGTGGAAATGGCCAGTGGGCCACCCCAGCTCTATGCCGTCCTATTTAGGCACATTTTCAAGCTGCACACATACATGCATGCAAGCAAGCCACACACACAATCAAAGCACATGCACTGAAGGCTGAGTCTATTCATGGACAGGCTCATTTGCGAACCGGCAGGAAAGAGTAAGTGAATACCACCCCTGCAAACTAGCATTCTCTCTTTCTCTTTCTCTCTCTCTCTGTATGTATGTATGTATGTATGTATGTATGTATGTATGTATGTATGTATGTGTGTGTATGGTGTGGCCCATCAGGAGCCGTTGGAACTGCCAACAGACTCCGATAGCGAGGGACCCTATGAGTCAGCACTGGACGATGTGGAGGACCCTCCACATCGCAGGGTTCAGACTCCGAGCAGGGACCAGAGAGGCTGGTTGGCCACCAGGAGGTGCCTGAGACATGGAGCAGCGGTGAAAGCCAAAGGGAGTTTGTTCCTGACATCAGGCCCTGGAGCAGTGGGGAGGAGCAAAGGGAGTTGGTCCCAGACGCCAGGCAGAGAAGGGAGGAGAAGCGCAGGCAACAATTACGAGATATGGAAGATAATCAGGCCCAGGTGGTTGTGATTTGCCTCCTCCCAAGAGAATATATAAGAAGAGACTTTGGGAGGAAACCTTTTGCAGGACACAACCGTTTACTAAACTGGAGAAGCTCTTGTGTGTATCTCTTATCTGTGGGAGTCTGTGTTGCTACCAATGCCTTGTCTATGAGTAATTACTGTGAATAAAGCGTGGCTAACAGTACCCTTGTGTCAGCGTGACTCACCAAACAGAAGGGGGCCAGGATATATGTTTGTGTGTGTGTGTGTGTGTTTGTGTGTGTGTGTGTGTGTATGTATGTATGTATACACACACACACACATATATGCAGTAATTTTAGATATACATACAGTGTATATACATAAAATGTTTCAGAATATGAAAGCAAACGTCAGTAATAAAGCTTGGTTGCAATACCTCTTTTAATTTCTCAACTAAAACTCTGGATAGATAATCTGAAATTTCTTCAGAGGAAGAAAATACTCAAAAATTTCTTAAGGATTCAATTTGATACATGGGTGAAAATCTCACATTATTAGAAGAGTTTTTTCCTTGTGTTCTCTTGGGATATCACAGAAGTGTGAGAAGACAGCTGCAGGCCATTGGAGAAATGATAACACAATACAAGACAAGAAGTCCATGCATACCTTCACCCTAGTTTTTAAATAAATAAGAAGAAGAGTACCCACCTGACACCTAATAGAATGTCATTGAAATTTCACTAGAGAATGCTCACTGTTGAGCTGCATTGTATTGAAATTTACCAGTCCTGGAAGTATGATCATAATGAAGGTATGATTATGAATGCAGTGACAAAAGTTGAAGTACAGAGTACATCATTGCAGTACATTGCAGTCAAGGCCTTTAAAAAGGGGGGTTGAGAAGAAATTATTCACTATTTCTTCAATTATTTTCCAAATCATTTCTTTTGAATGGGAAGTAAAGCATAAAAGGAAAAGAAAGTAAGTAAAAGAAAATTAGAAGGGTGATGATGCCGGGCAGAATTTCAGGACGGCATTTTCCTGTGCTATGGATGCCCATGCCAAAGAGGTGGACCTGTTGAATTTTTGCCCGCTGTGAGAATGTCAAAGACAAGAGGGCCCTGTGAGAAAAACAAGCTAACATTGCCAAGCAAACATTTCATACAGTTAAATGAGCTCATTTTATTATCCAAAAGCAATTTCATTTTGATGGCAGTGGTACGAGGGTCAAAATGGGTCTTTGTTACCCTGCACACAGGAGAAACATCTAGCAATTAAATACAAACAAAAGTGTTAATTGCAAACTCTCTCTTTGACTTAGGATTTGGAAAGAAGGTATTTTGGCCGCTCCCGAAGAGGGATGTTTGTGTCATCAATCAATCTTTGGCTATTACTACAGGCCCTTTGTGAATCACAAGAGAAATATGGTGGCAGCTATAGTGATAAAAGACCTTTTAGTTTGCTAATTGCTGGTACACAGCTTGAATAGGTTGATCTACTTGGAAAATGGCTTTTGACTTCACTTAGCCTCACAGAACCAATTAAAGGCTACAGGCGATGGCAAGAACAGCATGTAATTCCCTCCTACCCCAAAAGGGTTTGTAGACTGACATTTTTAAAAAAAACCAAGAATAAGTAAAATGAGTGTTTGGGACACAAATTCTCCCACCGTTTTCATTCAGAAGACTGGAGAGTGAAGAATTTGTACAATTACTGTATTTTTCGGAGTATAAGACACACTTTTCCCCTCCAAAAAAGGGTGAAAATGTGGGTGCATCTTATACACCGAATGTATCCAAAAACATGAGGCATGGAGGACACGATCCCTGCAGCCTGGAACAGCTGATTAGAGGCATTCCAGGAGGCCAATCCATTGCCCAATCAGCTGCCCACGCTGCAATAATGTGCTGTAGCTGAACTGGCTGTTCATTATTTGCTGCAAGGACGTGTCAGAGTTGGCAGCAGCAATCACATTCAGAAAGCAGACACAAGTAACTGATTAAACAGGATTCAGTAACTTCTCTCTCGTTACATTAAGTAAATATACAATACCAAAAGCAGATTTTCCCATGTGGTAGTTCAGCAGAGAGAAGTTTCACTTTCAGTTTTAGTTTCAGATAGCAGCGCAGCATGCAGCTTTAGTACAGAACAAGCCACGGCCAGGCTCCTTGCTATCTCCTTCCTTGTTGTTCACACAGCAAATACTGTTTGTTTCCAAACAGCTCTCAACTCTCTCACACACTGACAGGACGCTAGCCAGATGAACACCATGGATGCTGGTAGGCAGAGGCAGAATTTTTTTTTCTTATTTTCCTCCCCCAAAACTAAAGTGCATC
Source organism: Thamnophis sirtalis (assembly GCF_051295495.1). Lineage (NCBI taxonomy): Eukaryota > Metazoa > Chordata > Lepidosauria > Squamata > Natricidae > Thamnophis > Thamnophis sirtalis. The sequence continues at coordinate 12,879,620 of NW_028261391.1, forward strand.
TTATACTCCGGAGCGTCTTATACTCTGAAAAATATGGTATTTAGTGACAGGATAGTTAAAGGGGCTCTAGAGTTGCAGGAGCAAGAGGCTCTTTCCCACATTGCAAAAAGATTGAAGATAGGTGGAATGTGGAATGTCTGGTTGGCAAGAAGAAGGCAAAGGTGGACCCTCCCTAGCAATTCATGATATATCTAACAGTTATGGAGGTGGTTGCTGTAGTCTGGCAAGATTCTGCTTGTAGGCAAAAATCAATTTTAAAAAATTACACATGGACCTTGACTCATGATCACAATGGACTCTGCTCATTAAATAATGGAGTCTACCCAATGAGGGGTGAGTGCATGGGAGCTGGGGGGGTGCATTGCAGCCTTGTTGCAGTTGCTCATAAGGGCAAATGACTGTGGAGATGCTTCAGTGGCTCTAATTTTAAGACCAGGTTGTAAGTAGCTTTTCGGGGATCTGCCATAACTCTGAACTGTCACTAGGTGATAGCCAGTAGGTGACTACTGGTTATCAGAAGTAACTCCACATGTCTTTCTTGATTCTTTGGACATTCTTTGCCAAACAAAAGCAATTAATCAGAATCAGAATAGAACTGGGAGGGATCTTGAGCAGCCCCCTGATCAAGCAGGAGAACCTATACCATTTCAGACAAGTGATTGTCCAATCTCTTCTTAAAAACCTCCAGTGATGGAGCACACAGAACTTCTGAAGGCAAGCTGTTTCATTGGTTAATTGTCCTCCCTGTTAGGAAGTTTCTCCTTAATACCAGGTTGCTTCTCTCCTTGATTAGTTTCCATCCATTGTTTCTTGTCCTGCCCTCTGGTGCTTTGGAACATAAATTGACCCCTCTTTGTGACAGCTTCTCAAATACTGGAATACTGCTATCATATTCCCCCACCCCCAGTCCTTCTTTTCTCTAGACTGGCTAAACTCAAATCCTGCAACCGTTCTTCATATGTTTTAGTCACCAAGCTTTTAATAATCCTAGTTGCTCTTCTTTGTACCTTTCCCAAAATATCAATATCTTTTTTGTAACGTGGTGACCGAAACTGGATGCATTATTCCACGTGGGATCTTACTAAGGCTTTATAAAGCAGTACTAAGACTTCACATGATTTTGATTCTATGCCTTCTCTTTACGCAACCAAATATTGTATTAGCTTTTTTGGCTGCTGCTGCACACTGCTGGCTCATGTTTAAGTGATCGTTCACTAGGACTCCAAGGTCCCTCTCACACAGAGGTGGGTTCCTACCAGTTCGCACCTATTTGGTAGAACCGGTTCATCAAATCTACCGAACCGGTTAGAAGAGGTTCCACCAGTGGACCCGGAAAGCAGGCCACACCTACAGAAGAGGTTCCAAATTTTTTTGAAACCCACCACTGTTCTCACAGTTACTGCTTTTGAGCCAGATTTTGCCTAATACAGGGATAGTCAACCTTTTTATACCTACCGCCCACTTTTGTATCTCTGTTAGTAGTAAAATTTTCTAACCGCCCACCGGTTCCATAGTAATGGTGATTTATAATGTAGGAAAGTAACTTTACTTTATAAAATTTATAAAGCAGAGTTACAGCAAACCCCTACCGCCCACCATGAAAGCTGGAACGCCCAGTAGTGGGCGGTAGGGACCAGGTTGACTACCACTGGCCTAATCTGTATAACTATCTGTATAACTATTGGATATACTCTATGAATTGCTGACAGTGTGGGTCCACCTTTGCCCTCTTCCTGCCTATCAAACATTTCAAATCCCACTAGCTCTTTGTCCTTTGAAAAAGAGCCCCTTTCTCCTATGTATCCGGGGCAGTGTTTCTCAATCTTGGGGAAACCACTTTAAAATGCATGGACTTCAACTCCCAGAATCCCCCAGGTAGCATGGTAGCACTGTACATCTTAAAGTTGCCAAGAAGAGGGGGTCAAACTATTCTCCAAAGCACCAGAGGGCAGGACAAGAAATAATGGTTGGAAACTAATCAAAAAAGAGAAGCAACTGGGAATTGAGGAGAAACTTCCCAACAGTGGGCACAATTAACTAGTGGAACAGCTTACTTTCAGAAATCATGGATGCTGCATCACTGGAGGTTTTAAAGAAGAGATTAGACGGTCACTTGTCTGAAATGGTATAAGTTCTCCTGCTTGAGCAGGGGGCTGGACTAGAAGCCCTCCAAGGTCCCTTCCAGCTCTATTCTGTTCTATTCTGTTCTATTCTATTCTATTCTATTCTAAGACATTGGTGAAGGGAATAAGGTAGATGACTTGACAAAGTTGTGCATGATCTGTTGCCTAGGGGAAAGGGGTAGAAACGTTTTTAAAGCCCAAACCAGGAAGATAATATTAATATTATCTTTAATTCAACTAGATCTATGAACTGCTGTATGCTCCTTCCATTTCCTCAGGCTCTTGTTTGGTCTTTGTGTGGTGGATAGGTCTATATTTTGTACTTTAACCTCTGTAACTCTCAACAAGCATCACACAAAGCTGGTGTCAGACTGGCCACAGCCTGCTCCCTAGACAAAAAATGACTTTTGACTCCATAGACTCCAAAGGTACTTTTCCAGAGATGCTGAGTGCAACACAAGTGAGGCAAGGTCTGAAGAAAAAACATGTGGAAATCATATAATGAAAGCAGCCCCCTATATCCAAAATTCTATCCCCTGTCAGACTGGTCCAATCAGGTCCTGTTCCAATGTTTTGGGAACCCTGTGCCTCAGGTGCCGCAGTTAATCCTTTCCCAGGGCTGGCGTCCTTGAAGGCAAGAAAATGGCTCGGTGCCCATGTTAATTTTCTCAGAAAATTCACACCTCAAGCACTCTTCCCTTCCCAAATTTACAGAAATATAAGAGGGAGAAAGAGGAGGCATAGCACACCTAGGCTTTCAAGGTCCTGCTATTGTAGCCAAATTCAATAAAAGTTGCTTTAGCCTTTCAGATCTCTTGTTGATTCCCTGGGTCTGTGTACTGGAGCTGGCAATGAACCTTGATGTATTTTTTAAACCTGATCTGGCTTCCCATGACTTTCAGCCAATGCAGTGTTGTAAAATTTCATGCCCTGTTTCAGCAGCTCAGAAGATTAAGCACACCAGTGTTTGCCCAGGGCACTGCCAGAAGCCAATAAGTAAATCCTTTGGTTTTAATTTCCATTAAATTAGTGCCAGCTTTGAAACATCTTTTGTGTGTTACATGGCCATGAGTCTGTGGGCGGGTGAGTTTCTTTACACCAATCTTGGGGGAATTTAATTGATCAAAAGATTGATTTAGCCTCGCATTTCAATAATAGGATTTGGATGCATGCAATTATAATTGCGCTAGAGAAGAATTATAACTTTCCGGGAATCTTAATAAGCTGCCACTGTCTCCAAGGAAGGAAGTATTTAAAATGGGTTTGCTTCTTATCAATTTTGGGGAGTTTGATAAGACCTAATTTTCAATTAGCTTTCCTCTTGTGTGTGTGTGTGTGTGTGTGTACACACTTCTCTTTCAAATGGCTCAGACTAGTAAGCAACCTCTTTTCAGTTTCAACTATTAGAAGAGGTTCACAACATAGTAGGCAAATGTGATTATATTTGCTGTTGTTGTTAGTTGCGAAGTCGTGTCCGACCCATCGCAACCCCATGGACAACGTTGCTCCAGGCCTTCCTAGCAATAGCAATAGCAGTTAGACTTATATACCGCTTCATAGGGCTTTCAGCCCTCTCTAAGCGGTTTACAGAGTCAGCATATTGCCCCCAACAATCCGGGTCCTCATTTTACCCACCTTGGAAGGATGGAAGGCTGAGTCAACCCTGAGCCGGTGAGATTTGAACAGCCGAACTGCCGAACTAGCAGTCAGCTGAAATAGCCTGCAGTACTGCACTCTAACCACTGTGCCACCTCTTCCTGTCCTCTACCACCCTCTGGAGTCAATTTAAGCTCATGGTGACTCCTGCTTTGGTGACTCCATCCAGCCACCTCATTCTCTGTCGGCCCCTTCTTCTTTTACCCTCAATCATTCCCAACATTAGACTCTTCTCCAGTGAGTCCTTCCTTCTCATTAGGTGACCAAAGTATTTGAGTTTCATCTTCAGGATCTGGCCTTCTAAAGAGCAGTCAGAGTTGATCTCCTCTAGGACTGACAAGTTTGATCGCCTTGCAGTCCAAGGGACTCGCAGGAGCCTTCTCCGGTACCATAGTTCAAAGGCCTCAATTCTTTGGCGCTCAGCCTTTCTTATGGTCCAACCTTCACAGCCATACATTACAATTGGGAAAACCATAACCTTGACTACATGCACTTTATATTTTCTGAAGTAACTTTAAATGGTCATTAAATGAATGGTAGTAACTCCAGGACTACATATACTATTTGCTTAGTTGTATTTCATCATGAATTGTATGCAAACCCACATATAGGTATGCATGCAATTTAAACACAATTGTGTAAGGAGTCCAGAATTAGCCCAGGACTGGCCCATGTTCCTCCCCAACCTCTTCACTATCTGAGTCTGGTGGGCCTCAACAACTAGCCATCATTATCAAGCATATTTACATGTCTCCCTTTTCTTTTTCTCCTCAAATAATTGAAATGATGGTGTGACCTAGTCCTTCCTTTGCTGTTAATTGTCTCAATCCCTCATGGGTGCTTCCCTCAGGTACCAAAGGATACAAAAATATGATGTGTGCGCTGGTTCTGTTGACGGCAGCTCCTTCTGAGGCGAGAAATATGAAAAGTCATACGGGCTGCATTTCCTCAGAAACTTTCTGCTCATCTATATGCTAATTCAGGCTGGATGCAAGGATGATTCTTGCAGACGACCATGTTGCTAATACCTTTTTAACACTTAATTTAATATTGTAATTGAGGGGCAGGCAGTAGAGCTTGCTGCCTTCCCTTGTTCTGCTGTCTATTGGTTATTTCCCTGAAGGAAGCAGCAGTGGATTCCTTTCCAGTGAAAGGACAATTTTGTTTTCTGTTCTGTTCTTCTTACTGGGACTGTGAGAACAGTCAGAGGGCAAGCTGTGATTTGTGGGAATGCCTGTAGCACTTTTCAGAAGCACATTAAAGCAGCTGTGTCTTTTCTGAGCTTGCATGGATACCATTTCTGAGCAGATATGGAACAAAAGGACCACTCCTGAATACTAGGGTCTGTGTCCCCCATGTGTGTTCCCGATTGCTGTTTCCCCCTTGAAACGAGAGCTATGCACACAGCCTTGGGTCTCATCAGCATATGCAAATTCTTCAAGGGCTAGAAATGGTACATGCCTTTTTTAAAAAATACTATTTTCAGGTTATTTTTTTCCCATCTTTCCTTCCTTTTTACACTTTCGGATTGAATGGCAAATTGGAAATAAATGATATAAAGGCAGATGGGACTGGCTGCTTGTCAGCACAATAATTCTGTGAAAATGTATGATTATTTATGTTATTTATATCTCACCTTTATTATTTTTCTAAAGAAGCCAAGAGCAATGAACATATCTAATGTTTCTTTCCTATTTTCTTTCTACTATTTCTCCTCCTATTTCCCTCACAATCAAAACCCTGTCAGGTAACGAGGCAGGGAGTGTGACTGGCCCAACACCAACCAACTGGTTTTCATGTTTAAGGTAGGAATAGAACTTATGGGATGTGGTGGCTCAGTGGCTAAGACACTGACTTTGCCGATCAGAAAGGTTGGCTGATTCGGTGGTTCGAATCCCTAGCACTGCATAATGAAGTGAGCTCCTGTTACTTGTCCAAGCTTCTGCCAACCTAGCATTTTAAAAACACGTAAAAAATGCAAGTAGAAAAATAGGTGCTACATTTGGTGGGAAAGTAACAGCATTCCGTGCCCCTTCCATGCACCTTCGGTGTTTATTCATGCCGGCCACATGACCACAGAGACTTCTTCGGACAGCGCTGACTCTTTGGCTTTTAAATGGAGATGAGCACCACCCCCTAGAGTCAGGAACGATTAGTACATATCTGCGAGGGGAACCTTTATCTTTACCTAGAACTCATGGCCTCATAGAAATCATGGCCTGATAACTGGCCAAAGTCACCCAGCTAGCTTTCATGCCTAAGGAAGAACTCCTGCATTGTAGCCTGGTGCCTTAACCATTGGACCAAACTAGTTCTAAAACTGAACAGAATGATATTAAATTTGGTGTTTGAGAGAAGCTGAGAAAAGAAAGTTTAAATTAGAAAATGGGATGAATTAGATCAGGAATTAGAATAGAATAGAGTTGGAAGGGACCTTGGAGGTCTTCTAGTCCAACCCCCTGCTTAGGCAGGGAACCCTACACAGACAAATGGTTATCCAACATCTTCTTAAAGACTTCCAGTGTTGGAGCATTCACAACATCTGGAGGCAAGTTGTTTTACTGATTAATGGTTCTAACTGTCAGGAAATTTCTCCTCAGTTCTAAGTTGCTTCTCTCCTTGATTAGTTTCCACCCATTGCTTCTTGTCCTACCCTCAGGTGCTTTGGAGATTAGCTTGACTCCCTCTTCTTTGTGGCAACCCCTGGGATATTAGAACACTGCTATCATATCACCTAGTCCTTCTTTTCATTAAATATACATACCCAGTTCCTGCAACCGTTCTTCATATAGCCTCCAGTCCCCTAATCATCTGTGTTGCTCTTCTCTGCACTCTTTCTAGAGTCTCCACATCTTTTTTTACACTGTGGCGACCAAAACTGAATGCAGTATTCCAAGTGTGGCCTTACCAAGGCATTATAAAGTGGTATTAACACTTCACGTGATCTTGATTCTATCCCTCTGTTTATGCAGCCTAGAACTGTGTTTGGTTTGGTTTGGTTTGGTTTTATTAACATTTGTATGCCGCCCTTTTCCCTGAGGGGACTCAGGGCGGCTCACAGAAAAACCAGGGAGGGGGGAGAATACAATATTAAAGACGACAACATATAATAAAATAGTAAACAACATTCATTCATCATTCGGGCGGGGTGGCGGTCCTTATCCCCAGGCCTGACGGGCGAGCCAGTTCTTCAAGGCTATGCGGAAGGCTTGGACGGTGGAGAGGGTACGAATCTCCACGGGGAGCTCGTTCCAAAGGGTCGGGGCTACTGCTGAGAAGGCCCTCCTCCTTGTAGTTGCCAGCCGACATTGGCTGGCCGATGGGATACGGAGGAGGCCTAATCTATGCGATCTTATAGGTCGTAGGGAGGTAATCGGCAGAAGGCGGTCTCTCAAGTATCCAGATCCACTGCCATGTAGGGCTTTATGGGTGATTAATAGCACCTTGAAGCGCATCCGGAGATCGACAGGTAGCCAGCGCAGCTCGCGGAGGATAGGTGTTATGCGGGTGAATCGGGGTGCACCCGCAATCACTCGCGCGGCTGCATTCTGCACTATCTGAAGTCGCCGGATGCTCCTCAAGGGCAGCCCCATGTAGAGCACATTGCAGTATTCCAGCCTAGAGGTCACAAGGGCCCGAGTGACTGTTGTGAGGGCCTCCCGGTTCAGGTAGGGTCGCAACTGGCGCACCAGGCGTACCTGGGCGAATGCCCCCCTGGTCACAGCCGTTAAATGGTGGTCGAATGACAGCTGTGGATCCAGGAGGACTCCCAAGTTGCGAACCCTCTCTGAGGGGTATAAAATTTGACCCCCCAGCCTGTTGGCTTTTTTGGCAGCTGCTGCACACTGCTGGCTCATATTTAAATGGTTGTCCACTAGGACTCCAAATCCCTTTCACAGTTACTACTATTGAGCAAGGTGCCACCTATACTGTACCTGTGCATTTTGTTTTTCTTGCCTAAATGTAGAACCTTACTCTTTTCACCATTGAATTTCATTTTGTTAGATAGTGCCCAATGTTCATGTTTGTCAAGATCCTTCTATGGCTTGGGACCTGGATACCTACGCGACTGCCTCCTGCCACACACCTCCCAACGACCTATAAGATCGCACAGATTGGGCGTCCTTCGGGTACCGTTGACCGGACAATGCCGGTTGGCAACTACCCGGGAGAGGTCTTTCTCTGTAGCTGCCCCGGCCCTGTGGAACGATCTTCCCGCAGAGATCCGGATCCTTCCCACTCTCCCGGCCTTCCGTAAAGCCATTAAAACCTGGCTATTCCAGCAGCCCTGGGGCTGTTGACCCCAAAATATGGTCCAGACCCACTCAGAATGGAGTGCATGATGTGTTTTTTAAATCTATCTTTTCTTTCCTCTTCTTTTTTGATTTACTGTATTGTTAGCCGCCCGGAGTCTCACGGGATTGGGCGGCATACAAATGTTATTAAACTTCAAACTTCAAACTATATCTTAAGCCTGTCTTCTGGAGTGTTGGCTATTCCTGCCAGCTTGGTGTCATCTGCAAACTAGAGAGAAAAGTAACTTGAACTGCAGTTGACAGCTGATTCTGAGTCCACATCTTCTTCCCAATCACAACACCTAGAGTTTTTGCTAAAGGTAACTCTCATTTAGTGGATACCTCATTTAAAAGCCCTTCTCAGTTATGAAGCTGAGAGAAAAGTCACTTTACGACTAACATTTATGACCTTTACAGATAAATGAATCAAAGGAACGCTGAAGTTAGATCATAAGCACAGTTGTGGTTTAATTTAACAACTGCTTCGGTTAATGCCAAATTGCCAGTCCCAAATGTGGTTGCTAAGTACAGGTAGTCCTCGAGTTACAACCACACCTGAGCCCAAAATTTATGTTGCTAAGTAAGTGAGTTTGCCCCCATTTTATGATTTCTTGCTACAGTTGTTAAGTGAACTGTTGCATTTGTTAAGTTAGTGACACGGTTGTTAAGTGAAACTGGCTTCCGCCTTGACTTTGATTGTCAGAAGGTCACAGAAGGGGACCCATTGATCCTGGGACACGGCAACTGTTATAAATACGAACCAGTTGCCAAGCAGCTGAATTTTGATCACGTGACTCTGGGGAACGCGGCAACGGTCGTAAGTGTGAAAAACGGTCATAAGCCACTTTTGTCAGAGCCACTGTAACTTTGAATGATCACTAAATGAACCATTGCAAGTCAACCTGTGAAGGATGACATGTATTATTGTGAAGAGGCTAGAAATAATCCCAGAAGCCATGCTGTATGATCTTTCTCCGCTTTGTTTACTTCTATTATTGGATTAATTAACCAAGTGACATTATTCCATTCAAACCAATGCCTGCATTTATACTTTGCTTTTGTTAATGAGATTAGCATAATAAAATTACGTGGAAAAGGCCACGCTGCAGTGAGTTTGAAGAGATGTTATTCTTCCCACCGACGACTGAAGTGCTTTTATCAGTAAATCCCGACCTTTTACAGGCTCACTTGCACAAATTCACTGAGAAGGCTGACTTAAAGACCTTCCTCAGTCACCCCTCACTCAAATGAACCCACTTACATTATTATGCACAAGGGGTTTCTCCTACAGCTTCTAGCATTTTTCAGGAGAGAAGAAGCTATTTGCTCATTTAACCTATCTGGTTTCAAATGCCAATGTCACCTTATAAATAACGGGGGGGGGGGGGGGGAAGTTGTACAGATTCACGGACTCTTAAAACAAGATTCTTTTTTTATATGAATATTTTTCTTGTATATTTTTCTTTATACTACAGCACATTTCCAGTTTTGCAGTGGCAGTATACTTGCTGTCTGTGGTCGTTTTTTGTGTATACATAATTTTATACACCCTGATTATAACCAATATTCTCTTAATCATGCATTTATAATCGCTTTTAAATGCATAATGTTGTACGTCATAGTTACAGACATTATTTTCATAATTGTACCATAACATTCTACATATTTATCTCTCTCCTTTTGTAGCAGCAGATTGAGGTTTTGTTTAGCAATCTACTTACGAAAGACCAGGACTCGAGACCACGAAGGTGCGAGAGAAACAGCTTTAATGATGCATCGAGTTCAACGTGTTCACACACCAAAATCTGAACTGCCTGGGCTCTGCCCAGGATACTACTTTTATGCCATGTTCCACACTGTGCATTCTCAAGGCGTTTCCATACATGAGACAAACATGACATTTCGAAAAGGAGAAGTTCATTTTGGAATGTTACAAACAGAGAAGTACATAGGAAAAAATTCAAAAAGAGAAGTTCTTATAATGTCTTAAGCTATTGGCTGTTTCACCTCTGTTCTATCTTACACCCACGCCTGGCTTTCTGTGCCCCTCCTTTACTCCTCCATAATATTTGTAAGACTTATGAGGAAGTTAGGAGTCAAAGTGGACTAGAGTGAAAAGTCAAGCTAATATAAATTTATAAGGCCCATTCTATTAAGACCACCTAACCTGGCCAGCCACCCCCTCCTGCCTCATTCCCCCCTTTTCAAACTTCACCCAATCCTAAGATTACTGTGTAGTTTCATAAATGGCAGGTTCCTCTTCATTGAGCACGAGCTCAACATATTTATCCAAGCGTCCGTCAGCTGTGTGTCCCACCAGGGCCAGGACCTTTGCAGTAGCCTGTTCCTCTACCAAGAGGGATAAAGAGTTTGTGATAGTGCGGACAAAGATTGGCATAATACAGGGGATGATTACACAGCCCGCTGCGATCAGGCCAATTTTGGGAACCAGGAGTTAAAAGTGGAGGGTAAATCAAATCCTTTCCATTCCTGCCCCGGGAAATGGCCACTGGTGGGTTCACCTGTGCACCCCCTCCTGCCTCACTTTCGCCTTCTTTCTCCTCCATTTTCCTCTTCTCCACTTCCCTCTCCTTCCCTCTCTCCTACTCCTCTCTCCTCATCTATTTCCTTCTCTTGTTTCTCTTCTTTTTCCTTCTCTTTCCTTCTCTTCTTCCCTTGACTTTTCTCTCCTCCTCTCATCTACTCCTTCCCGCTCCACTCTACAAGAATCTTTTATAATAGGCTGTATGCACTGGTGGGTTCCTGCCAGTTCTAACCTCTTCTATAGAAGAGGTTCCACAAATCTACCATGCCGTTTAGAACCGATTCCAGCTCCTTCCCCCTGCCCGTCCGCACATCATCAATATGAAGAGTGAGAGGAGGAATTCTGGGAGTTGAAGTCCACAAGTCTTAAAGCTGACAAGTTTGAACACCCCTGGGGGCGATTTTCTAAAGGGTTAGGGGTGCAAGAATTTTGTAACTTGACAGCTTTAAGACTTGCACACTTCAATGCCACAGTTCCTGAGCCAACATGACTGGAGGAGGAATTCTGGAAGTTGAAGACCACAAGTCTTAAAGCTTTCAAGTTTGAACATCCCTGGGTTTTTTTTTTTTTCTAAAGGGTTAGGGGTGCGAGTGTCTTGTAACTTGACAGCTTTAAGACTTGCCTGCTTCAAATGCCAGAGTTTCTGAGCCAACATTTTGGTTGCTAAGCAAGAGCGTTGTTAAGTGAGTTTCACCACATTTTACAAGTTGGCCATGCCCACCCAGTCACATGTCTGCCAAGCCACTCCCACTCAGTCACATAGCTGGCAAGCCACTCCCACCCGGTCACATGGATGGCAAGCCACTCCCATGAAGCTGGCCACACAGACAGAAGAGGTTCTAAAAAAATTTGAAACCCACCACTGGCTGTATGTAGGAGAAACCCTTCCAGCTTTCCTTTTTGATTGGACATATATGCACACACAGTCTTGACTTTTTCAAATGGAACAACAGAAGAAGCAACTAAGCCAGAAACATTACTCAGATATTTATTCTGCTCTTTGGTGGTGCCGATGCCAGGCTGACCTCTTGAAAGGTCCTTTACTCTTCTGTGGGAAGAACTAAGTGCACCATGAGACAGGTAGTGCTTCACTTATGACTTACGGTTGCTTAGTGACTATTTGAAGTTATCGGTCAGCTTCCAAGTAATGCATCCATCATAAATTGAACTCTGAGGCATTTGTTTTCTCAATTACAAATTTATTTAGATGCACCATATTGGTACTAACTGGTGAAAAGCCAGTAGTAAAGTTTCCGGGCTTTTCGCCTCAATATAAATTTCAGTTTTCTCAAGTTTCCAAAACAACTGTCACATTGTCCAAGCAAGATGGGAGCTGGTTGCTTGGTGACATTCCTCCTCCTCCTCCTCCTCCTCCTCCTCCTCCTCCTCCTCCTCCTCCTCCTCCTCCTCCTCCTCCTCCTCCTCCTCTCCACCAGACATGGGGATGTGGCTGACTCATCAGTTATGAATGATATTTTGTCTGAAGGCTTCATCCCCCTTCAACTCCAAACTCTGTCAAACTGCATTCATGTTGGAATGCCCAAGGATACAAACAGTCCCACACTCCAATCAAATTCAGGCTTGACATTATGATGGACCTCCGCAGGGGTACTTATGACCCAAGTGGATAAGAAAGAAAAATGGATGTGAGATTAAAAAGTTGATTAGTCCCACATTTGGTTCATAGCTGATGGCCAATTGTGTCCTCTTTTAACTGATGACCACAGACATGGTATCCACAGGGTGTTCAAAACAGAGTGTTGCATTTTGTTGTACGCACAAAAAGGGACTTTGACTGGAAGGCTGCAAAAATATCATGTTATCTTTTTGACCCACCTGCTCCTTGTTCTACAGTCCATTTATTAATTTTCTTGGATATCCATGGTATTCTAATAGACAGTGGTGGGATTCCAAATCTTTTCCTACCGGTTCTATGAGACAGTGTTCCATGCATGTGTGCAGCACTCAGTGATTGCCCTCGGTGTCAGCACTAGTGAGTTGAGCTGTATTTTTTAGCTCAGCTGAGGTGCAGCAATCCACTCTGCCACATGAATCAGCTGAGCTAAGAAACAAGGGAATATAGGTCAGGGGATGACGGGACAGGAGGGCGGGCAACCTGCTTTCCATCTCTGTTCTCCTGCGCAAGGCAATAAAATAATACCCAGCTGATCAACTGGGACTTGGGAGGAAGTGAATAGATCAGAGGTGGCCCCAACCAGTGGTATTTGACAGTTCTCTGAACTATTCAAAATTTCTGCTACCGGTTCACCTGAACCGGTCCGAACCAGCTGAACACCACCTTTGCTAAAATATCTTTTCCAATATCAATGTTCAAAAGCATTATCCTATCTGCTTCTTCATGGACTTCAGTGTGTGGAATTCTGAGAGTTGAAGTCAACATGTGTGAAACCAAATCATAAACCTGCTGTGGCTGAGAGATGCTGCATTAGAGCTGGATTCTCCAGTCTTGGACACTTGAAGACTTCTAGGAATTGAGGACTTCAATTCCTAGAATTGCAGCATGGTTGGCTGAGGAATTCTGGGAATTGAAGTCCACAAGTCTTAAAGTTGGAGATTGCTGCTTTGGAGGATCTCCTCACAAAATATTCATAAGACTTTTTTTTTCTTTTTATCAGGAACTGGAACATAACAGGAAAAGACCAGTCTGCCAATAAAAAAAATGAAACAGTTTTAGGCATTCCAAGAATGGAGTGGGATTCAAATAATTTAACAACTGGTTTGTCCAGGGTCAGGTTGGCTGTTGTGGGAGGTGTGGCCTTGTCCTCCAGCTCCGCCACACATGTGGGATGAGCCTCCCACAATGGTCAACCTGACCCTGGGTGAAGCAGTTGGTAAATTATCTAACCTCACTATCAAAGTGGATCCTGGGTGTTGCACTGCAATGGAGAAACAGGCAACGGAGCAGTCAGCACAAGGGGAGGAGGAGGAGCAGGAAGAAGAAAGAGGGAGAGCGGACTTCTTTTTCCCTCATGCTGGCTACTCAATCGCCAATTTCTCCATTGCAGTGCACTACTCAGGATCCACTTTGATAGCCAGGGTTGGGTAATTTAACAACCAGTTCGCCTGAACTGGTGAGAATTGGCTGAATCCCATTACTAGTTTTACACAGAGGTGGAATTCAGCCAGTTCTAATCAGTTCTGGCAAACCAGTAGCAGAATTTTTGAGTAATTTCGGAGAACCGGCAAATACCACCTCTGGCTGGCCCTGCCGCTGATCTATTTACTTCCTTCCAAGTCCCAGCTGATCAGCTGGGTCATTTTTTGTTGCCTTGCACAGGAGAACAGAGATGGAAAGCAGGTTAGTGGGGTGGGAGGGAGGGAATGGGGATTTTGCAGTATCCTTCCCCCAGGAGTGGGGAGGGAATGGGGATTTTGCATTACCTCTGCCACACCCACTAAACCATAACATGCCCACAGAACCAGTAGCATTTTTTTTTTGAATCCCATCACTGGTTTTATGTGATCCCTTCTCTCTACCTCCATTCCATCCTTCTCTTTTTTCTCCTCTCTTTCTCTCTGACATTCCCACTCTTTCTCTTTTTTCCCTCAAGGAAGAAAACTAGGTTTTAAGACTCAAACTTCCATAATCATTTGATATGGGAAGTGTAAACTCAGAGGATTAACCCAATTAGGACAACTGTGCTTCCTTCTGTCCAATAGTTTAAGAAAGTCAAAAATAAATTTGATCTATGTAAGAACATATTAATAACTCTGTAGATCAGGACAAGCTCTCAGTCCTAAAATATTATTTGCCAACCAGGTGCTTTTGAAGCCCCTGAACAAGAAGTCGAATTACCCATATACTGCCATTGTTTGCATTATTGTATTTGGAAACATGCTCTAAGTGTGTATCTCTTAATGATGCAGAGTAATATTGCTCAAAGTCTATTTAAACACAGGTACACAAATACTTCCAAGGATAAAAGCTGTTAATCTTTTAAAATTAGACTTTCATTTCCATTGATTTCAAGGAGCGTAAAATCCCTAGTTGAGTATAGATCACATTGTGGGATGTTATAAATGAAGTTTGAAATCCCTATATGAAGAAAAATTGAAAGCTATAATACATATTAAAAGACATTATGCAAAGGCATTTGCAGAGATCCATACTTATGACAGCTCTCTCCTTACTCATCCAGGTAATTAAATTCTGGGTAAAATAGAGAACAAAATAGCTTTGTATGGGATTTTTTTTTGACATTTAAAAGTGATAGGTTATAATGAATAAAACAGTCAATGTAAGTAATTGTTCTTTAGCCCCACAATATTATGATATGATGATAGAAAAAATGCAGCTCCCTGTTGTATTAATCTGTTGATTAATATTTCTAGAATCTTTCAAGTACATGTACAACCAGATATGCTAGAAACTACATAAGGGACATAATGGTTCAGTGGCTAAGAAGCTGAGCTTGTCGATCAGAATGCTTGGCAGTTCGGTGGTTTGAATCCCTAGTGCTGCGTAATGGAGTGAGCTTCCGTAACTTGTCCCATCTTCTGTCAACCTAGCAGTTTGAAAGCATGTAAAAATGCAAGTAGAAAAATAGAAACTATCTTTGGTGGGAAGGTAACAGCGTTCCATACACCTTCTGTGTTTAGTATGCCAGCCACATGACCACAGAGACGTCTTTGGACAGCGCTGTGTCTTCAGCTTGGAAACGGAGATGAGCACTACCCCCTAGAGTCAAGAACGACCAGCACATATGTGCAAGTGGGACCTTTACATTTAATAACTACCATATTTTTCAGAGTATAAGATGCACCTTTTTTCCTCAAAAAAAGAGGCTGAAAATTTGGGTGCATCTTATGCACTGAATACAGCATTTTTTGCCTCCTGAAACCCCACCCCTTCACCAAAATGTTCGTGCATAGCTTTTAGGAGGCTTTCAGAGTGCTCCTGGGGGCTGGGGAAGGCAGAAATGAGTAAAAAAACGGACAATTTTTTGCTCCATTTTGCCCACAGTGCCCAGGAGCACTCTATAAGCCTCCTAAAGGCTATCCATGCCCTTCTTTTGAAAAAAAAAATATGGGCCCATTTTTGTGAAAAACGGGCCGTTTTTGGGAGGTTTGCAGAGTGCAAAAAACTTTTTTTTTAATTTGCCTTTTCAAAACCTTGATGCATATTATACTCCAATGCATCTTATACTGTGAAAAATACGGTACATGTTTCTCATGTTTCCTGTTGCCTGAAGTTACATAAAATTCTCCCAGAAAAAGGGAACAGAAAGAAGGTTCATTTTTGGCAAACTGATGAAGTGAGAAAATGAATCTTCAACTTTGGTGCTCCTTCTTATTGATCAGACATAACTAACTCAGGTTCAACTTACCTATGACATTTGATCCCTGAGAGTAGAACATCTAACGTTGTTCTTTTACAAAAAACTACGTAGAAAGATGACAAGGGATAAGGGATAGAGTTTCTAAACATAAAACTAAGTGACCTATTAAAAAATAAAATAGCTCTTATAGCGTTCATTGTTAAGACTTTTAGAATTAAAAACTGGGAGAAAGTTGTAGAAAAAATGGCTGTCCTTCAAATCCAGAGGACTCTGGAGGAAGTGGATTTTGTAGCCTACTTTTATTCAGGGTTCAGGCCTTGGTATGAGACCGAGATGGCATGTTCTGCAGTTTTTGATGACTTTTTCAGGAGCTGGATGGAGGTAGGAGCATCGACCCTTGTTTTTGACATTTCAGTGGCTTTTAATACTATCAATCAATGTGCTGAAGATATCCAGCTTTATATCTCCACTTCAGCCAGCTGAGTGATGTTGTGAAAGTCTTATCTCAGTGCTTGGAGGCTGTGGGGCTGGATGGGGAACAATTTCAGATCAACCTAAGCAAGACTCAAAGTAGCTTTGAGTTTTTGGACCTCTTGGTCCTGGGGGCTGTCTGTCTTTCGTTCTGGATGGAGTGGGATTGGGTCAAACAAAACCAGCACACAATCTTGACTTTAAGTACCAGTTCAAAGAGCAAGTGACAGTTATGCTCAGAGACCCTTTGCACAGCTATGCGTTGTGTGTCATTTGTGCCTGTTTCGGGACCAGGGGACCATCCTCATGATCACTCATGTCCTCATGACCTCCGTCTAGGAACTCTGTATGATCTGCCCTTGAAGATCATTTAAAATCTTCTGCTAGTGCAGAATGAAGGCAGTTAATGGCACTGCTGGTTTAGCACATGGAACACCATGGTACTGTGAGCTGCATTAGTTACTAGTTTGCTTCTGGGTAGAGTTCAAAGATCTGGTAGTCAATTTAAAGCCCAGATAACTAAAGGCCATGATGTTTATGCGACCATCTCATCTACCTGTCTATGGCAGAGACCTATGCTATGGGTACCATCAGTCAAGCAATGTCAGATGGTTGTGTCCCAAAGAAAAGTTTTTCCCACTGTGATGCCCATCTTTTGGAACATCCTGAGATTAGTTTGACTCCAATCCTCCGATATTCCATAAAGCTTTGATGGCCTGATTCTGTGCTTGCTCCCTCTCCCTCTCTCAATGCAGTGAGCTGCTGAACTGAAATGGGTGAATATTAACTGAACAAAATAAACAAGAAAAGATAATAAGCATATTTTAAAGGCATTTAGCAGGCATCTGAAACGCAGAACACATCAATTAGACATGTCTACAAAAATGATTATTAGTGTAGCTTATTTATGCAATTTAGAAATGTCAAGGGAAGATTGCTGAGATAGCATACCTTTACAATAAGTGCTGAATATGTGGGAAAACACAACTTTCTCTCTCTTCTTCCTGTAGGAAGATCTCTGTAATAACCAAAATATATATTAGTATAACAGAAAGTGTATCACACATCAGTGTGCATCTAGCATTAAATAACTGATAAGGGCCTATCCATAGTTTCAGAACTGATCATTCAAAACTACTAGAAAGTAGGCTTAGAAGTTACAATATTTTGATTTTTTTACAGCAATTCACTATCCAGAGGTACTAGTGGCAGGAATACAATCTGTGGATTCAAGACAAAACAATCACAGCAAGTGGGGAAAAAAAGAATAAGTAAATTTGAAGTAGGACATTCAAAGGCGCAATGGAGATTGTCAGTCACCCAGGTCCTGGTTGTCCCTTTTTCATTATTATTTTTTATATTTTTTTTATATAAAAATGTCAAACAGAACCAGTCGTCACTTATAAAGCCCTTCATGCTATTGGACCTGGGTACTTGAGAGACCGCCTGCTGCCAATTACCTCCAATAGACCGATTAGATCCCACAGATTAGGCCTCCTCCGAATTCCATCCGCCGGCCAATGCCGACTGGCGACTACCCGGAGGAGAGCCTTCTCTGTGGCCGCTCCGACCCTCTGGAATGAACTCCCTGTGGAGATTCGAACCCTCACCACCCTCCAGGCCTTCCGCAAAGCCCTCAAAACCTGGCTATTCCGGCAAGCCTGGGGCTAAAGAGCTTCTGTCCCCCCTTCTCGAATGGTATGGTTGTTGTGTGTTTTTAAATTGTGTATTGTTTGTTTGTCTTTATCCCCTGTTTGTACTTCCTTTCCCTTTTCCTTTCCCTTGACTGAGTTGTGAGCCGCCCTGAGTCCCCTTCGGGGAAAAGGGCGGCATATAAATGAAATAAATCCTAATCCTAATCAAATCAATGTGTCAACAGTATGCTACCTGGGTACCATACATTTCAATATAAACAAAACTGATGAAATTGAATATTATTATTACATTCAATCAGCTTATATAATTCCCATAACAATATACATTAGTTACAATCTTTCATTATTCAATTATTCCACCTCCTTATTACTTTCATTTTATCGCCAAAGGTGATTTTTCAAAAGGCAACTGGACTTCCTTTGCTTTTTGCTCTGAATACCTTTTGCTTCTTATCCAAGAAGTTTCTTCAGTTCTGCCGAATAATAATGTTCTTCAGAACTGAAGAGACTTCTTGGATGAGAAACGAAATGTCTTCAAGAGGAAAAAAAACAACCAAGAAATGCTAGTTGCCTTTTGAAAAAGCATCTCTGGTTCAAAGGTGCACTATAATGAACACAACACATGGCAATGACAGTAAGGGCCTTAAGGGACAGAAGACATGGTCAGGCTGCAGAGTGCAAGAGTAAAGAGGCAAGTTATTCTCCAGGAGCTGAAAGGATGATAAAATTAGCCTCCAGCTTGCCTCCAGGAGGGAAACATCCCAAAGCTGGAAAAGCTGAAAATATATCTCAGAGTTGAGGAAACCTTGTATTCCCGCTGAATATGAACTAAGAAGAAATCCGTAAAGTCAGAAAACAACATACCTGAAGGGGATTCAGGGGAGAACATCCAAAGACATCGAATCAGTTTTTATGTCTCACGGTCTTCTGGTCATTGGCCCCAAAGTCCCGCAGCTGGCTTTCATGCCCAAGGCGGGATTAGAACTCACAGTCTCCTGGTGATTGGCTCAAAGTTACCCAGTCAGCTTTTGTACTGCAATCGTCTCATGATCTGGTTTCTAAGGAATTTATAGGAATTACAGAAACAGTGTTTGCTTTCCTGATAATATTGGGAAATGAGCAATTTCTTGGGATCACTTTGGTTATCTTTAGGAAATCTCTTGTATTTCCAGCTAAGATGCTTTAGGGAAACTAACATGGAGATGAAAAGCTACTCATTAAGTTGCTTAATAAAACTCTATGCTTCACATTGACCAATTCGCTGGTCTTTCAGCAGGAGTCCACCTTCTACTAGAATAGAATAGAATTCTTTATTGGCCAAGTGTGATTGGACACACAAGGAATTTGTCGTTGGTGCATATGCTCTCGGTGTACATAAGGAGAATAAAATGCATTCATCAAGAATAAAAAGAATACAACACTTAGTGATAGCCAAGGTTTGGAATGTTTGGAATGTTTATTTAATTTGTATGCCGCCCCACTCCCAAGGGACTCCAAGGTTACTAATAAGCTATCAAATCATACTAGTAAACAAATAAAACGGTATAAATTGAAAGATACAAGCAACATGGTTATACTGTAGTCATAAGTGGGGAGAGATAGATACTAGGAAGGAAGAGAAGAATAATAGTAACACAGTCTTAGTAAATTATTTGAAAGTGTTGTGGGACTTAGCTGTTAAGAAGAGTAATGGCATTTGGGGAAAAAACTGTCCTTGTGCCTAGTTATTCTGGTGTGCAGTGCCCTATAGCGTCTTTTTTTTGTATAAAGTTTTTTATTTTTTCATTTTTCATAACTTATAACCACATGTATACTATTACATAGCCAACATTGTATTGTATTATTAAATGTGTACATCAATTCATCTTACCATCAACTCCATAAAACAATGGCTCTTTTGATCTCCATACATCATATTTGTACCTTATCCATCACTTTCTTTCCTCCTCCTCCCTACCTCCTTTCTTTTCTTTGTCATCCTTCTCTACTCCCCCTTCCTCTCTCGTTCTCCTCTCTCCCCTTTCCACTCCTTCTTTCTCTCTTCCTCTTCCCCCACCCTGCCCTCTCTCCTCTCCCTCTCTTCTTCCCTTACCTCTCTACTCTATTTCACACTCTTCATCTCATTTACTTGGTGTATGTCAGCTTCTGAGCAAGCTCTATTATATGTTGATATAGTGCCCTTGAAGGTAGAAGTTGAAACAATTTATGTCCAGGATGTGAGGGGTCTGTAGATATTTTCACAGTCCTCTTCTTGACTTGTGCAGCATACAGGTCCTCAATGGAAGGCAGATTGATAGCAATTGTTTTTTTTTCTGCAGATCTAATTATAATCCATTAAAGTCTGTGTTTGTCTTGTTTGGTTGCAGAGCCAAACCAGACAGTTATGGAGGTGCACATGACAGACTCAATAATTCCTCTGTAGAACTGTATCAACAGCTCCTTGGGCAGCCTGAGCTTTCTGAGTTGGTGCAGAAAGAACATTCTTTGCTGTGCTTTTTTTATGACGTTTTTAATGTTAGGTGTCCATTTTAAGTCTTGAGATATGATAGAACATAGAAATTTGAAGGTCTCTTCTGTTGATACTGTGTTGTCTAGTATTGTAAGAGGTGGTAGTATAGGAGGTTTTCTTCTAAAACCCACCACCATTTCTACAGTTTTGAGTATACTTAGTTCAAGATTACCTATTGATTTAGGAGGACCACTAAAGGCATACCCTGGAAATGGAAGAATGCTCTGTAAAGTTTAAAAGGACATTATTTCCCTCTTCTTCTGCTGCTCTCCAGCATTTAAGTACAATTCTGTATAGTTTTCCATGAGGCGCAATGCACTAAAATTAGCGAAGTAATGATGTTTCTTACCAAAGTAATCAAGCCTGAATAATCAATTGTTTCTAATTCTGCTCAACCTAGATTTTAAAACCAGGAATGATTTAATATTTATCCTGCCTGCTTAGCTGCAGGGTATCAGCAATCTGTATTTTAACATTTCATGTTAACAATGCTTGAAGAAAAAATAAATTAAAAATACCTCTTGTACCCTACAGCGAGCAAAGCAATAATTTCCTGCAATTCCAGGTATGCATATCAATATGAATCAGATGGAGGCATTCAATGGCCATTATTTCTAGTAAAAAATGTCAAATTGATCAAAACTGAATCCTTAAGAAAATGTATCCAAATTTCTGTGTGGGAGGAACAAAGCTGGTATAAAATGAAATATAATGATGGTTTAACAGTTGTACAGTAGACTTGGATGGAAAACAGAAATTCAATTCAGTGGGGGTGTTAAATATATATAAACCCCTACTGAATGAATATTTTCAATAAGTATCTATAACTGAGCCTACCAGTTCTAGATTACAAAAATATATATGACTATCTAGTGGCTAGCCACATTTTTGCAGTTTGGATGAGATATTCCTAAACATAGATACGTAAAACTTTGTTATGGGAAAGAAAAACTTAAGTGGGCTTTTATCATAGAAGGAAGTTGAGCTCACAGGCGAACAGATCTCTGATAATGAAATAGCTGAGATGGTTGGTTGGTTGGTTGAATTGATTGATTTTCCCTAAGTTTATAGGCTGTTACATTTGCAAACATTTCTTTCATGCTGTTCCTATGTTCTTTTCTTGAAGTCTTGTCCAAGTATATCCTCTTTTTCTCCTGCATATCTGTTAACTGAAAAGAGAGTTTACCAGCTTGGCTCTCTTTAAAAATGAAAGAATGCACCCACCATAGATTCAGATCAATTGTTTCTTTTAAGGCAACAGGACTTTCTGGCAGTCCATTAAGACAAGTGAGAATTCTTTTAGAAATGTGTTAAAGTAAACCTCTTTTTAATCTAATTTGTCTGCAAGTTTGAATTTATGGACTCGGGAACAGATTCTTTCTTTTGATCCTAGGATTTAAAGGCTTTGCTGCAGAACTTTCTTTCCCCCATTCCTTTCAAGAGGGAGGGAGGGAGCAGCAAAGGAAGGAAGGAAAGAAAGAAGGAAGGAAGGAAGGAAAGAAAGAAGGAAGGAAGGAAGGAAGGAAGGAAGGAAGGAAGGAAGGAAGGAAGGAAGGAAGGAAGATCATTCTTGCTGCTTGGTAGACAGCACATAAACCTACTGTAAACGTGCACCAACAGCAGGACACAGACCAAAATATTTGTGAGTCATAAATGCAATCTCTTTTACAAATGCACTTTGAAGCTTGAGTAGTCCCCATTTAACAATCCCTTGCTTAGTGACCATCTGAAGTTACAATGGGCCCTCAGAAGCTATTTATACCCCCGTTCTGGAGATCGGATGGCTGAACAGACACACCCTGTGATCACATGATGGCATTTCAGATACTTGGCAACTGGCTCAGCTTTGTGGCAGATGCAGAGTTCTGCAGTCATATGACTGTGATTTATGACATTTATTGCCAGTTTTTGACTTTTTCAGCCACTGAAAAAATGCTTGGAGGAATACTTTGATACACTTAACAACTGTGGCATTCACTTAACAATCACAGTATCTGCTTAACAACCACATTGTTTGCTTTATGACTGCTGCAAAAATAATCATAAAATGAACACTTTCCCAGCAGAATTATTATTATTATTGACAATGCCAATAGAGCCAATGTTCAAATAGGTATCTAAACCAAAACAACTCATCACTGTAGAAAGAAAGAAAAACTGTGTTGGTAATTTATGAAGCTTAGGTATGGGTGTACGTTGTGTACATGCTCTTTTACCTTCTTAGTTGTGATTAACTGCTGTTTGCATCTCAAAGTTCTGATCCTGCACTTTAAGCAATAGCAACAGGAACCTTACTGGGTCCTTCAGCTGTTGTAGCTCAACAGATAAAGTCCAGCTGGTAAGAGGCAAATCTTATCACGGAAATGAGGCACCCAAAAGGGACACATTTTTGTTGTGCTTAAAATAGAGCCCTGGTGGTACAGTGGTTAAAGTGCCATATTGCAGGCAAACTCTGCCCATAATCTGAAGTTCAGTCCTGATGGGACTCACTGTTGATTCAGCATTTCATCCTCCTGAGGTCGGTAAAATGAGAACCCGGATTGTTGGGGGCGATATGCAAATAATGCTTCTACATTGAAAGCTGCCCAGAGAGTGCTATAAAGTGCTATGGGGTGAGATAGAAGCCTAAATGCTATTGCTATTAAACCAATCTAGACCATTTTCTTCCATACTTGACAAAAATCTTACATTTTGTTTTGGGCACAAACCATTTCAAACAGATATTTCCAGTGCAATGTTTTTCTTTACTATAAGTTTCTGGTGAAATTCCCAACAAAAATAATTTTGGTTTAAAGTCAATATCCTGTTGTATCATCTTCTCCAACCACATACCAATTTTTATCCATTTTTTTTAGCTTCTACACATGTATATTTGAGTATCCATGTAATAACTGCAGCTAGAATTGCATTTGCACAAAACTGGAAAAGTGAAGAGATCCCTACAGATAAGAACGTGATTAATAAAATATTAGAATATGCAGAAATGAATAGATTAACACTTGCAATTAAAGAAAAGGAAAAATCTGACTACTATAGTATATAGTATATGGGAGCTATTTTATCAATGGTTAGAGAAGAAATATAAAAATTAGAGATGAAAGCTGAGGAGTGAAATAGGGAAATTGTATTAATAGATTAAATAAGTTAAGAAGGGGATTGCTATAATAGTATGTTATGTATTAGTATTAACTTAAGAATAGAATAGATAAAATAATGAATATGGCTGTAAATTTAACTGTTATTGCACAAAATATTTGTACCCGGACGACACACTGTTTAATGAAAAATGGTATGTTTGTATTAAAAATAAAATAAAAACATAGAATAAAAAAGGTATTTCTAGTGCAAAACAGTTTGACTCGGAGTCATTTTGCACACCCCCAATTTCTTAGCCTTTCTGATAGGTGATAAGATTTAAACTTTCAGCCCACATGACTTTCATGTGTTCAGTGGCTAACGTCGGTGTATTTTATTCAGCTGACTTCCACCCAGCTTTACTTGTGTTCCTTCCACAACATCAAATAATTTTACATCTGGAAAATGCCATTGCTATAAACAAAAACTGATCATAGCAATCTCATGCTCATAGGAAGCATTAATTATCATTTCAATCTGCAACTGGTTGAGATTGACATACAATATTATCATACATAGGTATAAGTTCTGTGGGGGGATGTCATATGCCCAGAAAAATGATTTGGAAACTTCAGT
This sequence comes from Thamnophis sirtalis, assembly GCF_051295495.1. Lineage (NCBI taxonomy): Eukaryota > Metazoa > Chordata > Lepidosauria > Squamata > Natricidae > Thamnophis > Thamnophis sirtalis. The sequence goes on from NW_028261391.1 coordinate 12,903,885, forward strand.
TAGATCAAAAATCAACAGTTGAAAATATAAATTTTATAAAGTGCAGGGACTGCATAACAACTTGCCCCCCTCCTCCGGGTCTTTAGAAAGTAATGTTGGGGTTTTTTTTCTTATTCCAAGGATGTGACTAGATCTTTAACGAAGATTCTGTGAGTTCTGGATATGATTTATTCAAAACAGTGCTTTGCTAACATTTCTTTTCCAATAATTCTTCAATTTGGTGGAACAGGAAGAAGAAGAATATTTCATTGTGATGGAATATTTTTACACTTAGGTTACTTGTGGTATGTTACAACAACAGAAATATCGGGCTCAATTGTAGTCATAAATGGAGGATTATCTGTATTTTGTTAGATACAATATCTATATCACACATTTTCTTGGCAACTTTAAGACTTGTGGACTTCAACACCCAGAAATCTCCAGCCGGCTTCCCCTGCTTTATGAGTTCAATATGGCCTTCATTTTCCCCTTAACCATAATCCTGTGAGGCACATTCGGCTGATAGGGATACAATGAGCTTCCATTGGGGTTTTTTTTGTTTTTTGTTTTATTTTTAAACAAACAAAAACAGACAAAAACATAAACCACATACAACTTTCTTCCATTTCATATAGCAAATGTAGGATACTGGCTATGTATAGTATACATGTGATTGTATGTTATGAAAATGGAAAATAAAAAAGTATACAAAAAAAGACACAAATATAAGCCTTTCTGCTAAGGATGACTCACTTCACAGTCTCTCTTTCAGAATTCAAATAAAAAGAGAGAAGATGGAAGAACAAAAGCTGAAATTTCTCTCTGAAATCTATTTTTCGGGTTTGTGACATCTTATGGTCTAATCCTTTGCTCATTTGATTTATTCAATGTATTTGGAGATTTTTAAAATAAGTCTTTAGCACTATGCTCCTTAAATCATAACCATCATGCATTCCTTCTCTGCTTTCTCTGTCTATTGCCTTCTTGAATTTGTTTTGCTGTAACTGTAATGGTTTCATTTCATTTCTTTTCTTTACAAGTCTTCCCCAGTTTTTAAATGATGCCTTAGTGCTTTTTATAGCTTCTTTGATATTGTATGTTAACTACGCCGTAAGCCCATTGGGAATTTCATCCTATCTTCCCTAATCTGCGGTATATATTTTCTCTGAGTGATAGTGGTTTTTAAACTACTTATTTTTAATTCCAGTGGATTAAAATAGAACATACCTTTCTAAAATGGCCCAGTAGGATTCTGAATGTGCCACAGCTCACTTCTATTCTCTATTTAGTAATTACTGGATTCATTTCATAGGGCAATCAATAGTTTGCTGTGGATTTTCATCAGGGTTCATGAATATCGTTGGGATGTTGGGATTAATTCCAAGGAGAAAGAGCTTGCGAAACAGTGAAGTAGAAATGCTATTAGTGTCTGCAGCTTTTATTGATCAGCAGGCTTCAGACAATCCTTTTTTAATAATTGGTTTAATAAAAGGGAATGTATGCTTCTTTCTGCCATATGCAAGCATCCTTCCAGCAAATGAGAAACATGCTAATGATATGTAAAGAAGAAATGAGTTGTCTTTAAATAATCTTGCTGTATTTATGAATAAACAATTTTAGTAGAAGTGTTTTCCAGGATCAAATATGGATAAGTCACTTGGACAAGAAGTTTAGTCTTAGAATAACAGAGTTGTAAGGGACCTTGGAGGTCTTCTAGCCCAACCCCTGCTCAGGCAGGAAACCCTACACCACTTCAGACAAATGGTTATCCAACTTCTTAAAAATTTCCAGTGTTAGGGCATTCAAACTTCTGGAGGCAAGCTGTTCTACTGATTAATTGTTCTAACTGTCAGGGAATTTCTTCTTAGTTCTAAGTTGCTTCTCTCCTTGATTAGTTTCCACCCATTGCTTCTTGTCCTACCCTCAGGTGCTTTGGAGAATAGCTTGACTCTCTCTTCTTTGTGGCAGACCCTGAGATATCGGAAGACTGCTATCATGTCACCCCTAGTCCTTCTTTTCATCAGACTTGACATACCAAATGCCTGCAACCGTTCTTCATATGTTTTAGCCTCCAGTCCCCTCATCATCTTTGTTGCTCTTCTCTACACTCTTTCTAGAGTCTCAACAGCTTTTTTTTACATTATGTGATTTTGAACTCATGCTGGAGTCCAACCTCAGGGAACCTCTCTTTCACCAGAATGTGTGCTTTGGAATATTATATGCATAATATTTATGTGGTGCCTGGTTGTGCATGGCCACACACAACCAGGTGCCACATAGCCACACAAAACCAGGCGCCACATAAATACTATACATAGAATAGTCCAAAACACACATTCTGATATGAGAGAAGTTCCCTGAGGATGGACTCCAGCATGAGTCCAAAAGCTTGAAAGACTAAACCTTTGGTCTTGGTGACTGTCCCAGAATTGATCATGCATATTATTCTAGTATGTATGTGTGTATGTATGTATGTATGTATGTATATGTGTATGTATGTATGTATGTATGTATGTATGTATGTATGTATGTATGTATGTATGTATACACACACACACACACACACACACACACACATACATACATACATATATACACACTTTCATTCATGAAGTATTTTCTGCCTAGGATAAAATGTCAAATAACCGTTAAATCTAGACTTTTATGGAGTATTTAAGAGTTGAAACAAGCTACAATACTGGCCATGTTGTTCCTGAAAATACTTGGGTCTTTAGTAGGCAAGCTTTTCAGGCAGAGGGTACCATCATGTAACTTAATGCAGTGTCTTAGGCATCAAGATGACACAGTATGTAAAGGACCCTTTCCAGGACTCCTTGGCTCAGCAAATTCTGGGGAAAATCTCAGAAAAACCTTTCAAAATCTGTTGTATTTATTTAAATTGAAATTTGTGGGTGTCAGCTGATTTGTTGCAACTGTTGTTCTGCCCAAGGTTATTGATTCAACCCAATGTATCCATACAATTCACGCCAAGAGGAATATTAGTTGAGAATGGTTATTGTTAATCCTATACCTAGATGTAGTGTGAGAGAAAGGTGCCATGGAAACCAACAAGCTATACTATACTGAAGCAAAATGTGGTAAAGTAAGGTCATATTGGCTGTAGAATTCTGGGAGTTTGCACATGCTAAAGTTGTCAAAATTAAAGAGATGGGGGAAGTTTGAGTGGGAGAGGAAGGAAGGAAGGAAAAGAAAAGCCAGGGAAATCTATTATTATTATATACTTTATTCATTAAACGTGAAACTCAGCCAACTGAACATTCAAAAATGCATTGCAAATACCAGTGACTGGTGATAATGGTCGATACAGTTTGCTGCCAGCATCCTAGGTATCAACCAAGTACCTTCTTAAAATATAAGATGTTCCAAGTAGCGCAGTTTTTTGCAGTTCCACTGTGTTATTGCAGGAAGCTGCAATTTGTTGATGTACCTTGTAAAATTCTTGGACATGGTGCCAAGTGCCCTGATGACAATGGTTCATCCATAGCCATGTAGTCTCGATGGCCAGGTCGTGATATTTCATGATTTTTTCTAGTTCTTTTTCTTCGACTCCGGCATCTCCAGGAAGAGCGACATCAATAAACTGTACACTTCGGCCCTCTACAACCATGATATCTGGCATGTTGTGCTCCAAATGACGATCCGGTTGTATTTGAAAGTCCCACAAGATCTTCTCCTTCTCATTTTCCACTTTATGTTCCCATGACTTTCTGGATACAGGTAAATCATATTTTTACATAATGACAATTATTATTATTATTGTTGTTGTTATTATTATTATTCAATATAAAATCACAGCTGCCAGTTCTTTAACATGTATTGGCTTTCATATGAATAAAGTTATTTCCAAGAACATAGGATGTCATAATACATCAACCTAATATATGTACAGATCCAAAGAGTGTGTCCTTTTGTAACTGACAGATGGGAATTTTATCAATATGCAGTGCTGTCCAAGACTTCTTGATATGGCATCCAGTGTGCTGACACTCACTGGACCTGTACTACTAGTTTATGCCATAATCTTTCAACTTCAATTTTCAGATCTTGATATACTTTGTGATATGTTGTGATCTTCTCCAGTCCTTTGCCTTATAATCTACTATCTCCTGGAATTGGCACATCAATAATTTACACTCATTATTATACTTGGTCACACAGTCAGCCAGATGTTTAGTCTGGGTTTGGCATTTTTGTCCACCTCTTAATTCCTTCGAAAGGACCTGGTCTAGGCAGATGTTATTGTTTTTTTTTTTAGCAATAGCAGTAGACTTATATACCGCTTCATAGGCCTTTCAGGCCTCTCTAAGCGGTTTACAGAGAGTCAGCATATTGCCCCCAACAATCTGGGTCCTCATTTTACCCACCTCGGAAGGATGGAAGGCTGAGTCAACCCTGAGCCGGTGAGATTTGAACCGCTGACCTGCTGATCTAGCAGTAGCCTGCAGTGCTGCTTTTAACCACTGCGCCACCTTGGCTCTTTAATGTTTGACATTAAAGATATCACTGTAAGTTGTTCCAAGTAAAGCTGCCTTTTGTAATTGACTGATGATGAATTTGGCAATGCCAATGGTGTTCAAGTGATGATCCAGTTATTTTGGGATTGCGCCGAAGGCACCTATTATTATTGGTACTGTCTGTGTTTTCTTTTGCCGTATTTATTTTATTTGCAGGTTGAGATTTTTGAGATTTTCCCAGCTCCTTCTCTTCTGTTCTCTTATCTCCAGGTATTGCAATGTATACCATCCAAGCTTTTTTTTGCCTTTCTTTGTGTCAATGATTGTTAAGCCTGGGATATTGTGTAGCACATGCTTATTGTATATATGCCATAACCTCTACTCCTGGGGCTTCACAACTGCAAGTGTGTTTATCATAAAGGGACTTGGTTAAACCCATCTTTTTAAACCATCAGGGACTAAAAAGATTATTGTGTATGAAAGATAGAATACTCACTTGTTCTTGTTAGCCACTTCATAATTAAGATTAGGAGTACAATCAATACCCCTGAAATAGATTATAATATTATCATTTTTCTTCTGTTGAAAACAAAGCATGAAACATTTAAAAAAATCAGAGGAAAAATGATGAAATAATTTATCGTGCTGAGTGGAGGTGTATCAGATCTAGACAAAATAAATAAATAAGCGTGACTATTAAATGACAGGAAAGAATTAGAATTGTGCCATGTAATGATCATTTGGATTTTGGAAATTTAAGTCTGGCAGTCTGTTTGTAGAAATTCATATGTGTTCATAGTTAGCAATTAACTATGGTAGCGCAGTGGTTAGAGTGCAGTACTGCAGGCTACTTCTGCTGATTGCAGGCTGCCTGCAATTTTGCAGTTCAAATTTCATCAGGCTCAAGGGTGACTCAGCCTTCCATCCTTCTGAGAGGTCAGTAAAATGAAGATCTAGATAGCAATAGCAATAGCAATAGCAATAGCAGTAGACTTATATACCGCTTCATAGGCCTTTCAGGCCTCTCTAAGCGGTTTACAGAGAGTCAGCATATTGCCCCCAACAATCTGGGTCCTCATTTTACCCACCTCGGAAGGATGGAAGGCTGAGTCAACCCTGAGCCGGTGAGATTTGAACCGCTGAACTGCTGATCTAGCAGTAGCCTGCAGTGCTGCATTTAACCACTGCGCCACCTTGTTGGGGACAATATGCTGACTCTGTAAAACCACATAGAGAGGGCTGTAAAGCATTGTAAAGTGGTATATAAGTCTGTGCTATTGCTATAGGCTTTTGTTAATAGTTGTATAGCTTAGGTTTAGCTCTTGAGTTGTTTTGTGTACCTCCCATATCAGAAATCCATTATTTATCTCTCCCTATTTTAAATAGGGAAATTCCTCCCTATTTCATGTTTGAGAAGAGCCTAGCACTGTCACATTTGCATGGGCTTCCCAGGACTTGCTTTTGAACCTTCTAATGAGCCAGTAACACAAAGCATTTTCAAGGCAATTGCAATCCTTCTAAATCACTTCAACTTGCCTATAAAATGTGCATTAGCCAATCCTTTTTCCAACTGCTTTCTTACAAATATTTGAAGAATGTGAAAAAGGAAACAGTGTTTCAACATTAGCCCAATGTTCTCTTTCATGGTTTCCAAAGATGCTTTGCAGTAATGAAAACCCATCCTCATTTAATTACGTGCTCCGCATCTAATGCGCTGCAAAATATGCAGTTTCAGACTGATCTTTGGACCACTTCACATTGTTGACAGTGTGTGTGTGTGTGTGTGTTTGTGTGTGTGTGTGTGTGATATAAATGAATATGTCACAAAAAATACAGGCTCTCGCTGGCTGCTATTAATATTTAAAAGCAACGTGTGTGGTTTTATTAACTTGAATAATTCCTCTTCTCTTTCTCCCCCTTCCTTCCTTTCTTTTTTTTTAAAAAACCCCTTCATTTGCATAAATTAAATATTCTCATGCTGTTATATAGATGTGTTTCCTTTCTCTGCTTCAGTGCTCTGATTAAAGAGAGGGAAGGGGCTGGGGGGAGGGGCTGGAGAAAACAGATGCAGATGAATTGTAATAGACTTTTGAGATATATAGCATCTTGTTAAAAATTCATGCAAACCAGAATACTAGAAGGTCAGAAAATGTCTTTGAAATCCTGCCAAGGCTCTTTTTGATAATTCATACAGGATTTAAAAGGGAAATTCCTCATTAGATAAGACCTAATGCTTATTAATTTATACTCCTAAGGCAGAAGCTGCATATTAAGTGGTAGACTCTGCTAATCCGTTTATTAAATTTCAAAGACCATATGTTTTCACCCAGGATTCTTGGGTGTTGATTAACGACCTTAGACCAAATACCGATAAAAAGCAGAAGAAGTTATTTCAAAAAGTAAGTCTCCAACCTCAGTTAGTTCTAGCCCACTCTCTGGGGAAAGATAAATCACACCTTTCTCAGTACGTCACATGCTTCCAAATGTTACAGAGGGATAGCAACCTCCTGTTCACATGGAGTCATAGGGCCATGGCACTTTGAAGGTCTTCTCACCAGCGTCTCTAAGCAATCGTGATGGTAGGTGGGAATGACAACAGGACAACATTCAGCCTAGGCAATGGTCTGATAAGAGACAGCTGAGTCCACAAGTGGAGGAAAAGGATGGGAAGCATTTCAGAAGGGACCTATCCTTGTTTAAGGTAAAGGTAAAGGTTCCCCTTGCACATATGTGCTAGTGGTTCTCGACTCTAGGGGGAGGTGCACATCTCCGTTTCAAAGCTGAAGAGCCAAGGTGGCGCAGTGGTTAAATGCAGCACTGCAGGCTACTGCTAGATCAGCAGGTCAGCAGTTCAAATCTCACCGGCTCAGGGTTGACTCAGCCTTCCATCCTTCCGAGGTGGGTAAAATGAGGACCCAGATTGTTGGGGGCAATATGCTGACTCTCTGTAAACCGCTTAGAGAGGCCTGAAAGGCCTATGAAGCGGTATATAAGTCTACTGCTATTGCTATTGCTATTGAAGAGCTGTCTGAAGACGTCTCCATGGTCATGTGGCCGGCATGACTAAATGCCAAAAGTTGCTTGAAAACTTCACTCCTCTTCTCTTCATCCACCTGTGGGAATGCCCTTGGTTCTCAGGAGAAAACTATTTTGTTTTGCCTACAAAATGCCAACTATCTCTATTCCTCCCTCCCCTATCCTTCATTGTGGCAACACTGAAGCCCCACATAGATTGGATTAGCTGGATCTAAAACAGAATCTCCCTTAAAATATGTTTAATAGATATGAACATCTTGGAAACATCCCTTGGGAGTTTATACCTCCATTTTATTTCACTTATTTCTTCCCCTTAATTTTGACCCTTAAATTGACTATCTTGTCTGACAGTACAAAACATTGATATCAGAGGTGGGTTCCTACCAGTTTGCACCTATTCGGTAGAACCGGTTTGTCAAATCTACCGAATCGGTGAGAAGAGGTTCCACCAGTGGAACTGGAAAGCAGGGCACACCTACAGAAGAGATTCCAATTTTTTTTGAAACCTACCACTGGTCCTTGGATATGATTATTCTACACTATCATGCTCCTATTTATAAAACTCAGTGCCTCTGTGAAAGGTAAGGATGACTACTGCGTTTGTGGTGCAATCAGAACATTGCGTGTGTTGAAGTTGTTTTAATGTAAACCAAAGATGCCTTTTAAAAAACCAATTTACATCATATTCTTATGCATGCCTGTGCTGTGTGTGAGGTAATTTAAGATGGTTCTGACAAGTGTTGTCGGCATCTTTATATCCGGTCACAAGGATGGCAAGCCACTCCCACCTGGTCACATGGGTGGCAAGCCACTCCCACAAAGTGGGCCACAGGCACAGAGTAGGTTCGAAGAATTTTTGAAACCCACCACTGATTGATATGTATTTGGATGCATGTGCCATCCTTATGCTTTCATTATGGCTCATTAAAGCTTGTAAGGAATACAGAACTACTCAACCAATAAAGAAAGGATGTTTAAGTATTGGGCAACTATTTTTTATTCCATAGGATGTGTTTTTTTTAAAAAAAACTTTTTTTTTCTGTCAGTGAAGGTAATTGCTTCAAGTCCTTTATCCAGAAAAGGAAATCAATTATAGTGGTCCTATTTCCCTTATCCTTCACAAGACTATGAACATCTTTTTCATTTTTATTTTACACTTACAGTTATATATAACTGAATTTTGGTGACCAGGGTAAATGTTAAAAGTTGCAGACAAATTTAGTGAGTATACCAAACTAAATCTAGTCGATACTGATAATAATTGAAATGTGAGTATTCCACTATGGCATACTCTGAGGAGATGCAGTGGTTGTAATGCATTATTTCAGGCTAATTCTGCCCACTGCCAGCAGTTTGATCCTGTCTGGCTCAAGATTGACTCAGCTTTCCATCCTTCCAAGGTCAATAAGATTGTTGGGGGCAATCTGCTGACTCTGTAAACCACTTATAGAGAGCTCTAAAGCAATGTGATGTGGTATACAAGTTTATTGAATACCCTGGCCACCTAATGAGAAGGAAGGACTCAAAGGACTCACTGGAGAAGAGCCTAATGCTGGGAAAGATTGAGAGCAAAAGAAGAAGGGGAGGACAGAGAATGAGATGGCTGGATGGAGTGACCGAAGGAGTAGATGTGACTTAAATGGACTCCAGAGGATGGTAGAGGACAGGAAGGCCTGGAGGAATGTTGTCCATGGGGTCGCGATGGGTCAGACAAAACTTTGCAGCTAATGACAACAACAACAATATACACTTAAGTGCTATTGCTATCACATTATGATATTCTCAGAATTTGTGCAGAGAATTGAAACAGAAACTTAAGCAGTCTGCTGCTCTGAGAAGTAAACAAGTAGTCTGTCTGGGCTTGTCTGCTGAAATGAAACTAACTGCTTGTGTTTGCCTATAACTCTCCTGCCTTGTGTTTATTGGAAGAACCACCTGTTGGTATTGTACATTTATCCATCTATTCTTATGTATATAAAGAAGCTAATGAATCCAGCTGAATCAGTTGTCTGTGTGTGGATTTCTGGATTTGATTTTTCTGCAACAAACTCTGACATAACATGAATTTGAAACTTGGGCCTGAGTCCCTCTTTCTTAACATCTTTGTGAGCTTTCTCTCCAGTTCCACTGCTGATCACTAAACACTCACTAAAGACTCTCCAGTACAATATCTCTATCTTACATTCATAAAAACCATTTGTCTCTCTTCTCCACCGCTCCCAAGAATTCACACCAAGATTTATGTCAAAAGCCCATTCTATCCTTTCTTTTTATTGGTTTCCAGGCTAATATAACACAATACACTGTTCTCTCTTGAGGCTGTTATGAGCCCCTTTGCTAACAGTGTCTGCTACATTTCGTATAAAATGTAGTTAGGAACACCAGCTGATTCTGGCATGTTGAGTCTCTGAAATTAATAAGGCATCTTCCAGCTTCCTAAATAACATTTGCATTTAGGTTTTTCATGCACCCTGGGGAAACAATAGCGAGCAAGCCCCAAGGAATACAACACAAACTGAATGAATTACTGATGAACAATGCCAGGCTGGCTCTGAGAAAACATCATCCCGTACAATCTATTTTGATGTTAGCTTGGCTATTGAATCTTTATGATAATAAGCTGAACCCTCCCTGAAAACATACCAGAATCACGCAGAGCAAAATTAGCTGTGCTCCTTGACTGCCTGTTTATCTAGCGGCATTAACTACCATGAACATGTGTAACTTAATTCCTAGATGCTGAGCAATTTGAAATGCTGTAGCACCCCACTCTGCAGCAATTATTTCCCTGGAGGACTTGTTATCTCCTCGTATTATGATTTCTGCAGAATATACCCACCCATCCTCGTTGCTGTTTATTTATTAAAGCACAACTTTTCATGAGAGATTTTTTTTCCCCCTCATCTGAGAAGTTTCATCTTTTTTTCATCTTTCCCAGATCTTAAAGTCTAGGAAGGAATACATCCACATTTCTTCATTGTTTCTGATTGTGTCCTAGACCAAAGCATGCTGAGGGTTGCAGGTTGTCTCTTTCTGGGATAAATCAATCATATCTCTGTGGGATATTTCCCTGTTGTGGCTGCCAGCAGCCAGTGGAGCTGCCAGCAGATTTGGACAGCGAGGAGATTGGGGAGGAAGATGGACCAGTCCTGGAGTCTGGGAAAGACTCTGATGAGGGCTCTGTGTTGGAGGCAGAGAGAGGGCCAAGAGCTATATGCCAGTTAACAGCTACCTTCAGAGGCAGACATCAGTGAGGCAGACAAACAGCTGGAGCCTGTTCCCAGTGTGTGCATGCATAGAGTTGCCAGATGAAGGGAACAACTAAATACAGGGGGCAACTTGGGAGTAAGACCAGATGATGAATGGCCCCCTCCTATAGGAAATAAAAGAAGAGCGAAAGGGGAGTGGACTTTGCAGGAAACAATTAGTTCACTAATTGGTTCATGACTCTCCAAGATTCCTTGCCAAGTTCTGCAGATATTGGCTTGTCAGCTCTCCAAACCAGATAAAGTCTGTGACTGTAAATCCTCCCTTGAAAGACTTTGCTGGCTGTGAATGAGCAGAATTCACTGTAAATTAATAAAAGGGTTTTTGTCAGGACAAGGAAGCTTCAGTCAGAACATTTCCCCACTCTCTTGAGTAACAGATTGTGTAACATAGGTTTTCCAAAATTCTGTCACTTGGGAATAAAAGTGGTGGGACAGAATTGTAGAGATACTTAATTTCCTGTAAGGAAAAGGCCAAGAAAGAGAACAGCATTGATATATTAGTATATTTCATATTAACTCCAAGATACATGGAAAGATAAAAGATGAGACCTCCCCTTGATTTTTGCATGATGCAAAACAGAAATTTGGAGATAAATCTGAAGGCTTGGGAAACCACCCAACACATACATATAGACATTCACAACACACACATACACACACCATGACCAACTTGCCATAGCCAACTTGTAACGGCCAAATCACCATGGGACAACCCGCCTCAGCGCAGCTGATCGTCGGAACTTTTAGAAACTTTATTAAAGCATTTTTTTTTACTACAGTGCTAAAAAAAAAGTTTTTAAAAAAGGTTCTGATGATCGGCTGTGACAATCAGCTGTGTGCGATCCTTGGAACCTTTTTTGTGTCTGTGAAGTCCAGCTGCTTTTGCATTGTGTGTGAGTTAGTTGTGTAGCTTTTGCGTTATTTTTGTGTAAAATGTGATAGTTGGTTTTTGAGCTCTCTGTGACTGTGCGGTCCCTGCTTGTTGCCTGCCGGTCACATGATCACCAAGCCACGCCCACCCAGTCACTGACCACCAAGCCACTCCCATAGAACCAGTAGGGAAAATTTTTGAATTTCACCACTGCTCCCAACCTCCTGATTTTTCATAAGGGTCTTAAGATCTGCTCTGCCACTGGAGGTAGTTGATAAGTTGATAAGGAGGTAGTTAATAAAACCTAATCCCACCTCCTGCACCCCCTTGTCTGGCTTCCTCCTTTGCCATTTTGTGTTAATGGTTTTAACAGCTGTGTTATCTTATAATTGACAATTTTAATGGTTTTTAAATGTTTTTATGTTGCAAGCCACCCAGTGTTGTTGGACATAAGATGGAGAGCAAATAAAATTCATAATAAACAAACAAACAAAAATTAGAAGAGTGTTTTACAAACTCTTATATTTCTCCTAAAATGAAACTCTGAAAATTATTCAGTTAGGTATTTTGAAAAGTCTTGCCAATAATTTTTCAAAAATTGTTTTATTTTTTTTAATCTAGAAAAATGTGGTGTACTGATCAAAATGTTGGACTAGAACTGGATCCAACCATCTCCTAGGGTTTTTGTTGAATAGATAAATGTATGGAGACCCATATCTTCACCGCCTTGATCTCTTATGGGAACCATAAGATATACATGAAGTAACAAATAGTACATTTCCATTGCAAATTGTTAAAAATGCCTTGTTTGTAAGAACAATATGTCATTAATGGAATATTTTTCATAATAGGATGGATTCTGTTGGCTGGGTCCTCACACTGAGTAAATATAGGTACGGTAACTAGATTGAGATGATGGCCATAGATTCCTTCCATGAGTATGAGTATAGAACAAGGTGGCTCACAATGGAACTGCGGTATTCTTAGAATTTAAAGAGAAAAAGTTACTTTGGATTATTTAAAGTACATAGCAACTCTTTAAAGCAGCTGCATATTTAGGACAAAGAACATGGCAACACTTTAAAGCAGCTGCATATTTAGAGTAAAGAACATGGCAACTCTTTAAAGCAGCTGCTTATTTAGAGTAAAGAACATGGCAACTCTTTAGAGCAGCTGCATATTTCCAAGGTTGGACAGCTGCCTTTTGAATATTTCTTGAGGTAAGACTTGTTTTAACTCCATTAATTCATTGCTTTTACTTTTGTTTGCCAATGGAAAACATGTGTCAGGGTGTGATATCCTGAGTCAAAGCTAAAAATATGGCAAAGAACATTCTCAATATGCTTGTTGTTACATGAACTATTATTTTTAGGCTTTTCAAAATTCAGTCAAATTGGGGCAGCTAAATGAGCACTTGCCTTGAGGACAAATTGGAGGATGGCATGAAATTTGCAACTCTGATAAGTTAGGAGAGATCATTGTTAAGTCCTGTGTTATTGACAAATTATTAAATATGTTAAATTATGGAAGTTTTCACATTGCAATAATCAGATATATTTTCATTGAATTTTTAACAAAGTGCATGGAGTGTGCATGTCAGGTTCATTAAACTTTAATCTTAGTGAACATTATCTCAGTTGGAAAGGTTCTGATAACTTTTTAAATTGCACCACATTTGGTTTCAAACTAGGGGTGAAATGCAATCGGTTCGGACCGGTTCATCCAAACCAGTATTAAAAATGCTACCGGCTCGGGTGAATCGGTAGGGAAAAAAATGCTACTGGTTCATGCAAACCAGTATTTCTGATGATCAGCTGTGACACGTGATTTATATTAGCTAGAAAGCAGGATTTCTTGTTTCCGCCCCCCCTCACTGTTCACTTACCTTGCAGGCGCACTTGGTAGCAAGCTCCACCCACCTGCCCGGACATCATCACATCTGTTTTTGACGCTCTGCATATGCGTGGAAGGTCCTGCACATGCGCAGAGGTGGTCCGTGCAAGCAAAGCTATCTATCTATCTATCTATCTATCTATCTATCTATCTATCTATCTATCTATCTATCTATCATCTATCTATCTATCTATCTATCTATCTATCTATCTATCTATCATCTATCTATCTATCTATCTATCTATCTATCTATCTAACTAACTAACTAACTAACTAACTAACTAACTAACTAACTAACTAACTAACTATCATCTATCTATCTATCTATCATCTATCCTCCTATCTATGAGGAAATATTTCCAGAATTTTCTGTCTTACCCACATTTGACTTCTATGGGAAACAATGTCATGTGTCTTTGGTTATATAATTAACTATATTTGGTTAGGTTCTACTGAATTAGGGCTGCCAGATCTGAGATACAAAAATCCGGGACAATCACTATATGGAAGAAAGGAAGTAGAACTGATAGCCCTAGTTGAGCCACACTGGTCAGATAGAAGTTTGCATAGAATGTAATAATAGTTCTCAGAGGCAGGATGCCTTAAGAGTCACCAAAATGTGAGTTTCTGTACTTAGTACAATTGAAGGAATACTTGATTCCAACATTGGATATGAAGGAGATTTGATAGATTCAGATCAATCAGATAGATTTGATAGATTCAGCTACTCATTCAAACTTTTATATCAGATCTCCAAAGTGATGCATAGCAACAAATTGAATCGGATGCCTCCAATTTAATGGGAAAAGATTCAGATCCAATTCAGATATTTGAATGACTTTGTATATTTTCTGTATTGATTCATCACTTAAGTCAAATATATTCACCTTTTTTATTTTTTATTTTATTTTGAAGTCCAAATTAATTTGGAAGCCTGAACTCAACCAATTGAACATTTTGAATCAATTCAGAAAATTAAATTAGATCTAGACTAATTTGCATGGTCTTAATACTTAATCGGTTTTCTCTTTTAATTGGTTTTTTTTAAAAAAAAAATTGATTTTCAGCTTGGACTGTAGCTATCTTTATTTGGATGCTTGTATAATTTGCAGCATCAAAATGTTCTACTTCATTTATTATTAATTGCTCCACTCTGGTCATAAGACCCGAGATGGCGCAGTGGTTAAATGCAGCACTGCAGGCTACTTCAGCTGACTGCAGTTCTGCAGTTTGGCTGTTCAAATCTCACCGGCTCAGGGTTGACTCAGCCTTCCATCCTTCCGAGGTGGGTAAAATGAGGACCTGGATTGTTGTTGGGGGCAATATGCTGACTCTGTAAACTGCTTAGAGAGGGCTGAAAGCCCTATGAAGCGGTATATAAGTCTAACTGCTATTGCTATTGCTATAATAGTGTAATGGCCCAATTGCTGTCATTTTGTTCTTATCTCCTGATTTTGTCCTCACTCATTAGTACTATTTTCCATTAAGATAGTTAAAAGTTGTTTTCTGTATTTTTCCTGTCCCTTTTTGGGGTGCTTTTTTCAAGCATTCCTTTCCTGTGTGAACGAGCAGACTAATATAAGTAGAGTACAAACTAGCTACTTTATTGTGGTCTGCCTGTAATATAGGAATTTCTCCAGATTACTTGGGAAAGAGCATATAAAGCTCAAACGCATTGGGGAGTGGGGCGGGGAGATGTCAGATCTGACCCTCTTGTATTTAATAGCAAATCTAGGCTAATTCACCATTTGAGCCCTCCTCCCAATAGGAATGGTTGCTCCCCAATAATTCCAACTAAACAGATAACTGTTATTTTCTTCTTTGGGGTAAAGACAAGTTTGCACTAAAAAGAACAAACTGGTGAATAGAAGAAAAATGTAATAATTTATAGGACTAATAATATATTACAACTACTCCTTTCCACACATAGAATATTAGAATAGTTTTCTCAATATTGACAGTAAAGCAAATTTGCATAATCCCTGACTACAAGGATATGCATACAAATACAGGTTGTTGAGACATTAAGGATATGTATATTACGGGCTTAATACACATATTAGTAGAAAACTATATTGTATACTATAACTCAAGAATGATTTGTCTACGGAGATTCTCAATCATCCAGGTGAGGATCATTGTCCAATGGGGCCTTTTCAAAGGACAACTGGACTTCCTTTGTTTTTCCATTGAAGACATTTTGCTTCTCACGCAAGAAGCTTCTTCAGTTCTGACTGGAGAAATGAATCTTTTTCAGTTCTCAAGAACTGAAGAAGCTTTTTGGATGAGAAGTGAAATGTCTTCAAGGAAAAAACAAAGAAAGTCCACTTGCCTTTTGAAAACGTACCTCTGGGACTCAAGAATGATTGCCCTTCTTTTTTCTTTCTTTCTTAAGTGCCTGAATTCCTAAGGAAAATGTCTATCCCCATGTCTTACCTAAGACTTGAGTAGATTGGGGGGTGGGAGGGATTTGTAATTTTTTTTTGAAGAACAGGGATCCTAAGTTGTAGTAATAAGGTAGGACTGTTGCATGCAGTATCAGTTTATTAGAATATAGGAAATCAGGAGAGACATCTATAGCTTGGGTACTGGTTGTTATCCAAGAATGGAGGATCTGGAAGAGAAAAAAGACTGGAGAGATAGAGAAGATACAAATGCTTGGAGCAGGAATGGATCACTTGACTGGAAAGAGGTGAAGCACTGGATGCAGTTGGACATGCACATAGAAATCAAATGGCCTTTGGAGCAAGGAAATAAATGAAGGAGATTCCAGAAAGGCTTCCAACAGTAGGAAAAGGTAGTGATAAAAATTAAGGAAGGAAACAATGGGTTGATGGAGGAGTTGAGAAAGGAGATTTAGTGATATGGTAGCACACTTCCAGGATAAATTAGATGTAATATGGTAAAAGTGTCCTTCATGCTACTGGCTTTTGAAAGTGCCATAGTGAAACTTAGCTCCAGTTGCTTTTTGCTCAGAAAATTATTTAGTTGCTGCTGTTGAGATTAGATTCCAAAAGTTGCTTATTGGGTGGTGTTGTTTTTTTTTAATTAGTATTTTGGGGACTTGTGTTGCAAATCTGATCAGTTTTATTTTATATTTCAACTGCTGGAAGTTGTTCTTTCAATTACAATAGATAATTGTAATTGTAATTATATTATATCTAACCACGGTGGCGCAATGTAGACTATTTCTGCTGACTGCTGGCTGATTGCAGTGTGGCAGTTCAAATCTCACCAGGCTCAAGGTTGACTCAGCCTTCCATCCTTGGGATAATCATATCTCCTGCATTAATTAAATAAATAAATAAATACATACATACATACATACATACATACATACATACATACATAAATATTATTCAATTAACGATAGTTTTTGTTCCAGTTGTGCTCACCTTTTTGACCTGATCACCCACACTTTGCAATGTGATTCATTAGCAGATCACTCAATGGCCAAACAAGTCCTTCAACCCCCAAAAGCTGGACATATTTTACAGCCGAGGTGGCACAGTGGTTAGGGTGCAGTACTGCAGGCCACTTCAGCTGACTATGATCTGCAGTTCAGTGGTTCAAATCTCACCGGCTCAAGGTCGACTCAGCCTTCCATCCTTCCGAAGTGGGTGAAATGAGGACCCAGACTGTGAGGGCAAGTTGCTGACTCAATTTGCTAAAAAAAATTGTAAACTGCTTAGAGAGGGCTGAAAGCCCTATGGAGCGGTATATAAATCTAATAAATAAATAAATAAATAAACAAACAAACAAACAAACAAACAAACAAATAATTTTTTTACCCTGTAAGAGGATATAGCATTAATGCATAAAGCTCACAAAAAACGGTATATAAAATGTATATCAAAATACAGAACATCATAGCAGTGAACCATTTTGCAAACACAAAGCACAGGTAATGAATAAAATTACGAACAAAATTTAATTATGCATGAGAAGTTACTGGAGTAGCTAAATCTATGGCCAGATATCTAGATCATTTAGCCGTGGGGCAGCCATGCTCTTGAATGATGTGTTTCACACGGAGGGGAGGGGGCCTTTCTGTCACAATATAGTGTAAAGTTTGGGGGATGGTCCCAGAGTCACAGTTAGGATTATCAACCAGTCCTCATTTATATTTCCAATATTGTTCCAATATTGGAACTGAAGAACTGAATTGAACTAAAGTAAACTGATAAAGCTTCTTGGATGGGAAGCGAAACATCTTCAAACAAAAACAAAGAAAGTTCAGTTGCCTCTTGAAAAAGCACATTTGGGACCAACCATGACCTGGATGACTGAGAATCTCCATAGACCAGAGGTGGGTTCCTACCAGTTTGCACCAGTTCGGTAGAACTGGTTCGTCAAATCTACCGAACCGGTTAGAAGAGGTTCCACCAGTGGACCCAGAAAGCAGGCCACACCTACAGAAGAGGTTCTAAACTTTTTTGAAACCCACCACTCAAACACACACACACACACACACACACACACACACACACACACACACACACACACAGACTCACACACACAGAGAAAGGAAGGAATAAAGAAAGAAAGAAAGAAAAGAAAAAGTGAGAGATGAAAGAAAAAAGGAAAAAGGGACAGAGAGACAAAAGGAAGGAAAGAGAGAGAGAGAGGGAGGGAGGGAGAGAGAGAGAGAGAAAGAAAGAAAGAAAGAAAGAAAGAAAGAAAGAAAGAAAGAAAGAAAGAAAGAAAGAAAGAAAGAAAGAAAACACATGGCCGGCAAGGCACTCCCACCAGGTCACATGGCCAGCAAGCCACTCCCACAAAGGTGGCCACACCCACAGAGTAGGTTCCAAAAAAAATTGAAACCCACCACTGCCATAGACCTTTCCAATATTGGCACCTGCCATGGTTGGATAGTATTTGGTTGAGCTCTGTTCAGATTTTCCTTGGGAGATAAAAAGTCATTGTACTGGATCAGACACAAAATTAAACAGATGTGGGTTAGAACTTCTAACCCAGATCTTAACTTCTAACCCAGATCCTATAGCATGACATTCAGCTTAAGGGTGGGTTTCCAATTTTTTTATTACTAGTTTGCTTGTGCACACACTCCTGTGTGTGACACTTCTATGCATGCGCAGATGCGTCTGGGTGGGTGGGTGGAGCCTCCTGCTGATACTACTACCAGTTTGCCCAATCTGGGCTGAACCAGGAGCAACCCATCTGTGATTCAGCTTCATGCAGACCTCCCCCCCCCCCTGTCTTCTTCTGACCATTGTTGGCATGGAAGAAATCAGAGGGTGAAATGCTACCCATTCAGACCGGTTCGTCCAAACCGGTGGTAAAAATGCTACTGGTTTGCCTGAACCGGTAGTAAAAAAAATGCTACTGGTTCAGGCAAACTGGTTTTTCCGACGATCAGCTGTGATGCATAATTTATATTAGCCAGAAAGCTAGGATTTCCTGCTTTCTAGCTAATTTAAATTTCCTGGCACAGCAGATTCCCACCCCTCCCCTCACTGTTGTACTTACCTTTCCAGGCATGCTTGGTAGCAGTCTTGTCCCATTTTGATGCTCTGCGCATGCGCGGAAGGTCCTGCACATGCGCATGTTCACATTGCTACCAAACCAGTAGCAAATGCAAGTTGATTTCAGCCATGGAAGAAACCCTTCAAATCATTCAAGTGGGGTTATTACTCTAATTATAACATTTGGAATATTGAAATGGAGAACTATACTTTATGTTTAGATATAAATGGAAGATGGAGAGGGAAACGGAAAAGACAAGCTTGCCTATTTTATGTGCACTATTAAACATTGCAGTCAGAAGGCAGATGATTTGTATTGTATTACAAAATCCCTGAGTTTCTTATTATCACTCTCTGAAAATGGAAGGAAATAAATAAAAATACAACAATAAAAATGTACCTGAGAACTGATCTAATGGCTCCAGAGAGATCATTAATTTTGATCATGTCTATAAATTTAGATTGCATTTAGTAGATAGGTTCTTTATGGGAGGGCATTTAATTACCTGATAGGCTTTAATGGCTTTTTTTTGCATCAATAATCAAGTCAATAATCTTCATTTTTAACTCCCTAAATATGCATTGGCGTAATAGATTGTATCAGTCCTGAGACTTCTTTGGTCTAGTGAACCATGCATGAAAATTCATTTTTAAGGTCACTAGATATATTTTCAACATGATAGAATGTAAATTAATCTATAACAGTTTACTGATGCATAGTTGCTGTTTAAATATCTTATGAGAGGGTGATTTATTGCTCTGAATGCAGTTCGAGAAGCTGCATATTGTAAAGCAGCAAGCCACCATTTAGTAAAAGTGAAGGTCATGTCAGATCATATGTTCTGATTTCTCAGGAGTCCAGCTAAGCAATTCAAGATCCTTCACCCTGAGCAATGGCTAGAAATGAAATAGACTGCATGTGCCAGCATGTATGCCAACATCAGAGATTCATATCATTTCTACAAGTGCTTGATAGCCTTGATAAAAGGGTAATATTGCTTCTATTACGAATAAAACAGTCAGGTGATAAGGTATGTGTGAAACATTGGTTCAGAGATTTAATTCAATGGTAATTCAATTCAATTCCCCAATCGATTTTTCAAAACTAATTCTTGAATTGATTTGAGGATCCATTGGGCTTTTTTTGGCTAACAGATCTAGTGAGTATTACTAATCTACTTAATATACACTATATTGCCAAAAGTATTCGCTCACCCATCCAAATAATCAGAATCAGGTGTTCCAATCACTTCCATGGCCACAGGTGTATAAAATCAAGTACCTAGGCATGCAGACTGTTTGTACAAACATTTGTGAAAGAATGGGTCGCTCTCAGGAGCTCAGTGAAGTCCAATGTGGAACTGTGATAGGATGCCACCTGTGCAACAAATCCAGTCGTGACATTTCCTTGTTCCTAAATATTCCACAGTCAACTGTCAGCTGTATTATAAGAACGTGGAAGTGTTTGGGAATGACAGCAACTCAGCCACAAAGTGGTAGGCCATGTAAACACGTCCAACATCAGTGTGTGACCTCACAAATGCGCAAATGCATAAACACACTCCTAAAACTTGTGGACAGCCTTCCCAGGAGAGTTGAAGCTGTTTTAGCTGCAAAGGGTGAACTGATGTCATATTGAACCCTATGTATTAGGAATGGGATGTCACTTACAGTAAGTTCATATGCGAGTAAAGGCAGGTGAGCGAATACTTTTGGCAATATAGTGTATGTTGCTTTGCAAGGCAGGGAGGATTAGCTTTGAGTATACCCAAGAGTAAGTCTTTACTCTATGGACCACCCATTATAATTTTAGCCCAATTCTTCTATGAAAATAATCGTATCTATTGTAAACATGGAAGAAACATCATTTTCAAGTGAGAAGGCCTGTAGCTTTTTGTTAAAGGAGAAATAAATTTGTCAGAAGAATCTTTATCTTGTTAATGCTAAATAAAAGTATTGTTAGTAACCATGAAAATATTGTATACCAGGCAGGGAATACATTAACAAAAATGTCTTTGTTGGCCTTTAAACACACAATCCTTAAAGAGTCCTATGAAAAGAGTGTTTTCTAAAAATCCTTGAGTTGAATGGTTATGAGAAGTGAGTCCTTTGTGATCAGAACAGCATACATTCCTAGCAAACAAACAATAATTCATTGATATGAAGAAAGATATCAAAAGCTAAGTACTAAAATGGAAAAATCTGGCCACTCACTAAGTCTATTCCAAATTTATCTCAACGAATTATCATCAGTTAATGTTGATTTTTTCTATTTCTTTGTTGATCTGCTTTTTAAAAGTTTCTTTTTTTAGATATTATTGATTAATTAATTGTATGTCTAGTGGTGCCAGTTCTCACCACTTTGGGAGAACCGGTTGTTAATTTCCTGAGCAGTTTGGTGAACTGGTTGTTGGAAGAAATCATTAGGGCAGAGAACCAGTTGTTAAATTATTTGAATCCTACCATTGCCCACCAAAGAATAAGTAATAGGTCAAATAATCTAGTAGTCTAATAACCTGTCAGTCTTAAGTAGAAACAATAATAATATGCAACATTAAGCAAAACCCACAGTAATAATATAAAAATAGAAAACAAAAGAATAAAGTTGGCAGCATCAATTCAGGTAAAAGCTTTTCAAATGAGCTTAGAACGTTTTCCAAAATCAGAAGAGGACATTTGAATCTAGTCTCCAAATTGCAACCAGCTAGGCAGAGTGAAGCTGAAAAACCTACACACTGCAGGCGCATACGTGTTTAATAAATCATTTCATCATCCAGAATGATAAAGAAAATGATAGCAAGCAAGAGTATCAGACAATACTCTTGATCAAGGCTGTCAAACTCGTGCCCCGTGGGCTGGATGCATCATACGCTGGCCACACCCACACCCATTTTAGCAAAGGGGGAAAAGTTGTGATATGTCAAGTGACACTGCTGTGGTTATGTGAGTTTGAAACCCCTGGT
Organism: Thamnophis sirtalis; assembly: GCF_051295495.1. NCBI lineage: Eukaryota > Metazoa > Chordata > Lepidosauria > Squamata > Natricidae > Thamnophis > Thamnophis sirtalis. The sequence goes on from NW_028261391.1 coordinate 12,925,860, forward strand.
CTAGATAGTTTAAGGAGGTAAATGCAGGAACCACAGAATATAGTTTAGGAAACTCGCCTAAATATTGGGGCACAAGGCTTCTTTTTCTATTAGGCCAGAATAGGAAGATGTATCCAACTGTTTTGTGTCTTCCAAAGAAGGATTGCAAACATTTTTAAACCCAATAATTAAAAACATTTAAACAGCAGCACGACATAGCAATACCATAACTTATGTAAGCAGCCATTAAAGGAGTTGGAGCAGAAATTAGATGAATTAAAAATCACATTTACGAAACTGATAAACAGGTACTGTTTAAAAGATTGGGAGAATAGAAACATATCTGGCTGGAGAACCTCTAATTCCAGTGTTTGAAGGCCAACAATGAGCCAGAAAGCTGTCATCTCTTGAGACACTATTTTGAATCAGGCCTGTAAAAATGTTTTTAGAGGACATTTAAAGATATCGTTTGGTATTCTTCTGGTGGGAATGTAACAGAGGTGGGTTTCAGGTGGTTTGTGACGGTCCTCGCGAACCGGTTGGTCGGCGAACCCGGAAGTAAGTAACTTCCGGGAACGCCGAAGGATCCACCCGCCCGCCCACATTTCTTACCCGGTTTTGATGAGTTCTGCGCTTACCCGCATGCGCAAAACGCATACAGCACCTGCACGATCCTCCAGGAGCAGCTGGAGCATCGCACAGGCGCTAGTACGCATGCGTGCACTGCGCGCGTGCATGAGGATGCCGCCGGCCCCGTTCCAACCGAAGCGGTTGGGACGGGGAGAGAAACCCACCCCTGGAATGTAAGACACTTATCTAACCAATAAAGGAGAATATTTGTAGCTCAGGGTTGAAATGAGAGGTCCTTGGTTGTTTTCTTGCAGATGTTCCATTATCTAATGAAGGAACATCATTAGTTAGTTAATGAAATGTCTGCAAGAAAACAACCAAGCCCAGAGAGCACCAAGAACCCATCACTTATCTAGTCATCTAAATCTGGTTGATCTTCACAGTTTCCTGTGCTTCATCTTACCCAGTGATGGATTGCTAACCAGTTTACTATCGGTTCGCTCGTGCTCGTGTGCAATGCTTCTGCGCATGCTCAGAAGTGTCGGGGCGAGTGGGCAGAGCCTCCCACTGCCATCACTACCGGTTCGGCCGAACCGGGCCGAACTGGGAGCAACCCACATCTGATCTTACCTTTCAGCATGATTAGTCCTATACTCACTACAAGAGACAAGAGAACCCAAGTCATGAAAATAAGAGGAAGCAGCAGCACTAAGAAGAAGCATTAAATCACACCATTTCTTCCTCATTTATATCACTTAGACGATGTTTTGATCGAAATAATATGGAAGCATTTTAGTGTGTGCACCAAAGAGAGATGAGCAGGCCCTAATTTGTTATTTATGCTGCAGTTGTAAGACATGTATAAGTCCATCACTGAGGGATATGATTATTCTGACATAAAATCATTTTCCTGTCTGCTTCATTCTCATCCAACCATCTTTTTCTTGAGGACAGATTTAATCCATAGCTACTACATTTCTTATTCCTATCTAGTATTCAAGGCTTCTTTCTTACCACAAAGTTGTTGGTAAAACCCAGAATGGATTCATCATAAAAAAAAAAAATAGCTAAGAAAAGGATTTCCAAAACATTGTGTTAGTAGCTGATAAAGGATTTGTGAGATTACAAATCTTGTACCGCTTATGTAATACACGAGAAGTAATAAGATAGGATAACATGCCATTCTGAGTATATACGTTGTACGAATTTATTGAGTGAAGATATGGAATTGAAAAGATGGAGACAAATCTTGGACTTAGAAACAACTAAAATTAATACTCTGCAACTAAACATAAAGGGATGGTTAAGAATATTAATTCAAAAGAATTATTACAAACCCTAGTTTATACCAGAACTAAATAACATGTTATTTCACTTATAACAAAGAGTGCTCAAGACTTCAAACAATATAAAAAGAGATATACAAAAGTTGACTCACAAAAAATTGGATGAAGAGGCAGGAATAAAAAAAAAGAAATGGAGTTGCATTGCACATAAAATTTCAACTATATGCAAAACCTTTATTGTTTATTATTATGGTAGAGATTTTAAGGAAGAATTAGTTAATTTATAGGTGCCTAAAATTTTGAAACTGGGAATTAATGTTCCAATATAAGCATTTTGTAAAAAACTTACAGATAAACAATCCATCAGGCACAAGCAACCAAACCTACATGTGTAACATTCAAATATTCAAAGTCAGCATATTGCCCTCAACAATCTGGGTCCTCCCTTTACTGACCATGGAAGTATGGAAGGTTGAGTCAACCATGAGCTGGCCAGGATTGAACAGCTGGCAATCGGCAGAGTTAGCTGACTGCAATACTGCATTCTAACCACTGTGTCACCATAGCTCTTTATTTAAATGTTTTTTTAAAAAAAATGTGTAAAAAATTGTGACAAAGTCCAAAAGGGCCAATTTTTAATTGTGGTTATACAGTGTCTGTTTCATCATCTAGTTTTCTTGGTTCCCATAGAAGATAGCCATGAAATCACAATATAACAAAAGTGTGATTTTTCCACTGATTTTCTTAACAACGTGTAAGAGAGTATGTGCGTATGTTTAGGCATGTGTGTTAAGTTTCTAATTTTAAAAAACAACACAATCCCTATGTCAAATTTATGGGGCGAGGAGTTGAGTCTCACTAATTCATCTCAGTTTTTGCCAGGAATGCTATGACATGATTTCTTGGTCTCTTGGCTACCAACAAAATATAATTTTGAAAAGGTCAGCTCCAATATTGTGCAGCACAGGCTCCCTGTCCTTCATTTCCAACCATGCTATACTCAATTGGGAATAATGATACATATGTCTCAACTGCATTTTTGTCCTGAAAATGCAGCTCAAATCTGCAGATCTACTTGCTGTAGAATTTACCATGACAAGACTTAACAAAAATTGATACATGGTATGGGAGCCAGCCAGGTTTCTGGGTTAATTGGCAGATTGGAAAGTAGTTATTCTTCAACAAAAGCAAAATGGTACAATCTGTCAAAGCAGGCTTCATCCTGTAGTTCACGAACATCCATCATTCTCCATTCAAAAATCTGAACAAAAAAAAGTATATTCGTGGAAACAGGATGTAGAAAAGAGGACAAGGAAAAGAAATGAGAAGGAGGTGTTTTTTGAGACATAAAGCTATGCCTGAACTGAATGTGAGATGTCTTTGCTTAATGACTCCCCGGTTTACAGATCATTCACACTTACAACCTGATTGAAAAAAGGAATTTTATGACCGGTCTTAGCATTCCTGCTTTATAGTTAATAGGTCTTGATCTTCTTCCTTGGGATGTTCTTTCAATAATATTGTATTGCAAACTAGGGCATATAAAAACCTTTGCTAGGCCTATTCTCAAATACAGCTCATCTGTCTGCAACCCGTACAGCATATCAAACATTAATGCAATTGAGCGAGTCCAGAGATATTTCACGAGAAATATCCTTTGCTCACAACAAATTCCTTATGCCACTAGGCTTGAAATATTGGGCTTAGACAATTTAGAACTTTGCTGATCTGACCTAAGTGTAGCACATAAAATTATCTGCTACAGTGTCCTACCTGTCAATGAATACTTCAGCTTCAACCACATCAACACACAAGCACACAGTAGATACAAACTTAAGGTAAACCAAACCAAACTGAAATTACAGAAAATACAACTTCAGCAACAGAGTGATCAATGCCTGGAATGTTCTACCTGACTCTGGGGTTTCTTCCCCAAACCCCCATAATTTTAACCTTAAACTGTCTACTGTTGACTTCACCCCATTCCTAAGAGGTCTGTAAGGAGCATGCATAAGTGCACCAACACGCCTACAATCCCTGTCCTACTGTCCCCACTTATTCGTATCCATTTCCTGTATTCATAATCATGTTTGTACTTACATCTTATACATGCTTGACAAAATAAGTAAAAATAAATAAATAGATAAATCTGCCATCTATGGGAAAGCCACCTGGTTGAGTTGGTGAACTCAGTAGTTTGAATGACTTTGATATTGGTCATAGTGGGAGCATGAATTCCAGGTAAAGTCAGCCTTACATTCAGAACAAAAGCTACGTACTGTATAACTCACGGTAGAAGTAATGTGAAGGATAGCTTCTCAACATTCATGGGAGTCTTTCAAATTATAAAATCAATCCCAAATGAAGATAAGCAAAAGTAATTTCTATTCTGCAGCTAAGAAAATCATATGAACGTGACAGAAACATTACACAGGTTGGTAAACCAGATGATGAGACCGTCAAGTTAATAGCCTCTCTTCTAGCTATTGGGATAACACTCAACTTATAAGAGTAGGTATTGAATGAGGTGATGGCATGATCAGATCAATAATTTAAAAAAATCTTATGGGGATATTTTTCCTTTTTTTAATAAAGAAACAAAACTGGAGCGGGAGAAAAAATATAAATCAGGGAAATTGAAATTGTCACAATTGAAATGAAGATGTTTTAGTAGATTGTTGGATTTGAAATTAGGAGGTATCCTGTAAACCTCAAACATGCATATCTTCTACAGATGAAATTATATGATGTTGAGGAATTTTACAACAATACTCAAGAGGTGCTAAATGCAACATCAAGAAAGTGGTTGGAATGCAAAATTTGAAACCTGGAATTATAGGAAGATTTGGATTGGATGGACACAATAATGCAGGGAATAGGATAACAGAGCTTTATAAAAGATAATTCTCTTTTTATTGCAAACACCTGCTTCAAGGAACACATGGACACCACCAGATGGACAGTGTCACAATTAAATTAATTACAGAGCAGGAAACAGAAGTCGAGAAGTCGAATCTATTTAGTTTAGAGACTTCAATAGAGACATCCTTGAAAAGGTTTCTTCCACATAAAGAGGAGAGTTGCAGAGAAAGGAAAAGGACTTAAGATGGATAATTGAGAAACCAAGAGAATGAACTTCAGCTTTGCCCCATGACCCATTGCTAGGACTTGGGTGGCATATAAATTTAAATACTAACAATAGGTAGAAAAAATGCCAAATCCATTCTAAACACCTGGTTGATCAACCATAACAACAACAACAACAACAACAACAACAACAACAATATTCTCTATATATATTAAACTGTGTGTGTGTGTGTGTGTGTGTGTGTCTGTGTCTCTGTGTGTTCTAGCATAACTCTGTAACATCCCTAGCAGTTTCAACCAAACTTGATACACAGATTACTTACTCTCTGGAAACAAATACTGTAGGGGTAAGACACCCCTAACACCCCTTGGGGTCTGTGTTCATTTAAGATTCAGCCTGTTGTGCCTTAAAATGGCTTCTACTATACTGACATAAAATGGCTTCTACTGCACAGTGCAGTGGAGTTGCCATGGTAATGGTTTCACAGTACTCCACAAGGCGGCTCCCTCTGGTAGTCAATAAGAAAGACAAAAAATCTGGATGGTGGATGTGGCTGCCGGAGTTCTTCCTCATCTCTTCTCCTTTGGAAACTGCAGAGGAGAAGAGAGATAATGGAGAAAATCACAAAATACAAAGACCTTCAAATAAACTTAGAATGACTGTGGAAAAAGAAAACAAAGATAATACCAATATTACTAGGCGCTCTGATTGCAATTTCAAAACATCTGGAGCACCACTTGAACTATTGTTACATCCTGCAACAATACCTTTAACTACCTCAAAGAAAATCTGCCTGCCCCAGGTCCTTGGGAAAGACTCCATACATGGATAAATATGCCAAATTCAATCTGCAATCAATAATATTGAATAATGTACATCGTGGCAAAATGTGACATGAATGGTGTGGTGGTCTAGAGGTGGATCTCTTGCCTTACAATCAGGAGTTTGATCCTAGGTAGAGGCAGATATTTCTCTCTCTGGGCACGATGTGAATATATCTGCTGAATATAACTCCACGTTAGCGACAGGAAGGGCATCTGGCTAGTAAACACTCAGCTCCATTCAATTGCCCAGACTCCACCCTGCAAGGGATTATGGGGTCATTAAATGAGGATGAGGATAATGGCAAAATGGGGCTCCAGGATTGCTGTCGATATCTCTGCTGCTGGATGGTCCTTTTGGATCTAAACTGTCCTGTAGAGATGGTGATAGAGAAGGCCACTTGCTTTTGATCTCAGGGGCATCACAAAGCCCCTGATTGATCCAGGAGAAGCTCTTTTTTTCAGATACAAGAGAAGCAGCCATTGAAGCTGCAGAAGGTTGGGACAGCCTCTGAACAGAAAGAAAGCAGGAGAGAGAGTGTGTCGAAATGGTGAGAAAAAATTTACTATTAGAGAAGAGAACACCCAAAAAGACTTAGAGTAAAATTAAAATTGAAGGCAGAAGAGAGCAAGCAGTGGGTTAAGCCTGTATTAAAATTAGTGTATTATCTATCTTTCTTTAGCTTTGTTTTTTAAATGGATGGAATTCTTACAAATGCCTCTTACTTTTTAAATTGGACTGTTCTCTTTTTTCCTTCTTCTATTTTTCCTTACTTTTTTATCTGTGGATCAAGAATCTCTTTCAACACTCAGTTGGATTTTACCTTTTAAACATTTTTTTTCTCAAACTCAGAACAAAGAGAGGGGTAAAAGCAGAGGAAAAAGAAGTAACACTGCCACCTAGAGGCTGGAGGCTTGGAAACACTACTTTCTTTGAATATCTGATATCTCAAAGTCCTTGATTTTGTTTATTGGAAGAGACAGTGGGAACAGCATGATTTGTTTATACAGGTGCTCTTTTGGAGTACTATCAGTAGCTGGACTAGAGTAAAGAGAAAGCCTTGACTTGAAAGATTATAGTAAATTTGTTTGAAACATAGCAATAAGCCTTGGATGTTTAAGTGGCAGTGATTACAAACCTGGAAAAATGATGCAACATGAAGAAGAAAAGGAATTAACATTGCAAATAATTATGCTAGAAATTCAAACAGTACTAATAAGTACAGAGAACATTGAAAAGGGAATTGAGATTATAGAACAAAGAACAGAAAGAATGGAGGGGAGAGTTGAGAATATTTACAAAATGATGATGAAATTTGAAGATATTCAAAAAATTGCAGAAAAATATGAACAAAATGATAAGAAAATTGTTGACATTGACAGCAAACTGAGAGTGGAGGGAAATGATATATGTGGAATATTGAAAGAAGAGATCGACAAACTGGAACTCTATCTCAGACTTCAAAACATGGAAGAAGAAAAGGGAGAAAATCTGGCAGAAACAATGAGAGTAATTTTGGCTGAAGGACCAGTGATAACCAAAGGCAAGCTGATGGAAGGAACAGATGGAGTGTTTCAAGTCTTTACAAGATATGCAACGAACAACAAACTGCCAAGAGAAGTCCACCTAAGACTTATTAAGAAAACAATTAGAATGAAGCTTTTACAAATGGCAAGAGATATTGGACTGCACTACTACTGGAAGGATACAGGATGATGAAATGAAATGTCACAATAAAAAGTAAGTTAAACTTAGTTAAATTTTGAATATTATGTATAAGCTAAAGTAATAATAGTTATAGTCAAATAAATGATTAATAATGATAATAATGCATTTATATACAATAGATTGCTAATATGAAATTTTATATAAGCTGTGAGCACTATGGAGATGATGTTGAAAAGTTTTGTTATAAAAGATAAACAATTCTATATAGAACAGAATATAAAGATGTATTACCATTGGATGATTTCAGGATGATGTAATGAAATGCCATAATATAAATTTACTTTAAATTTAGTATACTTCACATAAAAAGGGTGTAATAGTAGCTATACTCAATGAATGCTTAATAATCATAATAACTGTATACATATATATTAGATTGATGATATGAATAATGGAACGTGCTGAAATGAGTAAGTTAACATATGAAATTAGAGAACAAGAAGATAAACAATTTTATAGGATGTGGGATTAATTTTATCAGTGGTCAGAAAAAAAATATGGAGTTGAAAATTACTAGAGAATGTTACCAATACCCAAATAATAGAATGATTTAGAATAGGATACAAAAATACTTTACTATTGGCTATATTGAAGATGATGTAATGAATTATTATAATATAAATGAACCCATATTTAGAATACCTTGTTTAAAATAAAGAAATAATAGTGATAGTCAAACAAATGAAGTACTATAATAATAATGTATATAAATATATTTGATGGACAATATGTGACTTTATATAAAGTTTAAGTGATGACTATGGAAAGAATGCACAAAAACCTTGTAACCAATCGATGCACTGCACACAATGGAAGATGTTTTTTATGTTACATGTCTTGTTTGTCTATGTTTGTTTAAAAAAACTTTTTTAAAAAAGAATTGAGTTTGGAAATGTTTTGCAGCAAGGGCCAGCTTAGGGCATTACTTTCAAAGGAAGTTGAGGAGCCCAGAAGATCCTAATAGGGAACCGGCCTGGGAAAAAAGTGCAAAGATTTCAGGTTTAAATAAGTAAAGTGCTACAGCAGGAACTTCAGAGAACTCCACTCTTTCTCCATGAGGAAAATTAACCAGCAAACCAGCAGAGCCTCGGAGGCAGAAAAGAGATTTGGCACTGTTGGAGCTCAGAAGCCACTTCCAGGTGGCCACAGAAGAGGACGAGGGCAGGATGAGGGGTTCCCAAAGGGCAGAAGGGAAGCTGAAGAGAGAGGCAGATGGCCTCCCCCTCTATAAAGTAGCAAAGCCAGTCAAACTGAAGTCATCTGCATGCGAGAGTTAGGGCCATGGCTGGACATCCCTCAGGCCTTCTCAGGGTCAGCTGCCATGGCCACCCACCTGAAGGCCTAGGAAGCAGCCAAGAGCCTGGGGTCAGAGTGTGATTCCGGCTCACCATTTTCCTTCAGCCATGAAAGAGGACTCAAAAAACAAAGGGGGATTCAGAGTAGAGAATGAGTGATATGGTAGGTTCATCATACCTGCTTAACCTGGACATAAATTATAAATATTCAGAGTTGGAGGAGCTTATAGCAAGAATAGAAACTGGTGGTTAAAAATAGCCGAGCAATACATATGACACTACTTGACAGTGAGAAGGGCTCATTATAAAAATAAAAAATAGAACATAAAATACCTCAATTAATTAATTGTTAAGAAGACAAAGGTACTCTGAACTTAGAGAGCTGAGAGTTAACAAAGGGGGGGGGGAAATAGAATTGGAGGTGTGGTAGAGTGAAGATGGACATCTCTGAAGAGAACAGCAATTACAAACTTGGCCAAGATAAGGATAATCCCATGACAGCAAAAATCACCAAAGGTTAAGTAGTGGAACTGTATAGCTTGGAAAGATAAACACTAAGAAAGAGCAACAGGAAGAAGATAAATGCCTTTGAATTATAGATCTGGAGATAACTACCAAAAGCATCCTGGACTGCAAGAAGAATGTGTCAGTCCTGGGACAAGCAGAATGACAGCTGCATTTAACTGATGCTCAGCAAGAAGAAATCCACTATAATTAGGAATAATATATAAACAAGATTGGATTGATTGCTAAACTGACTGCTCAAAGTCTCAACAAACACATTTTTAACATGTTACAATCTGTCTTGCAGGGAACCCACCTGTCTCCTCCTTCCTTTCCCTCCCCTCATGCAAATTTAAATACTGTGAGTCTAACCACTGTATGCTAGACTGATGAGAGATGTTGTAGGTCATGAAAGCTCAGGAGTAGGAAAGCAAATAGGTAAGGCAGATGGTTGGGATCAAAAGAATCTAGAGGATTGTTCTTAGAAGACTTACCAGATGTTTCCAAAGTCAGGTCAGGATAGATCCATGCAGACACTAGAACCTGACTCAGTGGCACCTGTAACAAACTAATTTCCTAACTAGCTAATCATATTTCTTCTCGGCTTTCTTATCTCAAGGCTAAACATATACACACCCCATTTTTTTCTCCAGTCAGTTTTCTTAGGACTTAGCTTCCTATACTCCTGGTGGTGCAGTGGTTAGAGTGCAGTATTGCAGGCCCACAGTCTGAAGTTCAATCCTGACAAGGCTCAAGGTTCACTCAGCTTTCCAAGGTCAGTAAAATGAGGACCCAGATTGTTGGGGACAATATGCTTATGTTGTAAACTGCCCAGAGAGTGCTGTAAAGCACAATGGGGTGATGTATATTATAAATCTAAGTGCTATTGCTATTAGTTTCTACTTCACATTTTATATTTTTCCTTTCTCTAAACCTGCTTCAATTCTATGGATCCTTTTTATAGCATGTGAATTGTGGTCTGGGTGCAGAATAACTATTATAATATTATATTCTGCAAAACAATAGCAATAGCAATAGCAGTTAGACTTATATACCGCTTCATAGGGCTTTCAGCCCTCTCTAAGCAGTTTACAGAGTCAGCATATTGCCCCCAACAGTCTGGGTGCTCATTTTACCCACCTCGGAAGGATGGAAGGCTGAGTCAACCTTGAGCCTGGTGAGATTTGAACCGCCGAACTGCAGATAACAGTCAAATGAAGTAGCCTGCAGTACTGCACTCTACCCACTGCACCACCTCGGCTCTATGCAGGAAAATGCAGGAAAATCTTTTTCAATCGAATTAAAGAGAGCAAACTTTGTCCAAACCACACCTATTAAAAAAATTTTTGGGGGGTGACCCGTTATTAAAAACAAAACATAACACTATTACTACATGAGGTATAACTGGGCATAGTCAGCATATTGATGATGAGTCTGTACTATAGAGTGGGTAAGGGTTGACAAGGGTGTCAAACTCCAGGAAGCACCCCTGGCCAGCCGTGACCCACTCAAGGGGATGATGATCATTGCTGGTTCTCAGCTGAGAGAGCTTGCATAGCCTAAGACACACTTCCATCATCATGTGGCTAGCATGAAAGTATGGAACGCAGTAATCTTTCCGTTGAAGCAGTACCAGAGGTGGGTTCCTACTGGTTCAGGCCGGTTCGGCTGAGTAGGTAGTAACTCAGCCTTCCCAGCTAACAAGACCAGCATCTTAACCATTGAGCCATTGCACAAGGTCCTAGGGCTCAGCTTCTGAAGTCAGTTGAGAACTGTGGTGGGATACGACCGGTACTCCCCTGCTGGGAGCACCAGGTACCATTCCAGTATGGTGCTCCAGAGGGCCCACCTGCCCACCCTCTTTACCTGTTTTTGAGCTGATTGGGCTTATGTGCATGCACATGGAGCATATGACGCCTGCGCAACACTCCGCCAAGCAGCTGGAGCATTGCAGAGCATTGTGGGTAGTAAGTATGCACGCGCGCGCTGCACGCATGCATGCCCTGTTGCACCGTACTGGTTGCAATGAAATCCAGAACTGACCACGGGTTGAGAGTGATATCTTCACTGGATTTACTGCTCCTGAAGACAGCTAGCAGAACAAACAAGGCCAGAAAGTTTGCACTTCCTCTATACTGATCTCTTCAAAATGTATCCATCATAGCGCCACAGATAATGATCATTATATCTACTATCATTACATCTGAACTGGGAAGCAGAGATTTGTTAACTAATACTTGATTGAGGACAAGCCAAAATCAAACTCTGTTTTTAGATTCTTGCCTGGAATTTCATTCTAAACAACGTGTGGGAAACCTTTTGACACATTCCGGAGAGAAGCAAAAGCCAGAGTAAATCATCAAGGATATCAACATCACACAGGGGAAATCAACAGACCGATTGGATTGAAGATTTTTCTCTGTTTTTGAGCTGAGTGGAACATTTCTTTCCTTTTAAAGCATGTTATTCCTATTTGAAGGTTTGCCCTATAATTTTCCTGTGATTCCTGCCTCATGATGTGTAGAAACTATGATACCAATTTCTGGCAATTCAACTCAGTGGGTGGACATAAAAAGGGGCCTTTGGCCTCACGTTGCCCAGTCTTGTGTGAAGCAAACCATATTTTCTGAATTCTGGTATAATGAAGATCTGTGCTATATTATAAAAAAGACCAAACAAACAAACCACCACCTCCCCCACCCCCCAAAAATGAGAGTTTTGCTCTCCATGCCTGTAGATCAGAGATGGTATTCAGCCAGTTCTGACCAGTTCTGGAGAACTGGTAGGGCCAAGGTGTAGAATAATAGAAAGTGTGGCAGGCCAATGATCCAAAAGAAAAGATGGTTGCAAGCCTGACAGGTAGTGGAAATTTTGAGTAGTTTTGCAAACCGGTAAATAGTCTGGTTCCACCTCCGTTGCCCCCCAGCTGATCTTTTTTTGTTGCCCTGAATAGAAGAATAGAGCTGGGAAGCAGGTTAGTGGTGTGGGGAGGGAATGGGGATTTTGGAGTATCCTTCCCCTGCCATGCCCACCAAGCCATGCCCACAGAACCGGCAGTGAAAATTTTTGAATCCCACCACTGCTGTAGATGAAGACGAGTGTGATTCTGGCAGGGTTCGCTTGTCTTTTAGGCAGAGTAAAGCAGTGAGTCTCAAGTAGCTGATTTTATGTGTCATAAAGGGGCATAAATCTATCATTACTGGAACTTTATTGCCAGTGAGTGAGAGAGATAAATTTGTGGGATTTTCTGGGTCAGGTGCCATGATTAATTGACCAGCCTTGGGAACTCAGGAAATGATGAGTCCCTATCTCATCATTAGTTGCTTTGTTTATGGCTGCAAAATAGCCCAAACCCAACTTTAACTTCAAAGCTCATGAAGGCTTCTGTGCTAAGCTTTCCCATTTTGTCAGATATGGGCTACTGTCTGGGTGTGGACCAGGAAACAAATTATACTACATTGCAAGCACTTCAGTCTATTTTCTGTCCTACTTATCAAAAATGACTTGCATTGACAGCCAGTAAGCATCCGTATCAGAACTCTGAATCCTTTGAGGATGACACGGAGCAGGAGATGAGGCTGCTCCTGGTGACAGCTGAGAGTTAAATAGGAACAGACATGTTTCTGTATATCCAGCTATAATTCCTAATAATGCCTGCAACTCAGCTCAGCTTATTAAACCAAATCAAGTGTGTATGATGAACATCAAATCAATTACAGCACCTTAATGTGTGAAATAACTGAGGGAACCAAGCTGTTTCAAGTTGTACACAGTGTTCATCATAGGTAATAATAACCCCTTAGCCTCAAGATCCAAAATTAAATAATTCTGGTAAACTCTGGGGGAAGGTTTTAATCGAAAACATTTTAAAGCTTTCCCAAGGGCTCGGGAGGCCCATTGAAATGCAACTTGGGTAAGCAACCACACACAATGTGTTCATTTCTAAATAACCCTGCTGGGTAAACTACTCTCCAGAGGTTTGGTCCTGGTGTTTTTAGTTATGTAAATGAGCCCTGGGATTTCAGTAGGATCATTTGCAGCAATGAAAACTTATCATGGAAAAATGAGTACAAGTTTGACAGGATTAGGAAGAAGCAAAACATTCCCCATTTCTCTCCGTGCTATGGATTTTAAGAAGAAAGAGTTGGCAGACAAATCTGATGAATGGTGATATTCATGCATCATGTTCAAAGAGGACCTTGACATCTAATAGGTTGTGGGCTGGCCACAATGTGTCCATAGGTGGCTGGTAAGGCATATACGGGCACAAAATGTTCTGCCACATGTCGGGCAGACATGCATTGTCACCATTGTTGCAGCATTTGCAGCTCTGGCTTTGCAGAGTGCCCGCTTCTCTTGTCCTTTGGTTTTTCTTCCGTCCTCAGATTTCTGGCATCCTTGATGGATCAACGTGCGCCATGTTTCCCAGGAGGTGGTGTCAGTATCCAGGGACTTGAAGAAGGCTTTCAACATGTCTTTGTATCACTTCCTTTGTCCCCCCCCGTGTGATCGCTTTCCTTGAGACAGCTCACCATAGAGGAGCTGTTTGGGGATGGGATGGGATGGGATGGCATCCTCGCAACATGGCCTGCCAGGCATGACTGGGCTTTCATCAGCAGGGTGTGAACTGATGCCAGGCCTGCTCTGGAGAGGCCTTCTGTGTCACCAGATCCTCAGAATTCTTCGAAGGCAGGTCATGTGGAAGTGGTACTGTCAGGGCAGCCTCCCTCAGTAACCAAGAAAGAAACCACTCAACTCCATTTTGCAGAATTAAGAGTACTTTTACTGGTCATGAGTAGATGACAGCTAAGCAAAGCAAGATCTGAGGCAAAAGCGTGCATAATCATAGATATCAATATGTGACCCAACTCCCTCCCCTTGGTAACCCCATGCCATAGTCCAATCCGCACATCCCTCAGTTGTCATGTGGGAGACATCTTCAAAAAGCATCATCAGGTTGGTATGCCGGACAGTTGGCCTTGGCGGCAAATCCATTATCTGCAGCATGCGCAGTAGATGGTGAGAACTCCCTTTTTACAATCACTCCTGTACTGAATACTTCCACTTCAAAATACCATGCCCCCCCTCCCCGTTTCATGGCAGCCGAAAGCAAGTAGCGAAGCAGAAGCTGACAGGTACAATTGCCTAGCATGCCTCCTATGCACAAGATGAATACAGAGGGTCTGAAAGGCATGAAGTCTAAGGAAAATACACTGTGCCCATGGGGTCTTGCTCTTGGATTGCTGGAACTCTATTTTTTTTAAAATATATATATATGTATTTATTGCATATGCAGACTCCCAGCCTTTCCCAGTCTTATCTTCCCAAAAGGGGTTTGGAGGTTCAGCAGATTGAACTTGAAAAAACTCTCTCTCTCGTGGTGCATTAATGAGACAGCACAAAAGCACAATATGTTGGCATTCCTAATACTAGCCTCATGGCTGAGCCCTGCTGGTAACATTTAATGAAGGATAACTTCAAAAAAAGGGGGAGGATTTACCATGTTTTCCCAAAAATAAGGGTCTTGTTTTCTTTTGACCCCCTCCCCCCCGAAATAAGCTCTTGGCCTTATTTTCGGGGAGGTCTTATTATTTTTGAGGTGCAGGAGGTGGTGAGACATTGTCAATTACTTCAATGACCTTGAGGAACAGGACTAAGAACTTCTACCAAGAGAACAGTCAGAGAAAAGAAACCTGAATCCAGGACAAAAGTCTGAGAAAGAGTCTCAGAAAGACCCTCCCTAGTTCTCATAAAGGTATAGGAGGGGGGAAGTACATTCAGACTTGCAATACTCTGCTACTATAATTTCATAATAAAAATAGTATTGTCCGGCCTGACTTTGGTTTTCTAGTCTGATTGATGTCAAAGGAATGAGAGACAGTACCCACCTCCTATGATTTGTTTCATCCGCTGATGGGGACTTGAACTTGGTTCTTCCTAGTCAATTCCAGCACCTTAACTACTGTTGCTTATCTAGTTGGGTAATGAAACATCTGCAAGGAGGCAACCAAGCTCCAAGAGCAACAAGGACTCCATCTTAAACCATTGTACTACACTGGTCTTCGCTACAACTTATACACATTCATGGAACATATCTATATGGTTGACTCAGCCTTCCATCCTTCCAAGGTGGGTAAAATGAGGACCCAGATTGTTAGGGGCAATAGGCTGACTCTGTAAACTACTTAGAGAGGGCTGTAAAGCACTGTAAAGCGGTATATAAGTCTTGGTGCTATTGCTATACATTTGGTACATGCCACTGGGATTTCACTCAAGGACAAAATCTTCCCAAAGTATATAGAGAATATTGATTGGCAGTATCATTTGTGGTTAGCGTTTGGGATTTTCTCCCTGCTTCACAGGTGAGGCTGGCAGGTAAAACCCTGCTGTGCTATATTACCAAGACTTAGGAAAAAAAATAGCAGAAACCTGACTGCATTCAAAGTCAGCCATATTCTCTGCAAGGAAAAAAAAAACAGCTGGCTACTTCTATCTCTTGGACTGGCTTTTTCTGCTATGGATATAAAAAGAATTCTATCATGGAAACTGCTAGGAGCAAAACTGGTTTCTTTTTTTCCTCCTCTGAAAGTAGATCCTAGCTTAGCATAAAAGTCAATGGGAATAATTGCCTGGAGTTTCAGCTTTGCCTGAAAAGGGTGAAAAGAAAAAAAATGAAAAAGTATGCAGTGCTCAAAATTCTTGGTCCTCCACCCACCCTTTTTTTTTTAATTTTTAAAAAAGAGAAATACTATAAAGGTAAAGATTCCTCTCACGCATATATCCTAGTTGTTCCCAATTCTGGGCGGTGGTGCTCATATTCATTTCAAAGCCGAAGAGCCAGCGCTGTCTGAAGATGTCTCCGTGGTCATGTGGCCGGCATGAATAAACGCCGAAGGTGCACGGAACGCTGTTACCTTCCCACCAAAGGTGGTTCCTATTTTTCTACTTGCATTTTTTACGTGCTTTCCAACTGCTAGGTTGGCAGAAGCTGGGACAAGTAACAGGAGCTCACTCCATTATGTAGCACTAGGGATTCGAACCCCCAAACTCCTGACCTTTCTGATCAGCAAACTCAGAGTCTTAGCCACTGAGCCATCATGTCTCTTAGAAAGACTATATACTATGACTTTATAGTGAGGCTTTCTGTAGAGGCTGTTCCTTTCGACAAGCATTCCTTGGAATGACCCGGTGAATGCATTAATGTCATGTTGTGACTTTTGTATTGTTATCTTTGCAGAACAGCCTTCACCTGAGATGAGGACATATTTTGGCCTTTCCAGAAGCTGAGAAGGGCATGGATGCAATGGATGAAGGGCATGATTCATTGTCATTATTTTTGTAGCTCTTCCTGTAGCACAATAATCAGATCTTATGCTTGGTTACAGGAGGAATATAATAGAATAGAGTAACAGAGTTGGAAGGGACCTTGAAGGTCTTCTAGTCAAGCCCCCTGCATAAGTAGGAAACCTTACACCACTTCAGACAAATGAACATCTTCGTAAAAAATTCTAGTTTTGGAGCATTCACAACTTCTGGAAGCAAATTGTTCCACTGATTAATTGTTCTAACTGTCAGGAAATGTCTCCCTAGTTCTAGGTTGTTTCCCTTCTTGATTTGTTTCCACCCATTGCTTCTTGTCCTACCCTCAGGAGCTTTGGAGAATAGCTTGACTCCTTCTTCTTTGTGGCAGCCCCTGAGATATTGGAACACTGCTATCATATCTCCCCTAGTCATTAAAGTAGACATACCCAGTTCCTGCAACTGTTCTTCATATGTTTTAACCTCCAGTCCTCTAATCATCTTTGTTGCTCTTATCTGCACTCTTTCTAGAGCCTCCACATCTTTTCTACATCATGTATGCAGTATTTCAAGTGTGGCCTTACCAAGGCATTACAAAGTGGTATTAATACTTCACATGATCACGAGACAGACCTGAATCTGCAACTGTTCCTTACCTGAATAGCATGAGCCATGTAAATAAGGCTTCGTATATGACCCCATGTAAAGTATCCAGCTCACACAATGTCTAATATGCACCATGGAAAGAAGCTCATGAAAAAGCAGACCATATTTCACAAGTGGGTGAATGAGCTCACTAAATTCCAAAGTAATCACAGCGTTGTAAAGCTCAAGCAGAAGGAAGCCTAAGAGAAACAATGCTGGACCTAGGGAATTTGTGCATTTATGTTGGTTTGGCAAATCAAGCAACTCTAAGAGAGTTTAAAAGAAAAGCCTCCACAGACAATTGAAGGGAATAGAGATTTATCCTTCTTTGTTCCTCTGGTGCTTTGGAATATTTGTGAAATGAATACAAAATGGCAGGAAATATAACAGAAGCTCTATCTAGGGAATAAATCAACAATGTAAAGCAACTGAATTGTCCTGAGTAGTTTAGGAAACAGTTGTTACCAGACCCACTGATATAACAAAATTTAAATGCCCCATCAGTACTGATAGTTCTATATTCTGTTGTGTTCTTTCTTTGTTTTAAAAATCAGGTCTCTTTTTCCACCTAGAAAAGAACAACGTAGGTAATAAATAAAATGACAAAAAGCAAATGAAATTTCCAAGGTACCAATTGCTATCTTCAGGCTGGTGCCTTTGGCGTGTGTGTGTGTGTGTGTGTGTGTGTGTGTGTGTGTATAAAGTCACAACCCAGTTTCACCATATCCTGTTCTTTCAATAAAGCATTCACATCTAGGCACACCGTCTGTTTTATTGGAGGAGAGGTGGGCTTAGCTGCATGTCGATCTGCACACAGACTAACATGTAGTGGGGACAGAACTCCCAAGGTATCTTTACCAAAATAGCTCACCTTGGTTTTCTGTCTATTATATTACAGTGGAAGCTGACCATCTGTTTTTTACAATGCTAGGTTCCCAAATTTTATTTTATTTTATTAGAAGAATGAGAATTAAGAGGTAAATATGCCTTACCATCGAAATTACAATGGCACTTTAAAAAGTGACGCTTGTGCATGTCACGGGATCCCCCAGTCAAGTGACCAAAATTTGGGTGCTTGGCAACCAACAGATATTTATGGTCATAAAACTGGCCATGATTCACCTAACAACCACCTTGCTTAGCAATGGAAATTCTGGTCTCAATTGTCGTCGTACAACTTCCAAAATAGACGTAAACATTGCTTATTACAGTACTGCAATCTTGATGTAACTAAGGCATATGCCACTTTATGCAGATTTCATCCCCAGATACAATGGGTAATGTATTGTATGGTATTGTATTGAAGTTTATTTATATGCCGCCCTTTTCCCTGGGGGGACTCAGGGCGGCTTACAACTTGAAAAAAGGGGGGGGGAAACAGACATTAACACGTAAGACAATACAGCAATTAAAAGCACAACATTCATACCATTCGGGAGGGTTACAGTCTTTAGCCCCAGGCCTGACGGGATAGCCAGATTTTGAGGGCTGTGCGGAAGGTCTGGAGGGTGGTGAGGGTATGAATCTCCATGGGGAGATCGTTCCATAGGGTCGGAGCTACCACCGAGAAGGCTCTCCTCCGCGTGGTTGCCAGTCGACATTGACCGGCAGATGGGACTCGGAAGAGGCCTAATCTATGGGATCTAATCGGTCGAATGGAGGTAATTGGCAGTAGGCGGTCTCTCAAGTACCCAGATATATTTGGGTATATTTCTCCTATTAAAACAGTGGTCTCCAAATTTGGCAACTTTAAGACTCATTGACTTCAACTCCCAGAATTCCTCAACCAGTGGTGCTGACTGGAGAATTCTGGGAATTGTAGTCCACAAGTCTTACAGTTGCAGTTGTTGTTCTAATACAGTTTGGAGACCCCTGTATTAGGACAATGTGAGCAAAAGAAGTTTTCTCCAGAGTCAACTTCTGACTTTCCTGTTGAATCTAGAAACCTTCCTGTATTCTACTCAGGACTAATACCGTTACAACCGAAACAAGTTCAAATGCAACATCCAGTCCTCTATCCTGGCATTACCTGATCATTTTCACTTTGCTGAGAGAAGGGAAAGAAGGTGAAATTTTTTTTGTCTCTTCCCATAATTTTTAGCAGCTTCCTACCACAATATCAGCACATAGGAACATACACTATTCCATATTGCCATGAAAATAGATGTGTAAAACAAATCCACTATAGTTTTTAATGAGTGCAAATTTGGGACGATCTGCTAAATGAACTCTGCACAAGCCAGATAGCACTAATAAATGGAACTCATTAGCATCTGTCATTGTTTTGCTTAAAAAAGAAAATCTCTGTTTAAAAAATAATTTCTGAAATGCATGTCTGAAGTAGCATATATTTGAAGAGACTGCTAGCAAAAATCCATAATATTTGAATTGTTTATGTTTAAAAAAGAATAGGCCAAGGCTCTAACAATAAAAATATGGTTTCATTTGCATTAAAAAGCATACAGCAGAACCAAATGCATTACATTAAAAATAAATTGGGGAAATTTATGTAAACTGTGTATATTAAGGAAAGTCCTGTACAAAAGCTCTGCATATTGTAGGAAAGACATAAATAACAAATTGATGTAGCAGATTTTCATATGCCCATTAATGGAAATAACATCAAGAAGCAGTTTCACAGTTGATATGAACTAGATTTAGGGCTCTTCCAGATGGCTGAGCTCAAGTGAAATTCGCTAGTCCTTAAGCTGGCAGAAAAAAATAAACGTAAAGCTGTTGAGACCACTTTACACCACGCTGTTGAGACCACATTTGGAATAATACAAAATACAATAAAAAATAGATGTTGAGACTTTGGAAAGGATGCAGAGAAAAAGCAATTAAGATGATAAGAGGTCTGTAGGCTAAATCGTATGATAAACATTTGAGGAACACAGGTATGTCTAATCTATCAAAGAGAAGGATCAGGGTGGGGTGAGGAGAACAAGATAACTGTCTTTCAGTACTTGAGGGACTTCACAAAGGGGATTAACTTATTCTCCAAAGCACCAGAGGGTAGAACAAAAAGTAATGAGTGGAAGCTAACTTCAGATTAACAAAGGTGGAAGGGACTTTATGGGTTATATAGTCCAACTCCCTGTTCAGGCAGGAGACCCTACACCATTTCTGACAAATGGCAGTCCAATCTCTTCTTGAAAGTCTCAAGTGATGAAGCTCCCACAAGGGGGTGTGCATAAGTGCACTAGTGTGCCTACTGACCATGTCCTAATGTTCCTTTTTATTTGTATCCATTTCATGTATTCAAAAAAGGTTTACACTTATATCTGTCATCTTATACATGCTTGATGAAATAAATAAAAATATTGTTTCACAGAAAAATTTATACAAGATCTTCAAAACCCTCTAGTGTTACTTTGTGGACAGATTTCATTGCCACTATTGTTGAGATTTAAAGACGGTCTCTAGACTGAATAAATGCTTTTCTTGCCCTTTATCTTCTCGTAAGTGAAGGCCGCTGAAATTCTGAATATCAGGACACTACATTTTCTAGTATATATCATTTAAGTTCCCCATTCTCTTCAGTATTACATCATCAAGGAACATCCTTGTCAAATGCTGCATCTTTTCTTCAGGTGCTGTAAAACATTTATTGCTCTGGGATTTTTATAGCAAAATTGGATGTTACTGACAATGGATTTCACGCGGAGGACAGAAATGGAGTTGTCAATTCAATTTTTATTGATTTCTTTTTTAAAAAAAAATCTAGTCTCATAGTCACGTTTCATAGAATGTGCCAATATTCCTATAGTTCTCTCCCCCCCATCCATCCATCCATCCATCCATCCATCCATCCATCCATCCATCCATCCATCTATCTATCTATCTATCTATCTATCTATCTATCTATCTATCTATCTATCTCTTTCTCTTTCTCTTTCTCTGTGTGTGTGTTTTAAAAAACAAATTCAGAAAAATCAACTAGGTTGAAAGCCTCCCCCCCCCGCTTAATTAATTAAATTTATGTTCCCAACTAAAATCATACTTTTCCTCAAAATATCTAATTGCTTTATATTCCAACTCCAGCTAATAAGGAGTTGATCTAACTCTCAATTTGATTCAGAACTTATATTGCTTAAACAATGAGCCTTTATGATGGGTAGACTTTAATAAATGGTCATGAACAGCAACAGACAACAGATCAGCTTCAAGGGAAGGATTTTTTATAGCACCTGGAGGTTATATAAAGTGGGATAAAGTCAGCTTTGAATCAATTTCTCAACACATCAGAATTCTAATACCAAAGGAGCAGTGGAAATATACAGGAAAATGAGTGGAGGAAATCTGAAATCAAATTTCTAGTAGCAGAGTACTGTCCTAAGATGCCTGTAATAGTAACTGAAGCTAAATAATATAAAATACATAGATACATGCCACCACACTATTTTTTTACAAGATAAGCATCATCATGGAAAGTGCAGAAAGGAAAAAGAAATAGTAAGCCAAAGAAATTAAAGGCATGAGATAAGAAAAGGAAGTAGAGCTCATTTATAGTTTATATTAGTTTATATTAGCACCGTTCATAATGATTGTCATTCACTATGCACCTCTACAAATTCACTAAACAACAAGACCTTACATCTAGCTCTCTCTCTCTCTTTGATTAGTCTTTCATCTTATTTCATCATATTCTCCTATGGTTACAAATATCCAACTCTATAGATACACAAAACATTTCCACAGTTTGAGCCTTCTCACTTTATTGTGTATTTCTCTAAAGCAGGAAAAACACAATACATTTTCTTTCTCAAAAGGTGAAATGGGATAGTCATATTCTTGGCCAACATAAAACCACTACTACTTCCTAAATTTTGCTCATTGTCATCTTTCATACCATTTCAATAAGAATTCTGCCCAATACCCTGTTAGTTTTTGCATTCACCCAGTGTAGCTTTCCTTTTTTTATAGGGGGCACACAAGAGCATTCTGTGAACATTGCAAGTAATGCACCCATAGAATTTGAAGTCGGGGGACAGATTCCACAAAGAACAACTCATTGGATACATTATACTGTCACTGGTGAAAGCCAACTGTGAAAGTTCCTATGGTTTTCACCTGGTTAAAAGTAAAAGTTTCAGTCACATTGTCCAATTGAGGTGCTGGCTGGTTTCTTGGTTACTCCACTCCTCCTCTCCGCAGCCACCTGTTGGAATGTCCTTGGTTCCCACAGGAATTTTATTGTTTTGACTACAAAATTCCAGCTATCTATTTCTTCCCCTCTTCTTCCTTATGACAACCCTGATGCCTCAAAGATTGCCCCAGCCAGGTTCGCTTCAAGGTTGACACATTCTTCCTTTGGAAGTATTGTAGATGGAGTCTTCATATAACTTGCAAGTTTCACACCGAACCCCTAAGCAAAGTACATCCATGTTTTAACATTTATCCGGTTATATCATCTACATTTACACTTTTGTTGTTTTTCAATAGTCTCAGAGGATTTAAGATTTTGCTCTTTTTGGACTCTAATACTCATGACCTGTGCTCCATTTCCACTTCTGACTATCATTCCCATACAAATGTCTAAAATATATCATTAAACTTTCTTCATTAAAAAAATATTTCATTCTTTTAATTGCCCATTCCAATCACTCTACTGACGAGTCCTTCTTTAGCCTTTTTTGCTCAGTTTCAAAGCAACCTTTTATTATTATTTTCACTATTTTGTCTGCATCTTTAAATCACAATCACTCCCTGCTCTCTTTGGCTACATTCCTTGGAAGTATTTTTTCATACTTCCTATTAAGACAGATGATCACACCCTTGTGGCATGTTGTAGCATAATTCTTTTCACTTGTTTCAAATAGATTTTACGTCCTCATTCCATTTTTCATTCATTCTGCTAGTTTTGTTTATACACAGTGGTACCTCAGTACTCAACTGTTTCAAAACTCATTGAATTTGGTCTTCAACACTTCTTATTGTGAAAATGTTGTGGTATATATTGTTTGTTTGTTTGTTTGTTTGTTTGTTGTTAGTTGTGAAGTCATGTCTGACTCATTACAGCCCCATGCACAATGTTCCTCCAGGCCTTCCTGTCCTCTACCATCCTCTGGAGTCCATTTAAGCTCATGCCTATTGCTTCGGTGACTCCATCCAGTAACCTCATTCTCTATCATCCCCTTCTTCTTTTGCCCTTAATCGTTCCCAGCATTAGGCTCTTTTCCAGTGAGTCCTTCCTTCTCATTAGGTGGCCAAATATTTGAGTTTCATTTTCAGGATCTGGTCTTCTAAAGAGTAGTCAGGGTTGATCTCCACTAGGACAGACTGGTTTGATCATCTTGCAGTCCACTCACAGGAATCTTCTCCCGCACCATGCTTCAAAGGCCTCAATTGTTTGGCTCTCAGCTTTTCTTATGGTCCAACATTCATAGCCATACATTGCAACTGGGAAAATTATAGTTTGTTTGGTACTAGACACATTGTAATAGGAACAGGGTGATAGCCAGAAAAAATGGGTAGGAAGTTGGCCATACTGGGAAGATCAGTGCGTAGGAAAGGGGAACAGCCACAGAGAGCAGGCAGGAAGTCAGCCTTGCTGGGAAGGTCACTGATACAGGAAAAGGAAAAGGAAATGGAAATTCTTCACAGCTGAAACAAAGGGCCATGTGGTAAGTCATATGGTTTGTTTTATATTAATTTTTAATACTTCTTGTAGCTCCTGGACCCTATTAACGATGAGTACCAGGGTACCACTGTATTCTTTCTTTAATAATTGGCACTACATATTTGTAATATATTTTTTCTCAGTAGATTCTGATATCACCTAACCAGTAGTGGGATTCAAATCATTTAACAACCGGTTGTCTGCTCTAATGACCAGCTGTGTAGGTGGGGCTTGGTAGTCATGTGACTCAGTGGGTGTGGCCAATTCAATTTCACTCATATCGATGGACGCTTTGCCTTATCTGTTAAAATTGTAATAAGTGTTAACTGGAGAAGCAATTTCTGTAAGCAGGGCAATAAAGATTAGGCTAAAAACAACACCAGAATGTTTCCTTCCTGCCTTCCTTACAGAATTAGCCCTGTAAAGTGGAAAAAAAACAAAATAAGATTTCTTCCAACAACCGTTTTTCCGAACTGCTTAGAAAGTTAACAACCGGTTCTCCCGAATAGGTGCGAACTGGCTGAATCCGACCACTGCACCTAACACAATATCCTCTCTGTAGATCTCCTGATTTCATTCAGCTACAACGTACAATTTTCCCCAAGCTCATACATGGTTCTTCCATTATCACCATTCACTGCAGTGTAAGATGCAACCATCACCAAGCTATGGAGTATTACTCTAGGATCTCAAATCATGTTTCAGACATAAGTCTGGCATGCAGTCATTCAAAATTAATCTGATATCTTCCTCTTGTGTTCATCAATTCCACTTCACAAAATCCTTATTCAAATCTATTACATCCTTGCCTTTTTTTCTTAGTTTCACAGACATTCAATGCTATCTGTTTTTCTATCATTACATTTGATAATTCATACTATTTGTATTTATTTCTTCCATATGTGGCACTCTGATGTATGTGTGCCAAAACTTACCAGTGGTGTTATTATTGCTTCATGTGCCATGGATGACTATTTCAACCTGATTTTTATATATATCTTGCTTACTACAGCATAAAGAAGTCTCAGCAACCATTTGAACCACAAGCCGTGTTAGCGTAGTGTTTAGAATGCAGTTACTGCAGGGTACTTCTGCTGACTGCTGGCTGACTGCAATTTGGCATTTTGTATTTTACCAGTTTCAAGGCTGACTCAGCCTTCCATCCTTCTGACATCAGTAAAATGAGGACTCAGATTATTCGGGGCAATATGTTGATTATGTAAACTGCTTAGAGAGGGCTGTAAAGCACTGTGAAGTGGTATATAACTCTAAGTGCTATTGCTCTTAAGGGGCAGGGTTAGCAGAAAACAAAAGCTCTTCCAATTGCCTTCCAAAGCCTGCTCTGGCCATGTCCACTCAGAAGGTTGAGAGTTCAATCCTAGGCAATGACATTTTTTTTCTCTATCAGGACACAAAGAGAAAATATTTGCTGCAAACTCCACATAGGCATCTGGAAGAGTATCCAGCCAGTAAATCCTTAGCTCCATTCAATCACCACAACTCCATCCCAATGAAAAGGGATTACAGGGTCATAAAAAGGAAAAGAAATGTAATATTTGGATGGCTACTAACCAGGGCTTTTGAAAGAGATTGGGAAATTTAAAACATATGCTAGAAAAAGGCATTGCCAAAGTATTTCCATTTGTTGCCAAGAAAACTATATACATATACCATATCTATGAAATCACCAGGAACTGAACTGGACCTGAGAAATACTTTTATTATTGTATTGTTATCAACATGCTGCTATACCACTTATTTATCCTCCTGGGTAAAGCATAATTGCTCAGTGTTAAAAAATGAAGAGCAGTAGACTAATAAAACATGTCTGTTATTTTCTGCCTGAAAGCATTATAAGAAGCGATTGCAAAAATTGGGGAAAGGAGGACCAATTATTTGGAAGACAAAATTGGAAATAAGGAGAAAAAAAATGCACTGCAAGTCAAGTGAAAAAAAACACACAATAAAAATCTCCTTCTGATATATAAAGTGGAATGAAATTGTCAATGGAAATAAACCAGATGAAGAATCTGCCCTGTAGCAGAATATATGAGAAAACCTAATAACAAAACAATGTAATATTGCTACAGAATTAAATGAGACCCCATCAGGTTTCATATGCGGCCTTTGCAGGCATAGAGGAATGAAAACAATGTCAAGAAGCAAGAATAAAGGTCACAGATTCAGAAATTGTAAATATGGAGTAAAGCTTTTGAGCATGAGGGGTTTAA
Source organism: Thamnophis sirtalis (assembly GCF_051295495.1). NCBI lineage: Eukaryota > Metazoa > Chordata > Lepidosauria > Squamata > Natricidae > Thamnophis > Thamnophis sirtalis. The sequence continues at coordinate 12,951,929 of NW_028261391.1, forward strand.
TTTCGGAGACAGACTCATATGCATTATTCTGATTGTCATGGATGATCGCCAGATGTTTAGACTTGATTTGGTATTTTTGTCTACCTACCAAGTCCTTCTCAAGGACCTGGGATAGGCAGATGTTGTGTGATAGTGTTACATCCATCATTGTAGGACGTAACATTTCAATAGTTTGAATGAAAGCATGAGGGCAGGATAGGAAGAAGAAAAGTATGTGGCTGCCTATAGTCCCAGGTGGTGATTTCTCTACCACTTCTCATTTCATTTGATGAAAGCTACTTCAGAAATGTCTTCAAATAAGATAATCCCTCCCTTGGTTTTGTTGATTAGAAAGATTTGGTGTTACAGGAATGACTACTGTATTTTTCGGAGTATAAGATGCACCTTTTTCCCTCAAAAAAGAGGGTGAAAATCTGGGTGCATCTTATACACTGAATACAGCATTTTTGGCCTACCAAAACTCTGCCCCCTTTGCAAAAATGGACATGCAGAGGGTTTGGGGCACTTGCAAAGTGCTCCTGAGGGCTGGGGAGGGCAAAAAAGAGCAAAAAAAACTAGACTGGTTTTGCCCCCCTTAGCCCCCAGGAGCATTCTATAAGCCTTGTTTTTGCCCCCCCACCAGACCCCAGGACCACTCCCAAAGCTCTGTATGCAGAGGGTTTGGGAGGCCTGGAGAGTGCCAAAATGTTTTTTTTTTATTTTAAATTTACCTCTTCAAAATTATACTCTGTTGTGTCTTATAGTCCAAAAAATATGATAGTTATATGTTAATGTGTAAAAGCAAAAAAAAAAAAAAAAAAAAAAAAAAGAGGTTGGGGTGTGTTTATTATTGCACTGTGCTAGGAAGAAGTGGAAGTCAATGATCCCATTTCTTTCTTTTTCTCTTCCCCCTTGTATCTCATATCCCCTTTTCCCCGTTCCCTTTCCTTCCCTTAATTTCCTATTTTCTTTTCTTTCTATTTTATATAATAAACTATCTGATAAGCCTGGGTATTTATTTATTTTTCCTAATCCTGTATTAGACAGGAAAAGCCCTAATTTTGGTGACAATTAAATTAGTTACAAATGTTTTCCTTCTGCCTCCAGAAGCATCAAGGAAAGTGATACCACCTTGTTGTTTTGCTAGCTGATCCATGATCCTTTGGTATGCTTTTTCCTGACCTTGATTTTGAAGGGGCTTCTTATCCTCGATATTTGCACTAAGCTGTTTGACATTATAGTTCTTTTTTCGTATGTAATCTGCGTAAAGTATGTTGTGTCGGTCTCGTAGTGATGCAGGCAGGCCGAGTTGCAGTAATGTTTTATTGATCATGGCCATACATTTATCCTCAAAAATAATCAAAGCCTTGTGAAAATGTCCAGGCCAAATGCAGTTTCTAATGTTGGATTTTCCCCCTTACCAGAGGGAGTCCCGTTGTGGAGTACTGTCAAGCTGTTACCATGGCAATGCCACTGGGCTGTACAGTAGAAGCCATTTTGAGTCATAACAGGCTCTTAACAGAACACACACCCCGAGGGGTGTTAGTGTTATATATGCAAATGTTCCCTGTTACCAGCTCTCTGATTGGCTGGTCATTTGACAGTTGCTTTGGGCTCAAGTATAAATACCCTGACAGTTGCAGGGACGTTTTGAATCGCAGTCATCTCGCAATAAACATCTTACTCTCTGATTCCATGGCTCCTGCATCTCTTTCCCTCACAACATATGTAACAGTTAGGGGTGTCTTATCCCACACAGTATTTGTTTCCAGAGAGTAAGTCATCTGGGTACCAAGTTTGGTTGAAATTGCTCAAGGCATTAAGCTGGAACACACACACACACAAACATATACAGAGAGAGAGAGAGAGAGAGAGAGAGAGGGAGGGAGGGAGGGAGGGAGGGAGGGAGAGAGAGAGAGAGATTAGATAGATAGACAGACAGACAGACAGATGAGAGAGAGAGATGAGAGAGCTAGCAATAGATATAGATAGATGGATGGATGGATGGATGGATGGATGGATGGATGGATGGATGGATAGATAGATAGATAGATAGATAGATAGATAGATAGATAGATAGATAGATAGATAGATAGGCAGGCAGGCAGGCAGGCAGGCAGGCAGGCAGGCAGACAGACAGACAGACATGAGAGAGAGAGAGAGGGAGGGAGGGAGAGAGATAAACATGATAAATAAAGGAGAAGATAATCCCTTAGGGATAAAATGTACTTGCTTATAAGATGGCCAAAGAACATGTTTGAATCTTCTGAATTCTAAGTACAACTATCTAAGCTCATGTTTCTAGATTCCTCAAATTCTGAAGGAAAACGTCAAGAAAGTATTGGTCTTGCTTGGGTTTCACAGAAGAGCACAGAATCATGTTCTGGTTAGCACCTAAAAGCCCCCCCCCAACTTTTAATTAACATTTAACATTGAATTCATCCCTGGTTTTTTTTTTAATTTTATACACTGTTTTTAGGTTTTAATATTTTATTTGTACATTGCTTAGATTCCCTCTGTGAAGGAGATGTGCAGTTTCAAATTTGATAAATATGTAATAATTAAACAAATAATTCTTCCTATAGGACTTTTTAGTAGCACTGTAACTGTCACCACCATCCTAAAAGAAATGTCTATTGAGATTCTCAGTCATCCAGGTGATAGTTATCCCAAAGGTGCTTTTTCAAGAGGCAACTGGACTTCCTGGGTATTTTGAAGATGTTTCACTTCTCATCCAAAAAGCTTCCAACTGAAGGAGCTCCTTGGATGGGAAAAAAAGCACTTTTGGGACATCCTAAAAAAAAAGTTTTCCTTCCTCTTGAAAAGTAGGGAGAAATTATCCATTTGGTTTTCTAGCCCATGAATTTGTTGGAGAATTTTGAAAGTCCTTTTGTATCCAGCCAGAGTACATAAAAGTGGTGAATAATCTATTCTTTGACCTTTGAGGAAAAAGAAAAGTGATGTATTGGGAACTTGAAAGGAGGACAGAAATTAATGGGAAAGCATTAAAGAATTCAGTCATTTGAAACAAATGACTCAGAAGTATTGTGAGAAAAACAAAGATAGCTTTGTGGTCCACTAAAGAACCACCTAGTCCAGTATTCATTTTTATAATAACCAGGCCTGAAAGGTAACTCTTAAACTCCCTCCCTTTTGCCTGGAAGGCATAGCCTTAAAATCAAATATTATCTGGATTGTTTTAATATCTTCTTTTTGGGGGGGGGGGGGGGTTGTTTTCACAATATTAAGCTTTGAAGCTTTCAGATATTATGATGTTGTAAATTGTCTGCTTCTTTCTCTTGTCAGCTTAGATTTTGATTATTTCATTTATTTCCCGATTCCAGTATTACGGTATTTCCCATTACATTAATAAAAATTAATACCAAGTAAACTCAGACAAAGAAAAATAAAAGTAAAAAGTGCAAATAAAGAATCCAACCCTTAATTTGCTTATAATATTGTCAGCTCAAAATTGTACTTAGTGTTTTGCCATTTGTTTAAAATTTGTAAACTTATATTAACTTTTTCTTTGGTTCAAAAACAAAGATAGACTCACAAGGTGGCCTTGCAAACTTTCCTTTTTGAACATCTCTAGTAGCTTTAACAGGGTTAGATAAACAATTTCCCAAAGATTAGAAGCAAAGTTAGCAAACGCAGCATCCTTTAAAAGAGTCTGCTGTAGTTGTGGGCTTGATGGTTGATCCCTTCATCTTCTGGCCTTCAAACTTGTAGGAGACAGTCTTTCAGTCATCTGAAATACATCTGGGTGATTGTCTTCTGATCTGGAAAGGTTCTGAAGAACCATTCTACATGCCAGTTGCCAGGATTATTATCTCCACTCTTCAAAAGTCATACATAGCTTGCCATGCCTTCATGGAAGTCCCTGATTCATCCTACATTTCTATGGTGAAACCTGGAAACCACATCTTCATTGATGTTATATTATCCTTGGCATATTCTTGGATATAAAATATTTATTGAAAAAGATTGAAAACCAGTGCTTAATTGTAATGGTTGGAAACTTGGGTTCAGTTCCAAGTGGGAAGAAAGACTCTGGAAACATGGAGATTTCTTGGAAAGATGGTTTTTAATGGTGGACAGGACCACATGGTTTGAGGTCCTGGGGGGAAAGGGAAGAGATGTTGAGAGTGCCCTGGTTTTAGACCATCTCTGGGGTTTTGAATTTGAGCTTCTTTTCTGATTGGTTGTCAGACTCCCATTGGGCCATGCAGGGGCAACTCTGTAGGCTGTGTTTGTGTCCCAGGCTTGGTTGAGCCTTGCTGGATGATGTAATCTTTCCAGGTGTAATGTGGTGAGATCAGTTGCTAGATAGGTAGAGGGCTAATCCTTCTTTTGTTGGATCCTGGGTGAGGGCATTTGCGTATGAATAGACCTAGTTATCTCTTTATCTCTTAAGTGAGGACATCTGTTGTGGACTATTGAGGATGGTGGGAGCTGAGTTTCTGCTTCCCTTTTAGGGGAAAT